>NC_136918.1:47466419-48666419 GCF_949752795.1 Hyperoodon ampullatus
TTTTATTTGTCCACTCTAAAAAGGAACTAGTATTGGGGTGGAAGTGAGAGAGGGAAACAGATGGGAGATGATACAAAAAGGAAAGTCCCTCATGCATAGATATTCAAAACTATTTACCTTGATTTAATCCAAGACAAACCTTCCATTTTTGTATTAAAATTCATAGAATGCATCTTTCTCCTATCAGGGGTATTCTCTTACTTTTATTTGGTGGCCATCGATAGTATGCCAAAACTGACAGATTCTCCCTAGAGACTCAGTTTCTCAGGTTGTCAGAAATTGTGATAGCTATCAAGAGATTTTTAGTAGCCAGATGTTTCAGATTTGCAACTGCCCATGTTATATATGACATTTTCATTTCAATTTAATTCAAGAAATTGAGGATCTATATTGTCCCTACTTCCTGTACCAAAAATCTGAACAGGTACTGTGAGGATTTTTTTTCTGATTTGTGAATGTAGTTACATGGAAAGTCATAAAAAGCTCTTTTATTATGCATTTAATTAATTACCTTTACTTTGAAATCTGGGCATAAGTATCAGCAAAGCGCTCAGAAGCAGGCATAAACAAAACACAGTCCCTCTGCTCAAGGAATTTATAATTTACTAGGAAATCAAGAACATAAACCTGAGTTAATTAACTTTCTAAGTAAAGTTTATGTTCTTAAGAAATGTGTAGACACTCCAGGGAAATGTAGACACAAAACGGATACTTGAAGATATTAAGGAATTATTGTTAATTTTTTAGATGAGTTACTGGTATTGTGGGGTTTGTTTGTTTTTTTTTCCTAAAGAAGAGATACTGAAATACGAATGAAATGTTTTAATAATATCTGAGATTTGCGTCAAAATGATGCAGGCCATGGGAATGAGTGGGGTATGGATGAGAGAAGGCTGGCCTTGAGATGAAATTGTAGAAGTTGGGTGATGGGTATACGGGAGTTAATTATACCATTTGGTGTACTTTGTATATGTTTGAGAACATTTAGAGTGAAAAATTATTATACCTTATTTAGTCTTCCTTCTATTGTGATATCAAAACACTAAATATGACTGGAGCCTCAATGATCCATCACACCATTTGGAACCCTCTCCACCTTTACCCCTGGCCAGCCTGCTTGCACCTTCCTCCTGGACCTTTACCAGACCCCTATGGTTGGGTCTCAGTAGAGGCATCTACATGGAAGGGAGTTGACAAAGCAGCTTGGTTAGTGAGAAACTTGACTCCTGCCTGAACTTTAAAATCTATGTTTATTTGGGAATAAAACAGAAATGATTCATCCTATGAGTTTCCTCAGGGCCAGTGAAATCCTGAATTCTCTTGGGTGAGTTTGTTCATTCTGAGCTCTAATTGAAACCACAACATGGAAACCGGTTGGCTCTTCTCTTATATACTATGTCTATTAGAAGCAGTAACATCTGCCAGCATCTCAATTCCTGCTTTCCTTGGCATTGGGTTGAATTAATCAATAGAGTATATAACTAAGACACACAAAAAATCCAAATTAAAAATCTTCCAGCAAAACAAATGTAAAATTACAAAATAAAATCTTAATTTTCTGCAGTTTTTCAAGTTAGGTGAAAATGATTCATTTTTCTTTTGATTTGAATTGTTTTGAATTAAAATTGAAATTGGTAATATAAACCTGGTACATTCTCAGAAACTACTGATATTCCTTTTCTTGTATTCCCTCTTTGTTGACATTGTTCCCCTTAATTCACTGAATTACATCACTGTAATCATTCAAGTCACTGTTACTAAATAGAAAATCTGATGCCACTATTATTTGATTTTAGATTCATACTATACACGATGATCCCATCAATGAGAAGGGAGTAAATTCTTAATATTTTGAAAGGTCAGTTTACAATATCTATTCTAATATCTATTACTATCTAGTTTAGTGGTTCCCAAGCTCTTTACCCTTTTAGATTCTCCTTAATTATTTCTATCAACAAGGACTTTCGGTATTAAAACAATTTTCTCCTAAACAAATAACCACATGTATTTGTTAAGAAGTCATCAAGTAATTTCTCCACTTAAAAAAAATTTATTTTTTTTTATTTGCTTGCGTCGGGTGTTAGTTGCAGCAGGCGGGCTCCTTAGTTGCGGCATGTGGGCTCCTTAGTTGTGGCTCGCTGGTTCCTTAGTTGCAGCTCACGGGCTCCTTAGTTGCAGCAGGTAGACTCCTTAGTTGAGGCTCGCTGACTCCTTAGTTGCAGCTCACTGGCTCCTTAATTGTGGCTTGCCAGCTCCTTAGTCATGGCATGCGAACTCTTAGTTGCAGCATGCATGTGGGATCGAGTTCCCGGACCAGGGATTGAACCCGGGCCCCCAGCATTGGGAGCACAGAGTCTTAACCACTGCACCTCCAGGGAAGTCCCTCCACTTTTTTTTTAAGTAATGAAAGAACACATGCAGCTCATAATGAGCTTGGAGTAACGTGTATTACTACCCCGAACTAAAACAGTCCCAGCTAAAAGGAAAGAATTTCAATCTTTTTAGCAGTAGAAAGCTTTTCTTTAGCTAAGCCATTTCTGTTAGACTTTTTTACATATTGAAAATGGTCTGTGATCCTTATTGCTACCTTTCCAAACAGTAGTTGGGGTAATAGCTCTAATTAATAAAATTATATCATTCAAGGCTCCTATAAAAGAAACTTGGTAGCAAAAAAATAATGTATATTCTTGCAGATGATTTTTCTCCTTCTCATTGATAAGCATTATTACACATAAAATTGCATGAGTAGTATCCTTTTACTAGTATCCTTTCTCCCATTCTTTCTTTTCTGTGTTCTCTTGCTATAAGACCAATGTCCCTGGCTGTTGCCAGAGAGAAGAGGCATCCCAAAGCTTACAAGTGGACATATGCCAGCCAGGCAGGCAAGTAGTGAAACAAGTGGTTTATATTGAAGCCCTTCATGTTCTTGCCATAGTTGAGGTATAGTTGATTTATAATATTATATTAGTCTCAGGTGTACAACATAGTGATTCAAAGTTTTTATAGATTATACTCCATTTAAATTATTATAAAATATTGGCTATATTGGCTATGTTCCCTGTGCTAATATCCTTGTAGCTTATTTATTTTATACATAGTAGTTTGTACCTCTTAATCCCCTGCCCCTATATTGCCCCTCCCCCTCTTCCCTCTCCCCACTGGTAACCACTAGTTTGTTCTCTGTACCTGTGAGTCTGTTTCTATTTTGTTATATTCATTCATTTGTTTTATTTTTTGTTTTTGTTTTTGTTTGCGGTACACGGGCCTCTCACTGCTGCGGCCTCTCTCGCCGTGGAGCACAGGCTCCAGACGCTCAGGCCCAGCGGCCATGGCTCACGGGCCCAGCCGCTCCGCAGCATGTGGAATCCTCCCGGACTGGGGCACGAACCCGTGTCCCCTGCATCGGCAGGCAGACTCTCAACCACTGCAACACCAGGGAAGCCCCATTTGTTTTATTTTTTAGATTCCACATATAAGTGATAACATACAGTATTTGTCTTTCTCTGTCTGACTTATTTCACTAAGCATAATACCCTCCGGGTCTATCCATGTTGTTGCAAATGCAAAATTTCATTCTTTGTTATGGCTGAGTAGTATTCCATCGTGTGTGTGTGTGTGTGTGTGTGTGTGTGTGTATGTATACAGACTCTTGCATCTTCTTTATCCACTCATCTGCTGATGGACACTTAGGTTGCTTCCATATCTTGGCTATTGTAAATAACACTGCTGTGAACATTGGGGTGCATGTATCTTTTGGAATTAATGTGTTTTTTTTCTTTTGCTATATACCCAGGAGTGGAATTGCTGGATCATGCGGTAGTTTTATGTTTAGTTTTTTGAGGAGCCTCCATACTGTTTTCTACCATGGCTGTACCAATTTATAGTCCCATCAACAGTGTAGAAGTGTTCCCTTTTTTCCACATCCTCACCAACATTTATTTGTGGTCTTTTCTTGTCTAATTGACTTTTCACACAATACTCTGAGGTAGGTATTTTGGAGATAAAGGAACTGGGACTCATATTAAGAAATATGCCAACATCACCACCAAAATAAGCAGTAGACTCTTGTTCAAGCGAAGATCCAAGTAACTCGAAGCCCACGCTCTTCTGCTACACACAGCCTTGTGCCCATAGTCCTGTTGGGTTTCCTAGATGCAGGACTTGTAGAACCTTCCCAAAGACCCTTTCTTCAACTCTCATAGCTTCCACATTGCCTGATCCTAAGTTCCTGGGGTGGGTGGGCGGTGATGCTGGGACTATTTGGTTCTTTCTTTATATTCCTAGTATTTCACACTGTGGTTGACACGTAGGTGTTCAATGAATGTTGAAATAAATGACTGAATGAGAACAATTATACTTCCTAGAATTTTGAGCAAAGCTCAGATTTGAAGTTGGAAGGGAACCAAGAATTTATCTAATCCAAATTTGCCATTCTGAGGAATTGTGGTTCTGAGGAGACAGGTATAATTTGCCCAGTCATATGGAGACAGACTAGAACACCAATGTCTTAGTCTTTGACTTTTTCATGTAACCCTTTGAAATTTTCATGATATAGGCCTATTTCAAATGTTTAAAGTTGATGCCACTCCTCAGTTTCTAAGTTAAATAAGAGAAATACAAATGTAAAAAAAAAAAAAGGGATCTGAACTTCATATAATGTAAAGAAAATATTCCAACTGCAGTACCTTCATAACTGACAATGTTATTCATTATTTCTTTTGAGAAATCATCCATCTGAAAGACTGGAATCAAATATTAGGTACTTCTCAGCCACAAGATCAACCAAACACATGAAACATCTGGCTCTGGGGGAAGTGGACTAAGAACCTGGGCTCTGAGCCATACACTTCACCCAAGGTATGTGGCCCTGTCACATCCGCCCAGCCCGAGCCAGGTGTTCTCTTACACATTTCACAGCTATGTTGTTACTCTGTAGCACTGTATCCTATCGATCAGGAATGAAAATAATCTCTTCCTCTCTCCTAACCCCTCCCTCTGGCTGTTCTTTCCAGCCAGACCTGATCTGCAAATTATGCTGTCACCAACACCTCCCTAGAGCTCACCCGTCAGGCCTGACCCTGGACCTTCATGCTTGCTTCCCCTCCACTCAACCGTTAACCCCCGCACCCTTCTTCCAGGTCAGACTACCAACAAAATCAAGGGACCTCTTCAAGTTCTCTAAAATTCATTATTTTGTTTCAAAGTGGTCATCTGTAGCCACATTTTCCTTTCTTTCACTTGTGGTCAATTAAGGGTGGCCAGGCCACATTTCATCTATAAAGAGCTTTGCCCTGTCATCTCTTTTCCCAAATGTCCTGAAGGGTGTTTCCAGGTCTCCCACAACAGATTAACCCATTTGGGTTTCATCTTTAGATTCCTTCATTGACTTCCTGTTTCTGCATATTTATTTTCAAAATGATAATCTCACATTAACATTTTTTAATTGTTTTTTTCTCTTTCACAGTGCTGTAGGGCTAAACTGACCTTGATATTAACCTTTTTAGTCTTACAATATTTGCACAGAAACTCTCTCTTTCACCAAACTCTTCTCGTCTCCAATCCCAAATAATTTCTTTGAAAAGAGTGACAAATCTTGAAGGAAATAGAAAAAATGGTATTTACTTAGTGTGTAGCCCTGAGGGAAACACCTCAGAACTCTAAAGGGCTTGTGAAATGCATTTCAGTGTTTAATATGTCTACTTTTGATTGAAAAATGCAGAAATTACATTTAATAGGATGACATGTTCAGGGTCAGGCAGATTATTGGTGCTTGGTAGACATTTATTAATGCGTATAGGTGATTTTCCTAGTTTGTTATACACACTGAAAACATTTATCCCAGATATAGATGAGATTTTAAAGAATAATTCTTGGGACTTCCCTGGCGGTCCAGTGGTTAAGACTCCGTGCTTCCAATGCAGGGGGTGTGGGTTTGATCTCTGATCAAGGAACAAAGATCCTGCATGCCGTGTGGCATGGCCAAAAAAAAATAATAATAATTCTTATTGCCTTCCTGCCAATTTTTTTTCCTCCAGTTGAACTGTGTTAGCTTCCCAAATGCTAAATATTTTTGTGCTACTATTGGTTATATATTGATATTCCAGGTTTACTTTGGTTTTCATCTATTTCCCAGAAGTAAGAGTACTTATTACTCCCATTTGTTGGGCATCCACTGCAGGCCAGCCACTGCCTAAGCCAATGCTGACCAATATAGTAGCCATTCACCATACTCTGAGGTAGGTATTTTGGAGATAAAGGAACTGGGGCTCATATTAAGAAATATGCCAACATCACCACCAAAATAAGCAGTAGACTCTTGTTCAAGCGAAGATCCAAGTAACTCGAAGCCCACGCTCTCCTGCTTGTGCAGGAGCACTTGAAATGTGACTGGTCCAAATTAAGATGACTTTAAGTGTAACATACACATCAGGCTTCAAAGACTTACTATGAAAAAAAAAGTCAAATATCTCAATAATATTTTATATTGAGTACATGTTGAAATACTGATATCTTGGCTATCTTGGATTAAATAAAATATTAAAAACAAAACAGGTGAAGCCTGTTTCTTTTTACTTTTAAAAAATTTCAATACTAGAAAAACTTAAATGTCATATGTGCCTCACGTTTGTGGCTTGCATTGTATTTGTCAGTGTGGTGCTAGCTTAGGTGCTTCATACTCTGCACAATGAATGAATGAGTGAATAAATGAGACAAGCTCTGCTTTCCTGATATTTGAGGACAGCTCATAATAGTCTACCAGAAAGGAATCAAACAAACTTAGGGGTTGATAGAAACTTATTACAGTTCAGCCCAGCCTCTTCATTTTGAGAATACCGAGTCCCAGAGAAATCTGCATGCCTTATGAACTGTCCAGTGAATAAAGACAGAAAAGCAAGGTTTTGATTCAGTACCAGCTTTTCCTGTGTCATCATCAGTGGAAAATTATGAGGACACTGAAGGTACCTAGGAACAAATGCCTGGGATTCTAGTTGATCATCTAGCCTGCTACCTGTAGAACTGTTTCAGTCATTATGATTTCAATGAATTCACTCGTTGCAGCTGAGCAGAACTGTTCTAGACAGATACCTGGGCTGAGCCACAGTATCATGTAGGAAGGACCAAGCTGAGCAAGGCAGGGAGGTCCAGGATGGACCTCCTGGGACAGTAGGGCATTGTGACATCATCAGTGATGGTCTCAGATGGTTTCCCGTTGCTGGCCCTCCAGTCTCAGCTGTTACTGCAAACTCCGTTCCTCCAGCATGAGTGTGGAGCAGCTAGAATCAACAGATTCACATGTACCTTGAGATGAATATTCCCATTTTCCTATTTAGAAGGTGACCCACTGGAATACTGCTTTTATTGGCTCTTTTGTGTGAAGAGGACAATGGTGTCCAGTTTCCTAGGGACACTCCTTGAAGTTTTTTCCCTTGTCCTGATTAAGGATTCCTTTACAAATGATTCAGAATGTTGGGGAAAGAGTCTCAGGCAGTCATTTCTTTGGCTTCACTGGTAACATTTATCAAGGACAGGAGCGCCCAAAACCTTCCACCTCTTCCCCTACTCTGGTGAGTTTGGTGTGAATTTGGGACCATGGTTCTCACATTAGACATCCCTGTCCTTGAGGCCTAATCCTGTCTGCTGTACCTTTAAAAAGTTATAATTCTGGACTGATAAAATCTAAATGTCATGTTTCACTCTAACTAAAATAGGTTGCATTGGTCAGTCTCGTTTACTCTTACATATTTATAAATAGGCAAGCTTGAATTCAATAAGCACGTTTATATAAATGTTGGGCAAAACTGAGTCCACCCAAGTTAAGTGTGGGAGGGTGGTGGCTGTGTGTCCCAGACTAGTTCCTTTGAACTGTAACTATGTCTACATAGTTACCCTGCAAGCTTAATTTTAGCTAGATGAACTACCAGAAATGTTAGCAATCTGTCTTTTCAGATTGCTTATGCTCTTTCTCTTTGCTGAAAGATAGATTTTAAAAGTATGGAATCCTTGGTTTTACATGTTTCTTTAAACAGACTTGTAACAATTTTATCAGCAAATATACATATCTTAACATGAATTTTTAAACATCTGAGGCAACAATTATTTTCAAATAGTTGCATGTTTTACCTTGAAAAATTATACTATGTACAAATACTGTATACTTGTCTATGTATCTATAAGTATACAGTGACTATATATGTGTGTATGCGTTTTCTCCATATATACACACACACATATGTGTGTGTGTATATATACATATGTGTATCTATATATCGATACCTTTTCCAGATCTATGTATAGATACAGATATCTATCTTGTGGGGGAGAGGGAGAATGATAGTGGATTTCAGCTAGATGTTTTTATCTTATTTGTCTTTTTATATTGAGATTGTCACTGCAGAAAATCTTTATAAATTCTCTACTTAAGAAACCTCAACTTCTTAACAAATACTTGAAACCTCATAACATAAAAAGTGATATGAACATGTTAATGAATATTCTTTAGTTAATTAAATCTTGTAATTTATGCTTTATCATCAGGATTTTTCCATTTAAAAAGTAATCAGGACAATTTTAACAAGTGTGTTTCTCTAACTCAATAACGATTGAGTAATAATTCTCCACTTCACATTCAGTACTGTAGCTTGGAAGTGTAGTAATGGGTACAGTTGCTACTACATTTACCATCTGACCATATGTTATAACATACATCTGCCAAGGAGGAAAGACATTCCATTACAATAACAAACAATATAGGCACAGTCTTAAGGCAGGTAAGACATCAATTAGATAACTTCTTTCTTTTAATTTATCCAAGTATTGCCACGTAGCATATATATATATATATATATATATATATCTCCTATATGCTCAGCACTGATTTTTAAAAATATTTATTTATTTACATTGGCTGCATCGGGTCTTAGTTGTGGCACACAGGAGCTTCATTGCGGCACGTGGGCTCTCTAGTTGTGGCCCTCGTGCTCAGTAGTTACAGCACGTGGGCTTAGTTGCCCCTGCGGCATGTGGGATCTTAGTTCCCGACCAGGGATTGAACCCACGTCCCCTGCATTGGAAAGCGGATTCTTAACCACTGGACCACCAGGGAAGTCCCTCGGCACTCATTTTGACACTGAAAACTCAAAGATGTGTGCAACTGGGTCTCTGGCCGGGAGCAGTGCACAACCTGGCAGGGGAAGTCATGGAGGCTAATGATTATCATATGTCATAAGTGTAATAGAAGTGTATACAAGCGGTCACAGAAGTACAGAAGGAGAAACATACCTACTAGCTGGAATCCAGGTGATGAGGTCAGCAGATAATCACAGAGAAGATGGTCTTTGAGTTGAGTGTGAGGTCTTGGTAGGAAATACAGTGTGGTGGTTAAGAGAATAGAGTCTGTAGCCAGACTATCTGGGTTTAGGTCCCAGCTCTACTACATATCAGCTGAGGAAGGAACATTTGGCATGTTATTTAACCTCTCCATGTTTCAGTTTCTTTCTTGGTAGAATGGGCATAATCATTGGTCATAGTTCATAGGTTGAAGTGAGGATTATGTGAGTTAGAATGTGTCGTGGGTTTAAAACAGTGCCCGGTACATGGAAAGCCCTCAGTCAGTGTTAGCCAGTCCTCCAGGGATAGCAGAATGAGAAATGGCAGGTTTGGATTGTTAAAACTGAAATATGAGGTGTATTTGTGTGGGAGGTGGTGGAAAACAGCAAGGTGAGTGGACAGATTATGGGGAGAGAGCCTTGTACGCCACACCAAAGAGGCTCACGTTTATGGAGCCCAACGAGAGTTTTAAGGATGAAATTCAGATTTGTGTTATAGAAAGAGAACTCTGGAGCGGTGGGGAAAGAGTAGAGGCCAGAACATTGGTTAAGAGGCTGTTGATGAGAAGAGAGATAATATAGGCTTGGCTGAGGGATAGAGAATAGAATGCAGATACAAAGTTATTTAGGTGGTAAAACTGATGAGGTTTGGTGAGCTATTAGATTAAGGTGGATGAAGTAGAAGGAGTTGTGAATGACTTAGATTTCTGGCTTGGATGATCTGGTAAAAAGACAGGAGGAAAAGCAGGTTTGGGGATTTGTCAAGATTGACAGGCCTGTGGAGTAACCAAAATTAGTGTGTAGGCCTGCCACTCAAGACCTTAAAGTCAAGATTTAGGACTCCTCAAGACACAGGTAGTAGTTGACATTGTGGGAATGTGAGTGAGAGCATGACACAGCTCATATACAGGAAGAGATTCAGAGATAGTTCTGGAAAGCCCACGATTTAAGAGCCAAAGAGAGCTGAGCCAGCCAAGGAGAGTGGTCACAGAGGAAGGAGGAAACACAGAAGAAAGTGGATCATGGCAAATGATGGAGAGGGAATTTAAGGAAGAAGTGTTCTAATGCAGGAGAAAGGTCAAGTAGAATGAGAACTAAGAGCTGTTTGCTGGAGTTGGCAATTAGGAAAAAGAGCTTAAAACCTCAGTGAAGTATAACAGTATGGGGAAAGAGATACAGTGAACCCTCTTCATTAAGACCCTAGATGTTAGTTGATATTTCAGGTCAAATGCTAGGTGAATTCCTGGAGAACATCCATTGATGTGGTCCAGCTTCAGGCTTGCTGCACAAGGCAGATCTGGCCTGTCCTGACCAAGCTGTTTTCCCAGAGCCTAGCAAGGAGACTGGCACATTAATATGTATACACTGAAGGTTGTTGAAAAGAATCGATGTATGCTTAGTGGTCGCCCAGGATCTGTTTTGGTAGAGTCCCTGGAGGTCCTGATACATGGCTGCTCCAGGAAGTGTTAGGAGGCCCCCAGGGGTTGCCAAAGAAGTTCTGTTGCTTTGATAAGAATTTCAAAGCCATAAAGTTATAGGGTTGATCTGGCAGACTATGCCAGGGTTGGGGGGAAAAGGATGTTGCTGAGTACAGTGATAACAGGTGAGGGTGATAATGCTTCCACTCAGGTTGGTTCTGTTCTGAAACACAGATTTTTTGGCTCAGTCTTAGATGTGATTTTCTGATGTTTGCTTGATTACCTGTTTTTCTTATTTCCTTCCTTTGTGTTTGAAAGTGTCTCATCTCTTCAATTGGATAGTCAATTTCTTAAGGGCAGGGACCACTCCAAAGAGTCTTTTCTACTCCCTGCAGCACATACTTGTCCACTTGACCCCCAGCAGAGAATCCTGGTACCCTCAGCCGTAGCAGACTTAGAACCAAAATTAGGACAAGCCTGACATCAACCCTCAGTAAAAAAGATGTTCGTTACTTCCCAAAACTTTACCATAGGAAGGTTGAACTAAGCGGATATTTAGAGAAAGTGGTAGGCGCTGATATCTGCCACCAGTGTGGCATGAATGGGGCCCTGAATGCTCAGTCTTCCTCGCCTGGAACCCTAGGGCCATCCCACCAGTCTTCCTGTGGACACAGGTCTGGTTAGAGTCTGGGCCATTCCAAAGGGCATTCCAGCTCCCACATGGCTAGACTAAGGTCTCCTCTGACATGTTCACGTGGGGAACCCGACGCAGTCCAGACACTGGACTGGGAGAAGAAAACACTTGGTGACGGAGGTGTTTTTACTGTTTTCTTCCTTTTTGGGGGGGGGGGGTGGATATTTATGCGGAGGGGTGGTTTGGGACGGATCTAGCGCCTCAGTCCTAGCCCTTCCAAGCGCCCCCAGCTGCATAAGTTATCGGCCACAGCTCTTCCCCTCCTCGAGACGGTGTAGACACGGCCCTGGCCATCGGCCGGCGGAAGGAGCGCGTAGGAAGCGGAGGTGGTGTCGCCCGGCCCCCCACCCGCCGGGCGCGGCGGGAGGCTGTCGGCGCGCGCAGCGTGTGCGTCGCCCCCTGGCCCCCCCCGCGCCCCCCGCCCGGGGGGGACCCTCGCGCCCAGGGGAAGCCCCGCGCGGGGCGCCCGCCGCCCGCCCCAGTCCCTCCGCCTCCCGGAGGCCCGGGGCTGCCTCTTCGGGCCGCGCTGGGGCCGCCCCGCACTGCGCATGAGCGGGAGCCCGGCGAGCCCGTGAGAGGAGCCGCCGCCGCCGCCGCCGTCCATTCGCTGCGGAGCCGGAGGAGGAGGGGAGAGGCCTGGAGGACACCAACATGGTGAGGCACTGCGGCCGCCCGCCCCGCCGGCTGGGGGCCGGCGCAGCCGCGCACCCCCGCCCCGGCCGCCCTCCGCCCCGGGGCGACCCTGCCGCCCCGAGCTTCGGCCCGCGGCCTCCGTCCAGCTCCCCGGCGGGGCTCTCCTCCCCGCCTCTCCCTTCCTCCTTCGCCCCTTCCCGCCCGGGCGCCGCTGCTACGCGAGAGCCGAGGAGGCGGAGCGGAGCCGGGCCTAGTCGGGAGCCCCGGGTAGTTTGGGGCGCGGGGAGCGGCCCCGGGTGCCCCTTGCTGGGCCCGGCGCGGCTAGGGGAGGCGTTGGGGCTGGGGGAGGGGATGGGGCAAAGGCTCTGTCTCTGCCCGGCCCCCACGCCGGCTCCATTGTGTCTGGCCGGGGACCGGGGTCCGGGGTTCCGGGTGAGGAGCCTCCCCCCGCCCGGAGCCGGGGCTTCCCCCTCCGCTCCGCCGGGGAGAAGGAAAGACTTTCCCGGCTCTCCCCTCCCTCCTCCGCTCCGGCTCCAACACCCCTCAAGTCTCCAGGCAGTTTTGCTTGGGGCGGGGTAACAGCTCTTTTCCTTTCTCCATCACCTCTCGATGCGCCCCGTAGTCCTGGAAAATGGGAGTTTCACTGGCCAGTTGGTGGAGGTTATATTTACCTCTCTACTGAGAACATGGGAGACCGCTGAGCTTGGGGGACGTGGGGGGGAGGGGGGAGTACGGAAGTGCAACCTGTTCTCATTTCATAAAATTAGGAGAAACAGACTTGCTACCTTTTGGGCACATATTTTATTTCCTTGGGGTGGGAGGAGTAATTGCTTTATTATGCCAGTTAAAAACCATTCGTGATGTTTAAAAAACAGTTTGTCAAGTTAGTGCCCTCTCCCTTTTTTGTTTGGAAAATGTCTTACAAGCTTGAAGACGTGGTATTCAAGTTATCTGTTTACATTTTGGTAATTATGTACCTGATTATTGGACTTTATGTTTTTCAGAAGCTATGTTTTAGTATTATAATCTGAGCATGAGTTGAATTCCATGCAGGTTACTGTATGAATAGACAGTGAAAATGATGTTCTTGTCCTTTTGCTCATGGGGCACATAAAGGCCTCTTTGAGGAGGGTGTATGTGTGTGTCTGTTAAGGGAATGCCCCGGTGTCTTGTTTTTAGCTGGTCTTATTTCTGCTGTATGACACTTACCTAGTCTCAGCCTCCAACTTGGCAGAATTTTGGTGTCTCGCGTATGGATATGTGGTTTAGTTTGCCATATATTCAAGAACTTAGGTTCTGTGGTAAGTTCCATGAAAGTTTACCATTTGTATTTGTAAGAAAACTTTGCCATAAAGTACAGGTGAATGTTTAGATTGATGTTACAATGTTTAAAGATCCACCAGGGCGGCTAAACAGTTTCCAATTTCTTAAGCATTTTGACGGTCATAGACATTACTCCTGAAGTTTCCAGACTCTTGGCTTGTAAGAGTATGCTTGAAGTAATGAAATGTAATTCCCCGGTAAACACTCTGAGAGCATTGAAATGTGTTCTGCTCATAATAGTCTCCAATCAGCATCATCCTCTGGAATCCAAAGTGTTGATAATGCTCATTACTTGTTACGAATTCAGGAGTCATGTGGTTCATATGAGAGTTCAGCTTGTATTGGAGCTTGTAAGCGTCTATCCTTTTACTACTATTAAATTAGCTAGTTTTGGAACTTAGCCATAACTATTTAATTACACTACTAATGACAAGATAGCGCTAACTTAAAACACTTTTTGTGGCTGAACTCAGATCATGTCACTAGAATTGTCTTGGTATGCTCTTGTTAGTTTGGAAACTAAATCACCATGGGCCCTAATAGAAGTTAGGTCATAAGAATTTTCTAGTTAAGTTTTTCATTGTAAATTTATTTTACTTATTATTTCTTGATACAATTTTGGGGCTAATGTTTTTCTGTGTGTGTAATGCAGCCCATTTCTAGAGCACATGTTATATTGTCAATTCTGGGGCAAATTTAAATGACAGGATATCTGAATATGTTGTGTAAGAAAAAAAAATTGTTCATTCAACCTACCTGACACCCACATAGAAAGGCCAAAAATAGCTCCAAAACTAGACAATATTCTGTTACCCCTGAAAACCTTTTAAAAAAGTGTTTGATTTCTGGCTTGTTTTCTTATTTGTAAGAGGACAGGATTTGATGATTTCCAAAGTTACATTCAGCTAAAAATTTTGATTTTAATTATTTTTCTTAGATGTGTGATAAGTTTGTATACTATGTAACCTACTAGATTTTTATAGACTCACAGCATCATAGAATTTTTAGACCTGAAATGGCTTCAGAGATCATCTAATTTACTCCTCTTCCCTTTTACAGAAGAAGAAATTGAAGATCAAGGAGGTTTTGAGGTTCAAGTTTGCAAAATTGTTAGTTGCAGAACTGAAACTAACTTTTCCTGGTTTTACTGTTTCCTCCAGTATTTGTGGTACATGTAATCTTTTAACTCATATGAAATCTAAAGAAATGGTTGAAAATTGGATTTGAAATTAATTTACTCATTTAAACACAGGGAAACCCAAGTGTTATTAATGAAAATGTTAAATAACAAAATTCAAATTAATGATTAAGGGTGTTAATTTACTGTTTTTAATGTTTTTTTAAAAAATATGTGGACTTATAATTTAAGATTATATTTTCAACAAATATCAGAGTTTGTAAGTCCAGATTAATGTAGGCCTGTTGAAGGTTGTCTCTGTAGAACTCGTTTCACATTGTTTTGCATATACAGAAGTAATTAAGGGAGGGCCTTAATTAATTTTAATAATTATTTCTTAAATGCCTACCATGTGCCAGGCACTGTTCTAGGCACTGAGGATATGGATATACACACATGTATTTTTATATAAATAAATAAATAAATATATATATATATATATATATATATATATTCCCCCCCACACTGAAAAAATAAAAATCCCTGCCGTGGTGAGGGTTACATTTTAGTAGGGAGAGACAAATAATAAACATAGCATATATTTTTCTTCCTTACTATGTTAGAAGGTGTTAAGGGCTATGGGAGAAAAGCAGTGTTATGGAGGAGAATTGGGAGTGTTGGGGCACAGTGGATTTGGGGTTGCAAAATGGTGTTTGCACCACTGATGAAGTGGGTTTTGAGCTGACTAGGAGATGAAAGAGTAAGCCATGCACAGATGTGGTCAGAGAGTTTGAGGAGCACCGAGTCCAGTGTGGCTGGGGTAACGTGGGGGGAGAGGGGCATGTTGGGCGTTGGAGCAGATGAGGTCTGAGCGGTAAGGAGTGGAGATGGGCATGGGTGGCTATTGTAAGGATGTTATTGTGTTTTTACTCCAAGAGAAATGGGAAGCCAGTGAAGGATTCTGAGTAGTATGATAGACTTTGTTTCTACTCGCTCATAGTGTCCTATTAAAATTATAGGATACATAATTATCTTCAAAGCAGTTTTTAAAGACAACTTATGCAGTTTCTGTGTGCAGAGTTTTGAATTCTGATTAAGATGACTGTCCAATATTCAGTAAAAACTAGTTGAACATCAAGTTTACCTAGCCATGCTGGTTAATAAAAACACAACACAATCTCTTTTGTAGATTGCTTTTGAGTATGTTCTTGTAGTTTGCATGTTGTTTAATGACTGTATGCAAAAATCTGGGCCTTTGGGAAGGAAGAAGGACCTTAATCTTTACTGAGAACATACGTCTGCTAGTCAGACAATTCACAACTCTTATTTTATCTCCACTCCAGTTTGTGAGATAGGTATTGCTACCTTCTTTTAACATACCTGAAAAAGGAGGTTTAGTGTTTCTGAAGAGATGGCCAAGGTAAAGAGCTAGTATATGACAGAGCCGGGATTAGAAGCCTGGTCTCTGGTTCCACAGTTTATTTACTCCTCCTCCTCTTTTTTTTTTTTTAAAAAACCCAGCAAGCACCCCTTCCGTATAGGTGTGGAATTTTTGATTGGTTTCACTCTGGTTTCTTCCTTATATTGAATAGTGACCTAGTTGTTTACATATCAAATCAGATGATCTGATGTAAACATTTAAGTAATTGAAAAATTAGAACTTTTTTGGTACATATGGTAAAAAAAAGTTGAAAGTAAAATTAACTTGTGGTTTTTTTGTTTCGTTTTTTAAGTTTTAAAAGAGCTGAGCTCATTTGAGTCAAGTGGCTCTTTTGATTTTGGCTTTGTAGGTTGGGTCAAGCATAATGAAAATCTGTGAGAAAGCCCCCTTTTAAATTTGAGTGTGTTGTTGTTCAGGTTGTGATAGTATTAGCCATGACATTTGATGAAGAGAGATAGTTCCAAATAGGATTCAGTTGCTTTGTGGACACAAACAAGCTCTTGAATAACCTGCTGACTATCTAGTTTACCTAGTCACTTTAGGTGTATACCCCCCACCTAAGAAAAAGAAAAAGCAAAAGCAGAAGGGGAAAATGCCACTGAAATGTCTTTCATCACTTTGTTGAATCCATTTTATATGATTAGTACCTAATCATTTAGAGTGATTAGGCTGCTTATTTGCATTGTAAAATTTTAAGAGAGATTTACTTTTCAACAGTCCTTTGCTGAAGAACTCTATTGCATTATACTTTCGAATCCCTCAACACTGAATAGTGTTCAGCAACAGAGATTAAGTTGAAGTACATGGCCCATTCCTTTGTTATATTAGGATATTTTTGTTTCAGTAAACATTTAAAGCACTTACTTATTATACATAGGATTTTACCATTTCTAGATTTAGGACTTGAGTAGATACCAAATCTTAGAATTAGGAAATTTCATTTTTCGAGGATCATTTATTCTCTTTATGAAACAAATATCCATGACTGTAGAATGCTAGTCATTATTATAAGTTCTTTAACTGTGGAACTTTAAAAATCTCATTTAATTCTTTGTTGTTGTTGTTTTGTTTTCACCTCAGTAATCTTTTTGTTAATTCAAGATTTCTTTAGAAAAGATGTTTATGGAGAGGAGGAGCAAATTTAAATTAGCACCTTGACTACTTGTTACATGTTCAAGCAATAAGTTTGGGAGAATCAGGTGAAAGACGATGGCTAACACAAGTATTTTAAGGAGGTTATTTCTATCCCATTATCAAAGATAATCAGGAATTAGCAAAAATAACTTTTTAATAGTCAAAACAGTCTTCTGTAAACCAGAATCAAAACATTTATTCCATTTACAGTGGTAGTCATCTTTTGAAAAATAATTCTGAGGATGGGGAGGAGAAAATCCTTTAAATTTTCATTAATGGTATATTTTTTAAAAAACTTTGAGGAAAATTATTTAAAAGCCTACAAAACCAGTTTGAATCTTGCAGATATACTTCTGAAATATTTTTTCAGGTGAATTGCCATTATATCAATATAAAACATAGTTGGGTACAATGTTTACACAGTATAGTATATTATTCCACTTTTGACTTAGAAGTAATGCAGCTCCTCTCAAAGAAGAGTTCATTGTAACTGTCATTCAAAGCGCAGGAAGTTTAGGGATGAATAGTAAGACCCACAGGCCTACCATGAGTAACTGTTCTATACTGCAGATGATAATTTACATGAATACTGAGGGTTTGGGTTTTTGTTTTGCTTAATATTTGAAATTGTATACATTTGCTTATATTATCTGGCTATGACCTGTACATGTCTTTTTCCCCCCCCTCTGGGTTTCAAGCCTTCTCATTGGAAAAGGAAACCCTGACTTTCAGTGCCCCTAATTTTCCACCTCTGTATAGTTAAAGCTAAAGCTATAGATTTTGGCCATCTTTTTAAAAATAGACTATGACAGGACTATAAACACATTTTTTTCTTCCTGATGAATTACTTGTCTTAAAAATAACCAATCCACCTCTTCTCCCCTCCCCCCTTCCCAAAAAACCCTGAAAGGAAGTTCTATCCTTAAATTAGTCTTTTAGTTAGTAAGGGAATGTTTAATTTGCAATTTTTAGTCAGAATGCAAATTGTTTACATTTGAAAGGGAAAAGGTCAGTTGATTACTTATTTAACTTTTCCATAAAAATAGGTGAAGAAATATTGTTCACAATTCCCCTCTCTCCCCAGTGCACACAATAATTACTCAGTGGTTGCATTTTTGCCCTTTTTGTTTTCTCTCTTACTTGACGACTATGTAGAAGAAATGGAAAACTGCATGCCTTGAAGCCAGGCACCAGGGTTTCATTTCTGGCTCTGCTACTTTTTGGATAAGTCTGTTTAGATAAAACGAGCTCTGAGGCTTGGTCTCCTCATTGCTAAAACAGAATCAGTGATAACCACCTTGCAGAATTGTTAATAATTAAATATCTAGCACAGAGTTGGCACACAGTAGGAGCTCAAATAAACGTTAGCTGCCAGTGTTGTGATTATGGTGGTTGTTATTCTTTCTTCTTATTTACATAAAATTTTTTCTCTGGAGTATATTCTTTGTGGACTTGTAAGGAGTCCTTACTATGTCCTAGTTACAGTTCTAAGAGTTTAACTTGAATTAGTTCAGATAACCTTCACACCCTATTTACAAATGAAGAAATTGTAGCACAGAGATTAAGTAATTTTCCCGATGTCACACAGCAATTAGGAGGCACAGGTGGAATTAAAATCCTGCCAGTTTGATTTGAGAGTCTGCACTCTTCACCTCTCTGCTGCAGGTGGAAGGGAAGAGAATTTCTAGCTACTCCTACCTAGATTCTTAGCCTGGCTTTCTGGTAGAACTTCACCTCTAGGTGAAAGTCTTCTCTAGGAGTAGGTAGTCTGGTTAGTTGAATTGATTTTTCTTGTACTTTTGACTTCAGACCTATAATCTGTGAGAAGTCCTTTTATAGATGAGTGGTTTGGGATATTGGTAACATTTGTCTCTATCTGCTGAATACTATGTATCATATGTGGAAAGTATGATTTTCTGGACTTAAACCAGCTCTTCGAAATTTCAGATGAAGTTAAACTGTTAATCATATGGTAAACACATGAGAACAACATACAGAGCTTTTTTTTTTTTTTTTTTTTTTTTTTTTTTTGCGGTACGCAGGGCTCTCACTGTTGTGGCCTCTCCCGTTGCGGAGCACAGGCTCTGGACACACAGGCTCAGCGACCATGGCTCACAGGCCTAGCCGCTCCGCAGCATGTGGGATCTTCCTGGACCGGGGCACGAACCCGTGTCCCCTGCATCAGCAGGCGGACTCTCAACCACTGCGCCACCAGGGAAGCCCAACATACAGAGCTTTTAATGAAAATTATGGGTGATCATTACAGTGTTTGATTTTTTAAACATTTTTTTTTTGTGTGAAGTAGATTCATCAAATCCTGAGATAACTAGAATTGAGTTAGGAAATTAATTCCTTTAAAAATATAAAGGCCTTGGTGTCTTTTTTTCTGGAGTTTAGACTGAATTTGAAACTTAAGGGTGAGAGATTGAAATTTAAGGGTGAGATTCTATTCAGAATAATAGAAATAATGAATCTTAATTTTTTGCTTTTAAAAATGTTACCCATTAAAATTGTTTTTATTTAACTAGAAAATAATTTTCCATGTTTATTGTTTTTCTTGATGGAAATACTTATAAGAGGAATTTTATAACTTTACGAGTTTTTTTTTTTTTTTTAAAGCTGTAGTTCCATTTATTATCCAGCAAACAGTAGGAGCTCCAGAGGAGGGGCCCAGCCTCGACACCCTCCCATTATTGCCATGGATTGCTTCCCCAACCTTGAGGGCCTAGAGGCGCTCGGTGGACCCAGCCCCGACTGCTGGGATGGAGCAGAGTCCAGATGGCCCTGGCCCTAGCACCAACTCATGAACCCCGACCCCAGGCCTGTCTACCGAGGGCCAGCAGAGCCCCTCTTGGAGCCAGGCCGACCAGACTCTGGGCTGCTGGGTCCAGCTCCAGACAGGCTGGACTCTGAGTCCTGGACCCCAGCCTGGCTGGACCCTGGGATCCCGATTCCAGGTTCCAAGTGGGGTGGACTTAAGTCCCAGACTCTGGGCTAGGCCCGGGGCCTTCAGGGATGCAGCGGGTAGCTGCCTTTACGGTTGAGCTTCTGGGCCGGGGGAGCCTTCTCGGGCCAGGGGCCAGGGCTGGAGTTGGGACTGGATTCGGAGAGGGAGTCAATGTTGGCAGAGCGGGAGTGGCAGGCCCAGCAGAGAATGACCCAGAGCAACAGCAGCAAGAAGCCTAGGAGGCCGTTGCAGATGATGGCAGTGAGGACCCCCTGGGAGATGGCTGCCCCCATGCCATGATGGGCAGCACCCTCAGACAAGCACAGACTGAGAAGCTGCCTCGATGGCAAGGCCCATGCTGAGGCGGGACTCTGGTATAGCCGGCCTTCCAAGGAGGCTGCCCTGTCCACACACTCAGTGATTCCCGGGCAGTGAAGATGTTCACCTGCAGTTCCGAGCCTGAGTTGAGCCCGGTGGGAGGGTCCCGGGTAGCGGGATGCTGGGCGCCGACTTCTGTCGGGAGCCTGCGGGTGGGGGGCGGGACAGTGGGAGGCGGGCAGGGGTGACGTCCCCTCCCCCGGCCCTCCCCGTGGCCGTTCCCCAGGGTGCAGCATTATTTTTTTATTATAGAGTTTTTCTGAATCCCTATTCTTCTATCACAGTAGACTTTGTAAGTTCAGTGGTCATACACTTGACTATATGATACTTGGCTACATCCAAAGTATTTGATTTTTTTACCCCAGATAAACTGTTATTTTATTTTATTTATTTAATTATTTATTTTTTGCGGTACGCGGGCCTCTCACTGTTGTGGCCTCTCCCGTAGCGGAGCACAGGCTCCGGACGCGCAGGCTCAGCGGCCATGGCTCACGGGCCCAGCCGCTCCGCGGCATGTGGGATCTTCCCGGACCGGGGCACGAACCCGCATCCCCTGCATCGGCAGGCGGACTCTCAACCACTGCGCCACCAGGGAAGCCCCAAACTGTTATTTTAAATGTAATTCTTAAATTTCTTGAGTGGAAGAAAATTGCAAACATGCTAGATTTAAGTATTAATGTATATTGATAACCAGATTTTCTTTTATTTTGGAAAGATGAGTAAGTAGGTGCTTTTTACTGTTTATAGTAATAATAGTATTTCTAACTTTGGTAATCTTTGATGCAGTTGTTAGCTTTCTGTTACAAGAGACAGCATGTCTTTATCTCCCTCCCCCTCTTTCCTCCCTTCTTCCTTTCTCCTTCCCTCCCTTTTTGCTAGAATTATAAATAATCATGGTATATTCTGTATTTTATACAGTTTACATACTTAATCAATATTGAATTTCCTTGAAAATTTGGTAATCTCCAGATAGTTTTCACATTTGAGTCCTGAAGATTGTATTGCCTTACCTTATTTAATGACCACTCTAGTTTGTTCCTTTTAAATAAGTCTTAAATAGTATATACTACATTTGAGTGCTGAATCATTGTAGTTGTCATATGTTTTTGCTCTTAGGAAGATACCCACTGGGTTTGTAGTAGAAACAAAGACAACCCATCTGTTATTTCTTCCACCTCAGTTTTCTATCCACCCTCTCATCCCCTATAAAATAATTCTTTGCTGGTTAGATATCCTTTTTCTCTTCCTTAAGTTGATAGAAATTTAAACCTTTGAGCTGTACTCAGAAAATCAGAACACCTTGCCTGGTGCCCTCTTGTGGCCTGGGAAAAGGGGGTGGGAGTGTTGTAGCTCTCCTAAATAGGCTTGGGAAAAGGGCAGGTCTGTGTAGCCCACTCCAGCTTTCCTCTAGGACAGCCTTTGGGACTACAGAATTGACTACATCCTCCGTAGTAGGAGAGCAAGTGTTAAGATTTATTCTAGGCACAGAGAGCTGACAGAGAAATGGCCAGAGTACATTTTAAGTACAAGAAAGGGGAGGGTACTTATCAGACTTTGCAGAAATGGAATTGCTTATTACTACTTGGCCTAGCAGGAACTCAGACTATCAGTTCTCTGCGAGGTATCACTCATTAGCCTCTGTGGTGTTGGAAATGGGTAGCTGCAACCCTTTTTCTTAAAAGATATTGATATTGCCCCATGTACTGGAAATTTAAACCAGTTAAAATAGTTTCTATTTGCATATACATAGACGTTATTGATTACATATACTTTTATTTCAAATAAGGTACAAAATGGAGTTAAAGAATTCACTTACATAATTTTGTTATTAGTTTTTATGGATAAGACTGCTTTTTAACTTGGTCCCCCCAATTTTCTAATATCTTGCTTTCCAACAGGAAGTCATTAGTAGAGTGAACAACTCTTTTAGGCTTGCAGAAGTGACTTAAGCTGTGTTTTTCCTCCCTCTCTTCAACAAAACTGATTCAAACTTCAGAGGAGAACACTGGATTTAATACTGTATGATAAAACCCCCAATAATCCTGATTGTTTTGCTGCCTTTAACTTTTAGGAGAATGGAAAAAGGTTATACAGAGAAGTTATGTCAGGTTTAATTATAAGGTAATTTCCAGGTTGTGGCCTGTAGTTGTTATACTTCTAGGTTAATCTCCAGTACTTTGTACAGCATTATACAGTGGTCAGTGATGATCATAGTGACCCTTAGGTACTTCCCTGTTCTTCAAAGGATTAAAACATATGTCAGTATACTATATCTCTTAGATACTGTATCTCTTATGTATACTATATCTTAGAAAGGTATACTAATTTTAAAAATAGCTCTCAGTAACAAAAGTTGAAATCAAAGTGGTTTCCTTTCAGTTAAACAGTATATTAAAATAAGACAGGTATCTTCCTTGGCATTTGATTTCATTATGGGTTTGTTGCAATTGAATAACATCTTGAGGAGATACTTTTCAAGAGGGAAGACTCCTACACATTTGAGAGATGTGTCCCATAGTAATATATGAGTTATCGGGTGTCCAGAAGTGGTAGAGTTATTTGTGGAATAATGGGAGGTTAGTGAATTTATAGTTTCTCAATTTTAATGGAGAACAGAGATTGAGATTTTAATCTGTAATCCTAAGCAATAACATATTTACAGAGAGAGAAGAGTATGGCTGACGGATTAGACTCCAGGGTATAAAAGATAGGGTTGGTTTTCATATTTGATTTTGCATAGTCTTATTTTTACTCTGTGGTAGGTAGAAATATTTATATCTTTGGTAGCCTTTTTCCTGAAAACCTAAAAAGGTTTATAAGTATGTACAGCAAGCAGTGTGATTTATGGAAAGATTACTAAGACCCAGATTCATGAGAGCTTTCTGTTCTTGTCCCATTTCTACTAATAATAACCTGGGTGATTTTTTTAAACAAATTCCTTAACCTTTGGGGTCTGTTCTCTCATCTGTACAATCAGGTGGTTGAGGTTTGTGATCTGTCAGTTTGGGCCAGATCAAAAATGCTGGGGTTTTCAGATGTGTTGCTTAAACCACAGAACACTGTATCTATTAATGTGTGCCCTCCTCACATGCTTTTTTCCCCTTCATTTGCAATAATAGCTCAGGAAGAACCCAAGTATTTTGCTGAGAGATGGTATTAGGACTCGCGAGAGGGAAGAGTAATACTGGGGAGGCTGAAATTGCATAGGAGACCAGCTTGGGTGAGAGGAGAAAACGAACATGGCCCTTGATACTGGGAGAGAGTGGAGGGCCTAATTGCCTTGCTTCATTTTGCTTAGGGCTTAGGTCAGATGAGAAATGAATATGTGTCAACACAAGACCAGTGAGAAGGTTATTACAGTAGGGAGGCTGGTTAGAACGTCTGCTAGGTTCAGGCTAAGGGAAAGAGGTGATTCTTTCAGGGTAAAAAAGAGAGAATTCCGTTAAAAATTACCTTTGTTGGAAGGATGCGGGGTACTTGTTCATATTTCACTGCTTCTCATTTGACTGAAAATATGAGGAAATTCTGTGGATAATTTATCTTGGTTCCTGGGCATGCAAGGAGAAATGCAGAGTTCTCACATTCTGTTGCTTTCTCACACTGGTAAAAATAGCAAGAAAACAAGGGGGTAGGGTGGGGGTGAGGTTGGGGAGAATTGCACCCCATATTCTTTATAATGGGTTTTAGGACTGCGACAAATACCTGTTAATTTCATTGTTCCTCAGGGTCACTTGACTGTTCTGACTGGCTAAATAATGTCACCATTAGTGACATTAGTGGTGGTCTTCCTCACCACTCCTTAAGCATCCCTTAGAGCTTTGTTGCTTGGTTAAGGTTTTTTTTTTGTTTGTTTGTTTTTTGCGGTACGAGGGCCTCTCACCGCTGTGGCCTCTCCCATTGCGGAGCACAGGCTCCGGACGCGCAGGCTCAGCGGCCAGGGCTCACGGGCCCAGCCGCTGCGCAGCCTGTGGGATCTTCCCGGACCGGGGCACGAACTCGTGGTCCCTGCATCGGCAGGCGGACTCTCAACCACTGCGCCACCAGGGAAGCCCTTGGTTAAGGTTTTGAGAGTAGCTCTCCTTCCCTTCGAGAGCCTTTGTACATGCGCACAGGACCCAATTTTAGGAGAAATGCAGGGTGGGTGAACTTCTCTTGCCTCTGTCCTAGTTTCTTTCCCCAAATGATACCAATTTTATGTTTTAGATTTTTTAAAAATTTGTCTTTCTGATTAATAGATCGAAAATAAGTCTTGAACTAAACGTTTTAATATTTTATGAGGAAAAAGTACTGCTAAAAATGATTTAGTCAGCAGTATAGAAATACTTAGTCTTTTGTGATGTTACACAGTTTCAGTTTATTTTCTGGTTTCGATAGAACAAGTTGAAATCATCGCAGAAGGATAAAGTTCGTCAGTTTATGATCTTCACACAGTCTAGTGAAAAAACAGCAGTAAGTTGTCTGTCTCAAAATGACTGGAAGTTAGATGTTGCAACAGACAATTTTTTCCAAAATCCTGAACTTTATATACGAGAGAGTGTAAAAGGATCATTGGACAGGAAGAAGTTAGAACAACTATACAATAGATACAAAGGTGAGTGTTTGCTTGTGACTTTAAATATTTTGAACGAGGTTTTCCAAATTTACATGCTGCTTGTGAGAAATCAAATGATACAGAGACCATTAATTGGGTGGATACAGAGCTCTTTAGATCTTAGAATTACTTTAAGAAATCTGAAAAATTATTTTCCTCTTTTCACTAAAATTTCTTCTTAGTGTCTTTATTTCCTCCCCCTTTATCCACCCCCCCTTTCCTCCTTTGTGATCCAATTTGAGAATGGGGGCTGGGGGACTAGGTTTTTTCCCTCATTTTCTTATAAAACTCAGCTGAGCGGATTTTAAGAAAACCTGCCTAATAATTTTAATAACCTTTAAATAATTATAAAGTAATATACACTTAAAAAGTTAATACAGAATAGATTGAATAAGGAAAAAGTTAATAGTTTCTCCATCTTTTGCTTATTTATTCTCCTGAGGGAACCAATATTTAATAGCCTGGTGTCCAACTTTCTGGGTCTTTTATGTTTATGCAGAAATATATACGCAAAAAAAATTTCAAAATTTTTCCAAAAGTGGGATTATATTTTATGCATAGCTCATGCCCCAAAAATCAAAGAATGTGCAAATTTTTTATTCGTAGAGATGTTAGCAAATCACATTTGACAACAGTGTATGAGTGCCTCTTTCTTCTTGTATTTGTATTTAAATTTTTGCTGTCTGAAAAGTAAATATTGATAGTTGGGAGTTTTCTTCTTTAATTTGAACAACATATGTTTGCATTGTGATTAAAATTGAATTGCAGAGTTTATGTTTTTTTCGATATTCTTTAAGAAGTGATTTCTGTAGTGAAATGAACTTTAAGATAAAAAGAATTTCTGTGTATAATACTGTTTAGAGTGCCTCTGTAAAATGTGGCTATGTTCAGTAAAAATCCTTTATCCCTATATAGGAGTGTCTGATTTTCTGAATGTGTGTTAAGTATGGAACTTTTTTCATATGAATAAATGAGACTTAAAAATCAGATGCCTATCTGGGTATATATCTTGCTGTTAATTGCAAGAATGTTGTTTCAGGGGCAAAGTGGCTTTAAATATTACAGGGGGAAAATATCTCATAGAGCAATATTGCTTCATATTTTTGGTCTATCGTGATCATTAAAAAAAATGGAATATAAAGCAATACCTTTCTCAGTTTCAGGAGTAGCACAGTAAAGTATGGCACTGATTTCATGTTGCATTGTTGTTTTTGAAGATCCTCAAGATGAAAATAAAATTGGAATAGATGGTATACAGCAGTTCTGTGATGACCTGGCACTGGATCCGGCCAGCATTAGTGTGTTGATCATCGCGTGGAAGTTCAGAGCAGCAACACAGTGCGAGTTCTCCAAACAGGAGTTCATGGACGGCATGACAGAATTAGGGTGAGTGTATAATTACCATAGGAAATTAGGTACATTACTGTGAGAATTACTGTGGAACTGACATTCATGCCCCCAAACATTGCTATAGATAGAAATGGGCTAATATGCTAGTTCCTTCCCATGTCAAGTTATTTGTGTAGTTAGTACAACCAACTCTATTTGCATTATGCTTTTATCATTTGTTTCTAAGGGAGATTGACTAATGTTAAAATTACGATGCTTTAATATTTTACATGGGTAAGTGAAATGAGCAAGTTTTAAGTTATTTCCTAATGTGAGGCTGTGAACTCTGAATTTACAAACAAACTCCTAGAATTTAAAACCTTGGAAGTTACTAATCACTTTTTGTTCTGCATAGACCTGGACAACTGATTAGCTAAACGTCTTGGTATAAATAGATTGAAAAATCACAGGCAGCGGTTTTACCTGTGGCCTTTAGTTGTCTGTATGTGATGAAGCTCCAAAAGTATTCAATTTGTGGATCGGTAACAGGCTGCCCTTTCTGTTTTTAGTGGGTGCTTTTGAATGATAATAGCTAAACACTTTTTGAACGTTTATTTTCTTTCAGGAACTATGCTAAATAAATACTTCACCTACCACTTCACAACAACTTTGTGAAAGAAGTGGTGTTTATATCCGCATTTTAGAGATGAGGAAATGGAGGTACAGAGAAACTAGAGAGGTAGTATTAGAGCCAGGATTTGGGCTCAGGCATTCTGATTCTTGGGCCTGAGGGACATTGTAATCAGTCAGGGTCCAGGCAAGACACACAAACCATACCAGTAATTTGAGCAGGGTAAATTTTAAAAATTGTTTTATTGTGTAAATGGGGTAAAAGAAAACTCTAAGCATAACAAAGGTGGCAGTTGCAAGAAGCTGCCATCACCCCTGGAACGGAGGGAAGGAAACAAGGAAGGAGCCTAGACACTTAAGAGGATCCCCACAAGGCTGAGATTCCGACCGCAGAAAACAGTGTGTAGCTGCCGTAGGAGCACTCTGCTCTGTTGCCTGCTTCTCTCGTGGAGAAGAAGCTCGCTAGGGGCCACTTGCTGCAGAGCCATGCAAGTTGCCTCCATTGGTGAACACTGCAGGGACCTCCCAACACGCTGAAACCCTTGCTCTCTGCAGAAAACAGACTGGGATAAGAAAAGTTCCTTCGTCCTCTTCCAGCCTTTCATCGCCCTCTCTTGGTAGAACCTAATAGTGAGCCAGCTGGCAAGAAAAATGAAGTTTCACAATTTGTAGTCCACTGCAGATAGTCACAAAGTAGGGCAAAGAAGGGTGAGTTTAAAGCTGAGAGACAATAAATTAATAACTGGCCTAGCCACTATGTTCTACAGCCAAAGCCAACCTTATCCTGAACTTGCTGAAATGTTCTATGCTAGGACAGGTTTCATTAGAACTCTCTTTTTTTTCCCATTTAAAAGTGAGTTTATGTAAAATGTAATGAACTTCCAAATCAAAATTTTAATTTACAAACTAATAATCTGGGAGGTGTTATAAAGAGCATGGAAGGAACATAAAAGCAAAAATGATTTGAAGGAAAAAAAGTGGAATGCTTGGTTTGTGGAATCTATAACAGATCGAAGATTTCTACCTTATGGCTGTTATGTGGAAACTAGGACTTGGTACTTGGACCCTTTCAGCTCCTTGGAAATTGAATGCTTTGCACATATAGAGAAAGTTTAATATTGATTTGAGGTAACTTCAGTTGGAGATGGTTGGAGATGATGTTTATTATGATACTTTGTATATATCAAGAAGTTTTCAAGAGGAATGCTTGTTTCCTCACCTAGTCAAGACACTATGCTTTCAATTTGTTTGGAAGCTAGACATGTGATTTGTTACCATGTAAGGAATATCTACTACAGTTTGAACTGATGATTGTAAAGCTGATTACTATACATTCTCATCTGTTCACTACAGCTGACTTCTACAATTTGGGTGTGTTGACAGTCCAGTGAATTACATAATTAAAAGTAATAGCCCATTTCTTTTAAAAATAGTAGTTATTTATAACATTTAATCATCCCAGATCTTTTCTTCCTCCATCTAACCCCTTCTTATTTATGTAATGTAAAAAGATGAAAATTTAATGGATTTTTAAAGAAGTTCTATGAAATATAAACTGTTGTAGGAATAAATGTTCTTAATATATAGTGAAAAAGTTTATCTTTTATAAACTTAATTTTACAATATAGATGTGACAGCATAGAAAAACTAAAGGCCCAGATACCCAAGATGGAACAAGAATTGAAAGAACCAGGACGATTTAAGGATTTTTACCAGTTTACTTTTAATTTTGCAAAGAATCCAGGACAAAAAGGATTAGGTAAGAATTTTTAAAAATTATATTTGGTGTTTCAGATATATTCAAATACATTGACAGCGTCACGTTTGTAATAGGAAGTTCTATGTTTTGAGCATAAAGTCATTATCAGTTACTGAAAAATACTGAGAAACAGTGAACTTCTAGTTAATCAGAATATACTCCGCCTATTCAATAACAGTGTTACCCTGGATACTATATGTGAACCACTGATTTTTTTTTTTTTAAGAACTACAATACAGAAAATAGTTGTTAAAATTCCACTGACATAGGTATGTATGTTTGATCGTTTATTTTTCAGAAGATATTATAGGATCGTAGGATCATAAGTTTTTCACTATGTATCTGTTGAAATAGCATTGTAAGATTTCTGAGTCACAGAATGCCAGATAAATGTATTCTTTTTTGGTGTGAATTATTTGGAAACTATAAGAAAGAATAAAAAAATGATTATCATTCATAATCTTATCCAGAAATAGCCACTGTTAACAGTTTAGATCAGTCAGTTTATACTGTAGAAACAACCACACATTTGCTTTGGGGATGGCTAAGGGAAGTGGAGGTAAAAGCTACAGTGTAATTTGCAGATTATTCAGAAAAAGTAGACAGTAGCACATAATGCAAAATAATAAATATGAGTGTGAGGGTTTTAGTTAAAAGGAGAAATGAGTAAAAGCAGGAATGGTTGGGAAATGCTTCCTGGGCAAGAAGTGATGAGAACTAAAGGATTTGATATTTGGGCAAGGGTTGATGAAAAATGTTCCAGGGAGACGATAGTTATTAATGAAGGTCTCAGACTTCAGAAATAAGCTTGGCTTCTTTGTGGAAGAGAGAAAATGATTTGATTTTAGTGGGAATGTTTGTTTGGAGCTTAAATTGGTGAGATAAGGCTTCTTTTAAAAACAGGACAGAAAGGCTTAAATTGGAATTTATGGGCAATGGGGTTGCACTGAAGACGATGGTGGCAGTAACAGCCATTTAATGTGAGCTTTTGGTGTGCCTGGCAGTGTGCTGAATACTTTACATACACTGCCTCATTTAGTGTTTAACAACTTTATGAGTTATTCATTCTTTCATTCAGTAATTCACCAGCTGCCATGTGCCAGTCATAGAGTGCTAGACACTTGTTATCCTTATTTGGCAGATGAGGAAACTGAGGCACAGCAAGTTAAATAACTTACCCAATGATGGAAGTGAGTTTTTGATTTTGAAGATACAGTAGTTGGAGAGGCTAATAGGGGCCTCTTGTACTAATCATTCTTTATATTTTAGATTAGAGAGAAAAAAAGCTTTGAGAAAAGGATTATGTGACTAGGAATTAGACTGGAGGAAGTGACTGAAAGCTAGTAGAAGGGATGAATATACAGCATTTGTATTTGAGAATTGGCCTAAAGAGTGACTAAATGTGACTGAATTAAGATTTACAAAATACCTATTAAGGAAAATTCGAAATAATGAAGTCTCCTTTCCAATTAATTTAGGTTGCATCTTATTCTTACAGGAAAATTCTTCATTTTGCAGGCAAAATAAGCTGGGATACCTAGTGTTAGTTTCTCTATCCTGTATCTGTGGCCACAAGTTAACTGGGCTAGTTTTTCTAGTCTCCTCTTTTCTTCCCACAAATAAAAACCAATTAACATCTTCGAACTTACATGTATATACTAAAAGAATTATTTCTTTGTGTTTAGAAATGTAGCACAATGTTTTGATACCATTAGAGAAAATGTTTTGAATCTCAAGTGTTGATTTAAAGGGGCTGAACCTATTCCTTAGTTATAACCCTACCCCTTACTAGAGCACAAAATAAATGATGTTTTTGGGTGACTATGTAGTCTTGATATTGAATCTTAGTTTTTATTATATTTGGTGAAGATAAGGCAAAATTAACATTTTTATACCTGTTCGATATATCAATATGATGGTAAATTGGAATTTTAGATTACAGGAAAAGTTGAGAAAAATATTGTGCTGAAGAATTCGATTTTAAAATTATGTTTTATTCTATTATGTAGTAAGTATTGAGCTTAAGAAAAATGTCACATTGTTTAATGGGTGTAGAGTTTCTGTTTTGTAAGATGAAGAGTTCTGGAGATTCATTGTACAACACTGTGAATGTAACTAACACTACTGAACTGTACACTGAAAAATGGTTAAGATGATAAATTTTATGTGTATTTAACCACAATTTAGAAGTTGTTTTAAAAAAAGCCCTGAACCATAGAATATGCAACACAGAGTGAGCCCTGATGTAAAATACTGGACTTTAGTTAATAATATTGGCTCATCAGTTATAAGAAATATACCACACTAAAACAGTATCTTAAAAATAGTGGAAATGGGGGGAAGGTGGGGTAAAGGTATATGGGAACTCTGTACTTTCTGCTCAGTTTTTCCATAAACCTAAAACTAAAAAAGTCCTAATTAAAAAAAAAGACAAAATGTAATAAAAGACAAATCATAATTTCTCTTTTTGTTTTGCATTGGTATTGGGTGTCAGGAAATGTAATGACTTGCTTAGTTGAAGAACTTAATTAAACAGAAAACAGTTTTCTTGACAGCCTTTCTAAGGGTTCACAGGGCTCTTAAATTATAATATTTGGCAGAAAGGAATTAGGAGATCGTAGGAGAGGAGGTGAGGCCCAAACAAATTGGCAAAGAGTGACAGTGACAGCACTGTGGTTTATTTATAAATAGCTGTGCTAATTCTAATGAGAGCTGGTGTTTTCCATATTTTCTCATTTTCTCTAACCTTATTTCTTGTGACACCAGGATAGGGTACTTCCTCTGTCATCATCTGCTTCAGTCACCTGCCATGGTCTTCTGAATCATAAATTTGAAAGGGATTTCATAAGTCCTGTGTTAAATCTAACCTATGCAAAGTAGCACCTGTACCTGATGCTCATTTAGCTTTTATGTTTGAATGTACAGGGTGGGGCTTGAACACACATTGTTTTAGAAAGTGGTCCATTCTTATCACAGAATACTCTTCTTTGCTATCACAAAGTTTTTCCTTATTAAGCTAACATCTTTGTCTTTATAACTTTTACCATTGTTCTTATTTGACCTTTGCTGCAGCACAAAGGAAGTTTAACCATTGTTTTTCTCATTTATCCCTTCTCCTTTTTTTCAGGTCAGCATTCCAAATTTTAACTGTTCTTCATTTGAGAAGACCTTTGTTATTCCGTTGCTGTCACCCCTAGATAACATTTCCAATTTCTCAGTTTCTCTCAAAATAGAGTTCTTAAAGCTGAACATAATACTCCAGAAGGAGGCTATTTAATGTAGAATACTGTGGGTCTGTTATTTTTTACCAGACTGTTCGTTCTATTAATTTGTTCAAAAATTACATTTGTTTTTTACAGCCATGGTATTTTTAGGACCATCCTGAACTTTCTTAAAGTCTGTAGGTTATTTTCTTATGAACTGTTGTGGTTCAGCTAGAATGTTATACCTATGCAGTTGATTTAAACATTTTTAACATTACTTGTTAAACATTCATTTAATATTCAGAAATAATTTTATAGAGTGTTTTTAATGTGTATTTTCATTTACGTAATCCCATTTGCTTCTCATAACAACCCTTGGAGCTAAGTAAAAAACCTCTTTGTCATAAAGATGAGGAAAGTCATGGTCAGAGAGGCTGACATATTAAGGTCACATAACTTTAGAGTTGGTAGAATTGGGACTCAACCTCAGATCTTCTGATTCCACATTTTTTTTTTTTTTTCCGGTACGCGGGCCTCTCACTGTTGTGGGCTCTCCCGCCGCGGAGCACAGGCTCCGGATGCGCAGGCTCAGCGGCCATGGCTCACGGGTCCAGCCGCTCCGAGGCATGTGGGATCCTCCCGGACCGGGGCACGAACCCGTGTCCCCTGCATCGGCATGCGGACTCTCAACCACTGCGCCACCAGGGAAGCCCCCTGATTCCACATTTTATATTCTTTTTATTATATTAGGTTGTGCTAACTATAGATATCTCTAGGTAAATTAAGACTTTGTGAATAGGATTTTAAATCCCCATTCATCCTCCCTAGTGAGTTGGCAACATTTTGTTCCCCTTAGGGATGGTGTTTGGATCCAGTCTCAGTTCATTTCCATATTCATCTGTCACTCAGTTGATCATCTTTTATGAAACACATTGCCCTTGTTGATTCAGTTTGAAAGAATGACACTGGGATTACCTCTGTTTGCATTTTAAATTTTATTATAAGGCCTTAAGGATTCATTCTGCAAGTATCTCAGTTTTAGGTAATACTATTATTAGGACTTGCTTGTGTCTTTTTCTCTGTGTTATCCTTCTGTTTATTCTAACTGCGGTTGTTGCTTCTTGTTACATTATTATTGACTTTGTTCTCTTTCCAAAACTGCTTCAGAATCTATAATAATAATTTTTAAAATTATTAAAAATAAACAATAGTAATAGTAAGGACACGTTATTTACCAGGCACTGTTCCAATGTTTTAGGTGTGTTCACTCGTTTAATTATTACAACAACCCTGTGAGGGTAGGTACTGTTATCTTTTTTTTTAAACTGAATTACCGAGAGGTGAACTTAGTTGCCCGAGGCTACTTAATTAGCGGTGGAGTTGAGATTTAAGAGGCTAAACTACTATATTAAACCACTTCTCTCTAGCTGGGTTGTTCCTTTGTCACTCAGACATTTCTAACTAAAGGGCAGCTTTCCTTCCTCCCTCCCTCCCTCCCTCCCTCCCTTCCTCCCTTCCTTCCTTCCTTCCTTCCTTCCTTCCTTCCTTCCTTCCTTCCTTTCTTCCTTTCTTCCTTTCCTTCCTTCCTCCTTCCCTCCCTCCCTCCTTCCCTCCCTTCCTTCCTCCCTTCCTTTCCGTGTGTGTGTGTGTGTGTGTGTGTGTGTGTCCGTGTGTGTCCCCGTCCGTACTGCGCGGCTTACGGGATTTTAGTTCCCTGACCAGGGATTGAACCTGGGGCCCTGGCAGTGAGAGTGCTGAATCCTAACCACTGGACCACCAGGGAATTCCCTAAAGGGCAGTTTTTCATATGCTTGTGGCAATTGACATTTTATCCCTGTACAACTTAATCTTACGTGTTTCAGCTCCTAATAATAACTTATTAATCTTTTTGAATATTCCTGTTTCATCCAAAAACATTTATTGGCTGGTTACTCTGAGAGCATGGAATTAGGAACATCTTAAGTCTGTCGGTGAGTTTGCATAGGAACATCTTAAGTCTGTCGGTGAGTTTGCAAAGTCTTCACAAAGATTATAATTTTTGAGCCTTGAAGAATGAATATGTGTTTTCAAAGCCAAAAGAAAAAGAAGCCATCTCTAATGTGGAGAGATTAGAAAGTTCAGTTGCTTAGAGGTGAGAGACATAGCACCTTTGAGAAACTGCAAGTAAGTTCATTTGATTAGAAATGTAGATTTTTATCTGAAGGCAGTAGGAAATATTGCAGATTTTAAAAAGTTAATAGACTTTATTTTTTGAACTGCTTTAGATTTACAGCAAAATTGAGCAGAAGGTACAGAGATTTCCCAACTACTCCCTTCCCCCACACCATGTATAGCTTCTCCCATTATCACATCCCCACCAGAATGGTGCATTTGTTACAGTTGTACCTACATTGACACATCATTATCATCCAAAGTTCAACTTCACAGTAGGGTTCACTCTTTTTTTTTTTTTTTTAATTTTATTGAAATATAGTTGATGTACAATGTTGTGTTAGTTTCTGGTGTATAGCAAAGTAATTCAGTTATATATATATGGGATACATACAAGATTCTTTTCCATTATAGGTTATTACAAGATATTGAGTATAGTTCCCTATGCTATACAGTAGGTCCTTGTTGGTTCCCTACTCCATATATAGTAGTGTGTATATCTTAATCCCATACTCCTAATTTATCCCTCCCCTAGGGTTCACTGTTAATGTTGTAAATTCTATGAGTTTGGACAAATGTATAATGACATGTATCCACCATAATAGCTTCATACAGAGAAGTTTCACTCTCCCTAATAAACCTCTGTGCTCTGCCTGTTCATCCTTTCCTCCCTCCTAACCCCTGGCAACCACTGATCTTTTTACTATCTCCATAGCTTTGCCTTTTCCAGAATGTCATATAGTTGGAATCATGCAGTATGTAGCCTTTGCAGATTGACTTCTTCACTTAATAATATTATTATGCATTTGTTTTCCTCCGTATCTTTTCATGGCTTGAAAGCTCATTTCATTTTGGCAGTGAATAATTTTCCTTCATCTGGATGTACCACAGTTTATATATCTGTCTACCTACTAAAGGACATCTTGGTTGCTTCCAAGTTTTGGCAGTTATGACTTCTCTAAACATCCATGTGCAGGTTTTTGTGTGGATATAAGTTTTCAGTTCATTTGGGAAAATACCCAGGAGTGTGATTGCTGGATTATATGGTAAGCGTATGTTTAGTTTTGTAAGAAACTGCCAAACTGCTCCAAAGTGGCTGTACTATTTTGCATTCCCACCAGCAATGAATGAGAGCTCCTGTTGCTTCACATCCTCGTCAGCATTTGGTGTTCTCAGTGTTTTGGATTTTGGCCATTCCAAAAGGTGTGTAGTGGTATCTCATTGTCGTTTTAATCATTGAAGAATTTTAACATGGAAGTGAAACCAAATTTATATGCCTGAAAGGTCCATCTGAAAGCAGTGTCGTCCTTTAAAAGGTGTGGAGGCAGAACTAGAGGAAGAGAAATTGGTCATGAAGCTGTTGCAGTGATTTAGCTAGACATGAAGAGGACCCTAGCATAGGCCCTAGCAAGGGATGGAGAAGAGAGAGAGATTTAAAAGGTACTTAGAAGCCAAAATGAGAAAGCTTTGATTGAAAGTGTGATGAGGAAGTTAGTCTTAACTCCCATTTGGGGATATTTGGAAGTGTGGGGGGGTATTTTTGGTATTGTTATAACGACTGAGGGTTTCTACTGGGATTAGGGGTCTGTCTGCTAAATGACCTGCAGTGCATAGGACTTCATTTCCTTACAATGAAAAATTGTGTTTCATTGAGAAACACTGTAGGGTGATGACATTCATTGAGAGAAAAAAAAATGGTAGGTCTGTAGAGGTAAGATAATGAGTTCAGTTTGAGCCCTGTTGAATTTGAGTTGTTTGTGGATATCCAGTTGAAGATGTCCTTAGGCAATTAGATGTAAGAATCTAGAATATAGAAAGAGCAGTTTCAGATTTAGGACTTGTTAGAGATGGTTTGAGCGTGTAACTTGAAAAAAGGTAAAGGTTTGAAAAATCTACTGAGAGAAGTAGAGGTGGTTATTGCTGACGTACAGTGTTACAGAACATCAACATTTAATGGACAAATGGAGGAAGAGGAGCAGTAAAAGAAAATAAGGCCAGAGAGGACAGAGGAAAATCAATAGAGTGATACCATTAAAGCTGAGAGAAGCGACAGTTCCATCCAGGAGGTGTACTCAATTTTGTCAAGTACGGCAGAGAGCCAAGTAAATTAAGGACTTAAAGGTTTATTTGGCAACCAGAAGGGCTTGGTGACCCTTCAGAGATTACTTTCAGTGGGGTGAGTGACAGAGGTGGACACTAGTTTATAGAATTAAAATGTGTGGTAGGTGAGGAAATTGAACAATGAATGTAGATTACAAAAAGTTCTTTTAACTACCTGAACTTTCAAACATCATATAGGTACACTCCTATTCTTGTAATATTCTTAGGTTAGTATATCAGCTGAGAAATGGGCCTCTATAGGTGTCTCATGGTTTACAGTTATTTGAATATTTCATTGTTTCTCATCCTTTTCTAAAAATTAATTGAAAAGGGAAAAAAATGCTAACACTAGTAATAAGCTTAGTTCTCATAAATTTAATGCATTTGAAGTGAAGAAGGATATCATTAAGCATGCTAATAACAGCAAATCCTACTATACATGCTAATAACAGCGATCTTACTGCACTTAAGCTAGACAATTATATGTTTGGTTGGTAAAGAAAAGAATAAAATTAAAGAACCTGGAAGGAATATTTGATACAGAGCTTTAAAGACTGCAAAGATTAAAAAGGAATTGTGATTAGGGATTGTTGTCATATTTCTAGTTCTTTTAAAACATGGGGATCTGAACTTGACTATCAGACATGTTTTCATGAGCACATTAAAAATAAAAGTAGAAGACTCCATGAACTCTCTCAAGATGATCTGTGAAGGGAAGGAGAAAGGGTAGCTTGTAAGGGAATGGAGAGATACAAGAAAGATTTATTAAAGATAGGTGATAACTTGAGCATGTTCCTTTGTGGGGGGGAAAGCTGGAAGACAGGGCAAAGTTGAAGATACAGGGAGAGAAGAAAATTAATCAGTAGACCAGATTCCTTGAAAAGGCAGGATGGCATATTGGATCCATAGTAATGGTGTTAGGGACTTAACCTGGGATGGGAGAAGAGGCACCTTTTCCAAGGAAACTTGTTCATTCAGCAGTTTCTGAATGCCTGCTGTGTGTTTCAGTATGCTAGTTTGGGGATATGTAGTCCCTATCCTTGAAGAGGTTAGGGTCTAGTGAAGATGGGGGATTTTTTTGCCTTAAGTCCTATATGTTTTTTTTCAGGTAGGATGTGAGCCTTTTTGGAGCCTTTCCTAGTCTTTCATGATTCCTCAGATTATCCAGAGTAGTTTGGAGATCATATCTAAAAGGACTTTTAAGTTACTTGGGGTGTAATTTTTCCTGACCTGGAAATGTAAATTTACTCATAAAAGCTTGACCTAACTACTTTAGTTCCTTGAAAGAGATCATAGTTCTTTCTCTCTGTTGTTATGACAGATATAGTTTTTTGTCATGTGGTAATATTGCTTCTTTATCCTTATCGGCTCCCAAACCAGATAAATAGTCATTTATATCCTCTTCATCAAACTTTTAAAAAGACAAATCTTAGTTTATTATTAATTTTAAAATTTTAATATTCTTAATGGTCTCCTTGAGGATCAGTCAGCCAACAACTTGGAGTGTAAGGTTGGTTAGGATTGTGGGTAGTAATTCTTTGTGTTACAGCTTATAGGTGTACCTCAGTGATTTACAGCTGGGGGCAGTTTTGCCTCCCAGGGGACCTTCGTCAATATGTGGAGATACTTTTGGTTGTCACCACTGGGGATGGGGCAGAACTGCTACTGGCATCTAGTGGATAGAGGCCAGGGATGCTGCTAATGCTGTAATGCATGCACAGGACAGCTTCCCACAACAAAAAATTGTCTGCCCCAGAATGTCAAAAGTGCTGAGGTCAAGAAACACTGGTGTACATTAATATTTGAATACTTATGAGCTAGTCAAACATGCTTACCTACGTTATCTCATTTAAACTTCAGAAACCCCTTATGAGGTAAGTGATACCCTTCTTGCCCTGAAGGCACCATTCATTTGTGATGGAAGCAGGATACAAAGCTTGGACTTAACTCTATAGGAAATTTTTATTATGTAAGTATTCAGGACACAAGCCTTTTTTTTTTTTTTTTTTTTTTTAAGGCTATCTTTTGTCTTACCTGGTGTTTTTTTTTTCAGGGACAAATATTCCTGACATTTGAAGTATATAATTTATTTTTAATATTACAGATCTAGAAATGGCCATTGCCTACTGGAATTTAGTGCTTAATGGAAGATTTAAATTCTTAGACTTATGGAATAAATTTTTGTTGGTAAGTTCATATTTTCTGCAGTTTGGTGTTTTCTCTAAACTTTTGCTTTGTTTGAAGATAAATTAACATTTTAAAGCATAACTAACTCATTTCAGAGCATGTAATGGACATAGAATGAAAAATTTGATTTCCAGAATTTTATTACATAGGTCGTTTTGCATTCTTGTATTTGGCATCATCTGGACTGTTTTTTTGAAACTCTTTTTAGTGATTTGGATGCTTCTTTTTTTTTTTAATAGGAACATCATAAACGATCAATACCAAAAGATACTTGGAATCTTCTTTTAGACTTCAGTACAATGATTGCAGATGACATGTCTAATTATGATGAAGAAGGTAATGAACATTTTGCTCTACCAGTTTTTTGAAAAATTTGTCTTCTTTTATCACACACTCTTGAACATCTTGTCTACTTCTGTTTTTCTTAGAGTTAGATTTCCCTCTTCTGAGCTTTTATTTGTGCTCTTCTGAATGTATGAAATACCTTCATCTTCTTTACCAATCTGCATTGTTTCCTTAAATACCAACTCTGTGTATTCATATCTTGCAGAAAGGCATGAGTACTTTTCATCCATGTTTTAGATTTTCAGTTTACTTTAGGAACCTGTTCTTTTCTTAATGTACTTTTATAGTACTTGTATATGTATTTTTTGTTGTTGTCTGTTTGTTTTGTCTGTGAACTTGATCGTAAACTCCTTAAGTTTAGTGACCTTGTCCAAATGGAAATGGTTTAGTTTCCTACTGTAGTACTCTTGGCATTCAGTAAATATTCACTGATTGAATCCTTTTCTGCTGTTTCTTCATGTACGTATAAGGATGATTTTGCCATCCACTATCAGGACATGTGCTTTTGTTTTTCTGGAACTGGCAGTGATTTACATTCGTTTCTTCACGCATACTTACCTGGTTCCCCTTGAGAATTAGCAGGATTTTTTTTTTTTGATATTGTTGAATAGACAGGTATTCTTTGAAAAATCTCTAGTAACCTTGGTCTCCTTAAAAGTGTCCTGGAACTACTTAATGTAACCAAAGATACTGTTATTTCCTTATCTTTGTTTTCATTGTCATGTATTGTCTTCTTTAAGAAGTGAGAAATGACTGATAATTGATAACTGTGCTTTCTGTTAGACCTTACACGAAAGTGAAGAACTTCCTGATTTGGAGGTTGGCATAGAGAAGAGGCATGTATAGAAGCATGCATATATGTAATTTAAAATCCTTTAGTAATTTATTATCATGAAATAGATTAGAGTTTGATCCTTATTGTTAATTTCCTTTGTAAGATTGCCACAAAGTGCAAAAAAAGATTAACTCCAACCTACTGTGCTTTCAGCAGCACTGGCAGCATGTCATCATATCAAGGTCAGATTTGACCAGATTACTTCAGTGGCCTGACTTCAGTGGCCCTCAGAAAATCATAATATTATTAGTTACCAGAAGGGTTATTTTTTATCATTCAAGGAATTATCAAGTGTTGGAATAATAGAGAAGGGAGAAAGGAATATTCTAGGTAGAAACTCTAAAGAGCTAGGAATTTGGAAGTCCTATCTGTGGGAATACTTATAATGACATACTTTAACAATTATGGGGAAGATATTTTTTAAAAAATAAAGGATTCTATTAAAATGTTAGCCTTATTTCTGTTTTTCTTTCTTTCCTTTCTCCCCCCTCCCCACAGGAGCATGGCCTGTTCTTATTGATGACTTTGTGGAATTTGCACGCCCTCAAATTGCTGGGACAAAAAGTACAACAGTGTAGCACTAAAGGAACCTTCTAGAATGTACATAGTCTGTACAATAAATACAATGGAAAATTGCACAGTCAATTTCTGCTGGCTGGACTGAACTGAAGATCAATCCTCACAATTCAGACTGAGGGTTGAGACAAAACTTTAAGGATACATCTTGGACCATATCGTATTTCATTCTTCTAATGGTGGTTTGGGCTTGTCTTCTAGTCTGGGCCGCTCTAAACATTTATTATTCCAACATTGTGGATTTCATCTTATATCTGTGGACCATCCTAGTTTATTCTCCCATAAGTCTTAGAAGCTTTATGGTGATTATTTTGAAGTTTCCATTCTTGCATAAAGCACAATGCTGTCTTCATCAGAAAACAGTTTGGCATAAGAATTAAACGTGAACATCACAATTTATAAAAACTTCTTAAATATATGCTTTGGGCTAGTTGCAAAGACTATGCTGATAGCACTTCCAGTGAGAGTGATATATTTAAGTGTACCAGATCTGGAATGGTGTTTTGGTATGGGGGGATTTTTTTTTTCCTGGCAAATCACATGTATTGTTAACGTGAGTAGAGTATCTGTTGAAAAAAAAGTCAAAATAACCAACGTGAAAAATTTTTAGGATAACTTGATGTGCCTACCCAAAATTTTACTGTGTTTTAGACCCTCGATTTCAGAAGGTTCCACAGAACTAGTCTGCACTTATCTTACCCATGTTTATATATAGTTGTCTTACAGGGGGTTTTATTTAGAAAAACATCTGCATAATGTTAGATTCTACTCCTGTCTACATTATGCACTCCATAATTGGATTTCATTATGATTTTGAAACGCTTATATGCCTGTTGAGTAAGTTAAACTATTTAATTTGTTTTGAATGTTTTAGATTGCTACATAATACAATATTCTAAATTTAGGCATGAGGGTTTATTTTTGTTTTTTGGGTTTTTTTGGTCAGCGCACTATGGAACACAAATGAAATTCTCTTAATTTATAAGATAGTAGGAATTAAATTTTGAAAATGGTTGTAATGAGCCATAAAGTTCAATTCTTATAATATAGGTACTGCTCTTTCAGACAAATAGTCCATTTTTGATGACTTCTTATTTTGTTGAAATTGCTTTAACTGCTAATCACTGGTTGCCAAATATTTCAGGAGCAAAGATTTTCAAGCAGGCATGCATTTGATGCAAAGTACCAATCTGGCTTCTATTTTCGTAAATTATTTAATTTCTACTGTTCTTTGTTTCACTCAGATTAGCTCAGTTTTCACATCAAAGCAGAACTCTGTCTTGTATGTTTTGGTTTTTTTTTCTTCATTACAAGACCCATGAACTGCTTTCATGCTGAAAATGTTGATTTCTTTGTTCACTTCTTGACCTGTGAAGAAGGGTTTATTGCTTTCTTAAACATTTCTATAAGGCAGGTTAAAAAATGTAAAATTTCAGATATTGGATGACTGGTTTTTAGCAGGAGTAGATTTTGCTTGGTGTATCCAGGCACTCTAAGTTCTAATGTTGAAATTATCAAAGGTATGTACTTCAGAATAGCAGTACATTATAAGGTATATGCGGAAATGATTTTAAGAAACAATGATATGTTAAAACTACTTTTTATTTACGATTTTGAAATTGACTAGAAAGCTTTTCCCATAGATATTAATATTCTAATCATAACTTTAATTCAAGAATATGATTCTATCAAAAGAAAATTTTGAAAATTTCTATTCAGGTTACTGGAATTGGTTATTAAAAAAAGAAAAGAAAAAAGAAGAATCCTGCTGCTTTCAGTATTTCCTGATTTCATATTTGTAAATATTAAGAGGAACTTCAATTATGAAAAATTTTAAAAAGATATATATATATAAATGTACTATTTTGTTTCCTGTCTTGAAGATTTTGAGTTATGGTATTGTTTTTGAATTGATTACTTAATTCCAGTATGCTGTGTTTTGAAATGAGATCCGATTAGCTTTTTTTCCCCAATATAAATTGTTTTTCATAAAAGTCTGATATTGATTCGTGGCCTAGTGCCTTGGGTTTTACAGACTTTTCCTTTTAAATGCAAGACCTTTTCAACAAAATAGTGTTTGTCATCAGTTTGGTACTAAACATTTATAATTACTATGTAATTATAAACAAAAAAATACATAAAGCTTTGAATATAATCATGTAGCATAAAAGTTAAGGTTGTTAACTCTATGATGGCATCTTAGAATTAAACAATACTATTACTAGGGCTGAAAAGAGAAGACTGATTTAATGTGGTGTGGTTATTCTGAGGATACATGTCTGGTTACAGGGAATATTTTGTACTAAAAAATGCTTACACATAATGGCCGTGTGTGTGTGAGTGTGTGTGAAAGAGAGAGATTGACAGGTTGAAAGAGACACACATGCTCACGCGCACACACACACACACACACACAACTTGAATTGCTTTAATTCATTAGTGTTTCAGTCTTCATTCTGGTAAACTCCCCATGCTGATTCTTTGTTTTAAACTGAACCACAGGTACAGTTTCCTTTTTGCCAAATGTCAAAACAGGTACACATTTTACAATGTAATGCTTTTTAAATAGTAAAGTGTATAAAATTAGAAGTGCCCACATATAAAAATACTTGAGAGCAAGATTATCTTTAGTGACTATCATCTGCATATCTCTGTAAGTTCAATTGTGTTTCTTACATCCCTGTCGTATTACCAACAGAGGCAATAAAAGCTTCAGTGAAATTGCCATGACTAAATCTTTTCACATATTATTTCAGTGTAATACTTTTAAAGACTAAAATATACCGGAAAACTTTTCCAGAAAGGATAATTATTTATGGAAAGAGCATTATAATGGCAAGTTTTGGGGAGAAAAGACATGCCAAGTCTTGTTTACTACATTTAAAATGTTTACAACTATACTGGGCTGCTTTATTTAATTAACAGTACTGTAGTTGTGTAATATGGCTTTGTAAGTATGTGTTCTTCATTAGACTTTTAAAAAGTTTTAATGAGAGAAAGAAAACTTAATAAAATAACATGGGAAATCTTTTATATAATGTGCTTACTGGGGAATTCTTATTTAAGCAAGGTATACTATTTTTTTCCTCAGAAAGATTTAAGTGAATGAAGTGTTCATCTATTTTTTATTTGACGATAATCAAGAGGTCTGAGTAGTTGTAGCCAGTTTAATGTGCACTTTGCTTAGATTTTTAAAAACATGTTACAATGAAGACTACGTATTGTAAACCTTCTGTAACTTTTACGTATGAATGACAGAAGAAAGTTAAACCTAATGAAAGAATTTTGGAATAAAAAAAGGAAAGTGGTGCTGGGGAAATTTATTATAGTTCACGAAGTATGCCTTTGTAAACCTGAATCAACTTTTAGCAAGAATTAATTTATGGAGTTCTAAATGTTAAATTGTGTATATTTAATAGAAAATACTTGACACCTCAGCAGTTTTCTTTAAATGTTACTTTATACTTTTAACAATATGATTTATATTGCATACATAGATGTTTTGATAAGATTTTATCAAATTTGATAATGTAATGATAAAATGTTTTTTAAATGTGAACTATTTAACATATAACTTAATATCTGAGGACGTAATACCTGAATTGTGATTTCTACATAATGTGATAATTAGGGTTCAAATTATGGCTCATCATTTAATTGATTATAAACGAGTATATTTCTGAACTCTTTACTTGCCTCCATTTTTACAATCATATAGCAATAATTTCTATTTTTATTTTATAGAAATGTGGTGAAGTTATATATCATGATACCTTTACCTTTGATTTCTGAAGGGGAAGGGGTTTATATTTTGTAGTTGATAAATCTGAAAATTCCTAATAGTACAAATCCCCTTTTCCAGGTTTACCCTTACTATTTGTCCCTATTTTGGTTGAATATTTGCTTGATTTGTACCTGATTCTGGAGGCAGATAGTCCTGTTTTTTTTTTTTTTTCTTAATTCATAATACAGTTACATAAATGGTTTTACCAGAGCATTCTTGCCATCTATTTTCTTTACTGCCTGTTGGGTAATTGGCATTTCTTGCTGACAAACTCATTTATTTGACACTTTTCCACTAGGCTCAGTGTTTTGTGTTAATGTGGCTTTTGACTTCTCTTTCGTTGGTCTTTTTTTAATTTGTCATAATAAGGAAATTATGATAAAATGTGCACAGCCTTTGTAGTAGATGGAATTCCCAAAAAGTAATGTCTTTATTTATGGAGTTTTAAAGACAAATTATTTGGGGAATCATTTTATAATTAATCCATTTTAAAAATAGAGTCCCTAAAAAGTATATTTTTAATCAAGTATATCCAAGTTTTTCTTAAAAGTATTGCTTATGTATTTTCAGCTTACCTTTTTTGTATTTGTGCTGTGCAGAAGTCAGTGTAGCTTGTAACTTAAAGCATTTGTTTTCAAGCCATACCTTGAGGCTGCTATATTTATGAGGTTGGAAGCTTTCTATTTTATCTCTTGTAGGTTATTGGCATTTCATATGAGATTTTGTTTGGGGAAAAAATGTTTGGTTAAAAATTTTAATGACTGGCTTAAAGGGAACATTACCTCTTTGGCAGATTTTTCAGTGGAATGGGAAGAGATGGAGTCAGAATCCTTCAAATAAGTTTAAAACAAACAATTTTTAACCAAAATAGTCAAAACAAAGCTTGATTTGAAACTTCATTGTTTCAAAGTTTGGAAACTTAACAGACGGCAGCATGTGAGTAACAATGAACAAAGCAAAGAAAACAAGGATAATATTCATTTTATATTTAAAATATATATATGTATTTAGGTAGATGTCTAATATAACTACTTAAAATTTTATTTCAGGTTATGAAATATTTTAAGAAAACATTGGATCTAACGGAAAACTTGAGTGGTGCCAAATGAGATTTTTACGGAAAGCAACACTGTAGGGCATAAGTTTAGGGGAAAACAAAATGGCTAAGGGGAAATGCTAAGGAAAGCTCTAGACAGTGATTTTTGTCACATAGTTACATGACATAGAGCTTAAAGAGCAATATTTGATCAGTAAGGTTTAGAGATGTGTGTACTTGGAATCCTTTGAAAATAGCCAGTTTAGTTTTCAATATTCTTACTCCTGAGAGTATGTTAGAATTAAATATATTGAAATTATATGAAATGAAAGCCAGAGCTTTAAAATAGTCATTCCTAAGACTTTATTGTGATGGGACTCAACAACAACTTGATTGAGCTATAATTTACACACCGTAAAATCCACCCATTGTAAGTGTATAATTCAGTGGTTTTAGTAAATTCATGGAGTTGCAAAACCATCATCACAATCCAGTTTTAGAAAATTTCCATCAGCCCATAAAAGTTCCCCTCATGGTTCTTTGCAGTTAGTTCCTGTTCCTACCCCAAGCCCCAGGCAGCCACACTAATCTGTTTCTATAAATTTTCCCTGTCTAGAGATTACATGTGAATAGAACCATACAATTTGAAGTCTTTTGTATCTGGCTTCTTTCCCTTGGCATAATGTATTTGAGGTTCATCCGTGTTATAGCATATACCTGTATTTTAGTTCTTTTAGTTGCTCTATAGTATTCCATTGTATGGATATACTACATTTTGTTTATTCATTTACCAGTCGGACATTTGGATTGTTTACATTTTTGGTTATGAATAGTAACGCTGTGAACATTCCCCATATTTGTCATTGTGTGGACATATATTTTAATTTCTTTTAGGTAGATTCCTAGGAGTGTAATTGTCGGGTTGTTTGGAAATTTTGTTTGACTTTCTAAACTGCCAAACTGTTTTCCAAAGTGGCTGTACCATTTAAAAATATTCCTATCACAATGCATAAGGGTTGCATCTTCTCTAAAATCCTTGTGAATGTTTATTATTATTACTATTATTATTGTCATTCTGGTGGATATGTATCTTAAGTGTGCAAGTTATATATATCTAGCTATCCTAATTCACGTGTCTGTAGGATGTGCAATTTGCCAAGTATTGGGTTGGCCAAAAAGTTCGTTTGGGTTTCCCATACGATGTAATGGAAAATCCCCAATGAACGTTTTGGCCAACGCAACATAAGGTGGCCTGAGGGATTACTGTAAAATTACTTGCAATGTACTTAAACTTACTTGAAGGCAGTGTTTTCTGTAACCAGTGAGGGTAGTTATACCCTTCCAGTGGGAGTTCCAGTCCCTTAGTGAACTCTGGTGAGGAGATGAACTGTGTAGGTAAAGAGTGATGCTGATGGCTGTTGCTTTGTGCTATTGTGTGTACGGTGATTGATATAACTACCCAGTTAGCCTGTGACTGGTGGTAATACTTAAAACGTTGTATATGTAATTGTACAGATATGTCAGTCTCATTATTAATTTTCTCAGAGCTCTTTTGCTTTGAGAAATTAATTTCTTAAGTTTGTAAAACTTTAGTTGATACTGTTTAGTTGCTGCCAGCCACCTGTGCTCTTAATACATAGTGGACATTGTCGTAGTGTTTATTTTATTTTTAATGCTAAATTTCAGAATATACAAAATAGTATGATGAACTTACTTCAACATAATCAATTCATGGCCGATCTTGATTTATCTCTATGCCACCCATCTTCCCAACGCTGATTTATTTTGAAGCAAATCCCAGGTAGCAAATAGTTTCATTTGTAAATATTTCAGTTATGTATGTCTGAAAGATAAAGCTCTTAAAGATAACCACAATACTGTTATCACACGTAAATGTTAACAATTTATTAGTTATTATTCAGTTAGCAATTATTCAGTTAGCATTTAAAATTGTCCCTTAATTTTCCAGTTCAAGTCAGGTTTCAAATAAGGTCCATATATTGCATATATCTCTGAATTTCTTTTAACTTACGGATCCCCATACCCGCCTCTCCTCAGCTCGGAATTCATTTGTTTGAAAATGCAGTGGTTGCTTTAAATTTTTAAACTTCTATGCAATTGTATTTAAGGTGACATTTGATGTACTTAATCAAAAAATACCGTTAACTTGAAAATATTTTGAAAGTTAATGACGTGTGGTCTAGAAAGCCACAATAATTGTATCGACAGACATTCCCTTAACTTTAAAATATAACAGGACTTGTATCCAGAATATATAAAGAACTCTTACAACTTAAGAATAGAAAGACAACACAATTCACAAATGAGCAAAATATTTGAATAGACCTTTCTCCAAAACGTATATACAAATGGCTAATGAGCACATGAAAAAATGCTCGACCTCATTAGTCATTAGGGAAATGAAAATCAAAACCACAGTGAGTTATCACTTCACACCCTCAAGGATTACTTTAATAAAAATGGACAAGTGTTGAAGAGCATGTAGATGAATAGGAACCCTTGTACATTGGTGGGAATGTAACATGGTGCAGCAGCTGTGGAACATGGTTTGGCTGTTCCTCAGAAAGTTAAACATAGAGTTAACATATGACTCAGCAATTCCACTCCTACAAATAGACTTGAAAACATATTCACATTCCAGCCCCTGGTAACCACTATCTTAATTTGTGTGTCTATGAATTTGATTATTTTAGGTACTTCATATAAATGAATTCACACAGTATTTATCTTTTTTGTGATTGGCTTGTTTCACTTAGCATAATGTCCTCAAGCTTCACCCTTGTTGCAGAATGTGACAGGAATTCATTCCTTTTAAAGGCTGAATAATATTCCATTGTAAGTATATATCACATTTTATTTTGCTTATCCATTTCTCTGTCAGTGGACATTTGGCTATTGTGAACAGTGCTGCTGTGAACATACGTGTGCAAGTATCTCTTTGAGATCCTTTCAGTTCTTTAGGTTACATACCTAGAAGTGCTATTGCTGGATCCTATGGCAGTTCTAGTTTAAATTTTTTGTGGAACTTCTATACTGTTTTCCACAGCAGTCACACCATTTTACAATCCTACCAACAGTACACAAGGGTTCCAGTTTCTCCACATCTTCATCATTACTTATTTCCTCCCTCCCTTTTTTTTTTTTTTATACTAGACATCCTAATGGATATGAGGTAATATCTCATTGTGGTTTTGAATTGCATTTCTCTGGTTAGTGATATTGAGCATCTTTTCACATGCTTGTTGGTCATTTGTATATCATCTTTGGAAAAATGACTATTCAAGTCTTTTGCTCATTTTTGAATTGGGTTATTTGATTTTTTTGGTGTTGAGTTGTAGGAGTTCTTTTAATATTCTAGATATTAAGCATTTGGCCTTATTAAGTCCAATGTGTCTATATTGATTTTCTGTCTGGATGATTGATGAAAATGGGATATTGAAGCCCCCTACTATTATTATATTGCTGTCTATTTCTCTCTTTAGATTTCTTCTTTTATTTTGCTTTATATTAAAACAAAATAAGGGTTCGTGTGTATGTGTATGGAATCTTGGATTTTCAACATGAAAGATAATATCTGCAAACATAATTTTTCTTCTTTCCAATTTCAATGATTTTTAATTCTTTTTCTTTCCTAATTGCTCTGACTAGGACTTCAAAAAACATGTAGAATAGAAGTGGCAAGAGTGGGCATCCTTGTCTTGTTCCTGATCTTAGAGGAAAAGCTTTGCATCTTTTACCGTTGAAGTCTAATGTTAGCAGTGGGATTTTCATATATGGTCTTTATATGCTGAGGTAGTTTCCTTCTATTCCTGGTTTGTTGATTTTTTCTTGGGGGGGGGGTGGTGTCAGGAAAGGGTGTTGAGTCTTATCAAATGCTTTTCTGCATCAATTAGTATGATCATGTGGTTTTTGTCCTTCACTCTGTTAATGTGGTATATTAGAATGATTGATTTTCATGTGTTGAACTGTCCTTGCATTCCAGGAATAACTCCCACTTTGTCATGTTGTATAATTCCTACTGGAACTCTCCACAGAATGTAATCACTAAATGTTACACCTCTTCTCTTTAAGTCTTATTATTGTTGGGTGTCTGTTGCAGCAGTATGGCCGTATCTAACTACTACATGCACTGAATGTGAAAGTTTTCTAAGGGAAACAAGAAAAACTATTGAATTGGATCCGTACTTTTTATTTCCAGGCTCATTAACAAATCTGTAACTTGCTTAGAGACGTGAGGAAAAGAAAGTTTAGCTCACTGGTTCACAAACTTTAGTGTATCTAAGTTTTTTAGTTTACTTATTTTTAAGGTAACAACTTTAGTCCTACTTCTGGAGATTCTGAATTGGTTCAGCAGGGCCAGAGCTCCAAAAGAAAAGGAGCCACCCATGTGATCTAGATCTAGCAGAGAACAGTAGTTCAAAGTCCCTGAGTCACGAATGAACTTGGCAAGTTTGAGGAATGGAAGGTAAGGCAGTGAAGTGGCAGCACAGTGGCTGAGGAGCAGAGTGCCATGAGATGAGAAGAGAGGCAGGCAGGAGGCACATCACGTATGATTTTGTGAACTAACACAAGGAGTCTGAATTCCTAAGTGCAATGAGACACCTTTGGAGATTTTAAAACAGGGAAGAAAAAATTTTTGAGTTTTGCTTTTAAAAGATGACTGGCTGCTGTGTGGAGAATGGTTTCCAGGGAGTTAGGAGGTTGCTGTCTAGAGGTGATGTTCCTTTGAACTAGTGTGACAGTGATAGAAGAGGGGTTGGCAGACTAGGGATATATTTTAAAGGTGGCATCAAATAATTTAATGATGGGTTGTATGTTGGGGGAGGGAAGGAAATATGTCTAGTTGGAACAATTGTGTGGATGATGGTGTCATTTATCATAATGGGAGACAATTAGATTAGAAATGGGGGGGGGAATCAAGTATTCTGTTGTTAGACATGAATGTTTCTTATTCTCTCAAACAAGTAAAAATAAGTAATGCCCCAAAGTATAGCCAGATAGTTTTAGTGCTTCCAATCTGGGGGCTATGAGCATTTTTGGGTAGGACAATTCTACATTGGATCTCAGAGCTGTACATTTTACCACAGGAAATGAAAAACTGCCCCCCCCACATGTGATGATCTAAATTGCACACATATTTTTAAATGCCAGGTAGGGTAGTTCTACTACAGGTTGTACCTCTGGTGTACCTTTGCTCGTGCAAGGGGTCTTTACATCCTTACATGTATCTTTTCTCAGGCAATGGACACTAAAAAATACAACTTATACAGTAAATTCTGTAAATTTTTTATATTAAAGTTCTTATAAAAGATTTTGAAAAAAAAAAAAAAGATTTTGCATTATGAACTGGCATCTTAGTCCAGTCTACTTTGTCCAGGCCAGTTCATTCTATTATTCTCATTCTTAATTATCCTTCTTATGCCACCACTGTGAATCCACAATTAATTTTACATTTTTACTAACAAGAAATTTAAAATATTGGAAAATGTACCATATAAAAATCACAATCTAGTTACACTTGTTAGTCTTTGAGAAAGTACAGACCTGGAAAGAATGAAGCATGTTGGAAATGGTAAAATTAGATAAATATAAAATGCTTTAAAATTTTTTATTTCTTTAATTCTGTTTAAAGCAAAAAGTGTTTAGTTGGGCTTATAAGATGTAAAAGTAAAATACATGACAATAGTACGAAGGATTGGATGAGGAATAAATGGAATTTTACTGTTGGAAGATTCTTATAAATGAAGTGGTATAATAAATACAGACTGGTTCAATGTAAGGATCATGGATTATAAATCATAGGAGTTATCACTGAAAACAGGTATGAGCAAAAAGCTAAAATAGGAGATTGAATGCTAAAAAATAATCCAAATGAAGGCAGAAAAGGAATAAGAAAGGCACAAGAAGAGATGGAATAGAGAAGAAAGAGCAAGATGGAAAGTTTAAATACAAATATATCAATAATTATATTGAACATCAATGGGCTTAAACATTCCAATTAAAAGAGGCTGTTGGAACAGATAAAAAGCAAGACCCAAGTAGAGGCTTTATACAAGAGTCATGCTTTAAATATAAAGACACAGATGGGCTAGAAGTAAAAGGATAGAAAAAGATGTACCATGTAAACAAGCATAAGAAAAGTGTGGCTGTGTTAATATAAGGTATAAAAGAACATTTCACATTGATAAAAGGATCAATTTCATCAAAATGTAATCCTAAATGTGTATGCACCTAATGTACCTTCAAAATGTATGAAGCAAAACATGACAGAAATGGGCAAATCCACAATTACTGTTGGAGATTTTACTACTCATTCAGTAATTGATAGACTTGATCAAAAGCCACACACACACACACACACATGTATACATACACACACATGTATGAATATAGATTTGAAAATCACAACTAATTGATGTTTATAGAACATATTCAGCAACTGTAGAATACTAATTCTATAGCTGTTACATGCTACACATTCTATAGTGCACTTGGTGGAATTTCGACTGGGATTACATTGAATGTGTAGATCAATTTAGGAAGAACTGAAATCTTGACAATATTGAGTCTTCCTATCCATGAACATGGAATAACTCTCCATTTATTTAGATCTTTGATTTCATTCATTAGATCCTCATATAGATTGTATGCATATTTTGTTAGATTTACACCTAATATTTTTTTTGAGGTCCTAATGTAAATGGTATTGTGTTTTTAATTTCAAGTCTCACTCATTGCTGGTAAATAAAAAAGTGGTTGACTTTTGTATGTTAACCTTCAACCTACAAACTTGTTATAATCAATTATTAGTTCCAGGAGTTGTTTTTTTTTTTAATTCTTTTTTTCTTTTTTTCTTGTCTTGTTGCATTAGCGGGAACTTCCAGTGTAATGTTGAAAGGAGTAGTGGGAGGAGATATCTTTGTCTTGTACCTGATCTTAGTAGGAAAGCTTTGATTTTGCACTGTTAAGTATGTTAGCTGTAGGTTTTTATAGATATTCTTTATCAAGCTGAGGAAATTCCTCTCTATTCCTAGTTTACTGGGTGTTGTTGGATTTTGTCAAATGCTTTTTCTGCATCTGTTGATAGGATCATGTAATTTTTCTTCTTTAGCCTTTTTTGTTTGTTTTTTGTTTTTTGGGGCATGAGGCACAGCTTGCAGGATCTTAGTTCCCTGACCAGGGATCAAATCCGTGCCCCCTGCAGTGGAAGCACGAGTCCTAACTAGTGAACTGCCAGGGAATTCCCTAGCCTGTTGATGTGACATTAATTGATTTTTTCTTTCAGTTTTATTAAGATATAATTTACATACAGCACTATATAAGTTGAAGGTGTACAGCATAATGGCCTGACTTTGACTTCATTAATTGATTTTCAAATGCTGAACCAGCCTTGCATACCTGGGATAAATATTGGATTTGATTTACTGATTATACACACACACACACACACACACACACACACACACACACACACACACATGCATATTTGTTTTACCATTTTTATAAACTTATTTGAACAAATTTGACATATAATGTGTAAATTTAAGGTGCACAGTGTTACTTTGATACATTTATATATTGTAATATTGTTATAGTGATTTATCACATTACATAATTTTAGTACAATATTATTATCTATGTTCATTATACTGTGCATTAGATCTCTTTGGCTTATGACTACATGCTACAAGTTTGTATCCTTAAACACCATCAATCTTATCCCCCTGTCCTCCAATCCCCTAATAACTACCATTTTACTCTTTTCTTAAACAGGTTTGACTTTTTTAGATTCTATATATAAGTGATATTGTACTACTTGTCTTCCTCTGACTTATCTCGCTTAGCACAATAAGCTCAAGATCCATTGAAGTTGTTGCAAGTGGCATGATATCCTTTCTCATGGCTGAATAATATTCCATTGTGTATATGTACCATATCTTTTTTTATCCATTCATCCATTGATGGGCATTTGGGTTGTTTCCATATCTTTGCTATTGTGAATGATGCTGCATTTAACAAGGAGTGCATTTTTCTTGTCAGAATCCTGTTTTCATTTCCTTTGGGTATATACCAAGAAGTGGAATTGCTGGATCAAATGTTAGATCTATTTTTAATTTTTTAAGGAAACTCCCTACTGTTTTCCATAGTGGTTGGACCAATTTATATCCCCACCAACAATGTATTAGGGTTTTCTTTTTTACCACACCCCCACTAGCACCTTTTTTCTCTTGTCTTCTTGATGATAGCTATTCTAACGTGTGACATATCTTACTGTGGTTTTGATTTCCATTTCCCTGATGACTAGTGACGTTAAACATCTTTTCATGTGCTTGTTGACTATTTTGATGCCCTATTTGGAAAAATGTCTATTTAATTCTGCCCATTTGTTAATTAGATTTTTGTTATTTTTTTAACATCTTTATTGGAGTATAATTGCTTTACAATATTGTGTTAGTTTCTGCTGTATAACAAAGTGAATCAGCTATATGTATACGTATATCCCCATATCCCCTCCCTCTTGCATCTCCCACCCTCCCTGTCCCACCCTCCCTATCCCACCCTTCTAGGTGGTCAGAAAACACCAAGCTGATCTCCCCATACAATGCAACTGCTTCCCACTAGCTATCTGTTTTACATTTGGTAGTGTATATATGTCGATGTTACTCTCTCACTTTGTCTCAGCTTACCCTTCCCCCTCCCCGTTTCCTCAAGTCCATTCTCTATGTTTTTTTTTTTTTTTTTTTTTTTTTGCGGTACGCAGGCCTCTCACTATTGTGGCCTTCTCCTGTTGCGGAGCACAGGCTCCAGACGCGCAGACTCAGCAGCCATGGCTCACGGGCCTAGCCGCTCCACGGCATGTGGGATCTTCCTGGACTAGGGCACGAACCCGTGTCCCCTGCATCGGCAGGCGGACTCTCAACCACTGCGCCACCAGGGAAGCCCCCATTCTCTATGTTTGTGTCTTTATTCCTGTCCTGTCCCTAGGTTCTTTTTTAGATTCCATATATATGTGTTAGCATATGGTATATGTTTTTCTAACTCACTTCACTCTGTATGACAGACTCTGGGTCCATCCACCTCACTACAAATAACTCAATTTCATTTCTTTTTATGGCTGAGTAATATTACATTGTATATATGTGCGATTTTTGTTATTGTTAAGTTGTATGATCCCTTTATATATTTTGGATATTAACCCCCTATCTGATATATGGTTTGCAGTTTTTTTTCTCCCATTCTGTAGGTTATTTTTTCATTTTGTTCTTTTTGCTGTGTAGAAGATTTTGAGTTAGATGTAGTCCCATGTGTTGATTTTTGCTTTTATTGTTTGTGCTTTTGCTGTCATGTCCTGAAAATTGTTGCCAAGACAAATATTGATGAACATCTTCTCTACATTTTCTTCTAGGAGTTTTATGGTATCAAGTCTGATGTTTAAGTCTTTGATCCATTTTGAGTTTATTATTATTATTATTTTGCCCACATGGCATGTGGGATTTTAGTTCCCTGACGAGGGATCAAACCCATGCCACCTGCAGTGGAAGCACAAAGTCTTTTTTTTTTTTTTTTAATTTAGGCTGTGCTCTGTCTTAGCTGTGGCACATGGGATCTTCGTTGCACCATGTGGGATGTTTAGTTGCAGCATGTGGGATCTTTTAGTTGCAGCATGCGGACTTCATAGTTGTGGCATGTGGACTCTTAGTTGCAGCATGCATTTGGGATCTAGTTCCCTGACCAGGGGAAAAACTGAGGCCCCCTGCATTGGGAACATGAAGTCTTACCGACTGGACCACCAGGGAAGTCCCAGAAGTGCGGAGTCTTAACCATTCGACTGCCAGGGAAGTCCCTCAAATTTGTTTGTTTGTTTTTGAGTGATGTGAGATAGGGGACTAATTTCATTGCTCTACATGTGTTTCTCCAGTTTTCTCAGCACCATTTGTTGAAAAGACTATCCTTTCCACATTTGGTGTTCTTGGTTCCCTTGTGGAGTACTACTTGACCATGTATGCTGAGGTTTAATTCTGGGTTTTCTATTCTGTTCCACTGGTTGATGTGTCTACTTTTGTGCCAGTAGCATACTGCTTTTATTACTATGCTTTGTAGTATAGTTTGAAACCTGGAAGCATGATACCTCTGGCTTTTTTCTTTTTTTTTCATTATTGCTTGGCTATTTAGGGTCTTTTGTGGTCTTACATAAATTCTAGGATGATTTCTTCTATTTCTGTAAAGAATATCATTGATATTTTGATGGGGATTGCATTAAATCTGTAGATGTATTTGGGTGTTATGGCCATTTTAACAATATTCTTCCAATCTATGAACATGGGATGTCTTTCTATTTGTTTCTCTTTGCAGTCTTGAAGTTTTTCATTGTACAGATCTTCCTTGGTTAACTTTATTCCTAAGTGTTTTATTTTTTTCAATGTTATTGTAAATGAGATAGTTTTCTTTCTTTTTCAGATGTTTCATCATAAGTGTAAAGGAATGCAACTGATTTTTGTATGTTGATTTTGTATTGTCACTTTACTGAAATTGTTAATATCAACAATTTTTTGACTCTTTGGGATTTTCTATATGTAAATTCATATCAGCAAATGATGACAATTTTACTTCTTCCCTTCTGATTTGGATGCCTTTCATTACTTTTTTTTTTTTTTCAGTACGCAGGCCTCTCACTGTTGTGGCCTTTCCTGTTGCGGAGCACAGGCTCCAGATGCGCAGGCTCAGCGGCCATGGCTCACGGGCCAAGCCGCTCCATGGCATGTGGGATCCTCCCAGACCGGGGCATGAACCCGTGTCCCCTGCATCGGCAGGCAGGACTCCCAACCACTGCGCCACCAGGGAAGCCCCATTATTTTGTTTTGCTTAATTGCTCTAGCTAGTATAGTAATTCCATTATGATATTGAATAGAAGTGGTGAGAACGGGCATCCTTGTCTTGTTCCTGATCTTAGAGGAAACACTTTCAATTTTTCTCCACTGGGTATAATAATATTAGCTGTGGGTTTGTCATATATGGCCTTAATTAAGTTCCTTCTATACCCAATCTGTTAAGGGCTTTTTTTCTTTTCAATCAGAATTATTGATCTTTTGTTATCCTTATCTGGTTTTGCTATCAAGGTTATGCTGATTTTGTAGAATGAGTTTGGAAGTGTTTCTATTCCTTGATATTTGGAATTTTGAGGAAGATTGGTGTTAATTCTTCTCTAAATGTTTGGTAGCAATCTCCAGAAGCCATTTGGTCCTGGAGTTTTCTGTGTTGGGAGTTTGTTGATTACTGATTCAATCTCTTTACTTACTATTGGTCTGTTCAGATTTTCTGTTTCTTCCTGCTTCAGTCTTGGTAGGTTTGTGTTTCTAGAAATATATCTATTTTGTCTAGGTTATGTAATTTGTGGCACATAACTGTTCATAATAGTGTCTTATGATCCTCTGTATCTCTGCAATATCAGCTGTCACATCTCTTTTCATTTCTAATTTTATTTATCTTTTTTTTCTTAGTCTAGCTAAAGGTTTGTTAATTTTTGTTATCTTTTCAGAGAACCAGCCCTTAGTTTTGCTTATTCTTTCTATTGTTTTTCTGGTCTCTATTTTGTTTACTTTCACTCTAATCTGTATTATTTCCTTCTGCTAACTTTGGGCTTGATTTGTTCTTCTTTTTCTGGTACGTTTAAGTTAGGTTATTTATTTGAGATCTCTCTAATTTCTTTTTTATATATAAATTTATTATTTTATTTTTAAAATTTTTGGCTGCATTGGGTCTTCGTTGCTGTGTGCGGGCTTTCTCTAGTTGTGGCAAGCGGGGGCTACTCTTCGTTGTGGTGCGCAGGCTTCTCATTGCAGTGGCTTCTCTTGTTGCAGTGCATGGGCTTTAGGCACATGGGCTTCAGTAGGTGTGGCATGTGGGCTCAGTAGTTGTGGCTCACGGGCTCTACAGCAGAGGCTCAGTAGTTGTGGCGCACAGGCTTAGTTGCTCCATGGCATGTGGGATCTTCCCGGACCAGGGCTCGAAACCACGTGCCCTGCGTTGGCAGGTGGGTTCTTAACCACTGCGCCACCAGGGAAGCCCTCTAATTTCTTAATATGTATTTATTGCTATAAACTTTCCTCTCTGTTTTTGCTGTATCCCACCATATTTGATAGGTTGTATTTTCCATTTTCATTGTTTTGAGTTTTTTGTTTTTTGTTTTTTTTGGCTGCTCAACATGTTTTGTGGGATCTTAGTTCCCCCACCAGGGATTGAACCTTCACCCTTGGCAGTGAAAGTGCGAAGTCCTAACCACTGGGCCACCAGGGAATTCCCAGAGATAATTTTACATTTCCCTTTTGATTTCTTCTTTGACCCATTGTGCTGTTTAGTTTCCACATATTTGTAGGTCTTCTTTCTTTCTTTTTGTTGATTTCTAGTTTCATACACTTTTGGTCAGAAAAGGTAGCTGGTATGATTTCCATTTTCTTAAATTTGCTAAGATTTGTGTTCTATTATATGATCTACTCTGGAGAATGTTCCACATGCACCTGAAAAGAATGTGTATTCTGCTGCTGTTGCATAGAGTGTTATGTATATGACTGTTAAGTCAATTTATTCTAATATGTGGTTCAATTCCAACATTTTCTTATTGATTTTCTGTCTGGACAATTTATTCATTGCTGACAGTGGGATATTGACCTTCCCTACTATTATTGTATTGTTCTCTACTTCTCCCTTAAGGTGTTAGTATTTGCTTAATATATTTGGTTACTTGGGTGTTGGGAGCATATATATTTATGATTGCTATATCTTCTTGATGTATGGACTCTTTTATCATTATATAATAACCTTCTTTGACTTTTGATACCACATTTGGCTTTAAGTCTATTTTGTTTCATGTACGTATAGTTTCACTATCTTTTGGTTTCCATTTGCTTGGAATATATTTTTCCATCCTTTTACCTTAAGGCTATGAGTGTCTTTAGAGCTGAAATAAGTCTCCTGTAAGCAGCATACAGTTGAGTCTTTTTTTTTCAATCCATACAGTCTGTGCCTCATGATTGGTGTATTCAATCCATTTACACTTAGGGAGATTATTGATATGTAAGGATGTACTACTGCCATTTTATCTTTTGCCTTCTGGTTATTTTATCTCTTCATTGTTTCTTTTTCCTTCTGTTTCTACTTTTGTAAGTTGGCAATTTTCCATGGTGATTTGCTCACTCTCTCTTTCATATGTTTGTGTCTCTGCTCTAGCTTTTTGCTTTGTGGTTACCATGAGATTTACATAAAACATCTCATACATACAGTAGTCCTTTTCCTGCTGATAGCACTTTATTTCCATTTGTCTAAATATGTTCCATCCTTTTACTATTCCCCTTTTGTATTTTTGATTTCAAAAATTATCTCTTTTTATGCTGTGATTTTTGTTACCGAGTTTTAATAGCTATAGTTATTTTAAACGTTCTTCCCCTTTTAACCTTTATGCTATAATTGTTTAATATACTATTCTAAAAAATTTACAGTTTTCCAATTCTGACTATCACCTTAATCATTTTTGTGTACTTTTGTCTTTTCATTTTACCTTGAAGAGCTCTGGTCAATGTTTCTTTTTTTTTTTTTTTTTTTTTTTTTTTTTTTTTTTTTTTTTTTGTGGTATGCGGGCCTCTCACTGTTGTGGCCTCTCCCGTTGCGGAGCACAGGCTCCGGATGCGCAGGCTTAGCAGCCATGGCTCACGGGCCCAGCCGCTCCGCGGCATATGGGATCCTCCCAGACCGGGGCACGAACCCGTATCCCCTGCATCGGCAGGCGGACTCTCAACCACTGCGCCACCAGGGAGGCCCTGGTCAATGTTTCTTTTAAGGCAGGTATAGTGGTGGTAAACTCCCTCATGTTTTGTTTGTCTGGGAAAGCTATTATTTCTCCTTTCTATCTGAAGGATAACTTTGCTGGATAGGGTATTTTTTTTTATTGGAGTATAGTTGATTTACAATGTTGTGATAGTTTCTGCTATACAGCAAAGTGAATCAGTTATACATATATCCACTCTTTTTTAGATTCTTTTCCCATATAGGTCATTACAGAGAATTAAGTAGAGTTCCCTGTGCTATACAGTAGGTCCTTATTAGTTATCTGTTTTATATATAGTGGTGTGTATGTGTCAATCTGGGTAGGGTATTCTTGACTGACAATTTTTATCTTTCAATACTTTGAATATGTCATCCCACTCTCTCCTGATGTGTAGAATTCCTGTTGAGAAATCTGCTGATTGCATAATAGGGGTTCCTGTGTAGGTTGCTATCCTTTTTACTGGCTGCTTTTAAAATTCTTTATCACTGAATTTTGACAGTTTTAATGTGTCTTGGAGAAGGTCTTTTTCATTGAGATAAAGTGTTCTATTAGCTTCGTGGACCTGTATATCCAGTTCCTTCCCCAGGTTAGGAAGGTCTCAGCTATTATTTCTTTAAATATGCTCTCAGCTCCTTTCTCTCTCTCTTCTCCTTATGGTATACCCATTAATCTTATGTTTGCTCTTCTAATGGGGTCTGAAAATTCTCATGGGGCTTCTTCACTTTTAAAAAATCTTAGTTCTCTCTCCTTTTCCACCTGAAACACTTCTATATTACTATCCTTGAGCTCACTTATTCTTTCTTCCATCTGACCTGCTCTATTTCCAATGCTTTTTAATGCATTCTTCATCTCATTTATTGAGTTCTTGAGCCCCAGAATTTGTTTTGTTCTTTTTTAGAATTTCAATCCCTTTGGTATAGTACTCCTTCTATTCATTGACTTTATTCCTGAGATCATTGTATTACCTTTCTGAGTTATCTTGTAGCTTGTTGAATTTCTTCATAACAACTCTTTTGAATTCTTTATCAGTCAGAGCACAGTATTCCACATATTTGGGTTCAGTTCCTGTAAAACTGTCATTTTCTTTTTGTGCTACTGTAATACCATGATTTTTTTTCAATAGTATTTGATGAAAAGTGCCTTTGCCACTGCATCTGAAGTAGAGAACACCTTTCTTTTTTTTTTTTTTTTTTTTTTTTGCGGTACGCGGGCCTCTCACTGTTGTGGCCTCTCCCGTTGCGGAGCACAGGCTCTGGACGCGCAGGCTCAGCAGCCATGGCTCACGGGCCCAGCCGCTCCGCGGCATATGGGATCCTCCCAGACCGGGGCACGAACCCACATCCCCTGCATCGGCAGGCGGACTCTCAACCACTGCGCCACCAGGGAGGCCCGAGAACACCTTTCTTATTGAGACTTTGTTTACTTTGATTCTAACAGTTCAACAGGTTGGTAATTAGGAAACTTCCTTTTGTTTTTTTTTCAGAATGTGGCACTATAGCACAAGTTTTTGATTTCTCTTCCCAAAGCTGACTCACCACTAAGGAGGTTGGAAGTGTGCACATTAAAAAAAAAAAAAAAAAAAAAAAAAAGCTGACAGATAGAAATAAAAGGGTGGAAAATGGCAATGGCAGAGCTGGGGGAGGTATATGCTTGGCACCTGGGGCTTTGGGTTGCCTACAGCCTGGTACAGGGATCCTTGAATGTGTGTGGGGGGTGTCTCAGGTTTGTGGGCAGTCCTCTTGCCAGAATCCTGGGCAGACAGCAGGAAATGCATCCTTTCAGTTCTCTTTGCCTTCTTTATTTTATTATTTTAATTTTATTGGAGTATAGTTGATTTACAATGTTGTGTTACTTTCAGGTGTATAGCAAAGTGATTCAGTTATACATATGTTCATTCTTTTTCAGATTCTTTTCTCATATGGGTTATCACAGAATATTGACTAGAATTCCCTGTGCTATATGGTAGGTCCTCATTGTTATCTATCTTATATATAGTAGTGTGTGTATATTCATCCCAAGCTCCTGATTTATCCCTCCCCCTGCCATTTCCCCTTTGGTAACCATAAGTTTATTTTTGAAATCTGTGAGTCTGTTTCTATTTGGTAAATACGTTCATTTATATCATTTTAAAATTAGATTCTACATATGAGTGATATCATATGATATTTGTCTTTGTCTGACTTACTTCACTTAGTATGATAATCTCTAGGTCCAACCATGTTGCTGCAAATGGCATTATTATTATTATTTTTTTATGGCTGAGTAGTATCCCATTGTATATATGTACCACATCTTCTTTATCCATTCCTCTGTAGATGGGCATTTAGGTTCTCTTTGCCTTCTTTTTCCTTTCTGTCCTCTCAGTCACTGCAACCTCTCCTCAGAGAAAGCAACGGGTCCTTCCAGCTCCAGCATGCATGGCCAGCGAGACCCCCACTCACTACTTTTACCCTCCATCTCCATTGCCCAAATGGCATGCTGGCCCACTGCTGCTCCTGCTGCCACCAATGTACTGGGTCCTCAGCCTCCTCTGAGGTTCCAGTCCACCCACATTCGGGTGCAAGGTGGATGGATCTCTCAGGTAGCCTGGTGTGCTGTGTAGAGGTACTTTTCATGGATTATGGATGTCCAGTTAGATGTAAATCAAAGGGGAGAGGAGATGCTGCCATGAGGCTGACATCACCCCTCCTGATTTGCTAAAACTTTATTGAGGATTTTACATCTATGTTCATGAGAGATATTGGTCTGCAGTTTTCTTTTTTCTATAATGTGTATAATGTCTTTATCTGGCATTGGTATTAGGGTAATGCTGGGCTCAAAGAATGTGTTAGGACGTATTTCCCCTGCTTCTATTTTCTAAAGTAGATTGCAGAGAATTGGTGTAATTTCCTCCTTAAATGTTTGGTAGAATTTACAGATGAAACCGTCTGACCTTGCTGCTGTTTTAGAAGCTTATTAATGTTTGATTCACTTTCTTTTGTAGATAGGGGCCTATTCAGATTGTTTATCTCTTCTTATGTGAGTATTGGGCAATTGTGTCTTTTTTTTTCTTTTAACATCTTGATTGGAGTACAATTGCCTTAAAATGTTGTGTTAGTTTCTGCTGTATAACAAAGTGAATCAGCTATACGTATACACATATCCCCATATCCCCTCCCTCTGCGTCTCCCTCCCACCCTCCCTTTACCACCCTTCCAGGTGGTCACAAAGCACCAAGCTGATCTCCCTGTGCTATGACGCTGCTTCCCACTAGCTATCTATTTTACATTTGGTAGTGTATATATGTCTGTTCTTTTTTGTTTTTTTTGGTTTTTTTTGCGTTACACAGGCCTCTCACTCTTGTGGCCTCTCCCGTTGTAGAGCACAGGCTCCAGACACGCAGGCTCAGTGGCCATGGCTCACGGGCCCAGCTGCTCCGTGGCATGTGGGATCTTCCCGGACTGGGGCACGAACCCACGTCCCCTGCAGCAGCAGGCAGACTCTCAACCACTGCGCCACTAGGGAAGCCCGGTAGTGTATATATGTCAAAGCTACACTCTCATTTCATCCCAGCTTCCCCTGCCCCCCCCACCCGTGACCTCAAATCTGTTCTCTATGTCTGCGTCTTTATTCCTATCCTGCCCCTAGGTTCATCAGAACCATTTTTTTTTAGGATTCCATATATATATGTGTTAGCATATGGTATTTGTTTTCCTCTTTCTGACTTCTTCACTCTGTATGACAGACACTAGGTCCATCCACCTCATTACAGATAACTCAATTTGGTTTCTTTTTCTGGCTGAGTAATATTCCATTGTATATATGTGTCACATCTTCTATATCCATTCATCTGTCAGTGGACACTTAGGTTGCTTCCATGTCATGGCTATTGTAAATAGTGCTGCAATGAACATTGTCTGTTTTTGAATTATGGTTTTAACAGGGTATATGCCCAGTAGTGGGATTGCTGGGTCATATGGTAGTTCTATTTTTAGTTTTTAACCTCCATACTGTTCTCCATAGTGGTTGTATCAATTTACATTTCCACCAACAGTGCAAGCGGGTTCCCTTTTCTCCACATCCTCTCCAGCATTTATTGTTTGTAGATTTTTATTTATTTTTTTTTTTTTGCGGTACGTGGGCCTCTCGCTGTTGTGGCCTCTCCCATTGCGGAGCACAGGCTGTGGACGTGCAGGCTCAGCGGCCATGGCTTACGGGCCCAGCCGCTCTGTGGCATGTGGGATCTTCCTGGACCGGGGCACGAACCCATGTCCCCTGCAGCGGCAGGCGGACTCTCAACCACTGCGCCATCATGGAAGCTCTGTTTGTAGATGTTTTGATGATGGCCATTCTGACCAGTGTGAGGTGACTGATACTTCACTGTAGTTTTGATTTGCATTTCTCTAATGATTAGTGATGTTGAGCATCCTGTCATGTGTTTGTTGGCAATCTGTATATATTCTTTGGAGAAATGTCTATTTAGGTCTTCTGCCCATTTTTGGATTGGGTTGTTTGCTTTTTTTGATACTGAGCTGCATGAGCTGCTTGTATATTTTGGTGATTAATCCTTTGTCAGTTGCTTCATTTACAAATATTTTCTCCCATTCTGAGGGTTGTCTTTTCATCTTATTTATAGTTTCCTTTGCTGTGCAAAAGCTTTTAAGTGTCATTAGGTCCCATTTGTTTATTTTTGTTTTTATTTCCATTTCTCTAGGAGGTGGGTCAAAAAGGATCTTGCTGTGATTTATGTCAGAGTATTCTGCCTATGCTTTCCTCTAAGGGTTTTATAGTGTCTGGCCTTACATTCAGGTCTTTAATCCATTTTGAGTTTATTTTTGTGTATGGTGTTAGGGAGTGTTCTAATTTCATACTTTTACAGGTAGCTGTCCAGTTTTCCCAGCACCACTTATTGAAGAGGCTGTTTTTTCTCCATTGTATATTCTTATCTCCTTTATCAACGATAAGGTGACCATATATGCGTGGGTTTATCTCTGTGCTTTCTATCCTGTTCCATTGATCTATCTTTCTGGTTTTGTGCCAGTACCATACTGTCTTGATTACTGTAGCTTTGTAATATAGTCTGAAGTCAGGGAGCCTAATTCCTCCAGCTCCGTTTTTGTTTCTCAAGATTGCTTTGGGTATTCAGGGTCCTTTGTGATTCCATACAAATTGTGCAAGTTTTTGTTCTAGTTCTGTGAAAAATGCCATCGGTAGTTTGATAGGGATTGCATTGAATCTCTAGATTGCTTTGGGTAGTAAAGTCATTTTCACAACATTGATCCTTCCAATCCAGGAACATGGTATATCTCTCCATCTGTTTGTATCATCTTTCTTTCATCAGCGTCTTATAGTTTTCTGCATACAGGTTTTTTGACTCCTTAGGTAGGTTTATTGCTAGGTATTTTATTCTTTTTGTTGCAATGGTGGATGAAATTGTTTCCTTAATTTGTCTTTCAGATTTTTCGTTGTTAGTGTATAGGAATGCGAGAGATTTCTGTGCATTAATTTTGTATCCTGCTACTTTACCAAATTCATTGATTAGCTCTAGCAGTTTCTGGTAGCATCTTTAGGATTCTCTATGTATAGTATCATGTCATCTGCAAACAGTGACAGTTTTACTTCTTTTCCAATTTAGATTCCTTTTATTTCTTTTTCGTCTCTGATTGCTGTGGCTAAAACTTCCAAAACTATGTTGAAAAATAGTGGTGAGAGTGAGCAAACTTATCCTGTTCCTGATCTTAGTGGAAATGGTTTCATTTTTTTCACATTTGAGAACGATGTTGGCTGTGGGTTTGTCATATATGGCCTTTATTATGTTGAGGTAGGTTCCCTCTATACCTACTTTCTGGAGAGTTTTTATCATAAATGGGTGTTGAATTTTGTCAAAAGCTTTTTCTGCATCTATTGAGATTATCATATAGTTTTTGTCCTTCAACTTGTAAATATGGAGTATCATTTTGATTGATTTGTGTATATTGAACAATCCTTGCATCGCTGGGATAAAACCCACTTGATCAAGGTGTATGCTCCTGTTAATTTGCTGTTGGATTCTGTTTGCTAGTATTTTGTTGAGGATTTTTGCATCTATGTTCATCAGTGATATTAGCTTGTAGTTTTCTTTCTTTGTGACATTCTTTTCTGGTTTTGGTATCAGGGTGATGGTGGCCTCGTAGAATGAGTTTGGGAGTGTTCCTCTCCTACATTTTGGAAGAGTTTGAGAAGGATAAGTGTTAGCTCTTCTCTAAATGTTTGGTAGAATTTGCCTGTGAATCCATCTGGTCCTGGGCTTTTGTTTGTTGGAAGATTTTTAATCACAGTTTCAAATTCAGTGCTTGTGATTGGTCTGTTCATATTTTCTATTTCTTCCTGGTTCAGTCTTGGAAGATTGTGCTTTTCTAAGAATTTGTTTCTTCCAGGTTGTCCATTTTACTGGCATATATTTGCTTGTAGTAATCTCTCATGGTCTTTGTATTTCTGCAGTGTCAGTTGTTATTTCTCCTTTTGCATTTCTAATTCTGTTGATTTGAGCCTTCTACCTTTTTTTCTTGATGAGTTTGGCTAATCGTTTTTCAATTTTGTTTATCTTCTCAAAGAACCAGCTTTTAGTTTTTTGATCTTTGCTATCATTTTCTTCATTTCTCTTTATTTCTGATCTGATCTTTCTTTCCTTCTGCTTTTTGTTGTTGTTGTTGTTCTTCTTTCTCTAATTGCTTTAGCTGTAAATTTAGGTTGTTTACTTGAGAGTTTTCTTGTTTACTGAGGTAGGATTGTATTGCTGTAAACTTCCCTCTTAGAATTGCTTTTGCTGCATTCCATCAATTTTGGGTCATCGTGTTTTCATTGTCATCTTTTTCTAGGTATTTTTTTATTTCCTCTTTGGTTTCTTTAGTGTGATCTCTTGGTTATTTAGTAGTGTACTGTTTAGCCACCATGTGTTTGTATATTTTACAGTTTTTTTTTTCCTGTAATGGGTATCTAGTCTCATAGTGTTGTGGTCGGAAAAGATACTTGATATGATTTCAATTTTCTTAAATTTACTGAGGCTTGATTTGTGACACGAGATATGATCTATTCTGGAGAATGTTCCATGAGCACTTGAGAAGAAAGTGTATTCTCTTGTTTTTGGATGGAATGTCCTATAAATATCCATTAAGTTCATCTTGTCTAATGTGTCATTTAAAGCTTGTGTTTCCTTGTTTATTTTCATTTTGGATGATCTGTCCATTGGTGAAAGTGGGGTGTTAAAGGCCCCTCCTATAACTGTGTTACTGTTGATTTCCCCTTTAATGGCTGTTAGCATTTGTCTTATGTATTGAGGTACTCATATGTTGGGTGCATAAATATTTACAATTGTTATATTTTGATCATTATGTAGTATCCTTCTTTGTCTCTTGTAATAGTGTTTATTTTAAAGTCTATTTTTTCTAATATGAGAATTGCTACTCCAGCTTTCTTTTGATTTCCATTTGCATGAAATATCTTTTTCCACCCCCTCACTTTCAGTCCGTATGTGTCCCTAGGTCTGAAGTGGGTCTCTTGTAGACAGCATATATACAGGTCTTGTTTCTGTATCCATTCAGCCAGTCTATGTCTTTTGGTTGGAGCATTTAATCCATTTACATTTAAGGTAATTATCGGTATGTATGTTCCTACTGCCACTTTCTTAATTGTTTGGGGTTTGTTATTGTACGTCTTTGCCTTCTCTTGTGTTTCCTGCCTAGAGAAGTTTCTTTAGCATTTGTTGTAAAGCTGGTTTGGTGGTGCTGAATTCTCATAACTTTTGTTTGTCTGTAAAGGTTTTAATTTCTCCATTGAATCTGAATTAGATCCTTGCTGGGTAGAGTAATATTGGTTACAGGTGTTTTCCTTTCATCTCTTTAAATATGTCCTGCTGCTCCCTTCTGGCTTGCAGAGGTTTTGCTGAAAGATCAGCTGTTAACCTTATGGGGATTCCCTTTTATGTTATTTGTTGCTTTTCCCTTGCTGCTTTTAATATTTTTTCTTTGAATTTAATTTTTGATAGTTTGATGAATATGTGTCTTGGTGTGTTTCTCTTTGGATTCATCCTGTATGGGACTCTCTGCGCTTCCTGGACTTGACTATTTTCTTTTCATACTAGGGAAGTTTTCAACTATAATCTCTTCAAATATTTTCTCACTTTTTCTTTTTCTTCTTCTGGGACCCCTATAATTTGAATGTTGGTGCATTTAATGTTGTCCCAGAGGTCTCTGAGACTGTCCTCAATTCTTTTCATTCTGTTTTCTTTATTCAGCTTTGTGTTAGTCATTTCCACTATTTTATCTTCCAGGTCACTTATCCGTTCTTCTGCTATTGATTCCTTTTAGAGAATTTTTATTTCATTTATTGTGTTGTTCATTTTTTTTTTTTTGCTCTTTAGTTCTTCTAGGTCCTTGTTAAACGTTTCTTGTGTTTTCTCCACTCTATTTCCAAGATTTTGGATCATCTTTACTATCATTACTCTGAATTCTTTTTCAGGTAGACTGCCTATTCTTCATTTGTTTGGTCTGGTGTGATTTTACCTTGCTCCTCCATCTGCTGCATATTTCTTTCTTCTCATTTTGTTTAACTTACTGTTTGGGGTCTCCTTTTCGCAGGCTGCAGGTTCATAGTTCCCTTGTTTTTGCTGTCTGCCCCCAGTGGGTGTGGTTGGTTCAGTGGCTTATGTAGGCTTCCTGGTGGAGGGGACTGGTGTCTGTGTTCTGGTGGGTGGGGCTGGATCTTGTCTTTCTTCTGGGCAGGGCTGTGTCTGGTGGTGTGTTTTGGGGTGTCTGTGAACTTAGTATGATTTTAGGCAGCCTCTCTGCTAATGGGTGGGGTTGTGTTCCTGTCTTTCTAGTTGTTTGGCATGGGGTATCCAGCACTGGAGCTCGCTGGCCATTGGATGGAGCTGGGTCTTAGCGCTGAGATGGAGATCGCTGAGATGGAGATCTCTGGAAGAGCTCTCATCGATTGATATTACATAGGGCCGGGAGGTCTCTGGTGGTCCAATGTCCTGAACTCGGCTCTCCCACCTAAGAGGCTCAGGCCTGACAGCAGGCCGGAGCACTAAGACCCTGTCAGCCACATGGCCAGGTATGTGGGGATTTTCTTGCCTTTTGGGAAGTCTGAGGTCTTCTGCCAGCATTCAGTAGGTGTTCTGTAGGAGTTGTTTCACATGTAGATGTATTTTTGATGTATTTGTGAGGAGGAAGGTGATCTCCACGTCTTACTCCTCTGCCGTCTTGTAGGTTCCCTGACAATTGTGTATTTAAAGGAATTGGTCCGTTTATTCTAGGTAATCACATTTGTGGCCATAGAGTTGTTCATAATCTTGCTTTATTATCCTTTTAATGTCTTTGGGATCTGTAGTGATGTCTCCTCTTTCATTTCTGTTATTAGTATTTGTTTCCCCTTCTTTTTTCCTCAGCCTGGCTAGAGATTTATCAATTTTATTGCTCCCTTCAAAGAACCAGGCTTTGGTTTCACTCATTTTCTCTATTGATATCCTGTTTTCAATTTCATTAATTTCTGCTGTAGTTCTTACTATGTCTTTTCTTCTGCTGACTTTGGATATAATTTGCCCTTCTCTTTCTGGTTTCCTAAAGTGGATATTTAATTATTAATTTTATATCTTTTCTAATATATACATTTAATGTTATAAATTTCCTTCGAAACACTGCTTTTGCTGCATCCCACAAATTTTGGTAAGTTGTGTTTTCATTTAGTTCAAAATATTTAAAAATTTTTTGAGATTTCTTCTTTGACCCTTGTGTTTTTTAGAAGTGTTTGCTTAATTGCCATGTATTTTAGAATTTTCCAGTCATCTTCTTGTTACTTATTTCTAGTTTAATTGTACTGTGGTCTGAGAGCAGATATTGCATAATTTCTATTCTTTTAAAAGTGTGTTTTATGTCCCAGATGTGGTCTATCTTGGTGAATGTTTAATGTGAGCTTGAGAAGACTTTGTATTCTGTTGTTGGATAAAGCAGTCTATAGATGTCCATTTTATCCAGTTGATTGATGACGTTGTTTAGTTCAACTATATCCTGATTTTTGGCTTGGCTCTGTCCACTTCTGATCAGGGTTGTTGAAATCTCCAACTCTGACAGTGAATTTATCTCTATTAGTTTTTGCTCCACATAGTTTGATGCTGTTTTGAGGCACATGTACATTAAATTTTTTATATCTTCTTTTATATCTTCATAAAGTTGTATCTTCCCTTTGTCATTATCTAGTGCCCTTATTACTGATAATGTTCCTTGCTTTGAAATCTGCTCTTCTTGAAAATTATATAGCTGCTCTTGCTTTCTTTAGATTAGCATTAGTGTGGTGTATTTCTCTCCATCCATTTACTTTTTTTTTTTTTTTAAGATTTTTTTTTTTGGTGTGGACCAGGACCATTTTTTAAATCTTTATTGAATTTGTTACAGTATTGCTGTTTTATGTTTTTTTGGCCCCGAGGCATGTGGGGTCCTAGCTCCATGACCAGAGATCAAAACTGCACCGCCCCCCCCCCCCCGCATTGGAAGGCAGTCTTAACCACTGGGAAGTCCCTCCATCCATTTACATTTAATCTCTATATCTTTATATTTAAAATGGGTTTCTTGTAGATAACATATTGTTTGTTTGGTCATGTTTTTAGATCTACTCTAACGATCTCTATTTTTAAATAGGTACATTTAAATAACATTCAGTGATTACTGATACATTTCTATTAATATCTGTCATATGCATTACTGTTTCTATTTGTTGCCCTTGTTCTATTTTTGTCTTTGATTCTTTTTCTGGCTTTTGCAGTTTTAAGAGCATTTTCTATGATTCCATTTCTCTCCTTTCTTAGCATATTAGTTATACTTTACTTCCCACCTTGTTTTTAGTGGGTGCCCTAGAATTTGTATATACAATTATAGCTAATCCAATTCTGTCAAATAACACATCACAGGTAGTGTACCTTATAGTAATAAAATAATCCTAAGTCCTTCTTCCCGTTCTTTGTATCACTGCTGTTATTCATTTCAGCTATATATAGGCATATACATTAGCATACATATTCATAACACAAATACATAAGCATACATAATCGAATACATTGTTGGCATTTGGAAGAAACTGTTATCTGTTAGATCAAGTAAAAATAAAGCTTTTATTTTACCTTCAGTTATTCCTTCTTCATTGCTCTTCCCTATTTTATATAGATCTGCGTTTTTGACCTATATTACATTCATTCTCTCTAAAGAACTTTTAACATTTCTTGCATGGTGAGTGTAGTGGCAACAAATTCCATCAATTTTTGTTTGAGAAAGTGTTTATTTCTTCAGTTTTGCAGAGTACAGAAATCTATGTTGGTGATATTTTTCTCTCAAAAATTTAAATAGTTCACTCCATTTTTTTCTTGCTCACATGGCTTCTGAGAAGTTAGATGTGATACTTACCTTTGTTCCTCTGTAGATAAAATGTTTCTTACCTCTGACTTCCTTCAGATTAGCTTGGTGATCTCTGAGTTTCCTGGATCTGTGGTTTGGTGTCTGACATTAATTTGGGGGAAATCTGTTGTTGGAAATATTTCATCTTTCTTCTCCTTTATTTCTTCTATTGATATTACCATTGTACATATGTTATACCGTTTGTAATTGTACCAAAGTACTTGTATAATATGTCGGGTTTTTTTTTTCCTCAGTCTTTGTATTTGCCTGCCTTTCCAATATGGGGCAGCAGTTTGCCCTCTGTCGTCCAGTCTCTTATGAATCCAAGAAGTTTTAAAATTTTCAATATCTGTTCAACTTCTTACTTGCTGCTAGGATGGTGACTTCCAGCTCTTTAAATGCAGAACCAGAAACAAAGTCTTGATGTACACTTGGAACATTCACCAAGATATATCAAATGCTAGGTTTTAGTATATTCCCAAGGTCTGAAATCATACAGGGTATGTTCTCTGACTATAACAAAATTATAATTAAAAATAATGTATCCCCCCAAACACTTGGAAATTAAATAGAAACTTAAAATTTTTAAAATCATTAAAACACTTAGAAAACTTAGATTAAATAAAGCTTAATTCTTATAAAGATTAATCACTTATAAAACTAGTATGAAGGTTAAAAGACAAAAGTAGTAAAAATAACTATAATAGTTAAGTGATACACAATATAAAAAGATGTGAAGTGTGACATCAAAACCCTGAAATGTAAGTGGGGGAGAGTGAAAATATAGAGCTTTAGAATGTGTTCATACTTAAGTTGTTATAAACTTCAAGGACTGTTTTGTTATATGTAAACCTCATGGTAACCACAAAGGAAAACCTATAATAGATGCACAAAAGACAGAGAAAGGAATCTAAGCATACCACAAAAGAAAATCATCAAATCACACAGGAAGAGAGCAAGAGAAGAAAGGGACAGAGAAAATATAATACAGCCAGAAAACAATGCACAAATGGCCATGAGTATATACCTATCAATAATTACTTTAAAAGTAAATGGACTACATTTCCCAAAGATAGACTAGGTGAATGGATAAAAAAACCAACCAACCAACCCAAGACCAATCTATATGCTGTCTACAAGTAACTCACTTCAGATGTAAGGACACACACTGACTGAAAGTGAAAGGACTAAAAAAGACAATCCATGTAAATAGAAACCAAATGAAAGTTGCAGTGGCTACATTTATATTAGACAAAATAGACTTTAAAACAAAGAAAGACTGTAATAAATGACAAAGAAGGGCATTATGTAATGATAAAGGGGTCAATCCAACAAAAGGATATAATATTTGTAAACATTTAGGAGCCCAACACAGGAGCACTTAAATATATAAAGCAAATATTAACAGACTTAAAGGGAGAAATAGATAGCAATACAGTAATAGTAGGGGACTTTAATACTCCACTGTCAATAAACAGATCATCCAGACAGAAAATCAATTAAGAAAGCATTGGCTTTAAATGACATGCTAAACCAGATGGACTTAACAGAATATGCAGAAAATTTCATCCTAAAGCAACAAAATACACATTCTTCTCAACTGCACAGGAACATTCTCCAGGACAGATTTTAGGCCACAAATCGTCTTAATAAATGTAAGAAGATTGAAATCGTATCAAGCTTCTTTTTTCTGAGCACATGGTATGAAACTACAAATCAATTACAAAACAAAGAAACAAACAAAAAACTGGAAAATTCACAAATATGTAGATTAAACAACATGCTACTGGACAACCAAAGGGTCAAAGAAGAAATCAAGAGAAATAAAAAATACCTTGAGACAAATGAAAATGGAAATACAACATATCAAAACTTATGGAATACAATTCTTAGAGGGAAGATAAGTGCCTAGAAAGAAACAAGAAACAAGAAAAATCTCAAACAACCTAACTTTACACCTTAAGGAACTAGAAAAAGAAGAAAAAACCAAGCCCTAATTAGTAAAAGGAAGGAAATAACAAAGATCATACTGGAAATAGATTAAAAAGACAATAGAAAAAGGTCAATAAAACTAAGAGCTGGGGGACTTCCCTGGTGGCGCAGTGGTTGAGAATCTGCCTGCCAATGCAGGGCACATGGGTTCGAGCCCTGGTCCGGGAAGATCCCACATGCCGCGGAGCAGCTAAGCCCATGTGCCACAACTACTGAGCCTGCGCTCTAGGTCCCGTGAGCCACAACTACTGAGCCCGCGTGCCACAACTACTGAAGCCCACGTGCCTAGAGCTCGTGCTCCGCAACAAGAGAAGCCACTGCAATGAGAAGCCCGCGCACCGCAACAAAGAGTAAGCCCTGCTCGCCGCAACTAGAGAAAGCTTGTGTGCAGCCATGAAGACCCAACATTGAAGACCCAATGCAGCCAAAAATAAATAAATAAATAAATTAAAAAAAAACACACAAAAAACTAAGAGCTGGATCTTTGAAAAGTAAACAAAATTGACAAACCTTTATCTAGACCCATCAAGAAAAAGAGAGGACTCAAATAAAAGAAATGAAAGAGATGTTACAAGTGATAACACAAAAATTCAAAGGATCATGAAACTATTATGAACGATTATATGCTAACAAATTGAATAGCCTAGAAGAAATGGATAAATTCCTAGAAACATACAGAAAATCTGAGTAGATCAATTACTAGTAGGGAGATTGAATCAGTAATCCAAAACCTCCCAACAAACAAAAACTCCAGGACCAGATGGCTTCATTGGTGAATTCTACCAAAATTCAAAGAATTAATACCAAACTTTCTCAGACTCTTCTAAAAAAACAGAAAAAGAAGGAATGCTTCCAATGTCATTTTATGAGGCCAGCATTACCCTGGTTCCAAAAATCAGACAAGGACACCGCAAGAAGAAAAGTTACAGGACAATATCCCTGATGAATATAGATACAAAAACCCTCAACAAAACATTAGCAGGGGCCTCCCTGGTGGCGCAGTGGTTGAGAGTCCGCCTGCCGATGCAGGGGATACGGGTTCGTGCCCCGGTCTGGGAGGATCCCATATGCCGCGGAGCGGCTGGGCCCGTGAGCCATGGCTGCTGAGCCTGCGCATCCGGAGCCTGTGCTCCGCAACGGGAGAGGCCACAACAGTGAGAGGCCCGCATACCACAAAAAAAAAAAAAAAAAAAAAAAAAAAAACATTAGCAAACTGAATTCAAGAATACATTAAAGGGATCAGACACCATGATCAAGTAGGATTTATTCCAGGGATCCAAGGATGGTTCAACATTGGCAAATCAATAAATGTAATATACTACATTGTCATATGACTTTTATCCTTTATTTTGTCAGTCTCAATAGATGGAGAAAAAGCTTTTGACAAAATTCAACACTCATTTATGATAAAAATTCTCAACAAAGTGGGTATAGAGAAGATTCACATCAACATAATAAAGGCCATTTGACAAGCCTACAGATAACATGCTCAATGCTAAAAAGCTAAAAGCTTTTCCTTTAACATCAGGAACAAGACAAGAATGTCCCCTTTTGCCACTTTTATTCAACATAGTATTGGAAGTACTAAGCAGAGCAATTAGGCAAGAAAAAGAAATAAAAGGCATCCAAACCAGAAATAAGTAAAACTCACTATTTACAGATAACATGATATTATATATAGAAAACCCTAAAAACTCCACCAAAAACTATTAAAACAAATAAATTTGGTAAAGTTGCAGGATACAAAATCAATATACAGAAATCTGTGGTGTTTCTATACACAAATAACAAACTGTCAAAAAGGAAAATTAAGAAAACAATCCCATGTACAACTGCATCAAAAAGAATAAAATACTGGGGAATAAATTTAACCAAGGTAGCAAAAGACCTGTACACTGAAAACTATACGACACTGAAGAAACTGAAGAAGACACAAATAAATGGAAAACTAGTCCACGCTCATGGATTAGAAGATTATTGCTAAAATGTCCATACTCTCCAAAGCAAATTACAGATCCAGTGCAATCCTCATCAAAATTCCAATGGCATTTTTCACAGAAATAGGACAAACAATCCTAACATTTGTATAGAACCACAAGAGACCTTGAATAGCCAAAGCCACCTTGAGAAAAAAGAACAAAGCTGGAGGTATCATGCTTCCTGACTTCCAAATATATCACAGTACTCTAATAGAACAGTATGGTATTGGCATAAAAACATATATAGATCAATGGAACAGAATAGAGAAACCAGAAAGAAACCCACACACATATGGTCAATTAATTTACAACAAAGGAGCCAAAAACCTACAATAGGGAAAGGAGTCTCTTAATAAATGGTGTTGGGAAAACTGGACCACTATCTTCCACCACACACACACACACACACACACAAAGCTCAAAATAGGGGGCTTCCCTGGTGGCACAGTGGTTGAGGGTCTGCCTGCTGATGCAGGGGACACGGGTTTGTGCCCCGGTCCGGGAAGATCCCACATGCCGCGGAGCAGCTGGGCCTGTGAGCCATGGCTGCTGAGCCTGTGCATCTGGAGCCTGTGCTCCGCAACGGGAGAGGCCACAACAGTGAGAGGCCCGTGTATCGCAAAAAAAAAAAAAAAAGCTCAAAATGGGTTAAAGATTTAAATGTAAGACCTGAAACCATAAAAGTCCTAGAAAAAAATAGGTGGTAAACTCCTTGACATCAGTGTTGGCATTGATTTTTTGGATTTGATATCAAAAGTAAAGGCAACAAAGTCAAAAATAAAAAAGTGGGACTACATCAAACTAAAAAACTTCTGCGCAGCAAAGGAAGCCATCAACAAAATGAAAAGGCAACCTACTGAATGGGAGAAAATACTTGCAAATCATATCTGACAAAGGGTTAATATCCAAAATGTACAAGGAACTCATACAATTCAATAGCAAGAAAATAAACTATCCAATTAAGAAATGGGTAGAGGATCTGAATAGACATTTTCCCCAAGAAGCCATACAAATGGTACATGAAAATGTGCTCAACATCACTCATCATAAGGGAAATGCAAATTGAAACCACAATGTCACATCACACCTGTTAGAAAGGCTACTATCAAAAAAAGAAATAAGTATTGGTGAGGATGTGGAGAAAAGGGAACTCTTCTACACTGTTGGCAGGAATGTAAATTGGTGTAGCTACTATGGAAAACAGTATAGAAGTTCTACCTATGACCCAGTGATTCTACTTATGGGGATTTATCCAAAGAAAAGAAAAAACATTAACTCGAAAAGATATGTGCACACCCATGTTCACTGAAGCATTATTTACAATACCTAAGATATGGAAACAACCTAAGTGTCCAACAATGAAGAAATGGATAAAGAAAATGTACATACATACATGAAGGAATATTCAGCCATAAAAAAGAAGGAAATCCTGCCATTTGGGACAACATGGATGGACTTTGAGGGCATTATGCTAAGTGAAATAAATCTGACAGAGAAAGACAAATACCGTATGAGCCAACTTATATGTAGAATCTAAAAAACAAAAACAAGAAAACTGAGCTCATGTATTAGAGAGAGAACAGATTGGTGGCTGCTAGAGGTGGGGGCTTAGGGTTGGGTGAAATGGGTGAAGGGGGTCAAAGGTACAAACTTCCAGTTACAGAATAAGTAAGTCATGAGGATGTAATGTACAGTATGGTGACTACAGTTAATACTGTACTGCAAATTTGAAAGTGCTGAGAGATCTTAAAAGTTCTCATCACAAGAAAAAATTTTGTAACTATGGTGAGGGATATTAACTAGGCCTATTAACCATTTCACAATATATACAAATATCATTATGTTGTATACCTGAAAGTAATGTTATCTGTCAATTATACCTCGATTAAAAAAACAAAAAGTGTGGAAAGATAATCTAGAGAGGAGAAATTATTTCAGACATATGGAGATAAAAGTCTTATGAACTAAATTGAAATATTTAAATAAAATGGATAAACTCCTAGAAATATATAAAATATATAGGAATAACTTGAATAGATTCATAAACTGTAAAAAGTATATTAGAAATAGTAGTCAAGGACCTGTCCTCTGAAAAAACCTCACGTCCAAATGTTTTTATTCTATCAAATTCTACCAAACTTTCAAAATAGCTAATTCTATTTTATGCAAGTTGTTCCAGAAACCAGAAAATAGGGGAAGTGGGAGGTCTTCCCAGCTCATTCCTTGAGATTAGTGTAATACTGACTCAAAAACCAGAAACAAAAAAACCAAACCAAGAGAAAAAGGAAAATTATAGGCCGATTTTGTTTATGTATGCAGATCCAAAATCCTAAATAAAGCAATAGTTAAATGAATCCAACAGAGCACTAAAAATAATATATCATGAACAAGCAGGATTTGTGCCAGTAATGCAAGGATTGTTCAATATCAGAAAAATCCATCAATATACTTCTCTATATTAATAAAATAATGGAGTAAAACATTTCATGATAATTTTAGTTGAACCAGAACAATCATTTTGCAAAGTTCAACACCTGTCTATAATTGTTAGTAAACTAGGAATAGAAGGAAATATTCTTAATGAGGGAAAAGCTATGTATACTCAAACCCTACAGTATATATCACACTAAATGGGTAAACCTTAGATGCATTCCCTTTAAGATAAGAAATAAGATTAGGACATCCTTATCACCATAAATGTTTAACACAGTATTGGAAATCCTAACACTATTCAGAAAAAAGTGAAGGGACTGGAAGGAAAAAAAAGTATATCCCCCAAATATTTAGAAGTCAAAACACCTCTAAATAATCCAGGGATCAAAAAGAAATAAGAAAATATTCTGATTTGAATAACAATGAAAAGATAAAATCTGTGGGAATCACCTAAAGCAGTACGTAGAGGGAAATGTGTAGTTTTAATGCCTTTATTAAAAAGGGTTAAAAATCCATTTATCTAAGCTTCAAAAAAGCCATAAAAGAAGAGCAAATTAAAACCAAAATAGAGGGACTTCTCTGGTGGTCCAGCAGTTAAGAATCCTTGCTCCCAATACAGGGAGCACGGGTTCGATCCCTGGTTAGGGAACTAGATCCCACATGCTGAAACTAAAGATCCCACACACTGCAAAGAGTCTGTGTGCTGCAACTAAGGCCCGGTGCAGCCAAATAAATAAATGAATAAATGTTAGAAAACAAAATCAAAATAGAAAGGAATAATATAGATGACAGCATAGGGCAATAAAAATAAATGGGTAAAATTAACAAAGCCAAAAGTTGATTCTTTGAAAAAATTAATAGACTTGATTAAACCCCTAGCAAGATTGGTCAGGTAAAAAGTCTAGAAAAAAAGCTACCAATAAGCAAAAACAATACATATCCTATAGTCACTATAAGGATAATCAAAGAATATTCTGAACAACTTTATGTCAAAAATATTGGAAATTACATGAAATGGACAAATTCCTTAAAAGATACAACTTACCAAGTTTCACAAAAGAAACAGAAAATGTGAATAATCCTGTGTCTGTTTCAGAAATTGAATTTGTGATCCACAATATTCCCCCCTGCAAAAAAAACACTCCCAAACCCCTCTAACTAGGTCCAGATGACATCAATGGTGAATTCTTCAAAACATTAAAAGAAAAAATAATAACCTCATAAACTCTTCCAAAAAAGGGGAGGAGGGAACACTTCCCAAATTGTTTTGTGAGGCCAGCATAACCCTAATACCAAAACCTAACAGAGATGGTATAAGAAAATGAAATCACAGATCTATATCCTTCATAAGCAGATACAAAAGTCTCTAACACAATATTAGCATATCAAACAGCAATATATAAATGGATAATACATCATACCCAAGTGAAATTTATTTCAGAGATATAAAGTTGGTTTAACATTTGAAAATCAACCAAAATAGTTCACCATAGTACCAAGCTAAAACATACAAAACCATATGCTCATCTTGAAAAATGGAGAAAAAACATTTTCAAAACTCAACACCTCATGGTTCTCACCATGTCTATTTAACATTGTACAGGAAGTTCTAGCCAGTGCAATAATGCAATAACAAGAGGCAAAAGGCATGAAAATTGAAAAAACAAACAATTCTCAGATGACATAATTGTGTACATCAAAATCAAAAGCATTCTACACAAAAGTTAAAAAAAATAGAAGAATTGAATCAATTTAGCAAGGTTGTTAAGTTACAAAGTAAAAAGCACAAAAACTAATTGCATTTATGTATAACAGTAATGAGTAATTGGAAGATAAATTAAGAAACAATTCTATTTACCACAGCACCAAAAACCTTAAAAATTTTGAGTTTAACACAGATTTGCCAGATATCTATACTGAAGACTACAAAACCTTCTTGAGAAAAGACCTAAGATAAATGGAGAGATATACCATGTTCATGGGTTAGAAGAGTCAGTATTAAGATGTCAGTGCTTTCAAAATTGATATATAAATTCAGAGCAATACAAATCAAAATCATATCAGGATTTTTTAAAAAATAAATTGATCACCTGATTCCAAAATTTATATGGAACTGCAAAGAACCTAGGATAGACAAAACAATCTTGACAACGGAGTTGAAGGGCTTACACTACCTGATCTCAAAGCTAGGCATAAAGCTATAGTAATTAAGACAGTGTGCTACTGGTGTAAGGATAAATGAACAGAATTGGAGAGTCCAGAAATAGACCCACATTTATACAGTTAACTTTATTTTATAAATTTTTTGGCACCACTGCATGGCTTGTGGGATCTTGGTTCCCCAACCAGGGATCAAACCCATGCCCCCTGCAGTGGGAGCATGGAGCCCTGATCACTGGACCGCCAGGGAATTCCCCAGTCAGCTAATTTTAAAGAGGCACCAAATGAATTCAATGGAGATAGAGAACATTTTCAACAAATGGAGCTAAACCAAATAGATACTCTTATGGGGGTTGGGAGGAAGGAAGATCCTCAATCCTTGCCTCACATCTTACGCATAAATGAATTTGAGATGGATCATGCACTTAAATGTAAGAGGCTGCTTTCAGAAGAAAACATAGGAAATTATCTTCATGAACTTGGGGTTGACAAGAATATTTCAGATAAGACACAAAAAAACACATAACCATAAAGGGAAAAAAATGGACTTCATCAAAGTAAAACACTCCTGCTCCCCAAAGTCACCAGTAAGAAAATATACAGGCAGAGCACAGACTGGGGGAAAATGCTAGTAATACATACATCTGACAAAGAACTTACTAACATCCTTATGAAAAGGATTCCAACCATTCTGTAATGAGACAAGCAACCTAATGAAAAGAAATGGCCAGAGTCTTCAATACACATTTCAGAAAAAAAAGATAAACTGTCAGTAAGCATATAAAAAGGAGTTACACATCATTTGTTATGCAAATTAAAATCATGAGCTATAATAAAACAACTGGAACTCTCATTATTGTACACAAATGCACAAAAAATGGCACCTACAGTCACTTGGGAAAACTTTTGGCAGTTTCTCATAAAATTAAACATAAACCTACCTTATGACCCAGCAATTCTACTCATTATTTAATAAGAGAAATGAAAACAAGTCCATGAAGAAGGTTCATAATAACTTTATTTGTAATCACCCCAAACTGTAAATAACTCAAATGTCCATAAACCAGAGAAAGGATAAATTGTGGGATGTTCATGAAAAGGAACACTACTGAGTAGGAAAAAAACCCTCCAAATTATGGATATATGCAACAGTATGTATGAACCTCACAGACATTGTGAACAACAAAGTCAGATGCAAAAGTGAACAATTCCATTTATATGAAATTCAAGAACAGGTGAAACTGATCTATGACAATAGACAACAGAAAAAAATGGTTACCAAGGGCAGAAGGGGAGAGAAATAAATTTCCTGGACACTTTCTGAGATGATAGAAAAGTTCTCTATCTGGACTTGGATTAGGATCACACAGATGTATACAATGTCAAAAGAAATAGAACGTAATCCTAAAATCTATGCACTTCACTGTCTACAGATTTTACTTGAATACAGACCGTTTTACCTTTAAAATTAGTATTAAAAATCTGACATCAGGGCTTCTCTCGTGGTGCAGTGGTCAAGAATCCGCCTGCCAAGGCTTGGGACACGAGTTCAATCCCTGGTCCAGGAAGATCCCACATGCCGCAGAGCAACTAAGCCCATATGCCACAACTACTGAGCTTGTGCTCTAGAGCCCGCGAGCCACAATTACTGAACCCGCATGCCTAGAGCCCATGCTCCGCAACGAGAAGCCACTGCAATGAGAATCCTGTGCACCGCAATGAAGAGCAGCCCCCGCTCGCTGCAACTGGAGAAAGCCTGCGTGCAGCAATGAAGACCCAACACAGCCACACACACACACACACAAAAATCTGACATCAGATTTTTATCAGATCTGCCACTTCCAAAAACAGCTGTTCACACAGACATGTGAACTCACCTCAATTTACAATAGCTTTGTTCTGTCACTTTTCAAAATAAAACTTGAATTGTTTTCGAATTCACTAAAATTTCTAGTGAAATGCTGCTCATAAAATTTTACTTTCTTGCCCTAAATTTCTTATTAAGAACATGACTCAGGGGCCTCCCTGGTGGCGCAGTGGTTGAGAGTCCGCCTGCCGATGCAGGGGATACGGGTTCGTGCCCCGGTCTGGGAGGATCCCATATGCCGCGGAGCGGCTGGGCCCGTGAGCCATGGCTGCTGAGCCTGCGCATCCGGAGCCTGTGCTCCGCAACGGGAGAGGCCACAACAGTGAGAGGCCCGCGTACCACAAAAAAAAAAAAAAAAAAAAAAAAAAAAAAAAAAAAAAAAGAACATGACTCAGGGACTTCCCTGGTGGCACAGTGGTTAAGAATCTGCCTGCCAACGCAGGGACACGGGTTTCAGCCCTGGTCCAGGAAGATCCCACATGCTGCAGAGCAACTAAGCCCATGAGCCACAACTACTGAGCCTGCACTCTAGAGCCTGCATGCCACAACTACTGAAGCCTGCGTGCCTAGAGCCTGTGCTCCGCAACAAAGAGAAGCCACCGCAATTAGAAGTCCGCACACTGCAACAAAGAGTAGCCCTTGCTTGCCGCAAATAGAGAAAGCCTGTGCGCAGCAACGAAGACCCAACACAGCCAAAGATAAATTTATATATAAAAAAGGAACATGATTCATTATGTTGTACAATAAAAGCTAAAGACCGAAGTACCCTAAAGATAGTCCAAACCCTCAACTCCTTTTAAAATAAAAACAGATGCCGAGATAAATTGACTTGTCCAGGATGTTGTTTCATTTCAGAAATAAAAATACATATATTATATACATTGTCACCCTTTGCAAATACTAACACGCAAAAGCAACAGCTTACCTTTTTAATAAACGTAGAAGAAATAATTACGTGGCAACAGCAGAAGCATTAGAAACAATGACTGAACATCATTAGGAGGTTAGAATATTTTAGAAATAAATGTTATATATATTATATATATATATTTTAAATGTTATATTTTAAAGCACATTTTTTTTTATTTTTAAAAACTTTAATTTTTAAATTTTTTGGCCATGCCATGCAACATGTGGGATCTTAGTTCCCTGATCAGGGATTGAACCCTGAATTGGAGGCATGGAGTCTTAATCACTGGACCGCCAAGGAAGTCCCAGAAAGCACATCTTTTCTATTCAACTAAGGCATTTCCAAATTTACACTGGCTGGTTTTTCATGAATGATACATTTTCTAGTTGAAGTGTGTTGGTCTTTACAGTTGGTGCATTTGAATCAGACAGCTTTTCAGGAACTGTACCGATAAGCTATAAAACTTGGGTAACAAAAGAACTTCTGGATTTTTGAAAACTGCAGTTAGTGAAAGGCATAATGGAATTTCTATACTCTAATGGAGGGTAAATGTAGTAAAATTTAGCTCAAAAAACCCCCCAAAAACTTGGCAGTGCTGGTTGTGATGAGCAGAGAGAGGCTTAAAATGCATTTAAATAATGGAAAAAGACTTTTACTTACATAGGAAAATTTTTATTTGATAAATATAATTTCATAAACTTTAAAAAATTACTGAGAACTGTACAATAGGTATACTACATTTACTGACAATGCAGATAATTTAGATATTAGACAGCCACAGTGTCTGAGGTCCAAAATTTTAAACTGAGTGTTGTGACAGTATTTCCTACTAATTATTCATAAAAATCTAAGTTACCATTATTACAAACATATCATTAGTTATGATCTATTTTTTGCAGGAATATCATTCAGGTTATCTCACATAAACAGCACTTTAATAATGTTCTATTTTTATGAAAATAGATGACTCATCAGCATAGAAATAAAAATGTCTCTAAAGGGGGACCAAAATTAATAAAACAAGTTTTACATAACTCTTTGGTGTGTTAGTTTTATTAATGCCTGCTTATATCATACTCCAAATTGATCTTTACAGGAAAAACACAAACATGGATGATCTTCCCTTTCTCCCCAGTCCCCATAACTTTTCAGAGCAGCGTATGTTAAAGTTTTGGTATTAATTATAAATTTTTTAGTGGCTGTGACTCCTGCCTATCAGCTAGGAGTCTGAAGCTTACCACAGAAGCCCAATTTCACAATCTTAACGCAGTAGAAACGACCCTGGTCTGAGTAAGGTATTCCCTAACTGGATGATTTGCCTCTGTTTAACCTCCTACTCAGGACAGTGCCAGAGTTTGGATCAGGTTTGGGAAGCCTTTGGACCTCAGGGAGATTAAGGCCCAAGGAGGAGGCTAGTTAAGAGAAATTCAAACTAAATTCTCCCCTTTTTTCTTCTCAACCCCCCAGAAAGGCTGGGTAGCTATAGTTTTCCTGGCCCACACTCTACTCCTTCTGGGGTGAGCCTAATGCTTGCTAAAGCTGAGGCAGGGTGCTGAGTCACCTAAAGCAGCTGATAGGCAATTTTGGAAACTGACTTGGTGCTTGCTGCTATCTTCAGGGCTACAGGCTTCAGGCTAGGCAAAAGCAAGCAAGTGAGGCAAATAGATTTGAGACCACTAACTAGCAGTAACACATGTAGCATCGTACCCTGGTTTTGGCAGATAAGAGTAAGTTAATTATCAACATCATACTTTCCAAAGAATTTTAAAGAAATATGCAAGGGAGAAAATTTCTGATTACTCATTATGCAGTAATAGTTTTACAATATGAATATTTAGCACTAGAAAACTACTGCAAGTTTGTAGAAAACAGTTACTTTCTTAAATAAACAGAAGAAAACCCCTTTCTTACAAGATAATCTTCCTTTAAATGGAGTAGGTTTTGAACAACAGACTAGGAGAAGCATGTCAGCGGATGCTATTAACTTTTTTCAGATATAAAATTCCTACATAACTTCAAATACTGAATGCAGAAAATTGCATCAATCACACCTTGAGCACCATATAGGCTAGCTGACCTCATGCCTTGCTGTACTTGGTCAGAGACTGCTTGATGGCTTTGCAGTCCTTCCCTAGTGTTAGTAGTCAGTTAAACTGATGGCAAATAAACACTGTAAGGTAGATGTAATGCAGGGCTACTGAACGTCATTTTGTTATATGAACATTTTATAAGACATTCTAAGAAAAAGCAAATTCTGTATTTTTCTCCACTAATACTCTACTGAATATTTTCTGCAATATTTCCTCTTCTGGAACATGAGCTGGTAAGGGTACACACTGTACATTTTATTATCCCTTTACTGTATTTGCAGGATAACAGTATCTTCCTAAACTCAATCTAAGTTAAAGAAGGGCTATTTATGAAAATTAATACTTAGGCTGAAATTCATAACCTAATATCCTTGCATTATTGAAAGAGACAAATGTTATATTAGCAAGAAAACAGTTTACCAGTCAACAAAGGTAGTGTTAATTCTACCATTCTTTCCCTACCAGCCCAATTCCAGAAGTCTTATATTCATGAAATGGGAAAGGGGTGGAGGGTTGTGCAATAAACCTACAGAAAGGAATTATCATATTCTCCAGGGAGAATTTTGGCAACACCTTACTTAACCATTTCCATACAATTTTGAATGTATATGTACACAATAATATGCTTAGGGATGGGTAACAGTTCTTTAATAATCATTTCCAAGTTTTAAAACATTACTTTTTATCAAAACAAATGACAACACTGGATCTACATAATAAACTCAGGATGAAAATCAAGTACTGAACTGCAGTGAGTTAACGGCAGTAATACACACCTGATTAATCATTTTTAGCATTTAAATTTACTGCAGCCATTACCCCATATAATTTAGCATTTTAGACTTTGCTTCATTTACATTCTATAGCCACACCTTATAATGGGACACTGGGCAGATTTCACTTCACTGTAGTAGTCTGCTGTTAAGTTAGATAACGTACACTAACCTAAGAATAACAGGATTCTCATCTGAAATTCTTTATTCTAAAAGCTAGCTTACTGAAAGGCAAGAGCAATTCTGAGCTAGTTACAGAAAGAGGCTCTTCTCATTTTATTGATTTAATTATCCTAATATTTTGATTTGTATAATTAAAAGTATTTGCAATATTTAAATAGTTTTCAAACTGGTTTTTTATTGATTATAGTTGAATTTACAACAGTGTTGTAAAATACTATACACAGAGCCTTCAGATAGACAAAAAAAGCAAATTTAAATATATTAACCAGATTAAAGCATGCAAAAGATCCAATGATAAACACATTAAATAATAATATGCTAATGGTGTCTAATTTACCCACTACAGGTTCTTTACATTGTCACAAAAATAGTAAACATCAATTTGAAATTTGGTGAATGGACTTGATTCCTGATTTATAGGTAAGATATGATATACCCTTTGCATGTATATGGTTAACTTAACTGGTTGTGTTACAGTACATTTAGAGAAGTTTTGGTACTGGTATATATTTACTACCCATACTGCAGTAAATAATGGTTGGAAATGCATTCTCCTAATTTGCTCTGTGAACTTAGAAAGCACTAATGAATGAACAAACATGGGTCACTGAGGGACCAAATTCCTTACTATTCACATTAAGTTTTCCCATGAAAAGTTTCAAATATAACTCTAATAAAAAAATAGAGTTTTCAAGGCAAACTTTTCAGCATAATTTATAGAGGCAGATTTAAACAGAAGACTCAATAACCAAGCCATACTAAAAAATACAATTAACTAGGAATTAGCTCCCTTCTCTACCTTGATGTTAAAATATTTATTGGCCTTAGCAAAAGGCTGAAATGCCATTGGGAGTCCCGTAAGCACACGGGGACAACCCAGATAAAGAGATGAAAAATGTCTCTTTATTCATAAATTTTAACATGTTCAGATTTAAATTAAGAGGGCGGCTGACAGGGGTGCACGGTAATGCTTTTTGTTTGTTTGCCATTATAACTCTGAGTGGGCATGAACTACTCCAGAGATTTCAGAAAGTAATTCCGCAGAGGTAGTGTGGCCATTACCAGGATGATCACACTGAATTTTAGGAAAGGAGTTGAAATGGCTCCCACAAAGTACTACTGCCCCTTTAACAAGTAGACGAGTCCATTGTGGAGAGAGTCAAGATGCTCCTGTCGTTGGTATAGAAAGGATCCGATGCACTCCATGATCTAAAGTAACAATAAGAGAAAAGTTTGGCTCACCAGGACCTATGTTTCAATTGAGAAAAAATTTTACTCTAAAACTTAGGACCAAAATGCGATTTGAGTGTTAAAATAAGCACTGATTGATTCATTTTTAAATGCTAAAGATAAGTTCTTCTTACTAGCATTGAAGGACCAAACATTCTATTTATATTATACAAAAACTTGGGAAAAATAATGCTCTAGTCATCATATAAAAATATTAGCCAAAATTCATTAGCATTAAAACAATTTCTATAGGTAGTAAAGCATGAGACACTCTTAAAATCTTAATTCAATAAGAAACAAGTTTGTTATTAAGAGGTATGCACATTTGGTTTTACTGAAAAGCAACTAGGCTGTATTTTGACATCACGAAAGCAAACAAACAAAAATCCCACTTACCAAAAGCTTTGGAATGAAACAGTAGTATGTTCATATTATATTATTGTTTCTTTTCAGGTATAAATTCTATTCTAAAGGTTTTAGCATTAATTAGCTTGAACAAAGTAAATGTTTTAATTCAACAGGTATCAAAGACACCTTGAACGAAGTAAATGTTTTGACTCAATAGGTATCAAAGACACCTAGAAGTCACTAGGGTTTTCACTTATCTAAGAACAAATGATCCTCTACTGGTCTGGAAAAAGTTAACTACTGTCTGTCTGAATGATAAGGCCATAAGCAATTCATTATATAATACTTTATTTGCAGCTGTACCAATTTCAGCTAAAATAACTTAAGACTAAAAATAGCCTGCCATGCTTAAAATGGCCTAACCTATTTCAAGGACAGTATTAGGATTACCAAGTTAAAGGTGGCTTTTCTTAGAAGACTAAAAGCACTTAATAAATACATTTTATGTAACTTTTTCCAGGGTTCCCACTTTCCTTAAATAAAGAAGTTAGAGAAAGAGATTTGCACTTAAAATGGCCCAAATTCACTTTTATAAAAAATCTGCTGTTTCCTAGAGACTAAAGTTTGTATGTAGTTCAATTTTAAACCGATTAAGTGAGCACAGTCACAATGAAGATTGGAACCTAGAAACTTTACAAAGTTGGCAAAGAGGAAGACAGACAAGCAACAACCATACCAGTGGTTTACAGGTTCTCTAATTTTACTAGTTTCCAGAAAACTTAAACAGTATCTACCTTCGTTTAAGAAGGGCTTGCTCACTACGGTCTCTCTAGCACCTAGAACTGTGCTATAGTAGGTACTCAGTATTTGTAAAATAAATGAATGGAGTAAGACTATGAACATTTCTTAGAGTAAGTATTTATGCAAGAAAAAGTATGCTCAGACACACATGACAAAACATAACTATAAACAATACTCCCAAACTGCCAATATTTTAGTTTTTCCTCTTTTCCAACCATTGCTTACACAGAAGAATCTTATTAGGTAAGGTTTCCTTCATTTTTGATCTTTTCAAAGCACACATGTGCATTCATATTGTTAAATATCATATTTGACAGAACATTAAACACCTGAACTACATATTAATTATTAACTCCTTTCTACTTAAAAGACAGTTTTGATTAGGATAAAGTAACTGTTGGTAAATTACATACAGAAAAGCATTTATTGCTGAAGTACAGCCCTTTAGAGTACAACATGGCATATCCTTTATATAGCACCATGATGCTATCTTTGAAACAGAGCTTGCAATATGGCATACTCCTTTGACAACATCAATTAGTAAAATGTAAGTAGAATTTTTGTGCCTGGATGGTAAAACTTTATTAGTAAAGAAATCTGTCATATGAAAGCACTAATTGTATTTCTCAAGTGATGACCATTACCTCTTATGTTTAATAAATGTTAATGGAACAAATATCCAAAGGATTCTACACCTTGTAAATAGAGGTATCAGTCTTGCCCTACCTTTTAAATTACACGAGAGAGAAATGTAGAATAGACGCTATTCCAAAAGCAAAACAGAATGCCAAATATATTTCACTAAAACAATTACAAGTAAAAAACAAAAACAAATGACTTTTCAAAGTTTAAATATAATGTTAATGGATCCATGGCAATATTCATATAGCCCTTAGAAAAGCACCAAGTGGTTTTGAATATTGGTGTAATTTTATCCACTAAAAAAAAAAATAGAACAAATCTCAAAAGACTTTTTAGACTATTCATTTGAAGAAAACAGGGAGATAATGACAGTAGTAACCAACAGCATAACCTGAGATGCTGGACAAAATTGGAAAGGTATTTATAGTCTGTCAAATAAGATATTCATTACTGTTAAACATTTTATTAGGAAAAAAAAAACTCTTAAAAAAGAAAAAAGTGAGATGCAATTTTAAGGGGAAAGAAGTACAGATGAGAAGAGACACCTTCAACAGAACATGCAGAAATAAATCCCATAATTCCTTGGGCAGGTTCAAAAGGGATAATGCAGCATAAAAATGGCTATGTAAAGAATAATGGGGTGCATCACCTAAATAGTTGATATCCAGAAAATGGGAATATATATAAAGCAGAAAAACATTCTGGGATCATTTAAAATTAATTCTAGTCTTTTTTTTAGTAGTTAGTGAAGATGTATATTGTCATTAAAGAGAATTTCGTGTTGAAAAAGATGCTCTAAAAATTCTATACAAGTTCTACAAGTAGTCTCTTAGTCTAATTCCCACCTTAGTTCTGTGCAGTAAAGCTGTCTTATATTATACATTAGGTCTTTCTGGAACTTCTTTTGGGACACTTGTTGGCCTGGGTACATGACAGAACTACTTTCTTATAATGCATTTCATAATACAATTGTGTAAGTCATAACATACAAGTCCCAGTAAATTTAGGTGCTCATAGTAATTCTTACATGTGGAATAAAATGCCTACAAAATAATATCACAGCATTATGGAAATATTTTTGATCACATTATAATCAACAAATAGGGACTGAAACCACAGACATTATGTTATTAACATAAGAATGCTCTTTATAAATGCAACTGTACCATAAAGAAATGGCCACAACTAAAGGCAAAGTGGGAACTAACAAGTTCACCAGTAAAAGTTACCTGAATTCTATGCTACAAGAATGATGTCATACTCATCATTTTTAAAACATAAAGCCAACCAAATATTAAACATTCTTTTATCAACAGATAAGAGTAGTGCCTCCTCCGCCCTTTATTCCCTGCTCCTGGGGTCTTTCCAACCTTTTCCCAGGCGTGGCACATGTAGAAAGTGATACTATTCATGTGGCACGCTGTGGACAATGGAAATCACCATCCATCCTTGCCCATCCGTAACCCTTCATGAACACGAGTACACTGCTGCTCTGACTTTGAGACTTTGATATCATTCACCTAAAGAATACCAAAGTGTGAAAAAAATTATGTCTATTCCTTAATATTCCCTAAATAATAACATGTCTCTTGGGGAAATGTATAAAGAATAGAATCAATTTCACTTTTAAATAATTTAAGTGGTATATACCAAAAAATCGTATTTTTGTTATGATCCAAAAGAGCAAATCTAATTCAAGAAACACATTTGGGAGGAGACAAAAACACTAAAATTCTTCTAAACCATAATTTAAAGAGCCTATTCTAACTTATAAACTTTTAATTAGACCATAAATACCGAGTAAAAACTTAAAAATCACAACTTATTTTAAAACCTCATTACACACATAAAAAGGTGTACAAGAGCAGAATTTCAGCCTTTTATGTTTATAAATACTTCAAAGTCTCAAATGAGTGACTAGACAATATACATGAAGAATAAGAAAGGCAAAATCTTTTGACTTTACTATTACGTGTAGATTATTTTGTAAATACAAAAAGCAAACATACAAGCAAAACAAATACAGGAAATAAAACAACAGTTTAGGTATAATCAAAAAAAGAAAGTTATAAAAACAAAATGAGTACCAGATACACACTCCTATTCACATTTGAGAAAGACTGTAAAGCAAGATTTTTTGTTCATTAGATGAAAAGTCTCTTCAAAGGTGCTTTCTGTTCCTTTGTTAGTGAAAGAACCCCCTACACCCTAAAGCCACAAAGTGAAATACCATCAAAGAGTGCTAATAAACAGCATACTTCCTGCTTCAGTTGGTAAAACCAGGGGCTGATTTATTAGGGATCTAGAGATGCAGGTTCATCCTGTTCCAGTTTATAGGATACTCATCTGCAGCAAAGGCTACTTAGAGAAATTTCACACCTGCTGACATGGGACGGACGACATCTTCCTATTACTCGTTCCAGCATTCTTCCAACAGATGCGCACGCTGTTTCTCCTTCTGAGAAACAGCACATGGAGTCCAAGCACTTGATACTTGAATTTGTTTCAGTAAGCTGAAGGAGTTGAAGGAGAAAAATATTAGTTATTTATAGATCTGTACTTCCAAAAAGCATTAAAAAAAACTGCAACAAGCACTTTAAAACCAAAAGTAATATATACATGTTTTCTATAATATGGAAATGTATGGAAGGCTTTAATTAAGAGTAATCATACAAAAATATTTAAAAGGCACTGTGTCCTAAATTAGAGGCTGAGTAAAATCATTATATAAAACAAGTACCTGGATACTATATAAATCTGCAAAGATTTTGTATTTTAATATCTTAATATATTATGATTAAAATGATTTATTTACATCAACCACTCAGAGACTTAATGAATTCTCATTCTTCTTTGAGCTTTTGTTTAGGTGAAATGCTCCTGTAACTTCAATTAAAAATATCTAGTAATTGAGAAAAGTAGAGTTTAAATTATTTTGAAGACTGGGAAATAACCAGGCAGGACCAAATCCCAATCTTCAACAATAACAACAACAGTAGCAAACACCTTACGTCGTGCCAGGTTCTAAACACCATATAGATATATATATGCATATCATGAATAATTCTTGAAAAAAGCATCATCTGCCTTAAATTGCTAAGCAACTATTAAGTGCTAACCATGCCCATAATAAGTTCATCTTGCTTTTTAAAAATTAACTGATGATACATTATTAAAATAAAGAAGTAACTAAGTAGTACTATTTAGATTTAAAACTGAATTAATTTCTGTAAGCTTGCAAGGTTTATATTGATTGAGGGATAAAAAAACCTGGCAAGAAAAACTTAAAGCCACAGTACTAATAATTTCAATCCTGTTAAAATAAGGCGGAAAAAATGGTATGACCACATAGCCCAATGACTCCCAACCCTGGTTTTGACACAGTCAAGGGTACACCTAAATTTCTCAAGGGTTATCATTTTAAACAAACTTATTTTTCACTCATTTTCCTTTACATATATAACATATTGCATAACAAATCTTTCAAAAGTGTAGAGGAAGGAAAACAACAAAAATAGATTCATTAGAGTGCTGCAATTCACAAAGGTTGGGAATCACCAAGTGTCAAGTGTAGGCATGGCAACAGGGGACACTTTGGACACACTCACAATGGACAGAGGACACAAACATGATGAAACGTAAATAACCTGGCATTCTGAACCTAAGCAACTGGTGAGGTCCTGCAAAATCCCTGCTCAGAATAATCCTGCCAAATACCAAGCAGTGCGAGACAACTTGGTTCCTGTTAGGCAATGAACTGATTGCATCAATGTCCTAGGATCTGCCAAGCACTGACAAATAGCCAAATTTTACTTTTTCTTTCATTATAATACCCTTGGGTTTAGGACTGTTTACGATACTATTTCTTAAACTGTGTATTATGAGATATTTACAGACATTGCACAAAGAAAAGTTCTGTGGCCAATTAAGTTTGAGAAACACTAGTTCAAGGAATGTCTAAACAGACTTTGTGAGTAAAGGACTGTAAGTCAGGTTGTGCGGTCAGTCTCCAGGGAGAGAGCTAGACATGGCGCAATTCTCAAATTTGTTTTTTTTTCAGTAAACTCCCCTTCCTCCCCTCCCCACATGGAACATTAATCAACACCAGGAGGAACATTAATATTCAGTGGAAGACTTTAGGAAATGCTGGTTTAGGTAACAGGGTTTCACCAGTTTCCCAGTTTCCTCCTTGGGTCACTGGGCTCCAGCTTCCTCCATCTCAAAGCCATTCTCTGTAGGAAGCAGGACTTTAGAGCTCCCACATGCTCAAGGATAAAGTACTACACCTCAAAGAGGCCTGTAGGGCCCTTTATAAAACCTGATCTCAGGCTGCCTTTGCTGCTCTACTTCTAAATGCTCCTGTACAGTCTCCACACAGCCAACCAGGCAGTGCTCCCTGCCTGTGGGTATGTGTCAGGGCCTGTCACCAATTGGGGGCAGAATGCTGACCCCTAACACCAAGTTCAGTTTAAATACCATCATCTCTATGAAACCTCCTCCACCTCTCCAACTATCAGTACTATCTCTCTCTAGATTCTATTCCAATTCTTGTTTGTATCATTTAAACGACAGAAGCACTTAAATTCAACTTATACTTCATTGAGCAAGGCACTGTGCTGGTTCCTAAAGGGGACAGCACCCCTGCCTTCAATCTGTTGAGTAAAGGATAAAGAAAAGGGTGGGAGATAAGCCAGGAACAAGTAATAATGGCAGTTAAATTAATGGAATGCTTACTATGTATGTGCCAGTTAGTATGTAAGATGCTTCTCACAGATTATCTCATTTATAACCACCTTTTCGGACAGGCATCAGACTCATACACATTTTACAGGTGAGGAAACAGAGAAGTTAAAAATACGTTCGTGCTCACCCAGCTGGGGCTTAAGTCTTGGTTTGATTCCAGGGCCCAAACCTCTTTACCATGCTGTTATACTGCCTTCTTATAATTATGGTATGAAGCAGAGTACAATATTGAAAAAGAGGAAGGAAAGCTCAAATCCAGCTGTTGTTGTTGGTATTAGTGGGAGAGCATGAGAGATTTGATGAAAAAGATGGCATACTGAAGACTGGATGGGATTTCAATAGCTGGAGATGGGAGAGAAACAGCATTCCAGGCTAAGCAGAGAGAATGAGTGACTGTGTGGGCAGAAAAGTATGATGTGCATTTAGTGCATGTTTAGCCTAAGTGTAGAGAGAGTAGTTGTTACTCCTACCCCCTTGCAAAAAGACCAGTGTGACTCAAACTGTGATCTATGGATCACTGTTGGTCTGAAAACACTGTTACTAGCTCATGAGAGACAAGTGCGTCTGGTCCGTGAGAGTAAGAGATTAGACAATTTTATGGCAATTTGACAGAATACTTTTGTAACTGTTGAATCTAATTTAAAAATTGGGGCTTATTTTATATATCTTTCAAATTTCATTTCCTAGTAATTCATTTTTATTGTATTTTACAAAAGTATTGGTCCGTGATGAACTGGAAATGAACAACAACAAAACAAACAAGAAAACAAACTGGTCATTCACAACATTTATCTGGGGAGCACTGAACTAGACCAGAAACTTGAAAGAGCAAGGGGTTTGGTTCTTCTTAGCTTAACAACATGTGCTTTACTACTGCTGGTGCTCAACCGACAGGGATTCACTAAAGGTACCATCCATAAGGTCAGCAGCATTTGAGTGTCCACGTACATGCAGAACACTGCTTAGGTTTGGATCTGCTTTGCATTCATCACCTTTTACTTTAAAACCTAAGGACAAGTATTAAACTACGGGCAACTCAACACAGAGTAAACATCTTAATATGTCAAAAGTATTATAAAGAAATGACTTTTTCAGATCACCTTCTGAACTAAGCAAAATATATCTCCTTTTTATTCCCTAAGGAGAAAAAAAAAAAAAACACCTGCTTTGAAAATGCTGGTTAACTGTGTTTCTGTAAAGCTATCTATAGAAAACACTATACTGTTCTCTAGCAAACCTCCAATTCCATCACTTTTCCATATATACATCTTTGATCTCATATCATAGCTTCCAGTATAACCGGGGGTGGAGCATTTAGATCTCATTTCATTCAAAGTAAGGAGAGGGAGTCATTACCTTTTTAAAAAACAGACTATTAATAAAATACTAGAAAAGAAAACAAGCAAAGTAACAGGAGTGAGACCCTACCTGGTGGCACTAAACAGTAACTTTTAACTTATCAGAAATTTTGATTTATTGGTAAGACTCACTCTCCACATTTACTTCCCAGAAACAACCACATAACTTAGAGCTAAAAGGGCTGCCAAGCAAAACAACTATGGAGATCCAACATGGGTATGTATGGCTAATAAAAGTTTTCATCTTTATAGAACTTCCCTTTTGAAATAAATTCTGGCTCACTGCTCTTATTTCCATTATTTTCACATCAATGATGGTAAACATTTAGAAGTTCCTCCTGTTACTTCTACAAAAATCTTCCTTAAATTTTCTAAGTGTTGGAAAACTGTCATATATTTCTAAGTTTTTTAGTCACGCCTATGACATTTTACCCTATCAAATCAAATAAAGTTTAAGTTTAGATAAAAATTATTTAACTATTGACCATATTTGTTCTTTTGCCCTTAAAATTGTTTTATATACTTCATAATCAAAGAACATCTTGCTTAGCCTTAAAGGAGATATTTGGAAAGAAGCCTTAAACTATAATTATGGAGGGAAAAAAAGGCTTCTGTTTAAGGAAATGACTTTCTTTTAAATGTGAGATCAAAAGTCATCAAATATTACCAATTTCCATATTTGGCTAAGAATAATAAAACCCCTAAAACAAGTTAATAGCTTCAAGTTCTTATTCAGGATTGGAAGAGGTACCTATTTAATGATGGTATTTAAATAACTGCTTCTCTTACTCAAGGCCTCTTTCTCCAAAACATGCTGTAAGCTCACATTTACTCCCCTGGACTCCCTTCCCTTCCTTTCTCACCAAGTAAAATAAACAATTTTGAAAGCCAATTATAAGTATAAATAAAATACCTCTATGCTGACTTTTAGGGATCTCCAGAATGAAGGAGATTTCCATATGTGTTGCCTAAATTTAAGTGTGAAAATAAGCATACAATATGAATTCTATTTATTAGGTAAGCTTATTTTAATAAACTTGGCTTATTCCTTGTTTCAAAAAGACTGAGGCCCCTTTATTTTAATGTGATTACAAAATAACAATATCTGACTAGGAATTTGTAGTTTAGGTGAACAAGAGTACGAGTTATCTGTGAAAAATGATAAAATCTCCAATTTTAATTTAATGGAGAGGGTAAATCAGAATAGCAACAATTAACTAATCACACAGCTGATGTTAAGAAATCAGTTTTCTAAGTATCAATCATTCACAGCATATCATTACCGTTTGGTAGAAATAATATCAATACTAATATTTTTCTTCATTTTGACCTCCAGATGAAAAAGCTGTTCAACAAGTCAGCACAGATTTGAAAATAACATTAGTTTTGTAAACTGTCACACTTATCAGATATGCATCTAGGTCCTGCCTTATTATTATTAGTCTTTTAAATGTTCGATTGTATTTGTTTACAAAATTTTGCTCATTCAGAAAAGTGTAGCTTTTAGTGGCCAATAACTAAATACAGGCCATTAAGGTTTTCTGTTCCTTTTGTAGTTCATTGCTTTGTTAAGTGAAGCAATAGCTGTATGTATCTTTGTCACACAAGAAGAGGAAGGTGACTTGTAGTTGGTTGAAACTGCTTAAAATGTTTTTTGTTGTCGGTGGTGGCAGATTTCAGGTCTGGGGCTTAAGCGTCCTGGTTCACAATGAGAAAGGTCAGTAGCCGTAGCATCCTGTTGATATCTCTATGGTAGCTAGGTGCAAGCTGGAAAGAGGGCATCCAGAGTAGGGCCAGGAAACCAGAGACAAAAATGTGACAGAACAATGAAGGCCTAAGAGGCAGGGTGATGTAGAGGGAGATGACTTAGGAGAGTCTAGCCCATGGCAACATTTAGGGCTCAGCAAAATTCTGCCAGATTTGGCAAGGCTGACCAAATTTTGATTAGAGAACAACTGCCATTTCAAGACAGAAAATATAGGAGAGAGATATTATTTAATACTTACTTTTTTAAAAGTGATTTTTATCTCAAAATATATGCCAAAGAGAAATATATGAGACAAGAAATACTCAAGATATATTTCATTCAACTAATTAAAATTCAGTGATAAGCAGAAAAAAACCTGCAGATCAGGGTAAGCACCTCCAGCAATTTTACTAAAATCATATCCATGGTTTGAGGGCTTTTCTACTTTCTTGTTTATAGGAAGAGAGACCATACGTCACAGGATGATAAAAGAATTCACTTATCATTCCTTTGTAAAAGTAACCATAACAACGCCCCTATTATTTAATAGGAGTATTCTAAGAACCCAATTCTCAACTGTTCTATACATTTTAATGGACATATTAAAGTAAAGCAGCACCATATCCATGTCTTTTGAAATATCCACTTGAGCTTGAATCTTTGGGGAACTTACATCGCAGAGGACATAATTTCACATTATTAGCACAGTCAGTTCCCAAATGGATTATGTGCTCTGGAAATTAACCAGGACATCTTATAAATCCCAGCCAGCTTCCCCTCTTTAATCAATGAATTCTTCAGCTGAGTTTTCCTTGTAGCCAATGAGGGCATGTTCTAAAAACTAAAAATCTTTCTATATTTATCAAAGCAAAATATAAGATAAATATATTATGAAGGTAATCATATGAAATATCCCAAAACAAAATAAAAATTCAGAATTGTTTTGAATTTCTTTTCAACTAGTAATAATAATGACTGGGAGTTGATTAATCTTCAACATTTTCCATTTTGGGCAATTCACTAAAGGAATCTAATTTTAAAAATATGTCTTACAGAATAATTCACATTTTTTCAAATTATTGTACCTGTTCCACTGTCTGATTTATAATCTTCAAGTAGCTTTGTTTTAAAGTTTCACCATTTATGAGGGTTATCTCAGATGAGACAACAGCACCTTCTTGACCAGTAATTAGAATGTACAAAGTGGCAAATAGCCCAAGTAAAAATATAATTACTAGTGGTAAGAATTTTTATCTTCCATGGTTATTACCAATTAAAATATTTTGCATATCCCAATTAGGTCTAGAAGTGGTTGTTAGGGTTTAATTCTCAAGAGGGAGTGAATCAAGTCCTCATTAATTCATACTTTTTTATTACAAAGATGTAATTATGAAAGTTTATGAAAAGTTAGAACTGAGAGTTTGGTGAATACCAGTCAACAGAAAATTATTCAGTACCAAGTCTAAGCACTCACTCATTTGACCATTCAACTCAAGAGGTAGACTTAGATAAAGTAATTCAGTGTCTAACTACATTAACATGTATAAAATGACACATAACTACAAGTGGGAAAAGTGATTTGGGAAATAACAGAAATGGCATGACATATTTTCGAAAGAAGTGAAAAGGAATAAATTCTTGAGTATAAGACAACAGGTTAGAATTTGAAGTAAAGTAAGATTTAACACCATAACTCCAAAGGAAGATTAATGAAATATTCAGGTACGGACATATAAAAAATGTAAAGATCATAAAAAAGGAAAACAGGTAAACAAAAACAATATATGAGAAACGGTGAAGGAATTAGTAAAGTAAAAACTGAAATGTCAGGCCAGTTCTCCCATAGCATGCCCCAAGCTTGAGAACTTAGCGGATATGTCCCCAGGAAGGTCCAGCGCAGTACTACCTAGTGCACGTAAGAACTGTCCTGCTGGCTGCAAGCCTCAGCTAGCAGGTGCCTACTGTCCTCCCCTCTGTGCTTGCTTTCAGCAAATTCATATGCTGAGCTGACTGAACCCTTATCTTCTTCCATCTGGAAGGACAGAAAAGCAACAAGTCTCATATTACAGAACAATACTCTCACTGTATATAAGTTTAGAATCAAAATAGCAAGTTGGGGTCCACAATCTGTGAGGCACAAATGAAATTTCACACAACACCACATTCATTAACTGTCACAAAAGAGAGCAAATAGTAGCTTCTTAAGGAGCATACAACAGAGCATACAAAAAAAAGCCATGATTTTCTGGTGCACAAAGTTAAATTAAAACCAGGTTTCCATCAATAAAATTAAATTTCTTCTATTAAATTCCTTGCCACCAAGAGTTAGGGTTCTTATTGCAAAGGTATGTCCCATTTCGCATCTCTGATGCTCCCTCTCAGAAGACTTCTCTACTTTAACTGGACTTCAGCAGAGTGGAAGGGTCAATCATATGGACTTTCAAATGTTAGACATATGAGTAAGGGGGAGCTTGACTTGATGTAGTAAACAAAATTAATTTAATCCTTAGTTTGAAATATATTTTTTAAGTGAGTGTTAACTTACTTATATAACTTTCTACTCATTTGCTTTTCCTATTTTTTTTTTTTTTTTTTTTGGCTGTGTCTTGTGGCTTGTGGGATCTTAGTTCCCTGACCAGGGATTAAACCCAGGCCCTCAGCAGTGAAAGCGTGAAGTCCTAACCACTGGCCCACCAGGGAATTCCCTCTATATTTTAAGTATTAGAAACCTTCTAAGGAGTATGTGCCCATAGCCAAGCTAATTTTAACCTTTCTTAAATTATAAAAAAATGTCCTCAATAAATAAAAAACAATTTTTTCCCTCATTTCTATGTGTTTTCTCAGTCTTAGGACTAATCAATAATTATTTCTATAAAAAATGCTATAGTAAATTTCTTACATACATAAAAAATAAAGTAGTAGAATTTCTTGGTTTCAAGAGTACAGTAAGTTTATATAAAGGTAGATTATTATTATAGTTTTGCCTGTAACATAAAGGAGTGTAAAATACTCAAAATGAGTTTTCTTTTATTCAAAAGGAAATTATTAATAGTTTTGTGTTAATGGTCCTTAAGAAGTACTAACCTGATTAAAGATTTGAAAGCTCTTAAAGATATTCGATATATGCACAATCTTCCTCTCTGTCACAACAGTAAACAATTAAGCTACCATGGATCACACCCAGGAATACCGTTCAACATAGTTCAAAAACAAGATGTATTCAAAACCCACAGCATGCATCAACAGACAGATGTTTGTGGACACTTGTTCTTCATGAAGCTATGAGCAAATGCCCATCCAGTGATCACTCACCACTCATGTAAGCAATTGTTATTTCTGCCTGGCCTTTGGTTGAGCACAGTATTTCTTTCTTTTTGTTTTTCTCTGATGCTGATAGTAAGCATATAGACCACAGTATGTAAAATAGTCATTTGATAAGTGAAGAACCTAGAGGCTCAGAAAGGTGAACTAATTTCATTAGGATATAGAGGGTGCAGGGCCAAGGGCATGCTGTGCTAGCATTCAGCCCCACCATCTCCCTAACAGGGCTCTTCTCCCTTTGTTACACCACCTGATTGAACAGTGCTTGCAGGAAACACTACCTGACTCATGTACCCTGCTCTCATTGTGTTCCTTCACAGATGAATGTGAAGCTTACTACTTTATTACACTATTAAAGAGAGTGGGATCTCTTTAATTTATGATCTCCGTGTATCATTCTTTTTTAGTCTATCATTGCTCAAAAAATGTTGCTTGATTTGAGCCACCATGATATGAGAAAATATGATTTAATAAAAACAAAAGTGCTTGCTGGAGTGTTCTTTTAAATAATGAGCTCTCCTATTGCCTTGGAGTTAAATAATTAGATGTTTGAAAATGTGGTAAATACACACTGTTTTCAGAAGGCACATATAGATAAAATGTGATGCACATATTTGGCTCAACCAAAGGTGAAGGCAAATCTTCCAAGTTTGTTTTGATTTTAGTTCTTGTTTTAAACATGAAATTTAGTTGACTACCACTTAAACACCCATTTGTATATTCATCTACAATTATTATACCTTTGTAATTCAAAGTAGAATATTTCAAAAATCCTGATGCTAATAGGAATAATAAAATCGAAAGGTTTGGTAAAATTTTGGAACAGCTCAAAATTATGAACTCATAGGATTACATGAGAAGTTATTTAAGCAGTGCTCTGTCAAAGTCATTTGTTTGATCAAGTGAACATAGATGGATTAGAAACCTTGAGAATAAAAAAGAATTTTAAAAAAATATATGACTAAAAACCCAGGGTGAGAAGTTGAAGGGTGCCAAAACAAAACAGTCAGTTATATTACTTTTCCTTTTCAAACTAGACTGGAGTTAAAATTAATACATAGCTTTGGTATCTTAATATGAAAAGTTCTAGGATTTAAACTTTCATTCTCTTCCATCAAGACATCTTCGGATTACTGATTATTTTTTGTGGAAACTGACAGAATGGATCTGTCTGTGGAGATAAAGGTATATATATGAGATACAAAATGTACTGTTAAAATCTTACCTATCGTTTAAGCAAAAAAAAAAAGGAAAAAAAAATTAGGACACACTTTTGCATTATTTTAAAATAATCTGTAGTCAATAAACCTACTTGAAATCTAGAGTGATTTTTTTCAGGGCTGAATTATTTATACCAATAAAATAATTAAAAAGTAAAAAAAAAAGTATTTGTTCAATTTATAGATGCACTAAACAGCAGCAAGGATATGAAATGTTTTAGCAGCCATTACAGTGTACAGAAACAAATATACACATGTATTTGCAACATAGATTAAGGCAAGATAAAAAATGGGCAATTCTCACTTCCAAGTAACTGAAACTTAAAACTTTAAATTTTATCATGAATTTCTGTAGCTTAAATTACTCAACATGCAGGAGCATTCTTACGTACCAGTATGACAAGCAGAAGCATTAGAATTGTGCTAGAAAAGGTAGTTAAGGTATAAAATATATAATAAGGTACAGATCTCTGTCCTGTTATGCTGAATTTTTGTCTCAAAGAAATGGATATATTTTTTAGGTTTTAACATACATATCGATAAAGGTCAAATTAGAGACAGAGCTGTGCTAACAAAAATGCCCCACTCTTAATTCATGCCTCTGCCCATCTTTTGAATATTTTTAAATTGACCTTTAGCATGCAGAAGAGTTAATGAGGTTCTACTCCTCCTACTCTACCTAAGTTTGCTCAGCTGATTCCTTGCCCTCGACAATGGCTGCAGTGCGATGAATTCGTCACTGAAAGCGACTGTGTTGGAGTACATCTATAAGTGGACAGAAAAGGGATGGGACATACAACAAGTCAGTGAGCTGTATTTATCACCTAAGAGACAGACACAGGACAAACTTTGTAAAGACATTTGTCCCTACAAGAGTAGGATATATCATACATGGTACACATACATAACTGACATTTGTAGGGCCATTGGCTTTGCTATCAAAAGAATTTATTCTTAATACCACATTGTTATTCTGCAGAAAAACAAAGCTCAAAATAAATGCTGACAACTTTTCTTTTGATATGATTTTTCTTGCTACTTTTGGTAAGCAATGAAGTAAGTACCTGATAACTTTCTAACAACTTTCTCAACATTTGAAATCAGAGGTGAAAGTACAAGGCTGAAATAATAAAGATTACTGACTATAGCGAAAGAATAATGTCACGCACAGGATATGAATGACCATATACTGTCTCAACAAAAACAAAAAAAATCCCCCGTAGGCTAGAAAATCCCTGAGTGGAAGTAGAGATTTCCTCTTTAGATTATTTTTATTTCCATGTTTATTTTTTATTGACGTATAGTTGATTTACAATGTTGGGCCAATCTCTGCTGTACAGCAAAGTGATTCAATTTTAAAAATATGTATCACACTCTTTTTCTCTTTAGATTAGATCACAGTTGAACATCCAGTCAAATCATTTAAAAGGAATTTAGTAGGGTAGAAAGGGAGATTATACTGGCTTTCATACATAGAAAAATGATTGATTTTTAAAATCAACTCCATTTTTAATCAATTTAACCTATGGTAAAAGAACTAAAATATATATAAAGTACTTCTAACTTTTTCTTGTCTAAGGGTCCGCCTTAAGGTATCAAATATTTCCTGTGTAATCCTTTAAAAAGAGGTCTATAAAAATGGTAATAAGGACTAATATTATCACCTTTTATTATCATTAAGAAATCTCTATGAAAAGACAATGCTCTTCCTAAAGAAAATTTCTAAGGATAAATGTAAATAAATCATTATTTACTTTTATAAAGAAGTAACTTTTTAAGTGATGTCATTAATATATTTTGGTGAAATATAACTTTATATAGCCAAGAGGGCAAGACAAATATGTTCTCCATAAAGGTCTAGAAAAAGTATAATAGACAATGTATTAAAAGTAGTATTCTATTATCATGAATATCTCTGAAGATTAGAAAAAAGATATGCAAACCTTTCTGATATATATTTAAGTAATATATTGCACAGTGGAAAAGTCTGCCCATACTGATATAAATATATGCATAGGCAGACACAGTAATCAGATTATGCAAATTTTTTCAGCCCCAGCTGAAGATCAGTATCAGAGCAACATCCTCATCGTTCTTATAATTATGTTCTTACTGAGGACTTACTACATACAGACCCAGGGTTAGGCACTTTATATTAATGATCTCTAACCATCAAGTAAGGTAGTTATTATTCTGATTCTACAGAGGAAGAAACCGAGGCTTAGGGAAGTGACTTGATTAAGGACATGCATTTTATAAGTGGTTAAAACAGTATCTGAATTAAGTTTGTCAGGCTTCAGAGGCCTATGCTGCTTCGGTGTTGTTAAAATGTGTATTTGCTAGGACTGAGTGACCAAAGCAAATAAGTGCTAAAGAAATGTTAGTATGATCAACTGAAATTAAAACCAATACACTGTTTAAGAAACCTAACTCAAATCACTAAATACTTAAGAAGCACTTATTCTATTTGTAGCATGAACACACAACTAGATTTCCAAAATTTGCTTGGCATATAGCAAACATGCAAAAAACAAAAACAAAAACCAAAACCCCCACAAAAACCTCAACCTAGGCAGAACTAAATGATTAATAAACTCTGTGTTTACAAGGGCATAAAAGTTGATTAGAATGTACTCTTGACATATGTTCAATGTCATGATACAGTTAATAGGGCAAACCAATATTTCTAGCTTATGTACAAGTCAAATACACAAAAAAGTCAAATATACTAAATAGCTATCATTTCTTGAGGATATACTCTGTGTCTGAACATTATTTCATTTAATCCTTATTACAAATGTAATGAAATAGATATTTCTGTCATAATTTTACCCATGAAGAAACGGAGACTTAAAGTTACAGAGCTACTCAGTGGTAGAATGTGGGTTTTGAACCCACAACTATCAGGCCCTAAAGACCATATTCTTTTTTTTTTTTTTTTTTTTTTTGTGGTACGCAGGCCTGTCACTGTTGTGGCCTCTCCCGTTGCGGAGCACAGGCTCTGGACGCACAGGCTCCGGACGCGCAGGCTCAGCGGCCACGGCTCACGGGCCCAGCCGCTCCGCGGCACGCAGGATCCTCCCAGACCGGGGCACGAACCCGTGTCCCCTGCATCGGCAGGCAGACTCTCAACCACTGCACCACCAGGGAAGCCCTAAAGACCATATTCTTAAACACTATGTAACATACTGTTAATATCTGCTGTAGTTTAATATTATTAGTGTTTAGTGAGAAAATATATTTTATAAAAATCCATTCTGTAGAAGTTTAGGTTAAAGAACTTATTTCATACTTTTGTTGAAAACAATATGACCTGAAGAAGTACTACTGAAATTCTAATGGTTCTAAAGAAATGGATATATATCCCAATTATACATATTTGATAGAAGGCTGTGATAATACTATTTAAGACATATTTATACTATTATTTGGACATAACTTGAAAGTTTTATACTTAAAATCTAGTTCTATTAATAACACAATGTAATTTTTAAAAATTATAATTTTTCAGGAGTCATAAAATTAATAGCAACAATAACTTTAAAAATATCACATTTAACAATATTTATATTGCAAAATACTTGATACAGGAATAGATAATTTCCTATTTTCTAATATAAGCAAATTATAATGACAGCTATTCATCAAGACTCCTAATTAAAAAGGTATTGTATATAAGAAGTGGTTACCTGTGCCTTTTCAATATTTGTAGGATGAAACTGTCGGTCAAATACTTTCTTCACAATATCAAGAAATAGGCATGTAACAACCATGAGAATTATGGCAAACCAAGCAGAACCACTTGACAGGAGCTGAATAAATACAAAGTACATATTCTGGGAGCTCAAAAATGGCCTGCAAAGAAAGAAAGTGGGCTTATAATAAATGAAGAAACCGACAAGACAGATTCTTAAATCACGACATTAAGTAAACCCACTATACATGAAGGTTACAATTTTAAGAATACTCCAGGAAAATGTTCAAAATGTGGAATCAGTGTAATTTAATTAATCAACTAATAAAACATGGTAGATTTTAATTGTTAAAAATAAAATCCAATTCATCTGAATGACAACCATAGTTTTTATAATTAGGAAAGTAGCAAGTAATTGACTTATCCTATCTTAGTGTTAGGATAATTCAAAAGAATTATGTAGTGAATAATACAGACTTAAGAGACCAAAAAAGCAAGAAAAAGTATGTAATAAAATATTTTCTACTAAGCAACTACAAACTTGATTACCTAAATTTTAGGTTGAAAAGCTCTACTTAGAGGATCTTCTCTACACATGGATTTTAAAATAAATGTACTCACAAATATTAGTTCTACATAGTAGTAGGTATTGTCAAGATACTCTTTTTGGGTTTGTGTATATATCACTTCAAAAGAATGAGGAGAAATACAGGAAGAAATGCAGAAATAAAGAGGATTTAAAACAAACAAACGATATTCATTAGAGTATCTTTTTATAATCCTAAATGAAAGTTAATGTTTAGCCAATACAAGTTTTTTCCCTGCCTTTTGTAATATTTTGCCTGATACAGGGATCACAGGCACAGTAGGCAATGTAATATACATTCTCCAACTGAGAGATTTCAGCTGTCCATCACTTACCAAAGAATCTTAGGAAAAGCATTAATTTTTAATCTATCAGAATAGCTGAATATCTGATTTTACCAATGAATATGCAGCACACTACTTTTGAGAGAGAAGTTAACTCATTCATGAAAATTTAATGATTCTATGTGACTTTTTAAATTATATACATTAATAATAATTTAGAGGTAATATGATTAGTGTAAAGAACATTAATTTTCAAGTAAATCCTAGCTTTGCTACTTTTAACCGTTGTGATTTTGGAGCTCAGTTTCCAAATAGAAAAAAATGGGGTAACAAGATTATTGTGATGAATCAATTTAATATCTTAGGTAAAACACTAGAATATAGTAGGTATTCAGTAATTGTTAGTTTCTTTTTTCTTCCATATCAGTAAGATCAACTGAAAAAACTAAATTTCTTATCAGGATAGGGTCTCAAAACTATTCTGAGTAGAATTTGTTCATAATAAAATCTATCATAATAACTATTTATTAGAGTTGAATCAATATAACTAAAATAAAATACAGTCACTCACCAGAGAATCCCTCCATAAAACAAAGAAAATACAAAATAGAATAAAATAGATCCCCAGGTAACAAGATGATTGATCCAGGTCCAAAAATGAGTTTCCAAAGCCATCTAAAAAAATAAATTAAAAAACCCTTAATGTAAATCAATAAATCTTTAACTTCTCAGCTAAAACTCAAGAATAAAATGTATTAATTATAGTGACTAAGGTTGCTACGGCAAAGTCCTTCAGAAGATAAATATTAATGAAAAGATCCTAGTATGAAATTCAACAATTTCAAGTTTATAGTATTTTTCTTCTGTGAGGAAGCAGTATTAAAATTTCATGAGTACTTTATTCAGAACTCAATGGCCTAAACCAGCTTGTGTTGTCTTGCATTACACAGAGAGAAGCAGAATTTCAGAGATGAGTATTGAGGGGTTAACCTTTATCTGACCATAAAAATCAGCTGAGGCTTTCCAAAATAATGAATTTAAAAAATGAATTCATAATGAATCTTTTGACAAAAATTAAAATGAATTATTAAACTAGGCATCCATGAAATTATTCATGACTGAAAAAGGAAAATCTATCAATAAAGAAATGAGGAAAATTAACTAAGAATTATACAGACACAAAATGTATCCATGCTTCTAATTTCTGTACCATACCTTTACTGTGACTGTAATAACCATGACTGTGAAGACCAAGGTACCAAATGTCCAATTTCCAAACATCTAAAACAGAACAAATAAACCAGTATTGCATTATGGGTTAAAATGATGCTAAATCAGAAGTGACGCAAAGAGTAACTAGTGTACATTCTTTACTAAAAATTACTTGCATCATTTACGCCAGTTACATTTGAAATCTGTGACTAGATTAGTACAGTTAAAGGAGAATGAGAAGAAACACCATACAGCATTATCATGTTTATTATTATGTAAAATGATTCTGTGGATAACATTATCAGACTGGAAACTCAAAGATGGGTTTGGAATTATGTGGCACAGTTTTTAGTGATAATGATATAGTTGTTAGTGACTGCTTTACTCTTATCACAAAGTAAAAATGATAATAAAACCCTGTTCAATCACAATTATTTTCTGAAACCATTCCAACCAGAAGTCACAGCAGATCACCTTCCACTGTATTTCTGGACACACCATAGAAAGAGCAGGTAAAAAGAAACTTATACACAAAACCAACACCTGAAAGGAAAGATAACGGCCAGTGGACCTATTCAAGAGATTTCAAGTAAAAATGCAGTTAATGCCAGTTAGATAGTATTGCCCTGGGCTTTATAGCCAAAACTTACTAAGGCCTATTAAAAATGCAGAATCCCCAGAGAATGTCAATTTAATTTCCACAAATAAGAGCACAACCAGAACTTTATGTTAATTTAGTTTACAAAGTAGTCATAATCTTTACCACTGATTAAAAAAAATTATTTAAAAGGCTGGTTGTTTTAAAAAAAAAAGAAAAAGAAAGAAAAAAATATATGGGTTCCAATGGCAATAAAACTCATCTAAGTAATTAAAGATAAACCACAACCTCAGTGCTTATAAAATTATTGTTTATTTTAAAATACTTAGTATATTGCCTGGTATAAATAAAATACTCAACAAAAATTTTTAAAATTTGTATGGAAACACAAAAGACCCTGAATAGCCAAAACAATCTTGAGAAAGGATAATGGAGCTCGAGGAATCACACTCCCTGACTCCAGACTACGCTATAAAGCTAATGCAATCAAAACAGTATGGTACCAGCACAAAAACAGGCATATAGATCAATGCAACAGGATAGAAAGCCCAGAAATAAACCCATGCACCTATGGTCAATTAATCTATGACAAAGGAGGCAAAAATATACAATGGAGAAAAGACAGTCTCTTCAATAAGTGGTGCTAGGAAAATTGGACAGCTACACATAAAAGAATAAAATTAGAACATTCTCTAACACCATATACAAAAATAAACTCAAAATGGACTAAAGACCTAAATGTAAAGCTTCTAGAGGAAAACACAGGCAGATCACTCTTTGACATAAAATGCAGGAATATTTTTTTGGATCTGTCTCCTAGAGCAATGGAAATAAAAACAAAAACAAACATATGGGACCTAACTAAGCTTAAACGCTTTTGCACAGCAAAGGAAACTATCCACAAAACGACAAGACAACTTATGGACTGGGAGAAAATATTTGCAAATGATGCTACTGACATGGTATTAATTTCTGAAGTATACAAACAGTTCATGCAGCTTAATTATCAAAAAAACAAACAACCCAATCAAAAAATGGGCAGAAGACATAAAAAGACATTTCTCTAAAGAAAACATACAGATGGCCAACAGGCATACGAAAAGATGCTCAATATAACTAATTATAGGAGAAATGCAAATCGAAACTACAATGAGGTATCCTCTCACACTGGTCAGAATGGCCATTATTAAAAAGTCTACAAATAGTAAATGCTGGAAAGGGTGTGGCAAAAAAGGAACCCTCTTACACTGTTGGTGGGAATGTAAATTAGTGTAGCCATTTAGGAGAATAGTATGGAGGTTCCTTAAAAGCTAAAAAGAGTTGCCATATGATTCTGCAATCCCAATCCTGGGCATATATCCGGAGAAAACTCTAATTTGGAAAGATACACAGACCCCAGTGTTCACAGCAGCACTATTTACAATAGCCAAGACATAGAAGCAACCTAAATGTCCACTGACAGGTGAATGGACAAAGAAGATGTGGTACATATACACAATGGAGTATCAGTCAGCCATAAAAAAGAATGAAATCATGCCATTTGCAGCAACATGGATGGATCCAGAGTTTATCATATTAAGTGAAGTAAGTCAGAGAAAGACAAATAAAATAAGATATTGCTTAAATGTGGAACCTAAAAAATGATACAAATGAACTTATTTACAAAAGAGAAATAGATTCACAGACATAGAAAACAAACTTATGGTTACCAAAGGGGATAGTGGGGGGAGAAGATAAATTAGAAGTTTGGGATTAAAATACACACACTACTAAATATAAAATAGGTAAACAACAAAGACCTAATAGCACAGGGAACTATACTCACTATCTTATAATAACATATAATGGAAGAGAATCTGAAAAAGAATATTTATATATATATAACTGAATCACTATGCTGTATGCTTGAAACTAATAACACTGTAAATTCACTATACTTCAGTTAAAAAAATAAAAAGCTTAAAAGGCAAAAAAAAAATCAATGAATAATGGTTATTATAATCAACAATGAAACATTAATATTCCTTCATTTGAGGGTATTTTGGGGAGTTTATTTGTCAAGAGGAAAATAATGGAAAAGTCATATTGACTTTTCCTGCTTTTATCATCTCTAGAAATGACCTGGAAATACTGAAAAATCATTGGATCTCACTTAACTCAGCTCTTAAGAGAGCCAGCTCCTCTTTCAGGGATATGGAGATAGGTAATTGATGCAGTCAGGGAACCTGGGCCTGGGAGTGGTAACAACCACACATGTCTATCCCTCAGTATATGGTTTTACTGGGCCCAGACTGGGACTAGCTACATGGTATCTTCCTTAGAAGCAGAGGAAGATTTAGGGCTCCTTCTAGCATTCAAGGCCCTAGAGGGAGCTGTAGAAAACACATTCACATTCTCTCTCCTTTTTGGATAAAATTAGCACAAGCTATGTATTTCAATTACATCAATCAGTTAAGACTCTTTCCATTCTGATTTCTCCTTGAATTAGTTTAGGTGATGATGAAGTGAGTGGCAGAATCTGGCTAAAGAGAAGTTGAGTTGGGCTTATTACATTGGCTTGGGTTAAGTGGGACCTATTTATGTCACTCATAATCACTTTCACATATACTTGTGTTTGTACTTACAGTTCTTTCCCTTAAAGAGGGCCTGCCAAAACGAGTTAAGGCTTAGATTACTCTACTAAACCTGGATCTGCCCCTGCTCAGAAGAGACAGATGCTCAAAACACTTTCTAACACAATCTGTTTTTTTTGAATCACTTCTTCTAACTTAATTTGTTACCTAATTAAAGCCAACCGTGTATTCCAAATTTAAAAGGATCATTCATTATTCATTTGTACACTCAAGAAATAGTAATTGAGCATCTATTCTACGCCAAGTACTATTCCAAGCCTTGGGGAATAAAGCAGCAATAAGGTAACGTTTCTGACCTCAAGGAGCTTACACATAGTGGAGGAGGCAAAAAATAAATAAACCCAAAAATATATACTTTGAGGTAGAGAGCCTGTGCTCTGCAACGAGAAGCCACCACAGAGAAGCCCGCGCACTGTAACAAAGAGTAGCCCCCGCTCGCTGCATCTAGAGAAAGCCTGTGTGCAGCAACGAAGACCCGATGCAGCCAAAAATAAACAAACAAACAAATAAATAAAAGAAAATAAATGTAGAGTAAGGGGTCGGGAAGTGATGGAAGGTGAGGGGGATGGGATTTTACTGGAGTGGGCTAGAAAGGCCTACTCAAGCCAGTGACATTTCAGGAGACCTGAATGAATAAGGGAGTCAGTCAAATGACCACGTGAGAGAAAAGCATCCAGGCAGAGAAACAGCAAGTGCAGAAGTCCTAAGGCAGGAACTAATTGGTCTGAAAGAGCAAGAAAACCAGCATGGCTAGAGTAGAGTGAATAAAAGGGAGGGTGGAAGGAAATACAGTCCAAGAGGTAGTCCAAGATCTTTTCATTTTTAAAAGATCACTTGGGCTACTGTGTGGAGAAGAGATAGTAGGAAGGGGAAGAACAGAAGCAGGAGCAGGAAGAAGGCAGTTACTATTATGGTCTCCGAAAGAGATGGTGATGATCTGATTGGTGTGGAGGAGGAGAGAAGGAGAAACATCCAGGATATGTGTGACATCAGAACCAATGCGATTTCATATGGGTTGTGAGAGAAGAAGTGAAATGAAGGATGATTCCTAGATTTCTGCCCAAGCAGATGGGTAAAAGGTAGTTCCATTTATTAATAAATATAAGAAGAATTGGAAGGGAAATGGGTTTGCAGAAGACATAAAAAAATTCTGTTTAGCAATATTAACTTTGAGATTCTACGAGACTTACAGGTAGAGAAGGCAGTTAGTTATTTGAATCTGATAAGCAACTGGAAGAGATGTAAAACTGGGAGTTCAGCATATAAGCAATGTTTCAACCATGAGAAGGATGAATTCACCCTGTGTACAGATAAAAGATGGCACAGAACTGAGTCCTAGGCCACTGCTCCACGTAGAACAATTAGAACAGCGGTTCTCAAGTTGGGGGCATTTTGCCTCACGGTGGACAGTTGGCTGGATCTGAAGACATTTTTGGTTGTCATAACTGGGTGGGGGGGTTAGGGGTGTATGCCTGTGTGCTACTGGTATCTAGTGGGTAGGCATGCTGCTAAACATCCTACAATTCATAGGGTGAATCTCCACAGCAAAAAACTATCTGGCTCAAAATGCCATTGGTGCAGAGGTTGAGAAGCCCTGATTCTGAGGGTAGGAGGTGAAGACTGAAAAGGAACAGTTGCTAAGGAAGCCAAAGTAACTTACAGAGGCTGAGAGAAGATAATGCAGCAGGCAGGAAGGCTTCAAAAATTGTACCCAGTGGTTGAGTTCAAAAGGGCTGAGGCACGCTCTTAGATTTAGCAATGAAGTGGTGGCTGGTGACCATAAAGAACATGGTTTTGATGGGAGTGCTGGGGGTGAAAGCCCTACAGGAGAACATTCAAGGGAGAAGAGAAGGCCAGAAAGTAGAAATAGTAAAAAATGTAACTTCTTCAAATTTCGTAACAGGTCTAACTTAACTACACATTGATCTATAAAAGAATTATCTTCTATAGAGTTAATCAGTTGTTCAGTTCTCCAGTACAAACTATCTCTTTATTATTGGTTTTAAACATTGACTAATTGTTGGGTGATACCATAAGAAGCAAGGTATATTTTTCTGTTCTCTGTATATGATGTAATTTTCTATTAATTGCTTGGAATATTATTAGTGCTTTAAATATTTGTCTCATGAATAAATGAACATACAGGGAAATTCTGTAATGAACTAGATAATCAAAGATATTTTAATCATACAAGGTTTAATTAAAAGAAATCTGTATCTACTGACAGGAATTAAATTACATATGTGTTCTTGAATGACCTGATTGGTAATTATGGTGGTTAAATCATTTGAATGAAAGTAAAGGATACTGAATTCTCGGTGGAATACAAATATAAAATAGTATATTTCTATCTTAACACAGAGCTCTTATCATTTGATGGCTAGGTTTCAACAGCTGATGACATGTATAGTGTGAAAGAGAAACTAATTAAAGATAGGAAGTAAGGGGAGAAATCATTAACATTAAAAAAAAATACTAGCAAAAACTACAAAAAGTTTTATTTTTCTCTTTCTCTCAAAATTACAACCTGAAATTTCAACTCCTCGATTCTGTGTTGCTGATTGTTTCCCCCCAACTAATCTGGCAAACAGTCCAGACCTAGAAGGCTTGAATAAGAGGTGAAGAATTACTTTTTCATCCTTATTCGTTCCTTTGTCATTTGATTTTTAATGTGGTGGAATAGTGAATATATAGTTTAGAACAGTGCCGAGGGTCTGACAATTCCAGCTTCTCTACTGGAGAAGTCTAACTGGAATTAGAATACTCTAATAGTTTTTCCCTTTTTCTCCGATCCCACATTTTTTTGAATTTCAATTATTTTAGTTTTCCAAACTGGGTATAATTCCATAAAGAGAGAAAAAAAGAAATTAATGGTTGACATTTTTGAGTTTCTGTATACTTCAGTAAAACAAAACCAAAACAAATTTTAAAAACCCTTATTAGGGCAGGATCTCATTTTAAACAGTAGTTATCTAGATTGTAATTTTCATATCAGACCACTGAGAATGAGTGGAATAGGTATTAGTGTTTAAGTTCCTGAGTTAACAAAGGATTCTTTTTTTCTTTATTGTCTTTTTCCTCTGAAGCCTTCGGTTGAAACCACTAGACAAGCAGAATGTCATGGAATGTTGGGATGGGAACTCAGCTACCTCTGAAACTATTCTCCCAAAATTTTTCTCCCTACATCATCTTAGTTTTCCACTCTTACCACATGACTAAAATTCCCTCTGTTCTGTTTCCTTCACTATAAATTTTTTTAAAAATTCTTCTAATATACACTTAACCAAGCCGTGATGCCTTTGCCATTGCATTCTGTGGAAGTTTGCTTTAACTGGAGGTGAACTCCTGTAATCTAAATTGTTCCTCTCATACTTTCCTTATCTATAACCTTCAGTAACATCTTCCCTTGTCTATGACTTTAAATATTCTTCCCTGAGAAAGTTTCTTCATGAGATCACAGAAAGATAACATAAGCTATTTCCAAAAATATTCTGGACAACAGCAACACTTAGAACAAGTAGTGTCCCAATATGAGAACACTTACTCTGTAGAGATGAACAAAGGAGACAAATTTTTCTTTTTTAAAAAAGTCATTTGCTTTTAGTACCTCTGTAATTTATAGTAACCTTAATAAACATTCTTCACTGGTGTTCACCTCCCAATTATTTAGCTTCTAAAAAAACATGATTTCATAGGTGGTCAAATTCATAGAAGCAGAAAGGACGGTAAATTCCAGGAGCTGGTAAGAAGGGAAATGGGTAGTTTTTTTTTTTTTTTTTTTGCTGTACGCGGGCCTCTCACTGCTGTGGCCTCTCCCGTTGCGGACCACAGGCTCCGGACACACAGGCTCCGCGGCCATGGCTCGCGGGCCCAGCCGCTCCGCGGCATGTGGGATCTTCCGGGATCGGGGCACGAACCCGCGTCCCCTGCATCGGCAGGCGGACTCTCAACCACTGCGCCACCAGGGAAGCCCGGTAGTTCTTAATAGGCACAGAGTTTCAGCTTTGTAAGATGAAAAAGTTCTGGAGATCTGTTGCATAACAATGTGAATTTACTTAACATGACTGAACTGTACTCTTAAAAATGTTAAGATGGTAAAAAAGTATCAAGTTATAAATTTTAAATATATGCAGCTTATTGTATACCAACTATACCTCAATTAAGCTGTTTTTTAAAAACCAGTATCACGGAAGTCAGTTTTTTCTATTATTCTTGGAGGAGTTAACATTTTTTAAAAGTTACATTCAGATCTCTAACAAAATACATTATAATAATTTTACCTTTTGTCAAAATTCAATTAATAAAAAAGAAATGATTGTTCTCTTCTACAAAGCCTGTTAAAAAACACCAACTCAAACAAAGTTGATCTTGTTGGATTACAGAAATAATATGAAGTTTTATGTTAAGCTCATTTTCAACTCTGGAAAAAAAAAATATGAAGGGACTTCCCTGGTGGCACAGTGGTTAAGAATCCGCCTGCCAACGCAGGGGACGCGGGTTCGAGCCCTGGTCTGGGAAGATCCCACATGCCGCGGAGTAACTAAGCCCGTGTGTCACAATTACTGAGCCTGTGCTCTAGAGCCTGCGAGCCACAACTACTGAGCCTGTGCCACAACTACTGAAGCCTGCACGCCTGGAGCCTGTGCTTCAGAATGAGAAGCCACTGCAATGAGAAGCCCGCACACCGCAACGAAGAGTACCCCTGCTCACCACAACTAGAGAAAGCCCAAGCACAGCAACAAAGACCCAACACAGCCATTAAAAAAAAAAAAAAAAAAAAAAAAATTATAAAAAAAAAAGAAAAAGAAAAGATTACCCAAATATTCACCAAATTACAAATCTGACTTTTTGACAAATGTTTGTGATAAGATGATACTAAGGTATTGGAAGACAAGCCCCAGTTTTGAACTAATACTTATATTCCAAATACTTTGAGTATTTTAAGCCTGCATAAGGCTAGACAAATTTTATTTGAGTTTAACTCTTCTAATATTTAGAAGAAAAACAATTAAAAATTAGTCAGTAGTTCAGTCCTCTTAATATATTTTTTGTTCTCTGGCAATCAAGGAGTGACAGTAAAGAAATATCTTTTTTATGGTGCTTGGAAGGTAAAGATCTGTCTATAGGAAAGCAGTTTATACACACACACACAAACAGGTACTCAGACATGTCATATACATTCCTCTAGTCTTTCCAAATCTCAGAGAAAACTTATTAGGATTCTTATATTTTACTAAGAGAAAAGACCTATTAAAAAGATCTGAGGGGAATATATGAAGAATAAATAGTTCTTTCCTAAGTAAAAGAGAAGTTAAGAATGAATGAATGGATACTTCAAAAATATTTGTTGAGGGTGTTCCCTGGTGCTCTAGTAGTTAGGATTCGGCACTTTCACTGCTGTGGCCCAGGTTCAATCCCTGGTCAGGGAACTGAGATCCTGCAAGCCACATGGCATGGCCAAAAAAAAAAAAAATTGTTGAAAATTAATTAATACCTAGAATATTCATGATACTGCTAGGCCCATCACAAAAGATGGGGGTAGAATCTTAACTTTCCCTGAACTGTCTTGCCCTTCGTGGATCCCAAACTACTGCAACTCTTTCTCCTCCTCCTTTCTCAGGATCAGATGTTTGCACTGACTTCATCTTCACCTCTAGCCACTTCTCTTCCCAGTACTTCCCCCTAATATTTTCTACTCTAGGTCCTCCACTGTTTGCAGATTTCTTGGGCATACAAGAATAATTACTGGAAAACAGAAAGCATTCAACCCATGTCGAAAAAGACTTTCAGTACAGGGAGGCGTAAGAGGGAGCTGGAGTGAAAGGACAGGGACCTGTGGGCTCAATCTTGAAGAATAGACAGTCATAAGACTGACTTTGGGAAAAAGAGGCAAGAGCATTCTAGAGAGAAAACATAGTAATGGCTTGGAACTAGAAATAAGCACTGCATGTTCTGAGAGAGCCAGCAAGGACAGTTTAACTTACACCGTTAAAGAGGAGAGTTTCTGGGCTTCCCTGGTGGCGCAGTGGTTGAGAGTCCACCTGCCGATGCAGGGGACACGGGTTCATGCCCTGGTCCGGGAGGATCCCACATGCCGCGGAGCGGCTGGGCCCGTGAGCCATGGCTGCTGAGCCTGCGCGTCCGGAGCCTGTGCTCCGCAACGGGAGAGGCCACAACAGTGAAAGGCCCGCACACCGCAAAAAAAAAAAAAAAGAGGAGAGTTTCTGGGAGAAGTAGATTGGGGGGGACTGGGTAGAACAGGGTCTTCAATATAATGATTTGATAGTAATAATAACAAGTAATACTGCTAAGATTTATTGAGTACTTCTATATGCTAGCCTAATGCCCTACATGTAATATGTTGTTTATTCCTCACAGCAAACCTATAAGGTAGTAATCATGTTCCTAATTTTGCAGCGAGGAAACTGAGCCTTACAGAAGTTAAAGAATTAATCCCAAATCACTCAAATGGTAACTTCAGGTGCCAGGATGTAAATCCAATTTGACTGATTGCAATGTATGCTTCTTTTCCACTGTTTCTACAGGGAGTGGTATATATGAGTGGTAGAACCGGTAGGCTAAAAGGGGAAGTTAATGACGTACAATTTGAGTTAAAAAAAAAAATAACAGTTCGTAAAAAGAAGAAAAACTTTTGTACTAAAGGGCCAACAACAATTTACACTTCATTAAGATTCTTTTCTTTTGTATAAAGCATGCTCAAGATTTAATTTTAAAAAATTATTTATTTATTTGTTTGTTTGTTTGGCTGTGCTGGGTCTTAGTTGCAGCATGCAGGATCTTTGTTGCTGCGTGCGGGATCTTGAGTTGCGGCATGTGAACTCTTAGTTGTGGCACGTCGGATCTAGTTCCCTGACCAGGGATTGAACCCGGCCCCATGCGTTGGGAGCACGGAGTCTTAGCCACTGGACCACCAGGGATGTCCCCAAAGATTTAATTTTAAAAGTCACTAAAAACTAGAAACAAACCTAAATTATAAGCATTCTTAAATAATTTATGCCATGTAATGAATATTATGTAGCTGTGAAAAAACATTTTTGAAGCATTTTTAATAACATGAAAAATCACTTAGACTATAGTAAGGGGATAATTATAATAAGCCTATCATTGAGAAATAAGGGGATAAGTTATGAGGTTAATGAAAAACAGTAAAAAATAAAAAAAGAATGGAAGAAAATATGTAAAAATGACAGAAATAATTACACCTGGGTAGAAGAACAGGCGGTTTATTTTCTTTGTATATTTTTCCTATAGAGTATTTCAAATTTACCATAATGGGCACATGTTACTTTTAAAATCAGAAAAAAGTAGTAACTAGCAACAAGAGAGATCTCTTTAACTTCCTTTTCATCCAGTGATACCTTCCTTCTTTCTTAACTCTTCTCCCCTCTTCACTCTGTCCAGTTTTAGCCCAGTATTTCAGGTGGAAATGGGCATGCTCACTCATATATCTATATGTTTGATGGTCTTTGCACAAGTGGCAATACTGCACAGAAGGGTACCAGGCTAATACTTGTTTCTCAAAGGAATTTAGGATCTTGGCTAAGCACATAGGCTTTGAAGTTATACAGATCTGAGTTTGAATTATACTCTTGTAATTTATTCACTATGTGACCTGAGGCAAGTTTCTTAACCTTTCTGAGGTTAATTTTCTAATATGAAAAAATATTTTCCTCATACAGGGTTATTACAATTTAGTAAGCTAATACATGGAATATATCCGGAAGAGAGAAAAATTCAATAAAAGGTAGTTATACTTGGGGGAAGTGCTGTAACCTTCATGTTACACAAACTAGATTCATATATTTGTCCAAACCAGGCTAAATATGTCCTCAAAAGCAGAGTGGCAATAATACATATGTTCCATTTCTACATCCTAAAGGGATCTGCATGGTTAAAGCCGCTCTAAAATTGAAACCCATTTCCTTCACTGCACTTGAATATTTTGTTATTTTACTTGTTTATTTTCTGTATCCCTCACAAGACTCTTAAGCTCCATAACTGAGTGTGTTAGTTCCTCTCATAAATCCAGACACTGGTATGGTACATGGTAATGGCTGGTCCTCAATAAATGTTTGTTGAACAGATAAAACTTCATATTCTCCCAATTGCAAACCTTGTATCTCTGTTTCTGCAAATATATTGAATATTTTGGAATACTTAAATATTGCCAATGGAAAAGAGAAACTAAAGGTGACAAGCATTTCCAGTCTACCATAGTACCACAGCTGTCATTTCTTTTCCTCTGACCCATCTAGCTAAGCCTAGAAAGAGAGGCCTAGTTCTGCAGTCTCTCAACATGAGCACTCCAATCAGGACACAGAAACAACGTACTGTGTGGTACTCCTTTCCAATTTCACATTTCAGAAAAATGGCCACTCTAAACAGTAACTTGACATCCTCAGAATTGCTGGAGTGCACTGAAAAGTACAGTAGCACTTCCCAAGCATACCACCATGCCCCCCCACCCCAAAAAGAAAAAAAATTCCTCCAATTAAAAGCAAAACCCTGGGCTTCCCTGGTGGCGCAGTGGTTGAGAGTCCGCCTGCCGATGCAGGGGACACGGGTTCGTGCCCTGGTCTGGGAAGATCCCACATGCCGCGGAGCGGCTAGGCCTGTGAGCCATGGCTGCTGAGCCTGCGTGTCTAGAGCCTGTGCTCCGCAACGGGAGAGGCCACAACAGTGAGAGGCCTGCGTACCGCAAAAGAGAAAAAAAAAAAAAAGCAAAAACCTAAACATTAAGTCCTTATTTCTCATCTAAAAAAGCTGAATCATAATATCTCTCCAATGGGATTATTTTGAGGATTAATGGAAATGGGGCATGGAAAGCACTGAACACAACAGTTAAGTACTAAATAAACAGTAGCCATTGTTAAAACACAATCCTGAAGTGAACATCATGCAGGGGCATGAACATATCCCCTTGTGTGAATTAATTTTTGAACAACAAAACTGCTTAGGTAACCTGAGTTTCATATTAAAATTACACTGCATTGCCTTTCTGTTTTAATTCTCATTTGTATAAAATTTTATTAAGTAAAAAAAAGTTAAAAACCTTTTTATAATTGCATTTTAATTTAATACCTGCAATTTTATAACTTAAATGGAATTTTACTTTATTTTGTATGACAGAAGGTTATCAAAAGCCAAACTAAATTATTAAAAATGTTCTTTAAAAAACTATATATTTTACCTGGCCATTTCCAAGCAGAGATGTATCTTTCCCTATTAGAAAATAGGATCCAAAAAAGAAAATAAAGGCATGACTGAAACCCAACATGGTCCAATAAAGAAATGTTTTCATGCTTAGTTGACGGTTTTTACTAATGTCTCTGCAAATTTAAGAAAAAGGAAGAAAAAAACAAATGTATTAGGACTTACTATACCTACTAAATAATTATTACAGTTTGATAATTAAAAAACAAGATGGATTTTTAATTTAAAATTGCTTAAAAATTTTAGCAGAAAGAATAAAACCTAATTTACAAACCACTGCTTATAATATACATCTGTGTAACAGCTTGTAATTCTCATAACATATTCAAATACATTTTCTCATTTAATAAAGAAATATGATATAGGCATAATACTTCAGTTTAATTGTGAAAAGTTGATTTTTCTTTGTTATATTCTTTTTTTTTTTTTGGCTGCGCCTCATGGCTTGTGGGATCTTAGTTCTCTGACCAGGGATCGAACCTGGGCCCCACAGCAGTGAAAGCTTGGAATCCTAACCACTGGACCACCAGGGAATTCCCTCTTCGTTATATTCTGTTGTAAACATTCAGTCATTCTGCCGTGATTGTTTCTTTTCAGTGGAGTCATCTGAGTTAGGTTCAGCACTGAGGCTCCTAAATGAGTTCTTGTCTATCAATAGCTATTATGAGAAGAACCATCTGTGCCAATGTTGGGTCAAGCCCAGTCCTAGATAACCTGGGAAATCAAGGTAAGTTACTGCCATTTCTGGATAACTGAATATCTCTGTTAAGTGTATAGGTCAAGTTAATGTGGGAACCATAAGCTGGTCCTGAGCTGACTCCACATATCTATGATTACTTGGTTCTGAGAAAGGAATAACCCAGGAGAGCTGGGAAAATTTATGTCCTCAACTCTGCATTTTGCATCAAATACTACTCATAAATTTGGCAGTGCTAGAACATGAACTAATTTTTTACGAACTCTAGAGACAACTAATTACTGAATAACTTCTTTTGTGCCCATGAAACAGAGTATTATTGGTTTACAACAGTAAGTGCAAATTACACAACTGCTCAGTGCATTCCTAGGATGAAACTATTCATTCTTAAAAACATTGGAAAAAATCATTCAAATGTTCTCTTTAATGTTCAACAATTATAAACCATATGACAACTGAAGTACTTCCTTCGTAAAGCATTAACCACCAAGACAGTGCCTGATATATTTGCTTATTTTTAAGATACTTTCAAAAACTGATAACTATGTAACCTACTATTTGCAGTAAGAAATGTATGGACATTTAATACTGGAAAACACTTACCGATAGAGAGTGGGCTTGTTCTGTAACACATGAGGGTCTATATGCTGTTCCAACAGACTATATATCAGAATAGGCAGGGATGTAAAACAAATATTGTATAAAGTCAGGTACACGCTGTCATACAATGTCTAGAAAGAGAAATTTGTAGGAATTTTGAGACCCTAAACTATGTATTACTATTATACTTATGCATGTAATTACAAAGAAGCATATTAAAAATATAGAAATTACATTACATATTTTCAAATTTACACAAAATCCATTTTAATAATTCCAACTTGTTTCTTATATAGACATAATGTTCCTAGATTTATAATCTTTGTGGAAACTGGAACATTTTGTTATGTCAAGTGATTCTGCTATTATAGTGAATTGGATCTATATTTCGAGATACTCAAATTTGGTCCTGTGATGTAATTTTACACAATTCTCCTACATGCATCCTGGGCTTGTTATTATTCCCTTGATATACTACACACATAGTTTTGCTTTCATGGCTTTGTCTTCCCATCTAAGTCCTACACTTCCTTTAATCCATGATCCATGAAACTTAAAAACACTGGCTCAAATTCCTGATGATAGCTGCTTCTTCTAAAAAGTCGTATGTGCTACTGTTGGTAATTAGTTGGTACTAATTGCTTAGCACTTTGCCTATTCTTCGTATATTGCTTTTCTTAATATTGATACTGTCTCTCGAATTATACTAGAAACTCCCCCCAAACCTAATCAAAATAGGTTAAGTCTCCTTGTCACATGCTCTTACAGCATTCTTTATTTCATCCAAGTAAGCAAACATTGTTACTGGCAATCAATGTCCAAGCAGGTATCTGAAATTTAGAGTTATAGGTTGTAAACAGAGGAGAAAACAGTGATTAAGGGTAGAAACAACTCATTTAAAAAACCTAATAATAATACACTTGTCATTTCAATAAACTAGAATAAACGTCTTGATCAATTAGAGATGTGGAGTGTGGTATGTGAAAAGGGTGCTCAGGTAGTCAAAAGCAGTAGGTCCAAGTATGGTTTAGCTATGTGATCTTGGGCAAGCTACTTAATCTCTATGGATTTCAATTTCCTTTTCTATGTGACATGTATACAACAAAAGACCCACCATGTGTTTATTATAGCTACTGCTAACCTATTACAGAGTTTTCCCTCTGAGCCTATACCTTCAGAACCCTTTTCAATATAGCACTCCTGGAACCTCTATTAATTATTTACCTTCTGAGATGAAACCTGTATGTCATCCCTGGACTCAATCACTAATGTTTCTTCCAAATCTAAAAAAATTCTATGACTCAAAAAATAAATAATGAGGTAAACTTCCAATAATTACCTGGCCTGGCTTGATACGGATTTTGCAGAAATACTACACGTAAGTTGAAAAAAGTTCACCAAATTCTCTCATAAGCTATTAAGAGTTAATATCTATTTTTTAAAAAAAGCATCCAGAGTTAAAATATATTTTGGTATTAACACTTGCTTCAAACTGAAAATCAGAATAAAGAAATATTATGGATGTTATGCTAATTAAATACACTATTAGAAAAGTTTTGTCTAGTTATCTGTAGGACTAGGAAAAATGGAAAAAGTCCCTCCAAGTATCTACCAAAAACTGAACACACACACTTTACTCTAAAAGGATAAAACAAAAGATTCTATTTACTTACTTGTTGAGAAAACAAACAGTAGAACTGATATAAAAACTGGGGTGTGATAAAGCACACATTCTGAAAAACAAGATTAAATGGAAATAATTGAAATATTTAGGTCTAAAAGAGAAACAATTTCTAAAAATGGCTATTAAAAGAGTCCAAAAATATAGTATCAGTTGATATGGTAAGTAGATCTGCCCATAAGAACTTGGTCGTATAAAATGGGGAAATAGGATTCCCATTTTATTAAAATATGTCTAAAAGTAGTCTAGGCAGCATTGCAAATGTCAGAAAGAAAACACCTTTGATTCCTATCATTGCCAAGCAATACCGTAATTTTGAATTTATAACCTACCAACTATTATTCAATACTTTTCATTTATAGTAAAATAAGAAAAGTTTACTTAAACTTTAGGGCTAAAATTGCTTTAAAATGCAAAAATATTTAAAATACAACAAATGGAACGATCAAAACATCTTTCCATTTCAATAGCCTTATGTCACAGCAAAAGTTATAATAATAAGCTAGGAAAAAACTGCCACCATCATCTGTTAGCATTATGCAATCTACCTGTGTTCTTTCACTGGGTTGCAGCTATTAATTAATTACAGAAATATACGCAATATAGGACATTCTGATGTATTAAATGTCTTGGTACTCAAAGGCTCTTCATATGGATTCCACAGAACCCCATCTTTGCCCATAAGGGTCAAGAGATTAGGACAGTGTTTCAACGTAATTGGTTTCCTTGTAATCCTATGTATTTTATTTTATGCATCTAAAATCCCTATAATTTGTAATCTCAAAAAAGATTAAGAACCTCTGCTTGAAATCATCATATTGGAGTTAAAATTCAAATTTATTATTGGTTCAGGACAAAATAACAATAAAGAAATCAAACTAATTGTGTTCTAATTTGCATAGAATAAAATTAAGTGTGAATTTTGATGTATTCTGACAAATTCATACAGCCATGTAACCACCACCATAATCAAGTTGAACTTTTCTGTCATGCAGAGTTCTCTCATATTCCTTTCTAGTCAATTCTATCACCTGCACCCTTGGCCTCAGGCAACCACTGATTTGCTTTCTGTGAGTACACATTAGATTTATTGTAATAAAATAATAAAAGGATATTCCATAAACTGTTAGTTTTACTTATAGAGAAAAAAATTTTAAGAATAATTTGTATGGTAATAGCATTCCTTAAATTGAAACTTCAAATACTCTGTCAGAAATTGATTCTAAAATATATCCGTGAAACTTACCTTATAAAAAAAATACTGTACAAGGGTAGCTATTCTAATATAATAAAAATGACCATGAACAAAAAGCAATTTGGAGAGAAATTTAAATCTAGCTATTGCATAGTCACTGTTCCTTGCAGCTTGTCTTCCTTCTTTACCCATGATTCCTGTAATAAAGGGGACAAAAAGGTAAGTTCATTGATAACTGATAAGTGTAATTTTTATGATATACCTGCAAATACCTTAATTAACTGTAGCAGCTGAACCTGGACTTAGGATCACTATATCCTAAAATATAGTAGACAATAGATTCCCAAAAGGTTGCTCCACTTAAATCAAATATGTAATTAACACAAAGCTATAACTTATACCAGGCATGTAATATCAATTTTCAAAGAATCAGAATATAATAAAAATATAAAAATAAAGTTCAGGATCTAAGAACATTTAAAAAAAATTCTAATGAAGAGAATGCTATAAAACAGCTTTGACTTCACTATTTCCAATGAACATGAAAACTATGCAAATTGAGTAATTTGAACCAAGCAAATATGATTATGTTTAATGGTCTTAAAACTTTCATGCATAAGTCAAACACAGTGTGCTTTTTAAAAGAAAAATGTACACTATTACTTGAAATCAGTACATAATCTTATCTGATAAATATGAGAACTTTTTTTAGGTTACTAGAATTCTTTAGGTTTCAAAAGTTATTGCCAAGTTTGTTTATTCAATATGGAAGCGGCTTTGAAAAAATTATTTTTCAAAATTAAAATTTTTTACTTTTGTCATAAAAGGATCAAAAATGTTCCAAAATGTATAGGTAAAGACAATCACCTATATTCACAACTCCTAGAGAAAACCACTATTTTTGGTCTATATACTTCTAGAATTTTTCCTTATGCATATTTCATGTATGTATATTTAACATATATAAAAACGAGTGCATAAAGATGGGACTATTTGCTTTGTAATCTGCTTTTGTCACTTACTACATTATGGACATTGTTTATAACATATGTGTTTGTTAACATATTCACTTATTTTCTTAAGAGAAATTCCTGGATGCAAAACTGCTAGGTCAATAGGCACACATTTAAAATTGTTATACATAATAATGCAGGGTATACCAATTTACATTCCCACTAACATCGTATAAGGGCATCTGTTAATCTATACCTTTGTCAATTCCAGGTTTTATCAATCTTTGTAATTTTTGCCAATCTGATAAGCAATTTTAATTTATATTCTTTTGATTATTAGGGAGACAATATCTTTTTCATGCATTTAATATTCTGTTTAGATTTCTCCTTTTGTGACAACTGATGGCTCACACCTTTCAACATATTTCTACTAGAATGTTTTCCTTATTCTCCTTAATTTGTTAAGACCTCACATATTAGGAAGATTAAGACTGTCATCTATTTTGCAAATATTCCTTACCAGTTTGTCTTTAAAATTTGTTTATGGGAAGTATTTACTTCTGCCACACATATTTATCTTTTTCCTTTTTAGTTCCTTGTTTTGTTTGGTTTTGTATCTAAAAGATCCTTCCATACCTCAAATAACAGGATTATTCATTAAAGTTTCCTATTATTTTTTATGGCCTTCAAAAATAATTTAAATCCTTAATCCATCTGGAATTTGTTTTACTATAAGCAATGGAAAGGAACCCACTTCTTTTTTTCCAAATAACTAACTAGTTATATCAGTATTTTTTAATCAAATAATTTGTTTCCCTACTTATCTGAAACATCTCCTTTGTTATATACTAAATTTCCAGATGTTTGAACTGATTGTGTTTACTGGTCTGGCTGTTATCATATTAGAATCAAACTGTTATAAATACTGTAGCTTTTTATGCTCTAACATATGGTATAGGAAGTTATCAGCAAATTACTATGAAGACTTCTGGGAAACAACAGTATACACACTAGAAAGAAAATGAAAATTTCAAAATGAAGAGTTAATAATCCCAAAGAGGAAGGAGTTGATTTGAGAGATACACTGGAAATATTAGAGCCAATAACTACTCATCACATAGGCAATTCCAGAGCGAGGACTGTCCTCTTTTCTAACTCTAAAATTTTATCCTTCAACAAAAAACCCATACTCTTCTCTTTTCCTTCCTCAATAAAATTATTGAGGAAGATAGGTCAGAATATGGTTTTAAATAGGAAATGACTGATAATTTAAACATAATAAAATGATTTTAGTATTCTGAATCTAATAAAAATTTTAGGCAAAAATAGAAATCAGAATGAAGGTTATTAAATTAGAAAGTTATTTGAAATTTTTTAATTATATTATAGTTTGGTGTAATTTCCTGTCTCTAAAATTATCTTTAAAATAAGTTGCAGAATCTTTGATGAATTAAGTAAATAATAATAACATTCTAAAATGAGAATTTAAAACCATGAGGGTAACTATGTAAATCACAAATTTAGAGTTTTAAAATGACAAAATAATGTGTAAAAGTACTTTAAAAGGTGCAAAATGGCAAGTATAAATAAAGTTACTTTATTGGGAAGGAGAATTGGCAAAGATAAAGTTCACTAATGTGGTATTTATTTCCTTGAAAATTTGGAAGTAAAATATCCTAAATATTGGGCTTAATTATAATAGCTTTCTGATGGAAATACACTGTGATATATTACCCTACTGCATTTAGTTTTCATTCATATATCTGATATTGTGCTTTAGTCTACAAAAGGAAAATTCAAAATCACCGAATGATTAAACCAACTTTAAAAGTTCAAGAAAAAATCAGTCACCTATTCCAACATGTGCTTCTTGTATCATGCTTACATCATTAGCACCATCGCCAACAGCCAATGTTATAGGCTTCTCAGGTGAGATTTTTATCAGTCTTATTACCTGAAAGACATACAACTAATTAGTTATGATAAAATTTAAATCTTCATGTATTTATATAAAGTCATTTATCTGAAATGATCTGTTGTAAGAAAAGTAGAGCAATGAAAAAAATTTTTATATTAGACGATAATAGGCACCAAGGTTCACTTTTTGAGGGATGTCTCCATTAAGATGTTAGGAATGTCTTTCAGAAATGACACAGCAAAACAGAGTACTATCTTTGGGTTTTATGATGGTATGTAAGAATCTTTTAAACACAGTTTAAATTTGTAAAAAGCTTAATAATAATTGTGTAAAAAAATAATTACAATTAATTGAACTTTGTCAGGCAATTTTTTTTCTTTCTCAACAAATTATTCTTTTCATTTGATACAGGGGAAAGATAATTATTTTCTCTTGTAATAAAATTTTTAAAAATTTATAAAGCTATCAAAATTAAATTCAATAAAATCAAAAGAAATGTTTCTTTGGAATACTTGAATATACTTTTATAAAGAATCTAGGAGGACTTCCCTGGTGGCACAGTGGTTAAGAATCCACCTTCCAATGCAGGGGATGCAGGTTCGATCCCTGGTCAGGAACTAGATCCCACATGCATGCTGCAACTAAGAGTTAGCATGCAACAGCTAAGAAGCCTGCTGGCCGCAATCAAGGAGCCCACCCGCCGCAACCAAGAAAAAAAAAGAATCTAGGCATTAGCTCTGTTTGGTCTCAAGTTTTAGTCTCCATAGACTGGGGGGAGTACATGGGTTATAATAATAATAAAATAAGCACTGTAAAAAAAAATCCATGAAGCCAAAAAAACTGGATGTAAAATTTTTTAGATCTATATGTGAAAAAATGTGTTTAGATGTGCATTTCAAAGGGTATCCTTGTGAAGATTAGTTGTAAAAAAATATTTGTATAGGCTATCACTTGAATCATAGTTAGCTGAACTTTAAATAATTCCTGTATATAGCTTCATATCAGAATTCATTGGCTTTTTAACTTTTTACTAAAGTTCTATTTATCACTTAACAGCTATCTTTAACAAAGAGAATTATCACTTCGTAAGAATGCAAGAATAAGCACAGATCAACAGAACCACCTGGAGGTGCAGATGAACTGAAGTCTTATAGGCTCCCTCACCAGTTAAGTAACTAACTTGTGAGACTTCAGTTATCACTGTTCAAATTTGTCTCAGGAAAATCACAAACTGCTACCTACCACGTGGTCATTTCTAGGTCACAATGATCTATTTTTAGGTCATTATGAATAGTTAAAACTTCAATATTCACTGTGAAATTTCCAAAGGCCTAATGTACGTGGTTAAAATTCATATTATGAGAAGTGACTGACCCCTAGTAAGATACATATACTGCATACCACCAAATGGAACTAGATGAGGCATTAACCTTTTTTTTTTTAAATTAATTTTATTTTTGGCTGCTTTGGGTCTTTGTTGCATGCAGGCTTTCTCTAGTTGCGGCAAGCGGGGGCTACTCTTCCTCGTGGTGCGCGGGCTTCTCCTTGTGGTGGCTTCTCTTGTTGCAGAGCATGGGCTCTAGGCACGTGGGCTTCATTAGTTGTGGCACATGGGCTCAGTAGTTGTGGCTCGCGGGCTCTAGAGTGCAGGCTCAGTAGTTGTGGCGCACGGGCTTAGTTGCTCCACGGCATGTGGGATCTTCCTGGACCAGGGCTCGAACCCGTGTCCCCTGCATTGGCAGGCGGATTCTTAACCACTGCGCCACCAGGGAAGTCCCAAGAATACTTTTAAATCTAAATATGGGACTTGTTATGACATAAACATACCTTTGCTTTCTGCAGTGGTGCCATACGACAGCACATTACAGCTGAACAATTTTTACAAACTTCCATAAATAGTTTTTCATGCTCCCTGAGTGCAAGAGACAGACTGATCCCATCCACCACCAGACCATGCTGAATCACATGGTCCTCTGTAATTCTAAAAAAGAAAATAATTATATCCTCTGTAAGACACTTTAAAGCCATATTATTCAGACTCATCTAGTAAACAAAAGCTTCTTACTGAAAGATGGATCATTTACTCACAGACTTCACTGTTACAAAACTGGCATGTCAGGGAACAAACTGAGTTCTATCACTTGAAAGTTAAGATTAAGCAGAACTGAGTGACTGATATGATGAGTAAAACAGATCATATTCATTTTTACAATGAATTGGTATATACATGCAGTAACCATATTTTCTAAAATGTGAACTGTAACACATCTGAGGATGTTCTCCCAAACTGTGAGCATGGAAAGTCTTATAAAAATAAAAAAGTTACTAGTTATACATTTAGCAAATCCTAATTTTAAAAAATTAAATGGAATCAAGAATGTTCAGGAAAATTTACAAGCTAGATTCACCGTAGGAAGGAAAGGAATGAAGGAATCATAACTGTCTCTTGATATTTAACCCTACAATGGACTGTAATGCCAGGTATTACGATGGTGGAACATGGGTAACACCCCTCTTGTGGGCATACACTATACCGAGGACTACTCCAAAGCATGATCTAATTACTGGCAGCTGGGCAAACTACTTGTGACAAGAAAGAGGTAAGAAGAAGAAAAACAAAAAGAAAGATAAGAAGTTTGCATCAGTATGTAAATCAACTGTATTATTGAGCACACTATTTTGTTCAACTGCTTTACCCCGCTCCTCCTTTGGTAATAAGAGTTTCTCGTTGAAAGAAGCAGTGTATGTATATACAGATTTACATTCTGGAGCAAGCTTCTTATGCTGCTAAAGGCCAGCACTCAAAGTAGCATTGCACTAAATCCACCAAAAGGAAAATACTACAGTTCACCACTGGGTTCACAGTATAGCAAGACTGCTACTGAGAAACATCCATACATTTTCAATTTTTTTTTCAGCTTTATTGAGATATTATTAACATATAACATACGTAAGTTTAAGGTTTGCAACATGATGATTTGATAACACATATATACTGCAAAAATGACTACCACAATAAGGTTAGTTAATACCTCCATCCTTTCACATATTTTTTTGTGTGTGGTGATAACATTTAAGATCTACTTTCTTTACAACTTTCAAATATATAATATAGTACTGTTAATTACAGTCACCATGCTGTACATTAGATCCCCAGAACTTATTCATCTTATATATAAGCTTATACGTAAGTTTGTACCCTGTGACTATCATCTCCCCATTTCCCCCACACCCTAGCTCTTGGCAACCACCCTTCTACCACTGGCTTTTTAAAATTCCACATGTAAGTATTTGTTTCTCTCTGACTTATTTTACTCAGCATAATGCCCTCAAGGTCCATCCATGTTATCACAAAAAGCAAGATTTCCTTCTTTTTTATGGTTGAATAATATTTCTTTGTGTGTGTGTATACACACACACACATCACATTTTCTTTATCCATACACACATCAATGGACATTTAGGTTGTTTACATTCTTGGCTATTTTGAATAATGCTGCAATGAACATGGGAGTGTGGATATCTCTGAGACAGTGATTTCATTTCCTTTGGATAAATACCCAGGAGTGCAATTGGTGGATCATATGGTAGTTCTATTTAAAATTTTTTCCATACTTTTTCCATAGTGGTTGTACCCTCAATTTTTAAATGACAAGTGAGAAGACTATTAAATGAGCAACAAGCTATAAAAACTAAACAAATACTGTAATTTTTTGTCTTCTAATACTTAAATCTTTTCTGTAAGTTAAAATGATGTCTTTCATAGTATGCCTAACAACTACTGTGTTACACTACAACTAATAAGTGGTAAACAATTAACATTCACAACATAAAATTTAAAAAAATGTATATTTCTTTTCATAATTCTCCAATATCCAAAATCAACACCTAAACTATTCTTCCTCCCTGTTGGCTGAACTTATTTAGCAGCCTCTGCTGCCTCCAATGCATTCAGCGTGAGCACTACCTGAGCACATGGCCTCATAAGAAGAAGTAGCAGCCAAGAGTAGGATAGATCAGATCAGTTTTCCTTGGCAACCTTCCCACGGCATACTAACTTAGGTTTTCCTCTGGACAAATATCATAAATCAGCATACTATCTCACAATCCATGGGGTGACATTTATGCAGTATGGAAAACCAGCTCACAGTTCTGGTACACAGTAAGGTAGCATCTGCTTATTTCTGTAGTCTCATGTCTCAATACTTCCCACATCCTCTCCCATCTATTCCATTCTCTGGCCATACTTAACTACTATCAATTTCCTGAATGAATCTCTCAGCTCTGGGAATTTGCATACATTGCCCCCTTTGCTTCTTGGTGTTACTCTCTAACCAGTTTACATTTCATCGCTGGAAACAACAGTCGTGAGTTCTAATGCACAGCAAGAGCTTAGCCTAGGCTAAGCTCATACTAAGCTTCCCTCTTCTGTCTACCCACAGCTCTCGGTTCTTGCCGCAGTTACAATTCAGTTCTGATAGGTCTATGACAATATATTTATTTCTGTTTTTCCTACACATTGTAAGTATTTTGGGAATAAACAATACACCTTATGTGACTCTGTTCCAAATGCCTAGATAAGAGACAATCATTATATGTTTGTGAAGGACTGGATATATACACTTTCAAAGGTAGGGAATTTTTTTGCTATACCCAAGATTTTTAGAATAGATACTTCCTGAAAGTCTGTAAATCAAAATCCTATTGACTTACACGGTTAACTCAGAAAATGCACTCCAGGAATTCCCTGGCGGTCCAGTGGTTAAGACTCTGTGCTCTCACTGCTGAGGGCCCAGGTTCAATCTCTGGTCAGGGAGCTAACATCCCACAAGCCTCATGGCATGGCCAAAGGAAAAAAAGAAAAGAAAACGTACTCCACCAAAAAGATGGTATCTCTAAAACATAAGTTTCACACAGCAAGCCTAAAATTCATTTTAAGGTATACCTTCACCTTATAATACAGCTGTTGTACAAAAAGGGAAATAAACAATACCCATGATCTTAACAGACTCACTAAAAGCACATATATAGAAGACTTAAAAAAAAATCTAAAATACAAGTAATAATTATCTTTAGATGGCTGTATTATGTTATTAACCATATCTTCTTTACCATTTTCAGTATTTTTTAAATGAACATTTACTATTTTTAAAATCAGAAGTAATATTTAAGAAGTAAATGATTCTGAGCAAATAGTCTGTATGTTTTAGGGAGTTCTTGACATTATGATACTTAAATGTTTAAGCAATCACAATAGTGTTGGCACTGCTCCAAAACTGTAGTATAATTACCTAGATCAATCACCTTTTTGAGCTCAAGCAAAGACCCTTCTGAGCTGTACTGTCTCTTTAAAACATTACTTAAGTAAGTTTTTCTCTGATGAAATCCAGAGTTTAGTATCACATCAATCCCTGCATAACAAATGTAAATCAAGCACTGAATGTACATTGACAACGGTGGCACTGTCTTTTTGTATTTGTTTTTCTGCATTAATATCACAAGACTGCAAAGACAGGTACCTGTAGAATATCTTAGATGGTTACATACAAGCAACCCTGATGCTTCCACTGAAGCACTCCTAATTTATTGTAAAAACAACTGACTGTGTTAAATGGAGGCTCCTAAATAAAGTTGATTTAGAGAAAAAGAGAATGCATTAAGAGCATAAATACCTATGAAATTATCTTTGAACAGTAAAATGCAGATTAATTTCTCTGTTTGGTCATGTGAACCTCATCAGTGGTTGGCAAATGTTTTCTGTAAAGCGTTAGAAGTAAACATTTTGATTTTAAGTTTTGTGGGTCATGAGGCTAAATTGAGGATATTATGTAGGTACTTATGCTACAAAAGAGGAAACAAATTTTGAAAAAAAAAATTTTAAGTAAAAAATATAATAATTAAGGGCCTCTCTCGCCTTCTGAGAGGGTCCACACTGCCTGTGGAGTGTGTTTCTCCCAAGGCCTCTCGCCTTCTGAGATGGCCCACACTCTTGTCTGTGGAGTGTTTCTCCCTAAATAAATCCACTTCTTATCTATCACTTTGCCTCTCACTGAATTCTTTTTCTGTGATGAGACATCAAGAACTTGAGCTTCATTAAGTCCTGAGACCAGTCTTTGAGTTCTGCCGGAACTAAGGCCTGCACCCAGGTGGAGGATGGAATGGTGCCGTTGACCCACATGATTTCAATCAACTAAAGCTTGGACTCTATCAATCGTGGCCCCTATTCTATGCTGAATTCTCCTCTGCTCAAGCCCCTTCATGAATATGCATGTACCCTTAACTTAAAACTTCCCCAAGTTTGCTGTTTGGGGGAGACACTATTTTACGAAAGATCCCCAGTGTTCTCCTTACTTGCTGCAAGTAATAAATCTTTCCTTTTCCCGAAAAAAAAAAAATTAAGTACAACTTTTAAAATAATAGAAGTCTACTAATGAGGAGAACAGAAACCTTTTTATTTTGCAGGGGGAAGAACCCCAATTAATTTTGATTAGTTGGGGTTCAAAGTTCATGTTTCCTATCATCAAAATCAATGGCACATGTCCATCTGTTAATGCTGATCTGTAATGAGACTTTACATTTTATTGCAAAAGAACCATCTGTAATGAGATTTCGTATTTCATTTTTGATTATGTCTTTTCAAACAGGCAGTATATTAAAGCATATTATCACTGAATAGTAAACACAATGCTTTGCCACCTAGTTTGATAATAATCAACACTCCACTGTGCTTTAAGACTGTGATATTAAAAGTCCATTTTTCTTTTCATGTTTGGACATGATGGTTAAATACTGATAATAAAAATATACTAAAATGTCATATGGCAAAATGTGTGGCACGGAAAACATTAACAAGTTATAATTGTGTCGCTGTGATTTGTAGCATATCAAGCAGCAGTGAGAAATGATAAAAGTGCTTTATAAGGTCTCTGTCCCAATTACTCAATTGTGCTGTTATAGTGCAAAAGCCTTCACTGATGATATGTAAATGAACAAATGTGGCTCTGTTCCAATAAAACTTTATTTACAGACACCAAACTTAATTTCATGTAATTTTCACACCATGAAATATTACTCTTCTTTGACTTCTTTTTCAACCATTAAAAAATGTAAAAATTATTTTGAGCTCATGGGCTGTAAAAAAGGCAGTGGGCCATATTTGGGCCCATGGGCCATAGCTTGCTGGCCCCTGAACTCCATGATCCAGATAATTATATTCTTACCTTCTGGCAAGCTGCCTCAACTTTTCAGCACATTCACTGTCTGACGTCTGGTTTATAAGTTCAAGGATGTTCATGGTTCTGTGAAAATGTCCACATGACAAACTCACACTAACAGCTGTTTCATGTTTATCTCCAGTAAGTACCCATACTTTGATACCAGCCATTCTCAATGCTTCAATAGTTTCTCGAACTTTATCTTGTAGTCTGAAAATAAAAGAAACAAAATTAGTAGTAGAGAACACTTTTTTGACTGTATTTTAAGTATAAACCACAAAGTACAAGTAAGGTAATTCTGAACTCCTTAACCTAGGGATGTTATAGTATAGTAATATAACTGAATTTTTTTTCCTTTAGGGAAAAAATAGGAATAACCAAATTAGTGACCACCTGGCTAATATAAAATCTACAACTGTGTGCTAACACGTTTGTCACAATGGGCATTCCAGAGTTGTGAGGCATTTTAGGTGACAGATACTAAATGATCGCCTGGGTCAATACTGCCTTAATGAGAACATCTGTACATTCTCAAAATTGTAAAGTTTCCTTCCCTTCGTTTTGGTTACTGATAATACTACTGTAAATGTATTTGGTTTTTTGAAGCTCACAGGGTATTGATATGTTGGAGAACTATGTAAACTTAAATGTAAAATCTACAACTTCATATTTTAAGAGTGTATCTTCAAAGTTGATTTTTATAGAACCAACTAACTATATAGTCTTCATAAACTCATTTTCTTAGAAAGTCTTAAATTTCAAATTAGAAGATTTTCTCCTTTTTTGGCAAGAAAATCTCTTACCTCATTAGTTCAAAAATCAGACTGGACAATAATGGTCTACATATAACCTCAGGGAGTCTCAGAAATCTCATGAGGACAACTGAAAAGTAAATGAAACCCTAGATTTTAAAAAATGCAAGCACCTTTAGATCTAGGGGGTAGAGAAAAACAACAATAGGCTTCATTTGTAGAATTCAATTTAATTCAAGAAACTGTGAAACACACATGGAAAGAGATGCTGGGAACAAAGGCAAAGAATAAGTAGACCTCAAGGAATTCACAGGCTAACAGAGGAGAAAGTCTTCAAACAAATAATATACTGCCACAAGGACAACAACAGAACTACCTACAAAACATGGAGGCTTTCCAAAGAAGAGAATTTTTAATACTATTAGGGGTTAGGAAAGGTCTTCCTGGAGTGGGGTGATATATGAACTATGGTTTATGAATAGGTATTCACAGATGGATAAGAGAAGAATGATCCAGGCAGAAAGCACAGCCTTGCCAACGAAAAAAGGCACAAAATAGAACACTTTTAACTATAGTTGTCGTTCAGAGAACTAGACAGTTTGGTACTGTTGAAATGTAAAGTGGAAGGGGGCAGTGGTAAGAGGTGAGGCTGGATAATTAAGCAGGAGTTTAAAATCTTTGTATGGAACACTGAGGAATAGTCTAAAAACTCAAGACTACAGGCAAAACTATACATGGCTGGATTCTTTCAACTATTTCAGATAGCTGGCTAGAACAAAAATTATATATATGGACTGGGAAAAATTAAGGCTTTAATTCTCTATTTTGATTTTAAATATATTAAGTATAAAATGTTAAAAAACAGAATTTGTCATAAATTAGAAACACTTGGCTAGAAAAATTCTTATGAGAGAAAAATGATATTGCCTATTTGTCTGATACTTACTTGTCTTCTACTGCTGTAGCTCCCAGTAATATCAGGTCTTTCTCTATGAACTGGAAGACATCTGCCAATTTCTCTTCCCGTTGCTGCAAGGCAGTCCTGGCTTCAAATAAATGTCTATCTATTTCCTCATACTCTTTAGGTGTAAACTCTCTATAGGCCATACACAGAGTTCTTAGCCCTTTCTAAAATAGGAAAATTAAAGACAAAAATTGAACAAAAATAACTAATGGGGAATTAAGAAATCATTGAAATAAACTGAGGACCCCGTTACCAAAATTCAATTATAAATAATTTAAAAAGTACTATCATCTAGTGATAGGAGATAAATAAACTGTCACAAAACCCTAGTTATCTGAGTTATGGGACACATATTATCATAGCTCTTGCAATTTCTGATGAGTTCTTAGACAGTTGCTCAAAATAATTAAGGTCATTGAATTGTAGAACATTATAGAGCCTAGACAGGATCATAAAGACAATCTACCTGTGATTTTAAATATGTTTTACCAGGAAAGCCAAAAAGTTCTATAATGGTATCTTTAGGATTGTCAAGAGAGAGGCAGCCCCAGGTTCTTCTCTCCTGTTGTAACCACTACAACTCCACTTTTATCTACTTTATTTTTTTTAGACAATTTTTTTAAAGTCTTTATCGAAGTTGTTACAATATGGCTTCTGTCTTATGTGTTTTTTTGGTTTTTTGGCCGCAAGGCATGTGGGATCTTCCCGACCAGGGATTGAACCTGCATTGGAAGGTGAAGTCTTAACCACTGGACTGCCAGGGAAGTCCCCACTTTTATCCACTTTAAAAGAACTTTTTTTTAAGCAAAGGGGACTATAATTTCCTGAGGGTTCATGATATGACAAATTCACATTTCAAATAAAGAAGACTGTAAAGTGGTCATTATCAACCAACCAATACTTTCTAGAGCCACTGAATGAATGATTTTAAATTGTATCATTATACCTTCACTGGTGAATTGGAATTTCACAAAACTTAGGAATATATATTTGATTATCTGATTCTACCAGGTGTAAACTTTTCTTATGGTATTAATATTTGAAAGTTGGTATCTAAATCTGAAAGCTTACAAAAGTTCTTTTTCTTGCAACACATTTTCCTCAGAAAAACCCAAAATAAATGTTTTAATAGTAGGACTCAGAAAGGGAAGGTTTTAAAATACTATATGACACTACTTAGTAGATTTCTAAATGTTGTCATTCCTTGATTTACAAATGACCTACACCTATAAACACCTGTTTCTCTTAAATAACAGTTAAGAGACTATGAGAGTTACTAAGTTAATTCACTCCACAACAAACATTTATTGAGTGCCAACTATGTGCCAGCATTTTTCTGGATTAAAATGACAGAAAAGTAGAATAGGACTTCCCTGGTGGTGCAGTGGTTAAGAATCTGCCTGCCAATGCAGGGGACACGGGTTTGATCCCTGGTCCAGGAAGATCCCACATGCCACGGAGCAACTAAGCCTGTGCTCCACAACTACTGATCTCGCACTCCGCAACTACTGAGACCACATATTGCAACTACTGAAGCCTGCATGCCTAGAGCTGGTGCTCTGCAACAAGAGAAGCCACTGCAATGAGAAGCCCATGCACCGCAATGAAGAGTAGCCCAGCTCGCCGCAACTAGAGAAAGCCCACACGCAGCAACGAGGACCCACCGCAATCCCTGCCCCCCCCCAAAAAGTAGAACAATGCCTTTGTTCTTATGGATATTACAGTGTGGTAGATGAACTAGACCATAAACAAATAGAAAGTAATAGGAGAAAAGAAACCATAAGTAAGTAAAGGAAGCAGGTGGGCACCATTTATAGAAATGCAGAAATGAGAAATCATGAGGCTCTAAGACTGAGACGGAGCTGCTTAATAAGTTTCCTCTTCACATGAATTGTGGCACTTTGTTTTTGTAAGATTTTCCTACATTCTTTTATTAAGAGGGACATAATTCACGTACCATAATTCACTTTAAAAAGTACAATTCAGTGGTCTTTAGTGTACTCACAAAGTTGTGCAATTGTTATTACTAATTCCAGAACATCTGCATCACCCCCAAAAGGAATTCCATATTCATTAGCAGACACTTCCCTTTCCCCCCTTTCTCCAGCTCCTGGCAACCACTAATATGCTTTCTGGCTCTATGAATTTGTCTTTTCTGGGTATTTCATATAAATGGAACATGTGGCCTTTTGTGACTAGCTTCTTTCACTTAGCAATCTTTTCAAAGTTCATCCATGATGTAGCATATATCAGTACTTCATTCCTTTTAATGGCCAAATAACATTTTGTTATATGGATATGACACATATCATATATGGATATGACACATCAGTTGATGGACATTTGGGTGTTTCCATTTTTTTGGCTATTAGGAATAAAGCTGCTAAGTACAAGTTTCTGTGTAGACGTATGTTTCCAATTCTCTTGGATGTATACCTAGGAGTGAAATTACCAAGTCATATAGTAACTCTATATTACTCTATGTTCTATGAGGAATTGTAAAACTATTTTTGGAAGTGGCCATATCATTTATATTCCCATCAGCAATGTATCAGGGTTCCAGTTTCTACACATACTTGGGATTTTTGTACGTCTCCTTTTTTTTTTTTTTGGGCCATGCTGCACGGCATGCAGGATCTTAATCCCCCGACCAGGAATGGAACTCATGCCCCCTGCAATGGAAGCACGGAGTCTTAACCACTGGACTGCCAGGGAAGTCCCTCCCTTTTTAATATAGCAATCTGAGTGGTCCTTGTAGCCATAAGTACTCTGGCTGTACTAGGTGCAAAGAGAAGACATATTTTAGCAGGTTAAAAAAGGTCAAATTTTAACCAACGAATGAGGAGCCAATACATAATGTAACAGAACTGCAGAATTTCTATAATTTTTGATAAAATACTAATGCAAAAATGCAACCCCAACTCTTTCATAGATATATATTTTTAACGGTTGTTAAATTAGAGAAATTTGCACTTACCAAAGCAAATTCATCTACATGAATTCTGGTTTTTTCTATTTCTCCACCTATACATTCTGGGAGAATTGATGATTCGGCTCCTTTAACAAATAAAAGTTTCTCACCTAAAAAGAAAAATGAGTTATCAAGCTCTTAGTATTATGTAACTAAAAATTCATGAACATTAAATTGGTTACCTGAAGGTGCCTGAACAATTACACTCATTCTTCTACGATCTGAATCAAATTCCAGAATATGAAGCAGTTTGTACCTAAGGAAGAAAAAATAAGAAAGACAAAATCTGTACTTTTTTGAATAATATTAAGTGAATATTTGGAAAGAATCCCTATAAAAGATAAAATGGTTAATTTAGAACAAGAAATTAATCTCAATTACGTTTTTCAAGATGATGGATTACGATTCATTAATAACACAAGATAGAAAAAGAAGGAACTGACATTTATTATGTACTTACCAAATGCCATGTACTTTACATACCTTATATCATTTAATACCCATGAGAACGAAAGGAGGTAGGTCTTATCTCATTTTACAGGTGAGGACTATTAAACTCAGAAAGATACACTCATTTGCCTTAAGTCAAATAAGCATGTGAATGGCACAGCAAGGAATGGAATACATATCTGCCCAGCTTCATGTTTTTCCTCACTAAAAAAGGTGACTGATTCTCAACTCTTTTTTCTGCCTAAACACACCTGAGAAATATGAACACTCACATTAGTAACAGAGGCTCATTACAGCAGTGATTCTGAACCTACGACAAGGCATGTGTGTGCAGTTGGGGGACACAAAGGCCTCTCTACGGAGCTGTAAAAGAATTTGTGTGGATGGGTCAGGTGTGGATTGAAAAGTCTTCTAGATGAATCTATACAATGATGTACATATGGAATGTTTTGGCACATCTCAAAGAAAAACACTGAGTAGAATGGTTTATAAGTTGATAAAAAGAGCTAGACAGGCTCCCAGATAAAAGTAGCCAAAGACTGGGCACTATTTAGTTCAGAAAAGCATAGTCTGAAAAAGCACAAGTGGAGCTGAGATATGATCAGAAATGATAAAACCACGAAAGATAAGAATGTGATAAGAATGGACTAACTTATCAAACAGTGGAAATACTGGAAATAATGCAACGGTTCCTTAATGTTTGAAAGATAAAAATCATAGGAAAGATAAGGAAGTTTTTATTTAGTGAGTAGAAATTTACAAAACTCATTATCCTAAGAACGTGTAAAAATAAACACATAAGTAAATTCAAGAACCATTAAGCTAAAATACAGATGAAAGTTTCAGAGCATTATACTGTTACTACCATGATGAGGTACAATGTAATACTGACATCATTCTAGAGCAGGTGTCAGTAAACTTTTCCTGTAAGGGGCCAGATAGTAAATACTTTAGGCTTTGAAGACCATATATGATCTCTGCTGCATATTTTTTTGCTTTGGAAAACACTTTAAAAATGTAATTTAGTTTGCAGGCTATACAGAAACAGGCTGTAGGCCAGATCTGGTTTCTGGGTCATAGTTTACCAATTCCTGTTCTATAGTAAACACTTAATAAATAGAAAATTACAATATAGAAAAAACTTACCGTTCCAGTTTTCCAAGTGTTTTAACTTCCATAGTTTCTCCAGAATTGCCAATAAATACAATGCCGAATCTAGGGAATAAAAGGAGAAAGAAATATAAGATTTAAAGGATGATATTTTATAATCCACAATATAACTAACTTGAATAAAAACATTTAAAATATAAGTTTAAGATGTATTTTAAAGTTATTTCCTTTGAGTATAGGATTATTTTTAAGAACTTGAAGGGTGAGAGTAGATCCAAAACAGTACATACACAAGTATTTCTCACAAATTATATTGTTCATATTTCACAGTAACCAGACTTTTAAAGAGATCTCTTCAAAATATGACTTAATGCAAGCTTGACAACATAATTAATGACATTTCAAATTCTCATTTAAAATAATAACTGCAGAATAACTGAAGCAGAAGAACGGATAAGTGACCTGGAAGATAAAGTAGTGGAAATAACTACTGCAGAACAGAATAAGAAAAAAGAATGAAAAGAACAGAGGACAGTCTCAGAGACCTCTGGGACAACATTAAATGCACCAACATTCGAATTATAGGGGTTCCAGAAGAAGAAGAGAAAAAGAAAGGGACTGAGAAAATATTTGAAGAGATTATAGTTGAAAAGTTCCCTAATATGGGAAAGGAAATAGTTAATCAAGTCCAGGAGGCACAGAGAGTCCCATACAGAATAAATCCAAGGAGAAATACGCCAAGACACATATTAATCAAACTGTCAAAAATTAAACACAAAGAAATCATATTAAAAGCAGCAAGGCTAAAACAACAAATAACACACAAGGGAATCCCCATCAGGATAACAGCTGATCTCTCAGCAGAAACTCTACAAGCCAGAAGGGAGTGGCAGGACATAATTAAAGTGATGAAGGAGAAAAACCTGCAACCAAGATTACTCCACCCAGCAAGGATCTCATTCAGATTTGATGGAGAAATTAAAACGTTTACAGACAAGCAAAAGCTGAGAGAGTTCAGCACCACCAAACCAGCTTTAGAACAAATGCTAAAGGAACTTCTCTAGGCAAGAAACACAACAGAAGGAAAAGACCTACAGTAACGAACCCAAAACAATTAAGAAAATGGGAATAGGAACATACATATCGATAATTACCTTAAATGTAAATGGACTAAATGCTCCCACCAAAAGACACAGAGTGGCTGAATGGATACAAAAACAAGACCCATATATATGCTGTCTACAAGAGACCCACTTCAGACCTAGAGACACATACAGACTGAAAGTAAGGGGATGGAAAAAGATATTCCATGCAAATGGAAACCAAAAGAAAGCTGGAGTAGCAATTCTCATATCAGACAAAATAGACTTTAAAATAAAAACTATTAGAAGAGACAAAGAAGGACACTACATAATGATCAAGGGATCGATCCAAGAAGAAGATATAACAATTGTAAATGTTTATGCACCAAACATAGGAGCACCTCAATACATAAGGCAAATACTAACAGCCATAAAAGGAGAAATCGGCAGTAACACAATCATAGTAGGGGACTTTAACACCCCACTTTCACCAATGGACAGATCATCCAAAATGAAAATAAATAAGGAAACACAAGCTTTAAATGATACATTAAACAAGATGGACTTAATTGATATTTATAGGACATTCCATCCAAAAACAACAGAATACACATTTTTCTCAAGTGCTCATGGAACATTCTCCAGGATAGATCATATCTTGGGTCACAAATCAAGCCTTGGTAAATTTAAGAAAATTGAAATTGTATCAAGTATCTTTTCCGACCACAATGCTATGAGACTAGATATCAATTACAGGAAAAGAGCTGTAAAAAATACAAACATATGGAAACTAAACAATACACTACTTAATAACGAAGTGATCACTGAAGAAATCAAAGAGGAAATTAAAAAATCCATAATTCAAAAAGAGACATGTACCAAAATGTTCATAGCAGCCCTATTTACAATAGCCCGGAGATGGAAACAACCTAAGTGTCCATCATCGGATGAATGGGTAAAGAAGATGTGGCACGTATATACAATGGAATATTACTCAGCCATAAAAAGAAATGAAATTGAGCTATTTGTAATGAGGTGGATGGACCTAGAGCCTGTCATACAGAGTGAAGTAAGTCAGAAAGAGAAAGACAAATACTGTATGCTGACACATATATATGGAATTTAAGAAAAAAAAATGTCATGAAGAACATAGGGGTAAGACAGGAATAAAGACACAGACCTACTAGAGAATGGACTTGAGGATATGGGGAGGGGGAAGGGTAAGCTGTGACAAAGTGAAAGAGCGGCATGGACATATATACACTACCAAATGTAAGGTAGATAGCTAGTGGGAAGCAGCCGCATAGCACAGGGAGATCAGCTCGGTGCTTTGTGACTGCCTGGAGGGGTGGGATAGGGAGGGTGGGAGGGAGACGCAAAAGGGAGGGGATATGGGAACATATGTATATGTATAACTGATTAAATTTGTTATAAAGCAAAAAAAAAAAATAAAGATGACCTGTTCAAAAAAAAAAAAAAAACCTTTATGTGTAAAAATATATACATATAAATAAAATATCTTTATGTGTAAAAAAAGTATAAAAATAAAATACCTTTATGTGTTTCTGAACTTTGAGAATTTAAAATTATGTTCTTGTATTTTCACATTTTCATTTAAAAGGTATTTTTCTGAAGATTTGAAAATTAAATTTAAACTACCTTGCAGCAGCTTCCACGAGAGCCTTTTCATCTGGTGAAGATGCATAGTACTCCAACTGGGAGGGTGCAAGGTTGGTTTGCCAGGGACTATCACCAATTCCATCAGTCTGAACACTGCTAATCTGCACAGTATGACAGAGACTGACTGCTTTAAAGAAGAGATCATGTTCTTTAATCTGTAGAAACATAATTAATATTCATAATAAAATATACCAATACCAAATAACATGTAGGAACATGTAGAAAAACAGAAACAAAATTCTAAAAAATGCCAATAAATACAGCTCGTAATTTAATAAACTAAGATGTAGAACAAGAGTGCTACAATTCTGAAATGCATAAATAATAGCTGGTTGCTTCTGAATCCCAAGAGTAAAATGTCACATTTGCTTATGACCCTTCAACATCTGAGTATATTTTTAGGAGGCATAACCAAATTGCAAGTAAAGGTGAAAACTCTATTGTGGAAGAAATGAGATCTCAAAAGCTCTATTAAGCTCTATTCCTTAGGAAAGTCTTCTTTATTTCAAGGCAGAAAGGGCTTTCCTTAACTTAGTCCCATTTAAATACACAGAGAACTAAAGTAGATGCATATATATATATATATTTTTAGTGGAACATTTTATTTATTTATTTATATTTTTAATAGATCTTTATTGGAGTATAATTGCTTCACAATACTGTGTTAGTTTCTGTTGCACAACAAAGCAAATCAGCCATATGCATACACATGTCCCCATATCCCCTTCGTCTTGAGACTCCCTCCGTAAAGTAGATGCATATTAAGTGACAAGTTAAGCTGGCTTATGACTATAAATTCTCAGTGCTGAATCAAAGGATAAACATTACAAATGTATATCCCTCGCCCCACTAACACTTAAACTTTTTCTCCTGCAACCCACCAACAACCCACCAACTCCTATTTATTAACTTAAAAATTGCTTACTAGTTCAGTTTCATTTTCAGGACTGGTTCTAAAAGAGGAACTGGTTGCAAGATGGGATAAGTTGTTAAGATGGGATAAACTACTAAGATAAGATAAGTTTCCTTCTGAAGAGTCTGGTGTTGGTCCTTCAGATACAAGTCTACCATTGATTTCTTGGTATTTTATACCATTAATTGAACATTCCCGAAACTGCATCTCATTTTCGGTCAGTGTACCAGTTTTGTCTGTAAACACATACTCCACCTAGAGATAGAAAACAAAAGAAAACAAACCTTTACGTCCAGGGTATTATGTTAAACAAAAAAACTTTGTACTCTGGCTCCTGAAGTTGTTTACCTATTAACATTGATATACTCATGTTAAGAGTCTTACTTATAATCCGAGCACATAATTAAAGCAAATAATTAAAGATGCCACAGAAACAAAACAGGATAATACAAAATATTTAAAATCTATATACTCTTCGAAGTCTGTGGCATCTTTTGGTTCATGTTCATCTATAGAGTTGACTGATAATTTCTGTTGAACAAGCAGGAGAAATACGAACTGCAGTTATTCTCTCTGGGTAAACTGAGGAAAAGCCAATACTGATATTTGGGGATACCCCCCAAAAACAGCTGGGCTGCTGGGCTTTTCTAAGGAAAACTTTTGGACTTGTAAAGAAAACCAAAGATTAGCATTCATTTGAGGATATCCCCTTACATGAAAAGGTAAAGGGAGTCTAAAACAAATGACAGGCATTTCCACTATAACACTGTCTTGAAAACACAAGAATTTATTACAATGAGATTGATATATAAGGGAACAATTTGAGCATAATATGAACTTTTGCATTTGATTATGAACAGTTTCATCTGTGAGAAACACTAGGTGAACACAGAAAACTGCACCCAGAATACATGAAATATACAAACCTCAAACAGCTAGCAGCTACCTCAGGTCACCATGTGTGTTATGAGCCATAACCATTCACATCTGGTATTATACTTTCCTTCTGTTTTCAGATAACCTTCCTTCCAGTACTTCACAATAACACACAAGTTGCAATACTTCTGATGGCCACTTCCACAAGTAAACTTCAGGTCATTTTCAAGATAAAGTGCCATATTTATTGTAGTATTTATGTATTTCTTAATAATTTAGCAAGTCCTGTTGTCATTAGGTTCTTATCTTTTTATTTTAAATTTGTTACTGACAAAGTTTTTGTTGTATCTCAATTACATTTTGCCATAAGCCCTGTGGTTTTTACTGAGTAATTTTGCATAGCACAGTGATTTTAGGAAGCATATATCACATTACAGCAGAACTGATGTACTGAGAAAGGAACTAGGAAAAAACTGAGAAAATGCAACTAGCAGAAGGCTTTAAAGAAACTGTCATTAATATCCTCAAAGAGGTGAAAGAACAGATTATATTCAAGAAACAAGAATAAGATGTAATTAAAAGACGACCATTCTGGGAATTCCCTAGCTGTCCAGTGGTTAGGACTCTGCGCTTCCACTGTGGGGACATGGTTTCGATCCCTGGTTGGGGAACTGAGATCCCGCAAGCTGCATAGCCAAAAAAAAAAAGACCATTCAGATATACTAAGATATTAGAAATTAAAAACATTACAATACAAATAAAAGAAATTAAAAGATAGGTGGAACCAGAGGGCAGACAGCAGAAGCAAGAAGAACTACAATCCTGCAGCCTGTGGAAAAAAACCACATTCACAGAAAGATAAACAAGATGAAACGGCAGAGGGCTATATACCAGATGAAGGAACAAGATAAAACCCCAGAAAAACAACTAAATGAAGTGGAGATAGGCAACCTTCCAGAAAAACAATTCAGAATAATGATAGTGAAGATGATACAGGACCTCAGAAAAAGAATGGGGGCAAAGATCCAGAAGATGCAAGAAATGTTTAACAAAGACCTAGAAGAATTAAAGAACAAACAAACAGAGATGAACAATACAATAACTGACATGAAAATTACACTAGAAGGAATCAATAGCAGAATAACTGAGGCAGAAGAACAGATAAGTGACCTGGAAGAAAGAATGGTGGAATTCACTGCTGCGCAACAGACTAAAGAAAAAAGAATGAAAAGAAATGAAGACAGCCTAAGAGACCTCTGGGACAACATTAAACGCAACAACATTCGCATAATAGGGGTCCCAGAAGGAGAAGAGAGAAAGGACCAGAGAAAATATCTGAAGGAATTATAGTCAAAAACTTCCCTAACATGGGAAAGGAAATAGCCACCCAAGTCCAGGAAGCGCAGTGAGTCCCATACAGGATAAACCCAAGGAGAAACACACCGAGACATAGAATCAAATTGGCAAAAATTAAGGACAAAGAAAAATTATTGAAAGCAGCTAGGGAAAAATGACAAATAACATACAAGGGAACTCCCATAAGGTTAACAGCTGATTTCTCAGCAGAAACTCTACAAGCCAGAAGGGAGTGGCATGATATATTTAAAGTGATGAAAGGGAAGAACCTACAGCCAAGATTACTCTACCCGGCAAGGATCTCATTCAGATTCGATGGAGAAATCAAAAGCTTTACAGACGAGCAAAAGCTAAGAGAATTCAGCACCGCCAAACCAGCTCTACAACAAATGCTAAAAGAACTTCTCTAAGTGGGAAACACAAGGGAAGAATAGGACCTACAAAAACAAACCCAAAACAATTAAGAAAATGGTCATAGGAACATACATATCGATAATTACCTTAAATGTGAGTGGATTCAATGCTCCAACCAAAGACAAGGCTTGCTGAATGGATACAAAAACAAGACCCGTATGTATGCCTGTCTACAAGAGACGCACTTCAGACCTAGGGACATATACAGACTGAAAGTGAGGGGATGGAAAAAGATGTTCCATGCAAATGGAAATCAAAAGAAAGCTGGAGTAGCAATACTCATATCAGATAAAATAGATGTTAAAATAAAGAATGTTACAAGAGACAAGGAAGGACACTACATAATGATCAAGGGATAGATCCAAGAAGAAGATATAACAATTATAAATATATATGCACACAACATAGGAGCACCTCAATACATAAGGCAACTGCTAACAGCTATAAAAGAGGAAATCGACAGCAACACAATAGTGGGGGACTTTAACACCTCACTTACACCAATGGACAGATCATCGAAAAAGAAAATAAATAAGGAAACAGAAGCTTTAAGTGACACAATAGACCAGATAGATTTAATTGATATTTATAGGACATTCATCCAAAAACAGCAGATTACACTTTCTTCTCAAGTGCGCACGAACATTCTCCAGGATAGATCACATATTGGGTCACAAATCAAGCCTCAGTAAATTTAAGAAAATTGAAATCATATCAAGCATCTTTTCTGACCACAACACTATGAGATTGGAAATGAATTACAGGGAAAAAAACGTAAAAATCACAAACACATGGAGGCTAAACAATACGTTACTAAATAACGAAGAGATCACTGAAGAAATCAAAGAGGAAATCAAAAAATACCTAGAGAAAAATGACAATGAAAACACGATGATCCAAAACCTATGGGATGCAGCAAAAGCAGTTCTAAAAGGGAAGTTTATAGCTACACAAGCCAACCTCAAGAAACAAGAAAAATCTCAAGTAAACAATCTAACCGTACACCCAAAGGAACTAGAGAAAGAAGAACAAACAAAACCCAAAGTTAGAAGAAGGAAAGAAATCATAAAGATCAGAGCAGAAATAAATGAAATAGAAACAAAGAAAACAATAGCAAAGATCAATAAAAGCAAAAGCTGGTTCTTTGGAAGATAAACAAAATTGATAAACCATTAGACTCATCAAGAAAAAGAGGGAGAGGACTCAAATCAATAAAATTAGAAATGAAAAAAGCGAACTTTACAACAGACACCGCAGAAATACAAAGCATCCTAAGAGACTACTACAAGCAACTCTATGCCAATAAAATGGACAACCTGGAAGAAATGGACAAATTATCTTAGACAGGTATAACCTACCAAGACTGAACCAGGAAGAAATAGAAAATATGAACAGACCAACCACAAGTAATGAAACTGAAACTGTGATTAAAAATCTTCCAACATGGGCTTCCCTGGTGGCACAGTGGTTGAGAGTCCACCTGCCAATGCAGGGGACAAGGGTTCGTGCCCCAGTCTGGGAAGATCACATGCCGCGAGGCAGCTGGGCCCGTGAGCCATGGCCACTGAGCCTGCGCGTCCAGAGCCTGTGCTCCGCAATGGGGAGGCCACAACAGTGAGAGGCCTGCGTACCACAAAAAAAAAACCAAAAAACTTCCAACAAACAAAAGGCCAGGAACAGATGGCTTCACAGGTGAATTCTATCAAACATATAGAGAAGAGCTAACACCCACCCTTCTCATACTCTTCCAAAAATTTGCAGAGGAAGGAGCGCTCCCAAACTCATTCTACGAGGCCACCATCACCCTGATACCAAAACCAGACAAAGATACCACAAAAAAAGAAAATTACAGACCAATATCACTGATGAATATAGATGCAAAAACCCTCAACAAAAAACTAGCAAACAGAATCCAACAACACATTAAAAGTATTATACACCATGATCAAGTGGGATTTATCCCAGGGATGCAGTGATTCTTCAATGTACGCAAATCAATCAATGTGATACACCATATTAACAAATAGAAGAATAAAAAACATATGATCATCTCAATAGATGCAGAAAAAGCTTTTGACAAAATTCAACACCCATTTATGATAAAAACTCTCCAGAAAGTGGGCACTGAGGGAACCTACCTCAACATAATAAAGGCCATATATGACAACCCCACAGCAAACATCATTCTCAATGGTGAAAAACTGAAAGCATTTCCTCTAAGATCAAGAACGAGACAAGGATGTCCACTCTCACCACTATTATTCAACATAGTTTTGGAAGTCCTAGCCATGGCAATCAGAGAAGAAAAAGAAATAAAAGGAATACAAATTGGAAAAGAAGAAGTAAAACTGTCACTGTTTGCAGATGACATGATACTATACATACAGAATCCTAAAAATGCCACCAGAAAACTACTAGAGCTAATCAATGAATTTGGTAAAGCTGCAGGATACAAAATTAATGCATGGAAATCTCTTGCATTCCTATACACTAATGATGAAAAATATGAAAGAGAAATTATGGAAAGACTCCATTTACCATTGCAACAAAAAGAATAAAACCCCCAAGAATAAACCTACCTAGGGAGACAAAAGACCTGTATACAGAAAAGTATAAGACACTGATGAAAGAAATTAAAGATGATACCAACAGATAGAGAGATATACCATGTTCTTCGATTGGAAGAATCAATAGTGAAAATGACTATACTACCCAAAGCAATCTACAGATTCAATGCAATCCCTATCAAATTACCAATGGCACTTTTTACGGAACTAGAACAAATCATCTTAAAATTTTTATGGAGACACAAAAGACCCCGAATAGCCAAAGCAGTCTTGAGGGAAAAAAACGGAGCTGGAGGAATCAGACTCCCTGACCTCAGACTATACTACAAAGCTACAGTAATCAAGACAATATGGTACTGGCACAAAAACAGAAATACAGATCAATGGATAAGGATAGAAAGCCCAGAGATAAACCCACGCACCTATGGTCAACTAATCTATGACAAAGGAGGCAAAGATATACAATGGAGAAAAGATAGTCTCTTCAGTAAGTGGTGCTGGGAAAACTGGACAGCTACATGTGAAAGAATGAAATTAGAACACTCCCTAACACCATACACAAGAATAAACTCAAAATGGATTCAAGACCTAAATGTAAGACTGGACACTATAAAATTCTTAGAGGAAAGCATAGTAAGAACCCTCTTTCACATAAATCACAGCAAGATCTTTTTTGATCCACCTCCTAGAGTAATGGAAATAAAAACAAAAATAAACAAATGGGACCTAATGAAACTTCAAAGCTTTTGCACAGCAAAGGAAACCATAAACAAGAGGAAAAGACAACCCTCAGAATGGGAGAAAATATTTGCAATGAATCAATGGACAAAGGATTAGTCTCCAAAGTATATAAACAGCTCATGCAGCTCAATATTAAAGAAACAAACAACCCAATCCAAAAATGGGCAGAAGACCTAAATAGACATTTCTCCAAAGAAGACATACAGGTGGCCAAGAAGCACATGAAAAGCTGCTCAACATCACTAATTATTAGAGAAATGCAAAGCAAAACTACAACGAGGTATCACCTCACACCAGTTAGAATGGGCGTCATCAGAAAATCTACAAACAACAAATGCTGGACAGGGTGTGGAGAAAAGGGAACCCTCTTGCACTGTTGGTGGGAATGTAAATTGATACAGCCACTATGGAGAACAGTATGGAGGTTCCTTAAAAAACTAAAAATAGATTTACCATATGATCCAGCAATCCCACTACTGGGCATATACCCAGAGAAAACCATAATTCAAAAAGACACATGCACCCCAATGTTCACTGCAGCACTATTTACAATAGCCAGGTCATGGAAGTAACCTAAATGCCCATCGACAGACGAATGAATAAAGAAGATGTGGTACATACATACAATGGAATATTACTGAGCCATAAGAAGGAACAAAATTGAGTCATTTGTTGAGATGTGGATGGATCTACAGAGTGTCATACAGAGTGAAGTAAGTCAGAAAGAGAAAAACAAAGATCATATATTAATGCATGTATGGGGAACCTAGAAAACTGGTACAGATGAGCTGGTTTGCAGGGCAGAAGTTGAGACACAGATGTAGAGAACAGACATACGGACACCAAGGGAGGAAAACCGCCATGGGGTGGGGATGGTGTTGTGCTGAATTGGGCGATTGGGATTAACATGTATACACTGATGTGTATAAAACTGATGACTAATAAGAACCTGCAGTATAAAAAAACAAAGCAAAAATAAAAAAGATAGGTGGAAAGATAAAGTTCATGAATTCTCCCAGAAAGATTATAAAAACAGAGAAATTAAAATTGAAAGTCAAAGAAATTAGAGAATCAAGATAAATGATCTGACATCCAAAATAATAAATTTCAAAAGAAAATCCCACAAAACATAAAAAGACACTTTACCAAAGAAATAATATAAGAAAAATTTCTAGAACTGAAGGACTTGTGTTTCCAGGCAAAAAGGGCTCACAGAGTTTATTGCCCAATGAAAGAAAATAAAAAGACTCACACCAAGGTATATCATCATAAAATTTCAGATTCATTGAATAAAGAGAAGGTCCTAAAACACTAAACACTTCCAGAGATAAAACAACAGATCACGCATAAAGAACTGAGAATAAGAATGGTATTGGATTTCTCAAAAAAACATTGGAAGCTAGAAATAAATGGAGAAATGCTTTTGAAATTTTGAGGAAAAATAATTTCCAACCTGGGATGTGTTACCCAGATAAATTATTTTTTTTAAAGATTTATTTATTATTTATTTATTTTATTAATATTTTATTTTTTTTTGGCTGTGTTGGGTCTTAGCTGCAGCACATGGGATCCTCGTTGAGGCATGCGGGATCTTCCATTGCGGTGCATGGGCTCCTCGTTGGAGTGCACGGGCTCCTCGTTGGAGTGCGCGGGCTCCTCGTTGGAGTGCGCGAGCTCAGTAGTTGCCGCACATGGGATCTTAGTTGCCCTGCGGCATGTGGAATCTTAGTTCCCTGACCAGGGATCAAACCCGCGTCCCCTGCACTACAAGGCAGATCCCTTACCACTGGACCACCAGTGAAGTCCCTACCCAGCTAAATTACTAATCAAGTGTAAGAGGGGAATAAAGATACTTTCAGACATGCGAAGTATTTCCCTGTTATGCATCCTTTTTCAAGAAGTTATTAGGAGATGTGTTCCACCAAAATAAGAGAATAAGCAACAGGTGGGAAGACATGGGATCCAGAAGACAGGAAATCCAAAACGGGTGGGAGACAAAGGAAGTTCTAGGGTGATGGAAAAGCAAGTCCACGGTGACAGCTGAGAAGCAGGCCCAGAAAGAAGTCCAAATTGAAGCAGAAACATAAAAGTCTTCAAAACAGAAAGTGAGCGAGATAACAAGAAAGAGAAAGGAAATCCTAGATTACCTGGTGTGTTTGAATACGTGGAGAGATGGTTCATATACTTGTCAAGAGATTTGTTTGTGGTAAATGAAAATTAAGCAAATAAAAAACAGAGCAATTAACTCCAGCAAAACCAAAATACATAAGAAAGAAAAATGTAAGTATAGTATTACAGGGCAAACAAAGAGAACAAGGAATTAGTAAATAATACCAAAACAGTCCTAATAATGTAAATGAATATTTATTAAATCCCAAATTGTGATTTAACAATACTGTGCTGTCATGGGGAGGCAAAGTGGGTATATGTCTGTTTTTTGGTATAAGCCTTGTAATATTTAGTTTTATTAGTCTTTGTACACTTATTATTTTGATAAAAATAACAAATTAGAAAAAAAAGGATCATTTTTACCTGTCCAAGTTCTTCATTCAGATCAGAAGTATTGACTTGAGCTTTCTGATCTGATTCTTCATGATAGAGATCAAGATCCCAGCCAATAAAAAATGATCCAAGAAATTTCTGCATTTCGACTGTCACATATAATGAAATTGGAATGATGAAATTGTAGAGTACCAAAAAAGCAAGGAAGTCTGAAATAAATTTCAGAATCTAGGGGAAAAAATGATTGCTTGATAAGAGAAAAATATGAAGGAAATTATCAGATAGTTTCATATCTAAACAGACCATCAACTATATTCTGAAGCAGAAAAGTCTCATGAAATGAAATTCATTTACCGAATTGTCTTTTTAACACATTTCCTTTGGTTATTTTATTGCTCATTAGAATCTTGAACAAATTAAAAGAAGAAAGGTTAAAACCAAATTACTTAATTTGTTACTTTTTAGAAGCTACCAGAAAAGCCTGGTGACTGAAATTACTTATGGCAAAATTGTAATTAGAACCTCTGTAGCATACTTACCATTCTACTTCTACACATCAAAATCACAGATAACTAAAAATTGACTGTAATTTTAAAAATGTAAAATAATTGCTAGGCTAGAACTGCTAGAAATTAAAACTCTCAATTACAGATTACACAGGAATAGCCTACTTCAATGGCACAGCAGTTCCACATTTTAAAATGTGTTCTGTAAAAGATAAAATACCTAATTGTAAATGATACTGAAAATATGTTCCTGTGATTATCTGCTTTTTGGTCTCTTGAGATTCAAACTTATCTTCCAATATTTGCACTTTAAAGTGAAATTTGGAGGACAATTTACCAAAATTGCAGGTTAACTTCTCCTGGCAGTCCATATTTAATCAGTTTAAAACTTTTTATGACATAATTCGTATTTACTTCATACCACCAATATACTGACAGTAAGACTCCTTGAATTATTCTGATAGAACTGAAAATTCTATTTACATAAAGTAGAATAAAAATTTCAATTTGTAGTACTAAAGTGGAATGCCAATACAGATGACTTAAATGTCTGTGATCTCTTTTAATTATTCAAGTCATGTCATAGGGAATATAAATGCTTATTCTGTAAAATGTAAAAAGCATACCAGTACAAACATGCTGGCTACTCTTCACGTCCAATATCCTTTTGTCACCCTTCAATAGTGATAGTTTTAGGGATGACAGTGGTCACTCCTATCAGAAGTCACTACCAAAGCATTAAAAGAAATAAAATTTCCAAAGAATAAAATTTTCTTTGTAACAGAGTCAAGAACACCATGAAGTACCTTACTACTATTTCTTTGATGTTCTGTTTTTTGGTTATACCAAGGCTCATCCCATTTTTCTTCAGCTTGCCATGTATATTTCAAGATAGTACTGATGATGGCTTCAGAAATAAGGATTATTAGATAAATTATCAAAAATGTATTCATTGACCTGAAATGAAGAAAGAGAATATAAAATGTACCAATTATATGTTACTATACTCATTTGTTTGGAAATTAACATTGGTATTAAATAAGATACTAAATATCAATATATAAGAAAGATATTACAGTAGCTATTTAAAGGACACAGTCTTTGTTTTTAAGAAATGACCATTCAATTCAATCCATTTACTAGCAATGAAAGAACAGATACATAAGATTACAAGCATATTTACTATAGTTAACTACTGTTCAAAATGCTTATAGTGGGCTTCTCTGGTGGTGCAGTGGTTAAGAATCTGCCTGCCAACGCAGTGACATGGGTTTGAGCCCTGGTCCGGGAAGATCCCACATGCTGCGGAGCAACTAAGCCCGTGTGTGCCACAACTACTGAAGCCTGTGTGCCTAGAGCCCATGCTCCACAACAAGAGAGGCCACTGTAATGAGAAGCCTTCGCACAGCAATGAAGAGTAGCCCCTGCTCGCCGTAACTAGAGAAAGCCTGCACACAGCAATGAAGACCCAATGCAGCCAAAAATAAATAAATAAATTAAAAAAAAAAAAAAAAAAAGAAGAAGAAGAAGAGCACATTTCTTCATTAGCCTGTCCCAGGAAGAAGAGAGACATGAGAGGCAACGCTGAGTCATCCCAGCTCCTCCTGGCAGAGCTCAGCTGACCCTCAGCCAATCCACTCATCTGTGAAAATGAATGGAAGTGAATGAGTTGTAGGACAGTTTATGATGCAGCAATTTGGTGGCAGTAGCTCACTGGTACACCCTCTATGTTGGTACTTCCCCTCAGCCAATAAGCCTGCCTAAGTCTCCCATTAGGCAGGGAGACTCCCAAAAGTCTTTTCTTTGGGGGGGAAAAAAAAAGAAATCTCGCCATCTGTGACAATATGGATGAATCTAGAGGTTATTATGCTAAGTCAGACAGAAAAAGACAAATACCATATGATCTCACTTATATGTGGAATCTAGAAAAACAAAACAGGGACTTCCCTGGTGGTCCAGTGGTTAAGACTCTGCTTTCCAATGCAGGGGGTGCGGGTTCAATCCCTGACCAGGGATCTAAGAACACACAGACAGTCCCTGGTCAGGAAGCTAAGATCCCACATGCCTTAAAAAAACCAAAAAACCCCCAAAAAACATAAAACAGAAGCAACATTGTAACAAATTCAATAAAGACTTTCAAAAATGGTCCACATCAAAAAAATAAATAAATAAAAATTAAAAAAATTAAAAAACAAAACAAAATGAAAACACACTCATAGATACAAATAGGTGGTTGCTTGCTGGTATTGGGGGGATGGGTAAAATAGGTGAAAGGGATTAAGAGGTACAAACCTTGGGTTATAAAATAAGTAAGCCATGAGAATGTAATATACAGCATAAGGAATATGGTCAATAATATTGCAATAACTTTGTATGGGGCCAGACAATTACTAGACTTACTGTGGTCATCATTTCATAATGTATGCAAATGTCAAATCACTATGTACTACACCTGAAACATAATATTTTATGTTAACTATATTTCAGTAAATTAAAATTAAATAAATAAAATGAGAAACCATCCCTATCTTCAAGGATACCATCTTTTGTTGACTTGAAATATATATTTTTATATACATATTTTATACATATAGAATAATATACATATCAATAGTCATATTGGGACTTCCATGGTGGCTCAGTGGTTAAGACTCTGCGCTCCCAATGCAGGGGGCCTGGGTTTGATCCCTGGTCAGGGAACTAGATCCCACATGCATGCCACAACTAAGAGTTCACATGCTGCAACTAAGGAGCCCTTGAGCGACAACTAAGGAGCCTGCCTGCCGCAACTAAGACCCAGTGCAAGCAAATAAATGAATTTTTAAAAAGTCATATTTATGTGTAAATAAATGAAAATAGTTTTTTTACTTTTCTACTGCAGATCGTTTCTGTGATTTGCTCTTGTAATTTAATGCCATTTTAGTTTCCATTCCAGTATACACAGCAACACCTGCAAAACAAAACAGTCTTAAGATAATCCTCTACCATGTTTCACAAAAGAAATGTACTCATAGCACGAAAGAAAATCTAAGAAACTGTATAATCTGAGAGTTGTCAGAATTTGTCTTTCCCTTAAGTCTTTCTGGAATTTTTTTTTAAAAGGCTTTCCAAGTGCAATTTTGGGAAATTCCAGTCATTCAACCTGCTGAATGAGGAAGGCATGTGGGTTCTGTTCCTGAATTATAACTGGGATATCTGAATGAAAGAGGTATTATTTGAGTTGGAATTGACGGAGGAAAGAATTCGGAAAGATAAAGAAGGCAGGGAAGGCCATTATAGACAGAGCAAACAGTGTTAACAAAGACAAAAATAGAAAAGTGCTTTCTGTTAGGCTGTAACAATGGACTGGCGTCAGTTTGAAAGACCTTGAATACCAGAATCTGGAGTCTAGACATAATCTCATAAGCACTGGAAAGATAATATGGAATCTGTCAGAGTAAATGAAATAAACACAAGGAAAGTGCTATTTTAAAAATATGTGCCTATGTGAATGACTGAGATGAGAATGACAGTAATAAGGGGACTAAAACTGGGGTAAGATCAGTCTTATTAAAAAATTTTGGAGTTAGAGCTTGGTTTGAAGGCTAGCTCTGCCACTTATAAGTTCTGTAACCTTGAGCAAGTTATCTAATCTTTCTGAGTCTCAATTTCCCCATCTTTAAATGGGAAAAATACCTAATAAAACTGGTATGGGAGTTGTGTGACAGATTAGCAAAATGCCTAGAAACAGAAAGATGATCAATAACTGCAATTTTCACTATTGGAATTATCCTTCCAAAGCAGGGATTACAACTCAAATGACAACGGGCACCAAAATTATAGAAATGTGAGAAATGAGACAAAATGGTACAACACAGAGAGGTGGTGCTGAGGAAAACAATAGCAGACCCATTTAAAGGCATTCAAATACACATTTCCTAAATTTTAAGAGTGTGAAAGGTGTTACTGCTAGAGAGGTGTTAAAATACAGCATTACACGAGAGGGCCTAAAAGCCCTGGAGGTTTTCTCTGGCTTCTGCCATTAAAACTTTACTATGGTCCCCTTTTAAAAATTGTGGTTAAAGACACATAACATACAGTTTGCCTTTTCAATACAATTCAGTGGCACTTAGTTACATTCACAATGTTGTGCAACCATCCTATCTAAGTTGAGACTACTTCATCACCCGCCCCCCGCCAAAAAAAACCTGTACCCTTTAAACAATCATTCCCAATTCCCCTCCACTCCCCAGCTGCTGGGAACCACTAATCTACTTTCTGTCTCTATGAATTTGCCTATTTTGGGTATTTTAAGTATAAATGAAATCATACAATATGTGGCCTTTTGTGTTTGACTTCGTTCACTCAGCATAATGTTTTCAAAGTTTATGTATGTTGTAGCATGTATCAGTACTTCATTTCTTACGGATGAATAATATTCCATTACTTGGATACCCTACACTGTTTATCCATTCATTAGTTGATAGACATTTGCGCAGTTTCTACCCTTTGGCTATTGTGAACAGTGCTGCTATGAACATTCTCATACAAGCCTTTGTTTGAGCACCTGTCTTCAATTCTTTACGATATATAGCTAGAAGCAGAATTGCTGAGTGATACGGTAATTCTATGTTTAACTTATTGAGGTATTGCCAAACTATTTTCCACAGCAGCTGCAACATTCTACACTCCCACCAGCAATGTATGAGGGTTCCAGTTTCTCCACATTTTTGCCATACTAGTTATTTTCCTTTTTAAAAAATATATGGAATTCTTTATCAGAGAGCCTAATACTGACAGATAAGATACAGTACAGTTAACAGGAAAGAAGAGACTGAGGAAGAAGAGCTCAAAAGCTGTAAATATTCAGTGAATAACATAAGCTGGCCAGAATATGACGGGCCATTCCTGAAAGGCGAGGAGCCAGTTGACAGCTACAGGTTATCATTGACTTCACAATTTACCTATAGTTGACTCAGAGCATAGTGAATTAGTTTAGCTCGACAATGCAAGAGCACTATTTATTCATCCTTTTGATCCAGTCAGTGTATGTTCCAACAGTATCTGTTACATAGTCACAGATCAATAAGAATTCATTGAATGAATAAATGGATGACCAAAAGAGTCAGCAGTTTTAACAATCCAATCTAAGAATAATCATAATGGAATTATACAAGTGGTTTACTGCACCAAGGTGTCAGAGTATATAGTTCTCAACACCATTAACAGAAGTGCCAGAATTATCTTAGCATGAAGTATTCACGAAGAAAATATAAGAGCAAGGCTCTAACCCATTACTCAAAAATAGGAATTAACAAAAAATACAACACAAAATTATATTAATACAATCTTTGAAAGAAAATTATCACAGACAATAAATTATCTAACCAAAAGACCACAAATGCTGTGCTTTTAAAAATACTTCATATAAAGCATCAAAATGAATCTATAATTTAAAATTTTCAATATATACAAACCAAAAATTTCTTTTGTGTTTTTTAATCTGGCTCCACGAAGCAAGAGACTCTCTGGCCCCAGAGGTCTAGGGAAAAAATAACCAAAACCATTGAATATATTAAAATTTCAATTAAATTTTAAAATGGCATCTTTAGCAGACAGAAGGTACTTCAGCTATACTTATAACAATGCTTTCATATAAAACCAAAATCTCTGCTACTGTAAAGCTGTCGAGGTCAATCATGATGCTAGTTACCGTAACAACAAATATCTGCCTTAGCATTTCAGTCATTTTAAGATCAATGGCTCAGAAATAAGACTATGCCTGTAGATAAAATCACAAAGCCACTTGTTTCAGAAGTTTAAACATAAAACTCAACAAAACCAAAAATTAAGCAATGATTTTAAAATGTTTTACAGAAGATAAAATTTTAAAATTTTGAGCAAAATTAATTAACAGTTTTCAAAGGGAAAATACAGAATTAAAATGCAGTGTAAACAGGTTGGGTGAAGAAAAAAATGCAAAATAAACATAAATTGTAGTATGATTTGTATATAACTGCATGAGTTCTGCACAATTAAAATTATACTAGGTTATAAAAGATAACATAGTAAGTGAGTTAGTACTTTTTCTAGGCAAGATCAACACTACAACTTGACTACTTGCATTGCATACTTCTTGGAGCACAGGTCTTCCTGCTGTTTGAATTTCTCTCCATAAAGGAGATATAAAATGAGAAGAAGTAACTAGAAAGGAAAATTGTAGTTTCTTAGTGATAGCAAATGATAAGACTCTGGTATGGATAAGTAAAAAAGCCTTAATTTTGTTGATATTCCTTATCATAAGGCTTTTCTGAAATATACATACACAGTTATCCAAATCAAACAGAATCTGAACCAATTCTGAAGAGGTCTGCAAACCTAAACACTGTAAAAAAAAAAAAAAAAATCCAATGAACACAGCGGGGGCGGGGGGCAGGTGTTTGGTCTATGGTTAACAAGTATGGTTTTATTATAGGTTTTATTATATAGTCGTATCTGGAGCACACTGAATGGATATTCCAAAATCAATTATTCAGGAGCCATATTATAGCTCTTTTCTACTTGGTTTTGGTCCCAGCAATGAATAGAAAAACTTTGAGCTCATGTTGGCATATAAAATTGGGATATAATGATAGAAAGCTTCAAATTAAAAGATAATTCATCAGTTCACTCTGGTTGCTTTAGCAAAGAACATGGCTCTTTTTTTTTAAAACCATTCTACCTGCTAAGGTAACATAATTGATCTTTTCCTTTACCAGCCACAATATCTTAATAAAATTCATACTACGTATCCACACATGCATCCCAATATGTCACTGTAGAAATCAAAATAAAACCCAGTCACTGTTATTCAGCAGGGGTCCTACACTTAAAAAGACCTTGTTACACAGTTTATTGAACGTGCTCCTGTGTTGACTTTTATTAAAAGTGTGAATCCATGCTGATGCATATTTTTGGTAGCTTGTCTTGAGGATTTCATTTTTAAAAATTCTCAACTCTTTACGTCAGTGACTTATTTCATGCAGTCAGTATAAATTGAACGTCTCCAGAAAAGAGGTGGAGTGCTAAGTTAATTCGAAGTTCAAGGGCTGATTCCAAGGTTTATTCTAAATTCAGCTTTGTGGTCATGAGTAACAATGTAATCTCACCCTATCAGAAAATCTTTGAAATGACCCAAAGCCTTTCATGTAGGTACCAGAAATTAACCTGAATATTGAGGGAAAACAAATCAAAACAACCAACCAACCAAATAACCAATCAGAAGAGTATATAAGAAGTTATTGGTCAATAAATACTCTAGTTTGTAAGGAATGATTTTGAAGTGAAGAAGACCATAACATTTTTATTTGTTCAACATTACATAAGACATTTTTTGTATTAGAGACTTATGTGGTGGTACGTTTAGATGTGTAAGGATCTGGATAGGGACCATTATGATTCCTTTATGTTACTACCTAATATATCAGACAAAGAAATAACGAGTACACAAATAATCTTACTAAATGATTTTGATGTCATTTCCTGGCATTTGCTTCATCCTCATCTCATCTGCTGCTGCTAGAAATTACTAGAAGATGAAATGCTAAATGTTTTTAAATTAACCCTTTCCCATGATATGCTGCTTACTTATCTAATCTCCCTTTAACTTGATTTTGGTCCCTCCCCCAAACAATTCTCACTTAAAAGCGATTGGATAATACAAATTCTTACCTTACAATTTCTTCCATTTGTTGAGTTATTATCATTCGTCCCATGAATCTATCAAAGAATTTACTATGTTACAAAAAAACTAATGATACATTACTTATGACATCAATGGGTGGAAAATTTTAAGACAGTTCTGGCACTATTCTTAGATATGAAACAAAACCAACCTTTTGCATATATGAATGGTCCAATATTCATGTTAGAAATTACAAAGGTAAATCAGTCATTAAGCTTTAAAAAATTAATATTCTTAGAGTCCCAGGGAGTGATCAGTGGTGCTGTTTGCCTTATCATCCTCTTCTGCTTCACCCCTTTCCCTTTCCTGAACTGTTTTGTGGAGGAGCAGTGTAAAGCCTTCCCTCACCATGAAGTGTGCTCCTTGCCATCTGCTGCATAATCTTCCTGGGCTTCGCAGATGATGTATTGAATGTGCACTGGCGCTATAAGCTGCTGCTGCTATCCACAGCTGCCTCACACTACTTCTCCTCATGGTCTATTTCACCAACTTCGGCAACACAACCTTTTTGGTACCCAAGCCTTCTGCCCAATTCTTGGCCTGCATCTAGACTTGGGGATCCTGTACTATGTCTACATGGGGCTGCTGGCAGTGTTCTGTACATGACCCTCGTCAACTTGCTATTTAAAGTCTTTGGGCCCATGCATTAGAGAAACCTCACTCTGTTCCTGCTGCTGCTACATGTCATGAGCAGTGTTGTCACCTTCTCCAATGGGTACCAGCTTGTCCAACTCTTCTGTGATGTCTGAGTCCCTTAATCCATTGCCCTTTGCTTCACAGCCTCCAGGGTTCCTGATTTAGGCTGACCTCTTCTGGATCAAGTCTGCCTCTGGGCTCAGGCCTCTCCCACCCTTCATTCTCCTTCAGATTTTGTCCTCAACATTTCCTTTCCCCTGTGATTGTTGACATCCTGGGCCTTTCTTGCCCTCTAATGACTACTGATTGGACTTTGCCTATGGCTTTCTTCAACTTGCCACTCTCCCCTCTCTGTCCCATCTCTGCGGCCTCCTAAGGTGGGATACTACAGCTTTTATGCAGTTACCCACGACTCTGACACTCAAGGAATATGTTGGGCCTGGGGATAGAGGACACAGGCTCCTGGCTGGGGATAAGGACACAGGCTCAAAGATGACTTGACATTTGACTATAAATTAAGTATTCTGATGATTAAGAGCAGACTGGGGCACCAAGTGTTCCAAATGGTGACAAGAAAGTATTGTCTTTAAAAAATAATAATAATATTCTTGCCATTTCTACTCCAGCTATGAGCAAACTAATGAATGAAAAAATGTTTTCAAAATGGCAATGGAAATGTAATATATTATTATGATTATCAGTTTGGTCATGATGAGACTTTATAATTGCTACACAGAGATGCATATATTATTTAGCCAACAATGAATGCTCACACATTTTTATCACAGTTTACTAAATAAAGACTCCAGTAACCAGAATCATTCATTCACTCATTCACGTACTTATTCATGCACTCATTTATCCAACAAATATTCACTGAGCAACTACTATGTGTGAATTACGTGCGGAGGGTAGAGTAGTAAGCAAAAAAACTATTAGTGACCTCCAGAGCTTAACTTTTGGTTTCCTGAAATTTAGAGTGAGTGGCCTGTTGTTATAATGAATTTTCATAGCCTGGCCTTTTAGTTCCAACTTCCACTACCAAAACAGCTCCATAGCACAAAGTCAACTCAAGTGAAAAATTACTTTCTATAATAGTGAGAGGTAAATTCTGAGTTGAAGCAAATTCTGGGCAGAGCCTTATGTTAATCATTTAACTATGCAAAGAAATATTAAGCATGACTTTCCAAATGTCCCCTATTATCCCTCCTGTTTCCAGGTCACAGATGCTTTACCCCTTGTAGACTTTGGATTCATTATTTCTTGCTAATCTCTTACTTCTTCTTCCTTCAGTCTCCTGTATCAGGGAGAAGCACTGCTTTTTTAAATTTTTTTTTTAATTTTTATTTTTTTGCCGTGCTGCGTGGCATGTGGGATCTTAGTTCCCCAACCAGGGATCAAACCCATGCCCCCTGCAGTGAAAGCATGGAGTCTTAACCACTGGACAGTCAGGGAAGTCCTGCTTTTTAATTATCTCTACTTAACGGAATTTTATGTAGCTCTGGTTTGAGCCTCAAACTTTGGATTTAGATTCAAAGAGCCAATTCAGCTGGTGACTCCTAGGCACTGTTCAGAGATAATGTGTGGTCAGTCTTTTGATTTTCCTGAGCCAAGTGCCAACAAGAGACCTGTTCTCCTTCATTTTATCTGTCCCGTTATCCTTGATTCTAAAGCACTTCTTGTATTTGTTCATGCCAGTATCATGCTGGATTAACTCATTCTGCACTTTCTGTAGCCCTTTCTCCAAACCCACACTATGATTTGTTTCAAAATGGAAAAGAGCTTTATTATTCTTTACTGATTATAAAGACTAAATACACTCAAATATACATACTTTATAAAATGATTCAGACGATGTAAAAAGACGACAAAAAGGAAATAACAATCATCAGTAATCCCACTACTCAAATAAAACATTATTAATATTTTGAGGTATGTTTTCCAGGCTTTTTTCCATGCCCATATAAATATGTATGTATCTTAAAAACAAAAATGGGATATTATAAATACTATTGGTAACATTTTCTCCCCACTTAACATGTCCTGTCAAAAATACAGATCCACATCTTTACTTTTAATGGCCACACATAACATTGTATTTTTGGGTCACTGCATAATTTATTTAAGTAATTCACTACTGACAGAAGCTTAGGTTTTTCCCCAACTTATGGATAGTCTAAATAATACAGCCCTGAACAAGCCAGTGTACGTATCTTTTCACATTTGCATTAAGATATATTTCTAAAAGCAGAATTTCATTATTTTGTTAGGAAAAATTCCTAGAAGTAGAATTGATGAGTTGGAGTCTACAAAAAATAAAGAGAATAGAAAGAACAAAAAAAAAAAGAACAGAAAGAGCAAAGGAGCCAAGGAAAGAGACTATGGAGAATACTGTGAATTAGGCACCTGCTAGAGGCTGTACCTAAACAGAAGACTCTCCTAGTTTTTATTTCTTCCAGTGTTGGGCAGAGATAATTTCTTAACCATACTCTAGCCTGTCCTCAATAAGCTGTTAAAGTTTTTTAAAAGGAAATAATGTGGACTTCTCTGGTGGCACAGTGGTTAAGAATCTACCTGCCAATGCAGGGGACAAGGGTTTGAGCCCTGGTCCAGGAAGATTCCACATGCCGCAGAGCAACTAAGCCCGTGCACCACAACTACTGAGCCTGTGCTCTAGAGCCCGTGAGCCACAACTACTGAGCCTGCGCTCTAGAGCCCGCCAGCCACAACTACTGAAGTCCGTGCACCTAGAGCCCGTGCTCCCCAACAAGAGAAGCCACCGCAATGAGAAGCCCGTGCACCACAACGAAGAATAGCCCTCGCTCGCCTCAACTAGAGAAAAGCCCATGCGCAGCAACAAAGACCCAATACAGCCAAAAATAAGTAAGTAAGTAAATAAATAAATTTATTTAAAGAAAAAAAAAAAGGGAAATAATGTAACCACTGTTAACTAATAGGTAATTGGGAAGGAACTGACAATGTTCAAAGGAGAAAAATTAATAAACACAGAAAAATGTTCAGCCTTTCTTTTTTTTCTTTCCTTCCTTTTTTTTCTTGGCCGTGCTGCATGGCTTGCAGGATCTTAGTTCCCCAACCAGCGACTGAACTCAAGCCCCGGGAGTGAAAGCACCGAGTCCTAACCAATAATAAATTAAAACTAGTTTTAAAACTATAAAACTATTAGCTACAAAATCAGCAAAAATTTAAAAACTATAATACTTAATACTAGGGACTTCCCTGGTGGCACAGTGGTTAAGAATCTGCCTGCCAATGCAGGGGACACGGGTTTGAGCCCTGGTCCGGGAAGATCTCACATGCTGCAGAGCAACTAAGCCCGTGCGCCACAACTACTGAGCCCGTGTGCCACAACTACTGAAGCCTGTGCACCTAGGGCCTGTGCTTCGCAACGAGAAGCCATCGTAATGAGAAGCCCACGCACCGCAACAAAGAGTAGCCCGCGCTCACCGCAACTAGAGAAAGCCCGCACACAGCAACGAAGCCCCAACGCAGCCAAAAATAAATAAATAAATAAATAAATAAACAAAAAAAACCCAAAAAACAAAACTTAATACTTGTAACATTTTGAAACAATAATAAGCCTCATAAACTTATACTTAGCTCATAGCAATAAAAATTAATCCAACGTTTTTGGAAAGTAACATGTCAGTAGGTTTAATAAAGGCCAAATTCGATTAGGGTTTTAATCTAATAATTCCACTTTTGCAGCTCTGTCTGTTCTTAGGGAATAATCTAGTATTAGATTATTAACTCTAGGAGTCAGGAGCTATCACTGTTTCTTTACTGCTGCATTCCCAGTATCTAGCACTATGCCTCAGCTATTGGAGGCACTCAATATATGATGAATAAATGGGCAATAAAAATGTTCTCAAATCCTTTGATTAAGTAATACTGTGGAACTCTATCATTCATTTACTCATTCAACAGATATTTATTGAGTGTCTATTCTGTTCTAGGTATTTCAATTCAATAGTTAAGTGAATTGTAACACACACAAATCTTAGTTGCATATATCACAGAATTCAATAAAAGGAAAAACTTAAGTGCATAAAATTAAGTCCATAAAGATATTTATTCTTTTCAACTGTCAACAAACATGTAGTAAGGCCTCCTATATGCCAGATCTGTTCTAGGTGCTTGGGATACATCAGTGAACAAAACACACAAAGATGTCTGTCCTTGAGTTTATAATTTAGTTGGAAAAGGAGATAATAAGCAACAAACATAATAAATAAGTACATTACATAGTATACTAGAAGGTATTATGTGCTATTAAAAAAAAGCAGGAGAGGGTAAGAAGGATTAAGTCACAGTATTAAATAGTCAAAGTAGGCCTCACTGAAGAGGTGATTTTAAGCAAAGACGAGAAGGTGGTAAAGGAGTTAGATAAAGAACAGCTAGTGAAAAGGTAGAAGTGGATACGGCATGTTCAAGGGAAAATAAGGATGCCAGTGTAGCTGGAGGGTGAGGCAAGAGGGAGAAGGGTCAAAAATTAGATTAGAGATCAGTTGGGGATGGAGACAATCAGTAAGATCATTATAAAGATACGAGTGAGACAGAAAAGCCATTGTAAGGTTTGGGCAGAGGAATGCCATGATCTGACCTACATTTAAAAAGGATGACTCTGGCTGCTTTTGTGAGAACAGACTGACTGCAAGGGAAAGAAGAGTAAAAGCAGAAAAACCAGTAAGGAAGCCTTTGATAGCAGTAATCCAAGCAGGAGATAATGCTGGTTTGGATCAATTTAGCAGCAGAGAAGGGGGTGAAAGACGGTCAGGTTTTGGATGTATTTCGAAGGTAAACCAATAGGATATTCTGATGGATTGGGATGAGATGTGGGAGAGGAGGTGAGAAGAGGTGAGCAGAGAGGGGATGAAGGAGTCATGGCTGACTCCAAGGTTTTTGGCCTGAATAACTGAAAAGATGGACTGTCATCAGCTGAAATGGGAAAGGTTGTTAGCATAAAAACTTCTGGAGGAAAGATCAGGAATTCAGTTTTCAACATGATTAATTTGAGATTTTTACTAAATATCCAAGTGGAATTGTGGAACAGGAAGTTGGATATAAGAATCTGAAGACTAGGAAAGAAATCTGGGAGATATAAATTTGGAGTCATCAGCATAGCTGGGATGAGATCAGAGAGTGAGTTCAGATAGTGAAAGGTATATTATAGGTAGAGGAGTGAAGAGGACTGAGGATAGTCCTGGGGCACTCTAACATCAAGAAGTCAGAGAGAAGAGGAGAAATCAGCCAAAGAGATTGAGAAGGAGGGACTACTGAAGTAAGAGGAAAATCAAGAGAGGGAAATGTCCTGGAAGCCAAGTGAACAAGTTGTATCAAAGAGGAGGAAATGATGAACTATTTAACTACTGGATTATGAGTTGGTGAACTTATATGTAACAAGCTGTCATGCAGTATTTCTAATAGCAAAACAATGGAAGAGTTAAGTATGGAAAGACTGGGGAACCATTAGGTTCTAGTACGTTTACTTAGACTATTATGCAGCCATTAAAAGAGATCATTAAGAATACTGTGCAGTACGATGGAAAATACTTTAAAAAACCACAAAGGCAATCCATATTCTTTCAAGAAATAGAAAATATGGAGAACAAAAAAGGTGACTAAAAATCAGCTGAAATCGTACCACCAAGAAATAAGTACTAACATTCTGACATGTAATTCCTCTAGGTTTTTCTTTCTCTCTATACCTATTTATTTTTTCTATCTAACTACTTAACTACCTATCAAATACACATACATACATATTTCTTTTTATATAATTGGGATCATATGAGACTACAGCTCTATAACATTTTATTCAACATTGTATTTCAGTATGTTCCTATGTCATTAAATTCTTTGAAAGCATCATTTTTATTACCTACCTAATTCATCTTACATCTATACCATAAAGCCATTTAAGCATTCCTCCTACTTGGACATTAAAAATGCTTTCAATATTTCCCTTATAAATAGCATATAGTATAGTATAGTAAACTGAAAAAATACAGTTAGAGATATATAAAATATCTTTACAGCTGTGAGTTCCTCAAGGATGGAAACTGTGCTTATTAATCTTATTTATCACTTATCATAATGAGCACAAAGGTGCTCAACAATAATTTGTTGAATGAATGAATAAAAACAGCAATAAAAATTTTAAAGTAGTGGTATAATTAATTATGAGTTATTTTTCTATTACAAAAGTCTTCTGTAGTAATTACATTACATTTGTATTTAAAATATATATATACTTTCAGTAAGGAAGAGGAAAAGAGAAAATAAAGAGGAATACCTTATATTTAACAGTGAATTATTTCTTATTTAAAAAAAATTTTTTTAGGGGCTTCCCTGGTGGCGCAGTGGTTGAGAGTCCGCCTGCTGATGCAGGGGACACGGGTTCGTGCCCCGGTCCGGGAAGATCCCACATGCCGCGGAGCGGCTAGGCCCGTGAGCCATGGCCGCTGAGCCTGCGCGTCTGGAGCCTGTGCTCCGCAATGGGAGAGGCCACAACAGTGAGAGGCCCGTGTAACGCAAAAAAAAAAAAAAAAAAAAAAATTTTTAAACTTTCTCCCCATTTTCCAAATAACGTAAAACCACCCACCAAAGCATTAGTTACATTTGATCTCATATTAATCTTATGCTTTCTTAATGCTGCATCGTTTTCTAGTTTTTAATACTAATCTTTTAATAATTCACCCTTGTCTGAGACTTGGAAATAACAGCAATAGAGAACTCTTAAAGTACTAAATTCTTCACAGTTAAATCTATCTTATAATTTAAATGCTCTTAAAGCATAGAACTCCAAATTTTTACAGTTAATTGGAAAACTCCACATTGCATCCATATTTGACTTTGATGAAAATGCAAGATTTTTATAATATCACATAGAGAAAACTCCATTATAAATATATGGATCCAGAATAAAGATATGTAAGACATCTGAAAAATCCAATGACTAGTGATAAGATTTTAAAACATTTCAACCAACAAATGGAGATGGAGAATATGACAAGAAGCTGAGGGTAATTTTTACAATGTGGTTATAATTTATATTCTATCACCAGTTACTGAGTAAAAATGAGTAGTTTCTCATGGAAGTCTTTAATAATAAAAAGTTGTTTCCATTCCATAGACCACAATAATTAGCACAGCACTCACTGAAAGATGACTCACACTGTATTAATATTTAGTAAATTGTAATGTTAAAAGGAGTTAGCTCCTATTGAACACAAAGACATGGCCCTTGCCTTCATGGAGCACATATATACACATGCACGCACACACGCACACCATTAGATTATTTTCTTCTAAGGCAATAATCTTATTTCTGTTGTAACTACTATTATAAAGTTTATTGCTATTGTTATAAAGCCAATTCATACCAAAGTAGAAGGTAATAGGAGAGAACATGTGAATAAAAGCATGGCTTTTGAATTAATACTTTGGCTTAGAATTCTGGCAAATTCTGCTTTTAGCTTTTTTCCCCTTTAACTGATCTCCCACCTTGCTCCCCCCAATAATGTCAATTAGCTAACTATCTCAGTGCACGTTTATCATTGTAAAAACGAAATTGTAAAAACGAAATCTGTAAACAGAACTTAAAATGAGCATGGTGATTATCACACCATACCTGTACAAGTCTGCTTCTGGTTGCTGACATTCTATCACAGCTATAAGAGTGTCCAAATTGGCAACTGTTTGTAATACTGCTGTTTCTGGAACTGCCACATGGGTCTGAAAAAAAGAAAAATTAAATCGCACAGTTTCGAGATCTACATGGGACTTTAAATAACATTTATTTCCAACCACTTTTACATATGAAATCACAGCATTCTGTAGCTGAGATCACTTAGCTAGATGGCAGAAGAGAAAGAAGAATGTAAAATAACAAGTAGTAAAGGGAGCTACTGTGATTACCTGTCTACAGAGGACATTTGCATACCAGGAAATTAAGTCTGTGTTAACAGTCATTACTGCTCTAAGTTTATTATAAAAAATTTAATAGGGGGAAAAAAGTGAATCAAATAAAATCCTTGATTGTATTAATACTTTGAAAATTGAGAAAAATGTAAATGTGTCCCGTATCTAAAAAAGCACCAATGTATTAGAAGATTATTTTTTTCCTAAAAACACTTTTTGCTTTTCTTAAACTTGACTAAATTATGTGAGGCTATCCTTGAAGTAAATGTATAATAACATTATTTCTTTAAAAAAAAACTTAAGTTTTAAAAAGTTTCAGTAATTTAAAACATTTCTCCTTTATCAGGTCAAACTTTATTACCTTAACCAAAGGAAAATATTACTATAATCCAAAGACATTTTGTTCACCAAGAGCGACACTCAAACATAAGCATGTACAAACCTTCAGGTTAGTTTCTCCATCCAAGCTAGCAGTTGTAACGTGACAAGAACCATCAAGTCGATCTGAGGACAGAAGCACCAAATCTGCAGGGAAAATTTCATCTTTGGCTACTCGAACAATATCACCCACCTATGAAGAATTTTGGGGAAAAGTGGATATACAGATTTTAAAAGGCAAGGACTTAATTTTATTGAGTTCTAAACAAGTGGTCTATCATAATATTTTAATGTAGGAAAGCAGACTTTTAACTAAAACATAATCAGAGAATTTGTGATTTCAAAATATAATTGATTTCTATTATTTACTAAGTGCATACCCGAATGTTTTTTGATCTAGTTTTTACAAGGCCACCACTTCGAACAACATAAACAGGAGCTCCATTTACTTCATTATCTGAGTTATGTCTTAACCAATCTTCATATCCCTGTAAACATCAAAAGAATAAAAAATGCCCCTCTTAGTATTAGAAGATACTTTTTATCAAACGAGAAAAAGAAACATAAAAATTTCCCCAAAACATTTCATTCATTAGAATTATGTTAGGCTACTTTGACTCAGGTATTTGACATTCATCACTACTAAAAACACTGTTTTCTCTTGGTTTTCATCACATACATGTTCCTGGTTTTCATACTATCTCTCTAATTACTCCTCAGTTTCCTTATGGGAGGCTCCTTCTATGTTACTTCAATGGGGCTTTTTTTCACCGTTCACTTTCTCACTACCAGATTTCTTCTATCCCTGTGTCTTCAAAAAGTTCTGAAATTTAGGGACTTCCCCAGTGGTGCAGTGGTTAAGAATCTGCCTGCCAATGCAGGGGACATGGGTTCGATCCCTGGTCTGGGGAGATCCCACATGCCGTGGAGCAACTAAGCCCGTGTGCCACAACTACTGAGCCTGTGCTCTAGAGCCCATGAGCCACAACTACTGAGCCCATGAGCCACAACTACTGAAGCCTGTGCACCTAGAGCCTGTGCTCTGCAACAAGAGAAGTCACCTCAATGAGAAGCCCACACACTGTAACGAAGAGTAGCCCCCGCTCGCCGCAACTAGAGAAAGCCTGTGCACAGCAACAAAGACCCAACGCAGCCAAAAATAAATAAAAATAAATAAATTTATATAAAAAAGGGAAACATAAGCATTTCACAAAGAATCCTTTGATTAAATGTTAAAGAGTGGCAATTAAAAAATTTATTTATTTATTTATTTTTTATTTGCTTGCACTGAGTCTTAGTTGCGGCAGGAGGGCTCCTTAGTTGTGGCTTGTGGGCTCCTTAGTTGCAGCATGCATGTGGGATCTAGTTCCCTGATCAGGGATCAAACCCAGGGCCCCTGCATTGGGAGCGTGGAGCCTTATCCACTGGAAAAGACTTATGCTATTTTAGAGAAAATTCAAGAACTCAGAGGTATAGCACAAGTATAGATAATGGAATGATATCTAAGAGGTAACATTAAGTGATAAAAGTAAGGTACAGAATGTGTTGTAGCCTATGCTATCATTTGTGAAAAATATATGCTTACTAATGTGAACACTTGGTATAGATACCTGGACTAATGTACAAATAATGGCTCCCTCAGGGGAGGAGAACTAGGAGACTAAGGGATAGGAGCATAAGAGACTTTTACTATATGTTATTTTATTTATTTATTTAAATATTTATTTGGTCTACAACAGCCAGGACATGGAAGCAACCTAAGTGTCCATCAACAGATGAATGGATAAAGAAGATGTGGCACATATATACAATGGAATATTACTCAACCATAAAAAATGAGTTATTGGTAGTGAGGTGGATGGACCTAGAGTCTGCTATACAGAGTGAAGTAAGTCAGAAAGAGAAAAACAAATACTGTATGCTACATACATATGGAATCTAAAAAAAGAAAAAAAAAAGGTTCTGAAGAACCTAGGGGCAGGACAGGAATAAAGACACAGATGTAGAGAATGGACTTGAGGACATGGGGAGGGGGAAGGGTAAGCTGGGACGAAGTGAGAGAGTGGCATGGACATATGTACACTACCAGAAGTAAAAAGCAGCTCGGTGCTTTGTGACCACCTAGAGTAGAGGGGTGGGATAGGGAGGGTGGGAGGGAGGGAAAAGCAAGAGGGAGGAGATATGGGGATATATGTATATGTATAGTTGATTCACTTCGTTATAAAGCAGAAACTAACACACCACTGTAAAGCAATTATACTCCAATACAGATGTCAAAAAAAAAATTATTTGGCTGTGCTGGGTCTTAGTTGCGGCATGCGGGATCTTTGTTGCAGCATGCAGGATCTTTAGTTGTGGCATGTGGGATCTAGTCCCCTGACCAGGGACTGAACCCAGGCCCCCTGCATTGGGTGCACACAGTCTTAACTGCTGGACCACCAGGGAAGTCCCTATATGTTATTTTATACTGTTTCCATTTTTTAAAAATATGTGCATCTATTACCTAAAAATATTATAACATTATAAAATATAAAACAAATACTAAAGATTGCTCTAAAGGTCTATGTTTTTCAGGGAGAATCCTTTTGGGAAAGCATTTTTAAGACACAAATTATGTTGGCTCAATTTAAGATGTGGTATGTCAATTTTAGAGAAATTTAATTGAGAGTCAAAATACCTTTCCTGAAACTGTCAAAAAGCATACTTTTGTAGTCAGATGACATCAATAAAGCAATAATTTTAAAATTATCTTTTTGTGAAGTTATCATTCCATTTACTTCCATTGACAAATTTAAACTAAAACAAATATGTATTAGAAATCTTTGGCTTACAAGTACAAATGAAAAAGTATCATTACATACAACCTATGATACAAAATAGACTGCTTTTTCACAAGAACAGTCAAAGCAGATTTATTTAGGGTTTTATTTTTTATATTGATTTTTTTAAACTTTGTTTTGTTTTGCTTTGTTTTTAGCAGTTACACAGCGATTTTATAGTGCAGGGATTTCAAGTGTTAACATAATTCCTGATTTTTCAATTGAAAACTCTAGAGACCATTTCTTGATGTTTCCTACCCTGGAAAATGTTGTTGCTTCCCTTGATTCTTCACTCTTTTGTTCTGCTTTTTACATTCCTAATTACCTTTCATATCTTGCTTACTATTATTCTTTTGTGTAGATACATTTGTCTCCCCAAATCCAAATATATATCGGCAACAACTCTGAACAGCTGGGGAGGCATACAGTTAAAATCTTTTTAAACACAAGTTCACAAACTATAATTCATCCTACATGTCACTGCCAGATTAAGCTTTCCAAAACACTGTTTTAATTCACTATCCTGTTCAAACTCCTCCTGATAACTCTCAAAGAGTCTTCCAGCCTCTTTAATTTAGCACCAACATCCATTTCCAGTATGTTATCTTTTAGTACGTTCCTACACAGGGTCAAACATTAGTCAGATATGTCATTCCCTAAAATAGGTCTTGCCTTTTCTTCCATTTAAGCCTGTGCTCAAGTTGTTTGTTTCTCTCACCTTCTTTACCAACTATCATTTTATCCATATTCCAAAGTCTCATCTCTAATAATATTTCTTCCATGAAGCCTTCCTTGATTATCCAGATGAAGTGTTCCACCCTTTCTCTGAATACCTACAGCTCACTGGCTCTTTCTATGATCTTATTAAACTATAATTATTTTTGAATTTGGCCTTACCTTCTCTACTTCATACGTTTTAAGCTCATACAGGACAAAGATTGTGATATTTACCAGAGCACTGTATCTTGCATTACACAACTAAAGAGAAGACAATTTGCAAATATAGTTGGAAGAAGTTAAAAAAAAAAAACTAACAACTTCATTCATATTAAAGTATAAACCAGGGCAAGAAGTATTACAACATTTAACATTGCCTTAAAAATATTGAAGAGATTCATTCATTCATTTATTCACCTATCAAACAAATATTTATTGAAGGCCAAATATGTGCACAACCTTGTTCTGGTCACTGGTAATAAACTAGTAATATAAAACAAAGTCTCTGCCCTCACAGAACGAAACATTCAAATGAACACGACAGACAAACTAATAAACAAGCATTTATTCAACAGAACCATAGGTAGGCAAAAATGATATGAAGCAAAAAGACCAGAGCAGGAAAGGAGAGAGTGACACAGAAGTCAGGAAAAGCCTAAGATCTCCAAGTGGAAACAGCTGTATTTCCAAGCACAAAGAGTTGTATATGTGTGACTGGAGTTCAGAGCATAGTTTCAGGATACATGTAAATTTGAGACCCATCAACATATAAATGGTACCTTAAGCCACTAGATTGGAAGAAATCACCAAAAAGGAAACTATATATAGAAAAGAGGTCCAAGGGACAAATGTGTGTTACTTTGATGAAATAAATGACATCTACAAAGCCCAGTAAATATGTAATTGCATTAAGTGATGTGGATGCTTACTGACTTACACGAATTCTCATCTCCAACAGAACACTGAATATAGGGAAATCAAACTTAGAATAGTAGCATGATATTCTGACACACTAGATAAATAATGTAACTGTTAATCTACAGACTCCCCTTACCCTTATCATGTAAGTAATAAATATACTACATCTCAGAATTATAAAATGTTTTCCAATTTTGTTTCCATGTCAATTTACATCTTATCCCTAAATCTTATACAATGAATATTTATCATACTGACACAAGAAAATTCAAATTAACTCCCTTTCAGGAGGAAGGGTTCAGTTCTGTATAATTGAGCCTCTGGCCCAATATCTTCTCAAAGATATTTTGAGAAATGGTAGTATATAAACATGACATTTCTAGGAATTTTTAAACTTCTTACTTGTCATGTTTATCCAATAATACTGTTTTTCTATACCTACATTTTAATATCAATTCAAGATCTGGTTGAAGCTATTTCCCCTAGAGTACTACTTTACATAAAAATCGACCTCACCAGAGGAAGTTGTAAAAAGTAGGAAAGCACTATATAATTTTTATTCAGAAATGTTCGTGCCAGAAGTACATGTTCCACTCCTTATAAACATATCCCCTTTGAACTGTATTTCCTTTAAATAGGACCAAACTCTACAAAGGTGATTATAATAATTAATCTGTTACACATATGAATTGGTTTGTACATATAAAATGCTTGTTTTTGGATGCTTCCTAGGTGTATCAAAGGAACGACATATTTTAACAATTGTAATCATCCCATCAGTCACCAGGTACCTGATAAAGATGGCTTAACTCAGTTTAATTTTACCATAGGCAGAATCAAATAAATTTCTTCTTATGAAAATTATTTTGACAACAATAAATCTTACTTTGGACTGGAAATATTAAGCAACTTCTGAATGACTTGGGAGAAAAAAAAATACAAACTATTTCATACCTGCTTTATGGCAGTTACTGTTATCACAAAGAATAACGGAAGTCCACTGGTAATTGGACTGGTAGGTGTATCAATCATAAGCTGGATTAAAAAACAGAGAAGGCAGAGTATATTTTATATTGTACACATCACACTATTAACATCTAGAATCTCATAATTACTGACAAATCTGATAACATTATATAAAACATGTATCATGGTCCAGATGAAAAAATAACATGAGAGAGAGGCTATGCAGTGAGTGTAGTTTAGTTCACAGTTTCACAAGTTCACTTTGATGGCTTTTATATGGGGTTAGTAGAATATCTAAATCTATTGCATACCCACAAATACTGCTAGGGTGGACTCAGTCTCTGCTTTCTTAACACAGAGTACTTAAGGTCTTCCTCGGTATTTGCCTTGGAGGGGAGCTATAGCTGCTCAGAATCTCATTTCACATTTCTTTGCCCATCCTGAGAAATGCTGTAAAGTCTGTCAGTTTTTACCCTGGGATCCAGAATAAACTCACCACTTAGGGAAAGAGAACAAGAAATGGGACTAGGGAAAGGGTTTCTTTCTACAAGTGATTTTGTTACACCTAGTGGAGCCAGAAGGGTACAACTTGGAAAATGCTGCTGCAATTATCTAAATCATACAACTGAGGTTTCAATAAACTGCTGGAAAGTAAATATTTGCAGTAATTATATTTGGTTATTTAGAACATGGGTCTAATGATGTATTAACATTCCTTTACTCTGGGTAGGCCAATTAAATTTGTTCTACTCCACACACAAGCTGAATTCCTGATCTTAGCTAGTAATTTCACAAATGCATGTTACATGGACATAGTAAGTTTAAATTTCTCATTTTTCCAACTAAACCAAGCTGAAGTTCTATTGATGAAAAAAAATCAGAAGTTCCTTTTCTGTTCATGAAGCAAAGCAATTAAATAAAAAAGTTTCCTCAAACTTTACAGTGACTACTTCACAAGTTTTTTTCTTTTGAAAGCCCAGGTTCTATGGAGAGAAAAGTTCAGAGTTTATACAAAAATTCAATGCCACACTGGAGGAGACTGCCAAGGTATTATCAGAAAAGAATAACCTCTTTAAAAGAAAATGACACTTATTTTAAATCTTGATTTATACTCAAGTTTCATAAGCTGTTCTCTTGATATTTTGACATTAGGAAAAAAAGCACAATGTGAAAATCAAGAAACTGTCAAACAGCTTATAATGAACATAGATTTAGGTTAAGAAAATAGTCTCCTGGAGAAAAATCAATATTCACGGAGATTCTTAAAAATTATAATTAAAAAAAATTTTAGATAAAAGTAAAATTTCAAGTAAAAAAAAGAAAAGCCAAAGAAAGATTTACTTTGTACAAAGATGGTTCCATAGGCAGAAATGTGCCAAAAACATGTGCTGTATATTAAAAGCCAAAATATTTATGTCCGAGGCAGAACATCTGAAAGGATGATGTTATTTTCTTGGCTTTGATTATGATTATCAGCACCATAGCAATCAGTGATAAAACAAAATACAATTAATCTTAAAATTCACTGGCTATTTTTCAGACATCTTGATGCGGTTTAAATCATTGTATTCAGTGAATACAATGGGGAAGCTCTGCAAAAAAAAAAAAAATGGTCCTACAGTCAAATGATTTAGAATGCAATATAACTTTTCCCTGAAGATATATTTTTAGAACCCATGTCTATAAACTTAACAATTTATGAAGTGATAAAGCTTACCTGAACCAAAAATATAATAAGAAAATAAAAGTTTGCCACTCTTCTGAATTGTTCAAATAAATTTTTTGGAACAAAATTCCACACAGTATACTAAAAAAAAAAAAAGGAAAAAAAAAGAAAAAAAATCAATAAGTTAATATTTTAAAATAATATATACTATATACATATAATAACAAGAAAAGTAGTATCAGATTTACTAAGCCCTTAGACAAATTCATGTAACTCTCAATGCTACAAAAACTATCTGGTTTTTAGAGTTTCAGGGCTTTTTTTTCTATTTTTTTTCTGTCTTTTACTATTTATTGGCAATTTTAGTATAATTTTAAAAAATGAGATAAACTGGAACCCATTAATTTTGCTATTAAATTCTTGGTTTTTTAGAAGTTGGAGATGGCAGATCTAGAATAATACTTTAATAACTGATTTTGGATTTTGGTTACACAAGACTGAACCTAATGCTGAAGATGAATTAAGAGTTGATATTCAATTTATTTTAAATTTTATTAAATTTATATTATATTATATTTATTTATTTATTTTATATTTTATTTATTCAGAAACAGAGGAAATGGTATAATTTTTCAGTTATTCCATTAAGCATGGGATATGGAAAAATAACCTAGAATGTGAAAAAGATTAAAAATTACTTTAGGTAAGTGATCACTGGTATAACCATCAAGAAAATCTCATAAAGGATATGAAAATCTGTCACAGTGTCAATTTTTAAAGACAGTAGAGTATAATGGCTACGAACATAGATGGTAAAGGGTTAAACTGCTGTGGCCTAAATCCTAATCCAAGGTCATTTAGTGACCTTGGACCTAATCTCTTTGTACCTCACTTTGTGCCTCTATAAAATGAGGACAATAATAACAATCATACTGTATAGGGTTGTTACAAAAATTAAATGAGCTAATATATTTATGAAGCACTTACAACAGACCCTGGCTCATATTAACTGCTGTGTGTCTGCTGTTGTATTATTCATCAGTTTATAAGCCTATAATGCTATATTATGGGGGCAGGGTAATATCATACAAATTTTAGTTGTGCCACTCACTATTCACAACACAACTTTATGCATGAAACAGGGAAACACTTCACAGCACTGTTACTTTACCCTATGTCCATTCTCTCAGTAGAATGTAAGATCCCTAGAGACATTGTTTTATTTACTGCTCTATCGCAGTTACACTAGAGCACACAGTTAGAGATAAAAACTTTAGCAGAATAAATATATAAATATGGTTGGAAAAAGAATTTTTTCCAGATAACTCTCCTGATGTCAGGCAATAACCATTGGTCAATTCAACTATTGACCAATAACCACTGGTCAATTCAACCACTGACCAATTCAAGATTTTCTCTGGTGCAATGGAAGATGGTTCTAATTTCTGAATTTTGGTATGTCAGAAATTTGCTTCTTAATCAGTTTTTTCCTCTTCTTTTTTTTCTTGGCTGCGCTGTGCGGCTTGCAGGATCTTAGGTCCCTGACTAGGATTGAACCCGCGCCCTCGGCAGTAAGAGAGGAATCCTAACCACTGGACCACCAGGGAATTCTCTTAATTAGTTTTTTGAGACCTCAAACATCCTTTCACATATGAACAATTTTATAAATATGGTTAGGTTCCCAGAAGAGCCCACAAAAGCCTATTTGACCCAAGGGTATATAAAGAATAGTACAATGCCTAACACCTTCCTTTCTTAGGTGAAATTATATGTTCAGTTCTAATCTGGGATACCTGAAACATATTTACCTGTGCTCGTGGTAGCACCAGTGGCTCTAGAATCTGGGATTGGTAACTATGTTCAAGGCTCTAGAGAGAAGAGAGGTAGAGACTTCCTGGAACCAGAAGAAGTCAGTGCTCAATGTGTGCATATGAGGTGGTAATTCTGGGTCAAACCATCGGCAGTTGATCTTCACTGGGGTAAAAAGGCAGTTGTCCTTACAGGGATCATAGTATTTCCATGCAACTTCCTCAGCACCAGATCAAATGTATAAAACTTTATAGGAATTAACTTGATGATGTTCTATGTTTACATCAATCTATATAATAGTGACAATATATTTTATCTTTCAGAATCTTGAAAAGAGCAACTATATAAGTTGGTAATAAAGTAAATTAATTGGTTTCAGGATGCTCTCTTTGACTAGCTCAATAATACAATGGAAAAAGTGAGAAATAAAAATTTCTTAAGAAAGCTAGCTTACAAATGTTAGGAATTATTATTTTCGGGTTTTCTGAAATACAAACATTGATTGAATGAGTCTAAATTCTGCATTTGTCCTGTCACACACAGAGGAGGCACTCTAGTAGAATAATATTAAGACACATGAAAAAACTTCTAAGAAAAATAATTCATTATGCTTTAAAATTCTTTTAATTATTATGTAATAACAGTCAAGAAAAATGAACTAGAAGTATACCTTCTCTATAGCTACGTATACAACTTTATCATTGACTTTTTTCCTCCTAAGGTCTGACATTAGTAAGAAAACAAAAACATGGTTATAAAATTAAACCTTCTGCAAGGAAAAAAATTTTTTTAACATCTTTACTGGAGTATAATTGCTTTACAATGGTGTGTTAGTTTCTGCTGTATAACAAAGTGAATCAGCTATACATATACATGTATCCCCATATCCCCTCCCTCTTGTGTTTCCCTCCTAGCCTCCCTATCCCACCCCTCTAGGTGGACACAAAGCATCGAGCTGATCTCCATGTGCTATGTGGCTCCTTCCCATTAGCTATCTATTTTACATTTGGTAGAGTATATATGTCCATGCCACTCTCTCACTTCGTCCCAGCTTACCCTTCCCCCTCCCCGTGTCCACAAGTCCATTCTCTACGTCTGCGTCTTTATTCCTGTCCTGCCCCTAGGTTCTTCAGAACCGTTTTTTTTTTTTGTTTTTTTTTTTAGATTCCTATATATGTGTTAGCATACGGTATTTGTTTTTCTCTTTCTGACTTACTTCGCTCTGTATGACAGACTCTAGGTCCATCCACCTCACTACAAATAACTCAATTTCGTTTCTTTTTATGGCTGAGTAATATTCCACTGGATATATGTGCCACATCTTCTTTGCCCATTCATCTGTCAGTAGACACTTAGGTTGCTTCCATGTCCTGGCTAGTGTAAACAGAGCTGCAATGAACATTGTGGTACATGACTCTTTTTGAATTATGGTTTTCTCAGGGTATATTGCAAGGAAATTTAAATTATCTAAGATAAGTTACTATAGCAAATTAAATTAAAGACATATCATGCATCTACAATGTGTAAGACACTATAAGAGGAACAAAGAGAAGTGTAATTTAAATAGAGGAGATTAAGAACAATGTATCAATAGCTATATTCAAAGATAAAGTAAAAGAAGGAATAGACAAAGAATTCAATGGGAAGGCAATTCAAGAAGTCAATGAGACAGAAAAACTTAATGAAGGAGGTCACATTTGACGCAGGCTTTAAGAGAGGAACACTCAGCAGGCTGAAAATAGGGGGCAAACAGAGGGAGAACATTTCAGGAAGGAAAGACAGAATGAACAAAGGCAGCGAGGAGGGAAGTTGATCGTGGCTTAGTGGTATAGAAGATATACAGTCTGAAAGGAGTTTAGGGAAATAATACAGGAGTAGAAAGGTAGTAAAAAGGGAACAATGAGAAGCCAGCCTCATTTATGGTCAGGAAAAAAAAGACACTGTCTATATAAATATCTACATTCTTGAAATTGTGGTCAAAGACATGAAATATACATTCTCTGCAAAAACATATAATCTACATTTAAAAAACTGCAGTTATCAATACAAAATCATAGCAAAGGCACAGTGGTAGGGAAGTTCAACATGAGTTCATGGAATAGCAGGTAATCTGGTTTGGAAGTTTAAAAAAGTGGTAGTGGAATAATAAGGAAGTAATAAGGGAGTAATGAGAAAGACAGTCTCCACATGTGTGAAAAAAGGGCAATGTTTATTTAAATATCTACATTTTTGAAACTGTGGTCAAAAACATTAAACCTCATACTGCTATATATGAAAAGTCATAAAGATAGTTAATCTCAGAAGTTCTCCAGGACACTCAGCTTCCAGTATTGGCAGACTGTGAACTCCTAGCAGATAAGAATTATGAAAACTAGATTAAAACAAACTATTTAAAATCCTGGAACATGTCCAAAATATCGACAGAAACTGGACGAGAGTTTAATTTCAAAAAAATTACAAATGGAAGAAATAATGATAAACTATGGCTTCTTAGTCTGGAGATAATATCCAACTCTCACAGCTATAGCAGCCAAACAGTGGCGGAAAACTACCCCCTTATCAACAAAATATCACAGAGATTCAGAGTTCAGGGCTAGAAAAGTGGCTGGAAATTGATGGGAAAATACTGATCGCGAAACCATGCAAGGAAAATGACCCAAATTCAGGACATAAACTATCCAAACCTAGGCTGACAGCTAAACTATGCACTAAAAAGGAAATGAACTAATGATACTGATACTTGCAACAACAAGGATGAATCTCAAGAGTACTGCGTTAAGTGAAAAGAAGTCAGACACAAAAGACTCCTACTGTATGACTGTATTTATATGACATTCTGGAAAAGACAAAACTATAGTTAAAGAAAGCAGATCAGCTGCTAGTGCTAAAGGTGAGGAGGAGGGGGACTGGTTACTAACTTTTTGGAGTGACAAATATATTCTGTATTTTGATGATGGCAGTCACATGTTACACATTTGTCAAAACTTATCAAATTATACACTTAAAATTAGTGAATTTTATTGTATATAAATTATACCCAGTATTTTAAAATTTTTTTTCAAGAAGGATTTTTATTTCTTGCATCACTTACTAAGAACTGTATCATTAATCTGAAGCTCCTCTATTACCACTAGATTCTGATATTTCCCCTTCCTGCCCTCTACTTTAGAACCACTGTCCAAAATGAGATGTCAGTAATGGGTGTGTTGCATATGTAAATAATGTAAAGGCTGGAAAAAAGGAACAGGGACAAGGAACCATTGGCCTAAAACAACATCTTCAAGAAAAATGAGATCAGGATTAGAGAGAAAATATTAGTCGCCCTGGAAGAAGCAATACAAAGATGCTTCTTAAGGTGGTCTATTAAGCAATAGCTATGCTCAGAGAGAAACTTACCCTCAGTTTCTGACTCACATCCTCTATAATTGCACTGTCCAATAAGGTTGCCACTAGTCACATGTGGCTAACTGATAATTTTTAAAAAATTAAAATTAAATTAAAAGTTAAGGGCCTCCCTGGTGGCGCAGTGGTTGAGAGTCCGCCTGCCGATGCAGGGGATACGGGTTCGTGCCCCGGTCTGGGAGGATCCCATATGCCGCGGAGCGGCTGGGCCCGTGAGCCATGGCTGCTGAGCCTGCGCATCCGGAGCCTGTGCTCCGCAACGGGAGAGGCCACAACAGTGAGAGGCCCGCGTACCACAAAAAAAAAAAAAAAAAAAAAAAAAAAAAGTTAAGTTCCTCAGTTACATTACCACATTTTAAGGCCTAAACAGCCCTATGTGGCTAATGGCTATCATATTAGACAGCATGGAAAACATTGCCATCATGAGAAGAGTCTATCAGATAGTCTATTTTGAAATTGAAGATTATAGAATAATGCTAAGACATCTTAAAAATGCCATAGGAAAAAAGGAAACAAGGAAAAATATGTAAAAGTGAAGTGGTTCCTTGGTACTATAAAATGTTTATAGAAGAATGATAAAACTGGAGGAAGTCAGGCCTTAAAGTCACACAGAACTGAGTTCAAACTCCGATCTCATCCCTGGGTAAATTATTTCCCTGCACTTCAACTGAAAAAACTGATATAAAATGAGTATAATAACACTTTGTTAAAGCTATCTTAAAGTTGTTTTAAGAATTAAATAATATGAGAAGTACCTAATACAGTGTCTGGCACATGGTATAAATATTAGTTCCTTAGTTTAATTGCAACTAAGGGTAATTTTTGGCATATTGGCTACCTGATACTAGCAACCAGAAACTTTTTATTTTACAGTTCACAATTTTGGTTAAGATAAATCTACCAACCACCATTTCCTTGAATTTTTAAGGATATAAATACAAACAAATCACCTTTTAAAACAAAATAGTACATAACCCACAGTTTTAGTAATAAAAGTGTTAATTCTTACCTTAGATGAAATGATCCGGTTATCTATAAATTTCTGAGGTGTGTAAAGGCCATACTGAGGAAACCTGTTGGCTATGTAAATAGTTCTTGTGTCACTTTGATGTGGTGGGTCAAAACCCTAAGGCCAAGCAAAAGAAAAATAATGGTCAACAAGGTTAGTTGTTATGATTCTTTACTGCTGGTTCTATTTAACTGATCATATTACACATATTATTACTGGCCTTGAACTGCATATAGGCTCAATCTATTTAATTATCAGAAGAGTTAAGCCATATTTGTTTTCTTTCAAAGTAAACAGGTACATTTTCTTCAGATATAAACTAACTAGGTAATAACCTCTAGTAATGAAAAATAGTCCATACTCTGTCAGAAATGCTACCACAAGAAGACCTACAGAAGCACTTGAAGACAAGGCTTCTTTCCTTCCCTTTCATTCCTGGGGTTCCTTGCTTTTCTCTTAGGATAGATTCCTAGCCAGTGGTATGGAAGTCCTGTGTAGCTAAGGCCTAGTCAGCACCTACCATATCTAAGGACAAAGGCTTACATTTTATTTTACACCCAGATCAACTCGGTTTCAAAGGGCTTTGTTCCCAGAGGACTTAAAATGCATTGGATAGCCCAGATTCATTCCATACAAGCATTTCTTTGCGCTAGTTACATTATCAATCTACTCCCTGAAATACGGATATATGCTATAATTCTGGCCTCAAATTTAGAAGACCCTCAATTAAGGTACATTCAGGAATGATCTCTAGTGGAAAAGTTTGCCCTGGTGACAAGAATACTGATACTTTATTCTACAGCACTGTACTCTTTTCCAGAGTGGCAAGTGAATCTTTAAGACTCCTTGATAGATATCGGCATCCCTGTAAAGTTTCCACTAAGCACAGACACACACAAATAGTGGAAATCCCCATATTACCTAGAGGGATGTTTTGTTTAGCACATCAGAATATTAGAAGTGCTACATATGGGTTTCAACTGCTGTTATTCATGGTTTTAAACAATTTATTTTGTGATCTTAGAAACAGCTAGTACAGAACTGTGCAAATTAAATGTATTTGTATACTCCATTAAAAAATGAAGTCTTATTTTATTTGTTTATGCTACTTAAAGTGATGACCACATTTTGTGGATGTGAATGTGCTATTATGTATCTGATTTCAAAATCAGTTTAAGGATAAAATGTGGCACACATGTTTATTTTCCTCATAAATTTTCTTTTAAACATTTCATAATTGTGCCCTGTAATAACTCATGGGAGAAAGAGGGCAGGTTTCAAAATCAGAGTCAGAACTCACTGCTCTATCTGGAATATCATAATTATTTAAAAGATATATACCATTTATTCAATCAATAACTATTTACTGAGTTTAAGCACTATGTTAAGCCATGAAGGATTATGTGATTTGTTACATACTCAAGCATATCGTAACATGCTCCAACTCAATAAATAAATCAATGAACAAACAGTTTGAATGCTACTGCTGTAGTCTATGGATGTGTTTTTCAAAGATGGTCCACAGAAGTTTGCCTGTAACTTTCATAAAATAACAAAAGGGACACACAGGTAATGGAAGCATTAGACTCCATGGAGCATATGTATTCTGTATCCACTCTGTAACCATGTTAACATAACACTAAGTCATACCCCATGCATGTAAACTTCTGAGATAAAGAAAAAAAAGTAAACTTGAGGGTTTGAAAGAGTATATAAATCTTTAAGATGTCAAGACAACTAAGACTGAGAAGCACTGATATAAAATTTTATTTTATTTTTTGCTAAATCCCACCAAGATTATTACTATGTACATCTAAAGTTAAGAAACAAAAAACAGGGACTTCCCTGGTAGTCCAGAGGTAAAGAATCCGCCTTACAATCCAGGGGACGTGGGTTCACTCCCTGGTCAGGGAACTAAGATCCCTCATGTTGCAGGGCAACTAAGCCCATGTGCCACAACTACTGAGCTTGCACGACTCAACTAGAGAGCCTGTGTGCCGCAAACTACAGAGCCCACGCGCGCTGGAACCCGCATGCCACAACTACAGAGCCCACATACCTTGGAGCTTGTGCGCCACAACCAGAGAAGAAAAAACCCCGCACGGCACAACTAGAGAGAAGCCCGTGCTGCAACGAAGAGCCCGCGCGCCACAACGAAAGATCCAACGCAGCCAAAAATAAATAATAAATCTCTAAAAAAAAAAAAGAAACAAAAAACAAAACAAATGCCCTCCCCCAAAATATACTGATGTTTACATTATAACCTCTCATTCATTACTAGAATATACTATATATATAAATGCGTGCACTATACAGAAGCAAATGCTCATCATTCTCCATCCCTCTCTCCTGGATGGACCAGTGATCACATACTAAAGTTTTGGAACTCCTGAGATTTCTACAATTATTTCAAGGAGATATTTTGAGATGTTCCAAGAATAAAATCAGTTTTAAATTAAACTGAATTTTAAATTCAGCATCGCCATATTCCAAGAAATCATAATTTAAAATAAGATGACAATACCAAAAGGAGAATAACGATAGTATGTTTTTCCTTATTCCCAAAGATGCTATAACATCCACTTAAGCATTTTGAGTTGTTTTTCCAGTGATTAATTAAAATGACCTTATCCAATCATGTTATAATCAATGGCATGCATATACATGTGGGTGTGTGTATAAAATAGTTAAAATTTATATTTGTGACTGCGGTATAAGTACAGCTAAGTGTCCCTCATGGAAATTAAAGCTTTAACTTCAATTCATTAGCATCAACTTCTTTGCCACAAATTCAAGCAGCCATGAACTAACTAAAAAGAACAAAACTGTCTAAAAATGAGAAAAGTGACTTAGGGCAGGTCTGTGAATCTCTGAAATTGTATGCAAATTTGCATATCTGTGCATTAAAAAAATTTTGGTTAAATCTTGGCCACGCCACGCGGCTTGCAGGATCTCAGTTCCCTGACCAGGGACCGGACCTGGGTTACAGCAGTGAAAGCGCCAAATCCTAACCACTAGACCATCAGGGAACTCCCATACATGCATTTTGCTGATGACAGAATAGTCTTCCTCAGATTTTGATGACATAAAGAAAGTTAGAACCACTTATCTAAGGTCTTGCTTTTATAATCAGTTCCCCACCTCAATATTCCATATTTTAAAAATGACACAGAGAATTGTTTCAATAACACCTCTACTTTGTTTAACAGGAATCAAAACAAACAGATTTTATCAAAATTAATTGCATAACTATACCATTAATGTGAAGTTCAAGTATAGTTTCATGCTATTTCTAACAAGCATTACCAGCAATTCTATGCTACTGTACAATCCGAACTCCCTAATCACTAGGCTACGGCTACACATCAGGGTTCAGAAACCTCTGGTATGTATTACACTTTCAGCCCAGACTACCCATTCACACCCTGAACCCCTGGATGGCTTGCTCCTTTCTTCTATGGTTTCATCTTGTCCTGGATAAAGGAACTGAGATAGATTAATGCTATTCTAGCCACCCTGGTTTTGTTTTTACTTTTTAACATGCATTTATTTGGCTGTACCAGTTCTTAGCTGCAGCACGCAGGATCTTTAGTTGTGGCACGCGAACTCTTAGCTGCGGCATGTGGGATCTAGTTCCCTGACTGGAGATTAAACCTGGACCCCCTGCATTGGGAGCACAGAGTCTTAGCCACTGGACGACCAGGGAAGTCCCCACCCTGATTTTATTTTAATGCCTGCTAAAAAGTACAGTTGACCCTTGAACAACTCGAGGGTTAGAGGAGTCGACCCTCCACACAGTCAAAAATCTGAGTATAACTTCAGAGTTGGCCCTCTGCATCCTCAGATTCAGCCCTATAGTACTGTAGTATTTACTATTGAAAAATCCACATATAAGGGGACCTGCACAGTTCAAACCCCTGTTGTTCAAGGGTCAACTGTATAGGCTTTTGGAAGCACACAAATTTAAACTATTTAAAAATAACAACTCTCATTAACTCTAAAAAAGTATGAAATTAAAAACCTCTTTTCTGTGTGGATTTATGAGCATATGTAAAAACCACAGGTACTTTTAAAAAAAAGTGGATTAGGGATTCCCTGGTGGCGCAGTGGTTGGGAGTCTGCCTGCCAATGCGGGAGACACGGGTTCCAGCCCTGGTCTGGGAGGATCTCACATGCCACAGAGCAACTAGGCCCATGCATGACAGCTGCTGGACGTGTGCTCTGGAGCCCACGAGCCACAACTACTGAAGCCCGCGTGCCTGGAGCCCATGCCCCGCAGCAAGAGAAGGCACCGCAATGAGAGGACAGCGCGCCATGGTGGGGAATTGGCCCCCGCTCACTGCAACTAGCGAAAGCCCAAGCGCAGCAACAAAGACCCAATGCAGCCAAAAATAAATACATAAATTAAATTTTAAAAAAAAGTGGATGAGCATTTAAGGTGGAAAAAAAAAATCCCATGATGGCATTCAAGGAAAGAACTGAAAACACATGGGACTGATTTGAAAAAGACTCCTTTTGTAACAGTAAACTGATGAAACCTAGGGAAACCAAACCAGAAAACAGCTTATAATTTTTAGATGTTGGTCTCTGGCACAAAGCAGTACTTAGAAATGACTCATAACATTTTATATTTTCATACCAAATATACCAGTCTCTGTACTATTCTTAAAATCCCAAAGATTTTATGAAAAATACAAGCATTACAAATAAGAGCTAAGAAGAAACTAAAACTACAGTCCTATAATTAAATATTGTCACACTTCTTTAACATAACTAAGAAAACATTTTTAGAGTTCACAGTGATTAAAGTAAATTTGTACATTTAATCATTCCTATGTGTGATCTATTTCCTCCATAATAGAAAAAAGCTACAAAACAAACCAAAAACCATGAAAAACAACATAAAAAGAAGCATTCAAAATTGCAATGGCACTGTTATTAAAATAAATGAACAGAAGCTTTATTTCGGTCACACACTTTCTATGACACAAAGTGATTTTTGTTGGCTACGTGTTCCAACGTACACAATACTTCTGGGGAAGAATGATTTAATGTATTTTACCAAATCTACAAACTTAATTGTGAATTACTGTTTCCTGGATATAGACTTTGAATAAAATACATCTATACGAAGGTATTATAAGGACAAGATAATTTTACACTGTTAAGAGACCAAAGCAAGGTGAGAGGGAATAACTTAAAATGTCCATGATCTAAACACAATTTAACTTTAACTTTTTGTATCATGATACATAATTTTCATTTTAGGATTTAAGGTAGTTTGCCATCTATCGGACCAGTCTGGGCTTCCAAGAACCCTGGCTTACTGCAGAGGTGGGTTGGAACTGGCTTTCCAGTTACAGGGTTCAAAATTTAGAGTGATCTTTGACTCCAAACATCTTAAATCATCTGCAAATACTTTACTACAGGAAGTTCATCTCTTATAGGAAGCTCATCTCTTATATTACCTCCCAAACTTGATTTCCCACTCCAACATACACCTCTAGCAGCCCCTATGGAAATAATATGGTGACCCCTCAAAAAGGTAAACACAGAATAACTGTATGATCCAACAATTCCACTTCTGTGTATAAACTCAAAAGAAATGAAAGCAGAGACTCGAACAGATATTTGTAAACCCATGTCCGTGGCAGCATTATTCACAATAGCCAAAAGGTGGAAGCAACCCAAGTGTCCATTGACAGACGGATGGATAAACAAAATGTGGTGTGTACAATGGGATATTATTCAGCCTTAAAAAGGAAGGAGATTTTGACACATGCGATAACATGGATGAACACTGAAGACATTATGCTAAGTGAAATTAAGCCTGTAACAAAAGGACGAAATTTTTAATTTATTCCTCTTATATAAGGAATAAGAGTTGACAAATTCGTACTTTGCGAGGCATTTATTCAAGGGGAGCTGGGGAGGGGAGAGGAACAGGGCATTAGTGTTTAACGGGTACAAAGTTTCAGTCTGGAAAGATCAAACAGTTCAGGAGACAGATGGTGGTGATTGATGGCTGCATAACAGTGTGACTGTACTTAATGCCACTAAACTGTATATTTAGGAATTGTTAAAATGGCAAATTTTATGTTAAGTATATCTTACTAGAATTTAAAATATGTCAATTTCACCCATTTGGGACTTTACCACGGATTTTCTGGATTACAAGAATCCTATTTGGCCATTATTCAACTGTGACAGTAAATGTCTCTTATTTGCTAGCCTGGTGATTTGAAATCACAGAGACATTTATGATAAAAATAAATGTGTGAGGTAGTTTTAGTTTAGATCAAATTTAAAATCATAGATTTCACTAAGGGAGAATTTAAGGTTTCTGTAACCAAGAACCCTAAATTGATTTTTTTGGTTTACCTATCCAGTTGAACACTGGCTGGATAAGGAATGAAACTAGTAACTCTTCTACCTGTGGTATCCAGATTGGAGATAGATGAGTAAAATGGAATTTCTACTAAGGTTTCCCAAACATTTTTAAGCCTCCTCCCTCTCCACTCACAATCATAAACAACAATGGCAATGAAGATGGCTTCCTACGTCCTCCTCAGTATATCAGAAGCAATGGGGTTACAGTTCTGAGGCCAGAGACAAATATCCTTTACACAGAAAACATATCCCTTACAAAGTATCTTCAAAGTGTAATATTTTAAAATATATATCAATCACACCCACAAAATTCTAAACAATAACAACATTAAAAAGTATATTGAAATCAACTATACTTCAATTAAAAATAAAAATTAAAAAAATAAATAATAAATTGGTGAAAAGTATATTGAAGACAAAGAATAGAAGCTGGTGAATCCTACTTATTTAGGCAAAAATTGACACAAAAGGTAGAAAGAAGTAGGGTGGAAGGAAGATACACAATTGTCCTGTTAATAGGAAACTTGTTTTCAGGAATGCCTGAACCAAGAAACTGGAACCAAATAAATAGCAGCAGTGGCAATAACAAAACCCAACAATCTTGTACCTACTACCAGTCTCACTTTCCACAATCTAGACATCCTACCTTTCAACCTGCCATAATTATAAACATTTTAAATGTTTCTCAAAATTGGTAACACTCTTGCTCTTATGTTGAATGAAACTGTATGCTGTTCCTGTTACCAGATAGCTACAACTGAATACCAAGCATTAATATTTAGCAAATCAACCAAAATAACACTATCACTGAAATACTATTTCTGAATGACCATATAGTTTGCTTTACAGGCTTTTCTACTCACCTATGTTTTCTGATCAGTTGCTTAATTGTGTTTCCCTATTCTCATTGAGAGAAATTATATGTAATGGTTCTCAATTAGAGCTAAGAGATTACATGCCTCAAAGTTAAAACTCCTTTTGGGGAATGAGCCTAAGGGAAAGAAGGAAGACTTCTAGAAACCGTTTTCAGAAATGAGGTTAGTACTGATTTTCACAATGATTTGAGGGGTGGGGGTGTCTAGTGGCATTTAGTAGGTGGGTGAATGGGTGGGGCAGAGATATTAGACATTCTTCAATGAACATCAGAGTCCTGACAACAAGGAAATGTCCTGTGAACCAGACAACTTTCAAATGCCCTGCCTGATATTCACATTTGTAAAAATCTCTTTAGAAAAATATGAACCTCCTCTTTAAAAACAAACACAAAATGCTTTGCATGGATTTGGGAATTTTTCAGCAATGCAACTACCATGTAAAATGAAGGAAGATAACATTTTGTCAGAACTTCCCAGAGTGTTCAGTTTCAGAAAACTGCATCACCAATGGATGTCACTTGTATATGAGTCACCAATATACTACACTTTCAGCAGTCTGCACTAGTAGCCATGAAGTCACACTGATTACAGCATTTTATTATTCACTACCTTCAGTGTAGTTACGATTGAGTACTTACATACTGAAACAGATATTATTTAATATAAATGTATTTATTTTTCCTTCATACTAGTTTCCTTCATAACTAGGGTTATAATGTTGATTTTAAAAAATCAAGTTATATATGTAGGTTATATATTTAAATTTTATTTCAAGATAAAAATGGAAAGAACATTTATGAAATATCTGTTAGAAATAGGGGGTACCGGGTCCAACAGGATTGAAAACTATGTACTTTTATGGCCAAAATCTAACCAATATTACAAGTACTATCTTGGGTTTATAATAGAATCCCCTCAAGTTAGAAGCTGCTGCTTATACCATGAGCAGAATATTGGTATTCAAACCAGGAAACTACAACAAATATTTCCAAGTACATATTTAAACAGGCTTAGGTGTAACAGAGAAAAATTCTAAACAATAACAACATAAAAATATATTGAAGTCAGAGAATAGAGACAATGAGTGAATCCTATTTAGTTAAGACAAGAACTAAAACAAAAGGTAGAAAAAAGGTGGAAGGAAGATACACAATTGTTTTACTAATTTTATATTAGTCAAGAGCATGAGAAACATGCTTCAGAAAAAAGTAAAACATGTCTATATAAGATTTAAAAAAAAAGAACTTAGCAAATCCTAAACTATTGCTATGAAAATTTGAAAATTAAATTTTAAGCATGGAAATGATTATTCAGCAACACTGGGTCAAACTGGCATAATTCTGAAAATGTATTTTTAAAAAAACACAAAAGAATATGTTTGCATATTTTCAGTTCTTTTGGCAAACAATTCATTTACCCTGTATAATGACTATTAAAATTCTACTGCTGATCTGCAAATTCTTGCCTTTTGGTATTTTCTGGCATGTAATGAAAAAAATTTACTTTAACAACCAATCAAAGAGTATTTACTGAGTACTTAACTAGATGCTTTTCAATGGACTAAGGACCACTGATGATAAAAAGGAATACGTGACTTAGTCCTTGCCCACTTGGAGCTGATGAAACCTTAGTGTTTTAGGCCCTACAATTTATTACTTAGATATCACCTAATTTCCTATTTCCTCTCACATATTTAAGATCAAACTAGAATTATTTTCTGGTTTGAATGTGGTACGCCCAGCATGGATATCTACTAAGCAACTTTATGTAGAGTTTAGGAGAGAGGGTTGGACTTGAGATTGGAAGCCAGCAAGCATAATGATGGTGGTTAACGTCAAAGATACGTATGAGACTGCCTGTTCAGAGAGTACAGAGGAAGAAGAGAATAAGGGTAGGAGATGAATTCTGAGGGCTATCATTTAAGATACATGTGGGAGAAAAGGCGTAAGCAAAAAGGAAAAAAGATCATCAGAGCAGAAGAAAAACAAGAAGAGTAGTATGGCAGAAACCTGGGAAGAAGTTGCAAAAAGGCATTATTTCATATGCTGCAAAGGAAGATAAGAATTGAAAAAAGGACAACTGAATTTAACAACTCGTAAATCATCAGTGGCTTCTGCCAACGCAGTTTGAGTACAGTTAAAAGGGCTACAGTGGATTAATGACTGGGGATGGAGAGGAGGGTGGGGAAATGGGGATAGCGGTTAACAACTGAAAAGCTGGATCAAGCGAAACATTTTTAGTAAAAGCAAATCATAAGCTTATTTTTACGTTTGAAATGAAGAATCTGGTAAAGAGGAAGAAAAAGTTACGGGAAGGAAAAGTCACTGAAGGATCAAGGAAAAAGAAGAGAAAACAATCAAGAGCCAAGGTATAAAGTATTAACTGTGGAAATGGACAGGATCTCTAATTTGACATGGAATTTAAAAATTTGAACATGAAAAATGAAGAAAGCTGAAATCATATACTATTACATTTTCTATTTTGGTAATTTTAAGAAATACCTTTATGATGAGTTGACACAGTCATCAACTGAGTAACTAAGTTCAGTTACTCAGTGTTTACAGACTTCATATCTTCCTATGGCTTTCTGTATACACTCATATCTAATGGAAACTCTGACTGCGCCACAAATCAGATCACCAATTCTTCCCTATAAGATTCAATTAACTCTAAACTTCACATTCACTTTCTAAAAAAATTACTAATAGATATTTCTTTTATAACAACAAAAAAACATAATTAGGAAACTTGGAGACACTAATTATTAATGGTCATCACACTGATTTCTGATAACCAAAGGCAATGGTTCACAGAGTTTTGGATTTCACAGAGCAGAAAAAAAATTTTTAACTGGAAAACTAACATAAATTTGCCAACTTCTAATTCTTCTAAGCAAGAATATTAATAAAAAAGAAAGTAAGGAAAACAACCTAAGACTTAGTTCTTCTCGTAAGGCTGAGAAACTATCACAGCCCAGTGGAGCCTAAGAACACATGAAGACTAAATGTAATATGTTATCCCACATGAGATTTTTTTTTTTTTTTTGCAATACGTGGGCCTCTCACTGTGGCCTCTCCCGTTGCGGAGCACAGGCTCCGGACGCGCAGGCTCAGCAGCCATGGCTCAAGGGCCCAGCCGCTCCGAGGCATGTGGGATCTTCCCAGACCAGGGCACGAACCCATGTCCCCTGCCTTGGCAGGCAGACTCTCAACCACTGCGCCACCAGGGAAGCCCCATCCCAGATGAGATTTTGAACCAGAAAAAGAATACTAGTGAAAACCACAATGAGATACTACCTCACACCCGTTAGAATGGCTATTATCAAAAAGACAAGAAATTGGGGCCTCCCTGGTGGCGCAGTGGTTGAGAGTCCGCCTGCCGATGCCAGGGGATACGGGTTCGTGCCCCGGTCCGGGAGGATCCCATATGCCGCGGAGCGGCTGGGCCCGTGAGCCATGGCCGCTGAGCCTGCGCGTCCGGAGCCTGTGCCTCCGGAGCCTGTGCTCCGCAACGGGAGAGGCCACAACAGTGAGAGGCCCGCGTACCGCAAAAAAAAAAAAAAAAAAAAAAAGACAAGAAATAACAAGTGTTGACGAGGATGTAAACTGGTACAACCACTATGGAAAACAGTACAGAGGTTCCTCAAAAAATTAAAAATAGAACTACCATATGATCCAGCAATTCCACTTCTGGGTATTTATCTGAAGAAAATGAAAAACACTAATTTGAAAGATATATGCACTCCATGTTCACTGTGGCATTATTTACAATAGCCAAGGTATGGGAAAAAACTGAATGTCTATCAACAAATGAGTGGATAAAGAAAATGTGGTACACACACATATATATATATAAAATATTCAGCCATCAAAAAAATGAAATCTTGCCATCTGCTGCAGCATGGATGGGCTTTGAGGGCATTATGCTAAGTGAAATAAGTCAGACAGAGAGAAGACAAATACTGTATGATCTCACTTATATGTGGAATCTAAAAAAAACTCCAAGCTCATAGATACAGAAATAATGGAGAACAGACTGGTGGTTGCCAGAGGTGGGGTTGGGGAGTGGGTGAAATGGGTGAAGGGAGTCAAAAGGTACAAACTTCTAGTTATAAAATAAATAAGTTATAGGATATAATGTACACCCTGGTAATTATAGTTAATAATACTGTATTGTATATGTGAAAATTGCTAAGAGTGTAGATCTTAAAAAGTTCTCATCACAGGGAAACAAATTCTGTAACACTGGGTGGTGATGGATATTAACAAGACTTACTGTGGTGATCATTTTGCAATATATACAAATATGGAATAAAGTACAGGGTTTAATTAATAATAATGTATTAATATTGGTTTATTAGTGTAACAAATGTAGCACAGTAATATGTTAATAAGAGAAAGTGGGTGAGAAGAATGTATAGGAATTCTCTATTATTTTTGCAACCTTTCTGAAAACCTAAAACTATTTTACAATAAAAAGTTAATTTTTTTAAAAGTTAAAATGACAGTCCTCAAAAACAAGGACATATATAAGTTTAAGCAAAGACAAAGACACACACACAGACGTGTGTGTTACACTGACCTTGCTTTTCTCATTTTGCCATAGACCACTGAAAACTTTATCTCCATCTACAGGAAACATTATTAGGGAACTCATGGTCTAAGAGACTATATAAAGATTGATAAAAGCATCTCTGATTATTTAAGAATTTTGACTTTTCCTGTCTCATAATAAATTCCTAAGTTTCTTTCTTTTTTTTTAATTCTGCAAATATACGATGGAAAAAAAGTTGATCAACACTCACAGGTAAGCACTGCATCAATTCCCTTTAATGTTGCATAGGAGTTGGACATACAAAGTCTGAAGGTCTGCACATCTAAGTTAGAGGCCAGTTCCTCCACAGTATTTAAATTTCAATAGGAGGGACTTCCCTGGAGGCGCAGTGGTTGAGAGTCTGCCTGCCAATGCAGGGGACAGGGGTTCGAGCCCTGGTCCGGGAACATACCACATGCTGAGGAGCAGCTAAGCCCGTGCGCCACAACTACTGAGCCTGAGCTCTAGAGCCTGCGAGCCACAACGACTGAGCCTGTGAGCCACAACTACTGAAGCCCACGCTCCTAGAGCCTGTGCTCCGCGAGAGGCCACCTCAATGAGAAGCCTGCGCACCTCAACGAAGAGTGTCCCCCGCTCGCCGCAACTAGAGAAAGCCTGTGTGCAGCAACAAAGACCCAACACAGCCAAAAATAAATAATAAATTTAAAAAAAACTTTCAATAGGAAAAGACAAGGTTAGAGAACTACTTCCCTGCCTTTCAGTAGTAAAAAAAAAAAAAAAAAAAAAAAAAAAATCAAGCCCATCCTCACATCTCTGTTAGTTTTCTGAACTAATATATTAAAGAGCATAGTGGAGAAGTGAGGTAAGGAAGGATATCTATATTCGTTTTGTAGCTCATGAAATGCAGTAGTGAAGAAACAATTTCCTAGGTAAAATGTGATTAAGACTTGAACTGACTTATATACTACTCAAGCTTTATCTATCAATTGCACTCATTGCAAAAGACTCTTCAAAGCAAAATCTTAAAAGACCAATATGTAACACAAGTATTTACTGAGGAACATGTGCTTGATACTATGCTAGGCACTGCACCAATTTAAGTAAAAATATTCGACCATTATCAAGCCATCTACTATTTCATTTGTTAAATTACCCTATAATTTAATTTTAAAAATCATTATAAATACTGTGAGCATTGACTACATGCTAGGTAGTACGCTTGGTACTGTGGAAATACCAAAATAAGAAGTAAGGGCCTGGGCTTCCCTGGTGGCGCAGTGGTTGAGAGTCCGCCTGCCGATGCAGGGGACACGAGTTCGTGCCCCGGTCCGGGAAGATCCCACATGCCGCGGAGCGGCTGGGCCCGTGAGCCATGGCCGCTGAGCCTGCGCGTCCGGAGCCTGTGCTCCGCAACGGGAGAGGCCACAACAGTGAGAGGCCCACGTACCGCAAAAAAAAAAAAAAAAAAAAGAAGTAAGGGCCTGAATAAAACCTCATTAAAACAAACAAAAAAAGGCCTTTTAATAAGCACAAAAAGTGAAACAAATATCAAGTAAAATTAGTAAAATTTTGACTGAAATAACAGTAAGTCATTAGATGACTCGCTTTTTTTCTATAGAAAATTATCAAGTACATTCTTCTGAATAAAGAGTTAAATAACATAATTTTTAAATATAAAAAATAAAGTATGGCATAATTTCATTACAGATGTAATAAAAGTTATTAATAAAAATGGACAACTAGGAACTTCCCTGGTGGCTCAGTGGTTGAGAATCTGCCCGCCAAGGCAGGGGACACGGGTTCAAGCCCTGGTCCAAGAGCAGCTAAACCCATGCACCACAACTACTGAGCCTGCGCTCTAGAGCCCGCGAGCCACAACTACTCAGCCCGCACACCACAACTACTGAAGCCTGTGTGCCCTAATGGCTGCGTGCCACAACTACTGAAGCCTGCACGCCTAGAGCCTGTGCTCCGCAATGAGAGAAGCCACCACAACAAGAAGCCCGTGCACCACAACAAAGAGTAGCCCCGGCTTGCTGCAACTAGAGAAAGCCCCTGCTTAAAATTAAATAATTAAAAAAAATTTTTTTAATTAAAAAAAAAAGACAACTATCTTAACTCTTTGGCATTTCCAATTTCTATTTCAACATCACAAACTTCTCAAACTTCAAAACAGTTGTGGTTCCTAACGTTTAAGATGAAAAAAGAAATTTAGAACTGAAAATCTTTCAAAAAATTTGCCATGCTGTTCAAAATCAATTTAAATGTATTGCATTTCATATTAGATAACATATTCAAGAGGAGATATATATTAAGGTACAAGCAAGGCCTAGCTTCTTCTGGTACCTAAAATTTTATGTCAACTTGAAAATGGCCATAGCTGACTAATTACAGGAACTCTTGATCACTTCTCTCCTTTTCCTCTACAAACCTGTCACCCCCATCTCCAGAGTACCACTGCTTCCTAAATTTCTTTCCCTAACTCATTCTTCTTGCCTCACTCTTGGGTAGATTTAAAATGGCAGGATTAGGAAAGAGATATACAGGGAAAACTGCTGCTACTGCTAATTCTCTTCTACACTGCTAAACCCTCTGGAAAAACTCTCTGGGTTAAGTCCTGCCTCTGGCACTAATTAGTTACTGACCTTGGAAAAGCACATACTTTGAACTCCTCCTTCTACTTCACAAAACCAAAGACAGATAAAAAAATTTTTTTTTCTTTAATTAAGACGACTTAGCTAGGCTTAAAAGTAAGATAATTATTTCGGTAATCAGGGGCTGAGCCTATGGGACTCTGGGTCTGGAAATAGGCAGTCTGAAGTTCAATCCCTTTTGTACCAGGGTCCTAGAGTCAGGTTCAACTGAAAGGAGGTTGAAAAAAGCTGTGTACTTTTAAACATGTATAAAATCTCCCAAAATCTCCAATCTCCAAACAGAATAATATATTTTTTTAAAAAAAGAACAAAATATTACAAGACAAATCGGCCAATATGCATCAAGAACAGACAGAAACGCAAGAGGTCCAATAATAAATTCTGGGGGAAAAAAGTCATTTAAATTAAAAATTCATAAGACAAGGATGAACTCTAGATTGGATATGGAGAGAACTGATGACTAGAAGCTAGAACTAAGGAATTCACACTGAAAGCAGCACAGAGAAAATAGATGAGAAATATGAACACGAAGCTAAGAGCCAGAGCACAGATTAATATCAAGCAAGAGTTTGAGAATGAGAAAATTAAAGCCTGAGAAGCAATATTTAAAGGGAAAAAAAGACTAAACTTTTCTGAGCTGTAGAAATGACAGCTTTCAGATTGAAAATACACACAAGTGTAGAGCAGGAAAAACAAAAATCATATGAAACAACATGATGAATACAGCAGAGTAAAAACTGCAAAATATCGAGGACAAAGAGACAATCTTAAAAACGTTTAAGAGAGTATCAGCAAAGTAATGACAATTAGATTAAAAGCATATTTTACACCAGCATTAAAGTCCGAAAGCAACAGAATAAGTAGTATCTTCAATATGTTGAGTGAAAGTAACTGTTAATCTAGAATTCTGAATCTACTTAAATTAGTATTCAATAATAATTATGAAATAAAGACATTTTAAGACATAAAAACTAAGAAAGTTTACCACACATGAAGCCTTGCTTAAAAATAACTAAAGGATGTATATTTCAGCAAGAATAAAAGTAAATACAGAGGGAAGAGATGGTATTCAAGAAATAATGGTGAGTAAAAAAAATCACTGTAGGGGCTTCCCTGGTGGCGCAGCGGTTGAGAGTCCGCCTGCCGATGCAGGGGACACGGGTTCGTGCCCCGGTCTGGGAAGATCCCACATGCCGCAGAGCGGCTAGGCCCGTGAGCCATGGCCACTGAGCCTGTGCTCCGGAGCCTGTGCTCTGCAAGGGGAGAGGCCACAACAGTGAGAGGCCCGCCTACCGCAAAAAAAAAAAAAAAAATCACTGTAATCAATCAAAATGAGTAACAGTTAAAAAGTTAAGAGAACGTTTTGAGTTTAAAAAGAAGTAGAACTACAACACACACCATGGAAGAAAATATTTGCAAATCACATATCTGATAAGGGTCTTGTATCCAGAACACATAAAGAACTCTTACAACTCAAAAAAAAAAAGAAAAAAAAAGACAACTTAAATACGGGCAAAAAGATCTGAGTAAGCATTTCACCAAAAAACAAACAAACCCATAAAATACAAACTAACAAAAAACTGGTGAACAGGGACATGAAAAGATGTTTGAAATCATCAGTCATTAGGGAAATATAAATCACAACCATGATTTACCATTTATACTCACGACCATGACTACAATCAGAAAGGCAAGAACAAGTGTTGGCACGGATACGAAGACACTGGAACCCTCATACATTGCTGGTGGGAATGTAAAACGGTGCAGTTACTTTGGAAAACAGTTTGGCAATTCCTCAAAAAAGAGAGGTACCATATGACCCAGTAATTTCCACTCCTTAGGCATTTACCCAAGAGAAATGAAAATATACATCCACAAACTGCACATGAATGGTCAAAGAATCATTATTTCTGATAGCCAAAAGGTGGAAACAAACTAAATGTCCATTAATTGATGAATGAATACACAAAATGTGGTACATCTATACAATGGAATATTATTTGACATTAAGAAGAAATGAAGTACTGATATATGCAACAACACAAATGAACCTTGAAAACATTATGCTAGGTGAAAAGAAGACTGTGACAAAATATCACATAGTGTATGATGCCATTTACCTGAAATGTCTAGAGGAGGCAAGTCTACAGACACAGAAAGTAGATTAGTGATTGATTACGGCTGGGGGCTAGTGGCTTGGGGGAATAGAGAATGAGAGTTAGTGGGTAGGGAGTCCCCTTCAGGCCGTATGAAAATGTCCAAACATCACAGTGTGGTGGTGGCTGCACAACTCTACGCATATGCCGAAAAACTGGACCGTGCACTTTAATGAGTAAATCGTACAGTATGTGAGTTATATCTTAAGAAAGCTGGTAAAAGAAAAAAATAGAGCTAAACTATTATGTAACAGTAATGTGGAAGGTGAGAGGGAATACTGAGGTCAACATCTTCTAAATCCCTATATTATTTGTAGGTGGAGAGAGATGCTCAATATATAGGCACAGCTAGGAAAAAAAAAGGATAAAAATACAATCCATAGATTCTACATGATCAAAGGGAAAAAATATGAATAGAAACTTAACGAATTCAATGCAAAGCAAATCAAAATCCTAGAAAGATTTCCACAGAATTAGACAAACTGATTATAAAAAACAGCATATGGAAGAGTAAAGATCCCAAGCAATTCTGGGGGAAAAAAAAGGATTGGGGGTTCTGCCTGGCCAGATATCAAGACTTCTCATAAAACACTGTAATTAAGGTAGTGCCTTACTGGTGCACCAACAGATCAATACATGAATGAAACAGAACAGAGAACCTAGAAACAGATCACAAAACAAAGAGAATGATGGTATGTGACAGAGAAGGCAAACAACACTGGCTAGTGGGGAAAAGATGGCTCATTCAATGAACAGCACTGGGACAAATAACTTCTTATGTGGGAGAAAACAAATTCCCTACTTTATTCCATACACAAAAATAAATTCCAGGTATATTAAAGACCTAAATGTTGTAAAACTAAATTTTTAGACAACTTGAAGAAAACACTAGAAAAATAGCTTTATGACCCTGGTGTAGAAAAGGAATTCTTAAACAAGTAATAAAAAGTAGAAATCATTCACCTAATAAACTAACCTACAAATAAATTTAAAACATCAAAAAAAAAAAGACACCATCAACAAAGTTAAATACAAGGGGCAGGTTAAAAGAAGATATTTACAACATATACAACAAAGAATTGGCATCCAGACTACAGAAGAAACTAATAAGGAAAAGACACACCACCCAACAGAAAAATGGGTAATCAGTGGAGGCTAACAGAACGTTGTAAAGCAACCATACTCCAATAAAATAAAAAGAAAAGAAAAGTGGGTAATCTATTCATGAGTGAAACACAGGACACCTGAATCTCACTAGCAATCAGCAAAATGCAAATTAGGGCAAAATGATATACCTCTCACACTCATCAGATTGGTAAGTTTTTCAAGTCTGACAGTACAAAGTGTTGACCAAGCTGTAGGAAAAGGGGAACTCTCATGTTTTAGAAAATAATCTGGCAATATCTAGTAACAGTCATAACATGCACACCCCATGACCCAGCAATTCCACTTCTAGGTATTCCAATTTAAAAAAAACACACATAAACAAAAATGATCACCGCAACATTTTTTTAAATAGGAAAAAAACTGACATCAATTCAAATATCCATTAGTCCTCGAAGAATGGCTAGGGCTGGGGTTGCTTCATTTTGGTAGTTCCAGAGCCTAGCAATATGCTATCACAGGCATATGTTCAGAAAATGTTTGAGTGAATTAATAAATAAATGAGAAAGAAATAGTGTTACCTAAAAGTAGATGCAGAGTTGACAAACAGCTTTTATTACATGGAGAACTAAAACAAAATAGACAAAAATCCTTGCTTTCATGATATAAATGAGACAAATAAGTAGAGTACAGAGCATGTTAAATAGTGATAAGTGCTAAGAGAAATAAAAAAAGCAGTGAAGGGGATAGGGAAGTATGGGGGTGGGGATTTTCAATTTTATACTGAATGGCCAGAAAAGGCCTCACTGATAAGGTAACATCTGAATAAAGATTTAAAGGGAGTGAAGGAGCCAGCAGATACCTAGGATAAGAACATTGCAGGCAGAGGTAACGGCCAAGGCAAAAATCCTAAGACTGAAGTACGCCTGGCACTTCTGATGAATAGCAAGATCTGTGTGGATAAAGCAAAGTGAGTGAAGAATGATGGAAGGAACTTCCCTGGTGGTGCCGGTGGTTAAGAATCCGCCTGCCAATGCAGGGAACACGAGTTCGAGCCCTGGTCCGGGGAATGATCCATCCCACATGCCAAGGAGCCAACTAAGCCTGTGTGCGCCACAACTACTGAGCCTGCGCTCTAGAGCCTGCGAGCCACAACTACTGAGCCCGCACGCCACAACTACTGAAGCCCTCGCGCCTAGAGCCCGTGCTCCGTAACAAGAAGCTGCCGCAATGAGAAGCCCACGAAGACCCAACGCAGCCAAAAATAAATAAATAAATATATAAAAATTAAAAAAAAAAAAGGATGATGGGAGATGAGAAGTGGTTTGGGGAGCGGGGTGGATACAGATCTAGCAGAGACTTTGGCTTTTACTCTGAGCAAGAAGGCAAGTCCTCAGAAGGTTTTAAACACAGGAATTACATGACCTAACCTGTATTTTAATAAGATCACTCTGGCTGCTATGTTGAAAACAGACTGCAGGGATAGAAGGGATATTTAATGATGACAGTGGCAATCACAAGGTTCTTTGGGGTATCTGGACAAGGTCCCTACTTCAGTGCTGTTAGGATAATTGGGATTCCACTAATGCTTGACCTCTCTAACCAAATGAAAAATTGGGTATCTGAGAATGTAAGTCTGAACATAGAGATAAAATAAGCAAATACTCTAAGCTCTCGGATCTTAAACATTTTTGAGGTTAAAATTTACTTAGTCACACCAAAATAACACCACCGTAGGCCTGTGCTTCCCTGACCTACTCCTCCTCATTCATTCCTTGAGAGAAAGGCAAAGAACACAGGTACTTCCAAATTGATGCTGAAATAAATCTGATACTCATTCACTTAGTCAACCAACATTTGGTGGGTGAGTACCCACAATATGCGCCAGCTGCTGTCCTGAGTGCAAGGGCTATAAAGATGAAAAAAATATGGCCCATCCTAAGATATTTACAGTCTAGTGTGTGAGCTACCTAGACTTACATAACGTGCCATAAAGAAACACAAGCTCACTTTTAATGTTATACAGCAGCACTAACAGAAATATAACATGAGCCACAAATGCAAGCCACATATGTAATTTAAAAATTTCTAGTAACCATTTTTAAAAAGGTAAAAAGAAACAAGCAAAATTAATTGCAATATTTGACTTTACTGAATAAATCCAGAATATTATTTCAACATGTAACAATATAAAAATTGAGAGTTTTACATTCTTTTTTTATACCATTTTTAAAATCCTAGGTGTATTTTATACTTAAGCATATTTCCATTTGAACTAGCCACATTTCAAGGGTCTTGAACAGCATAATTATGCAGAATAGACCTATTTTTTAGAAAACTGAAGAGAATTTGACACAGGTACAGGGCAAAGTAAATTAGTAGAGGGAGGCTTGAACATGTTCACAGCTTAAAGAAAAAGAGTAAACATACTATAGATAATTGATATGGAGTGCGGAGAGCAGGATTAAAGAGCACGAGTGGACTGGTTAGTTTGGAAAAGAGGACCGTCGCACCTTCCTCTGTGACAAGTGGAAAGGTTAGAATTAAGATATAAACATGTTTGGTGAATGCGAATGGGTTGAGAGTTTAGGTTAAGAGCTTCCCATTTTTCTCAGTGAATCAGAAGACAATCTTACTAGCCTCCTTCCACCACTGCGGATACAAACCTGAAGGGACTACATTTATGGAACAATTTAATAAACTGTATCCTAGTATGACAACATTAAGTTGTGTTTTTAAAAATTATAGTAATTTTCTAGTTTTCTTATGGACTGGTTAATCTTTGAATTTTGTCACTTGATCTCTAAACACAGAAGCAATACTATGGATTCATTCTTTATTTTCTCACCTATTCATTTATTCAGCAAACATGTACCCAGTGTCTACTCTTATGTCAAGTACTGTGTGAGACAACGAGCATACAGAAATGAATAAGGCCCTCAGTGACCTACATTTGTGTCCCCAGTATTTAGCTTATTATGTCTGCACACAGTAAGTGCTTTAAAAACACAGCACTACATTGCCCTGTAAAGAAATATTACATGTCAACTAAAATATGAACTGACAAAGACTTTCATTTGTCTAAAGTAGCGTTGTACAATAATTTTCTGTGCTAATGAATATGTCCTACTCTGAACTGTCCAATATAGTAGCTAATAGCCACATGGATTTTTAATTAATTAGAATTTAAATAGCCAAGGTGGTTAATGGCTACCACAAAAATCTAAATATGAGAATACTGTGAGTAGCTAATGGCATTTCCACTATTATAATCATGGTGCTGTCATCTCTAATGAGTTAACACACATGTGATGCTAGAATAATACCAACTGTACCAGAAAGACATCATAAGAAAATTTTCTTAGTGTAAAATAACTTTAGCATTATGAGCCCAAAAAAGAAAGAAAGAACAAAAGAGAAAGAAAAAGAAAAGGATAGTCCAATCTTTTCAGTCTACTTCCCCAAAGGAAAACATCAACTTTCTGACAACCTCCTAATTTTTCTCATTGTGTCAAGAAGTGAAAATAGTCTGCGGAGATAAGGAGTCAAACTTTTTTTAATTAGAGAAGAATTAATAGAACATGAGTTGTTTCAGTACAAAATGACAATAAACTTTTTTTTTTGGCAAGACAATTTAAATTGTTGAAAATCGGGATGCATATAATGAATAAAGTGTTTTTATAACTCAAAAAACCTGTCTTTGTGATCTGCTTATTAATTTCTCCAAATCTGTCCTAGTTATCTGAATTTTCTTAAGTGAACCTATTGCTAAAAGACTCAATTCATTGAGCAACTGGAAGTATAACTTAAACTAGACTTTGAATTGAATAATTCCTGGTGTAGTAACCAGAATGGCTGTTTATGACTGGGATAGTAAAATACACTTTCATTACTCTGTGAATCCACTATCCTTAATGTATAATTTAAGTGACTGTACAAAGGTAATCAGAGAAACAAAGTCCTACATGGGCACAGGTCTGATTACATACTTCCGTACTTCCATACTGATAACTTAAAAGTAAAACCAGTGAAGTGAGCGACGAATGTCAGAGAGCATTTTTTGTGTACAGCGAACTTGTTCAACTTGTTAACCACCCTGTAAGACAGCTGTCTTGTAAATTAACCACACAACTCCCTGCCCTTCCTTTTAGTTGTGTTCAGCTGAAGCCATTTAAAAAAAACATTACCAGATTGCCTGTCTTGAAGATGAGAATGGTTATACAATCAGGATTTTATTCAGGTTAACAAAAATACCTAACACTGAGAAGTGGTGTCTTAAATCTACTAGAAAAAAGTTTAAGAGAACCACTAGCACACAAAAACACCATCAGGTAAACAAGACTTCTACACATGAAAATGGGCAAATCAAAGGCATGAGACCAGACCTGAAATAATCAACTTCTAAAGTTACCGAGCTGCCGCTTACTGCAGCGAAGCCAAAGTATTACAACAATTCGGTATTATAATGACATCATTAGCTTGGTTTCCTAATAAGGCATATATCTGGGATATATGAATGCCCAATTACCTAAAAATAGAGTGCTAACATTTGTCTGAGGCAGTGGCAGACAATTCTAGTTATATTTATAAGATTTTTTTTTGAGAATGATGCCCACTGCCAAATGAATTAACAGAAGGCTGGCTCTGAAACAGCATACTTCTTAGTCATAACAACAACAAAAAAATGTTCTTTCAGAGCAGGGAAAAAGAGGTATCAATGTTTTGGTCCCACAAAATCTTTACAGTCCCACAAAAACCGTTTTTGCTTCACGGCCTTTTGAATTCGTAAGTGAAAACACCGAGTTGTAACAGCATTTAATTACTAATGCGATTTAGAAATTAAGCCGCAAACAGTAACAGACCTCATCATGGAGGTAAGGTTAGGCTTCTTCAGGCAGGAGCAATTTCAGTCCTAACTGTCACGTTGCCTTAGTGGTGTATTTTGCGGGCTGTAGTTGCCAGGAGGCAAGAAAGTTTTCTCTGTGAATTAATTCTGAGAAAGGTGGCGCTTTTTATATGCCTTCAATCACCCCTTTCTAAGATCCTTTTTTTCTCCAGGTGTTCCAGTAAAACTGAAAAGTTAACCATTGATTCCAAACCGGTCTCGTTCAAACTGCCTCGGGAGAACGGAAAAAAGGGAGGTTCGCGTTCGAAAAGTTTCACTTGGGGTTAGGGCGAGGACAAGGTAAGAAGGAAAAGTCCTCCATTACTACCGTACTTACCTTCGAAACTAGACGGGGTGTTGGAATATTCTTTCTTTCCCTCACCCAGGCCTTGGGTAAAATTTCTTTCGTTGAGAGCGGTTAGACTAGGTAAGTGACCCTCCTCCTTGAGAACGCAACCGCGAAAACAGCGAGGAGAGGGAGCTGGAGACAAGTCCTCACCCTCCCCTTCGCTCAAACGAGTCCCAAATTGTTAGAGGCAGGAAACACAAGCCTCTTTTCTCTCCCCAAGACCTACTCTCTTTCCGTGCCCTCGCCCGAGTTCCTCAGGAGGGACGCCGACCCCGCTCCGGACTCGCTTCTGATCGCAGCCGCCCAGGTGCGCCGAGGAGGAGGGAGTAACCGAGAAGCGCGGGCAGGAAGCGGCCGCCGACCTCGGCGGCCCGGGCTCGGCGGCGAAACGCGTGCCGGAGCTGCGCGGGACTCTGCCGGCTCCCGGGCCCGCGCCCGCCTCCGCTGCGGCCTAGCCCGGAGACCGCGCCCCGGCCTCGCGGCTCCGCGCCGCCGGCCCTTCCTCGCCACCTGGGCCCGAGAGACCGCGCAGGAGCGAGCGTCCGGGAGGTGAGGGGCGGAAGCACCTACCAGCTGCTGCCGGACCCAGCGCCACATGCCCCCGCCGTTGCCGTCCCGGTCCCGCGGGACGCGGGGGCCGAGGGGCTGCAGGTGGAGGCCGAAGAGCCAGAGGGGGAAGCAGGAGAGCCCCTCCGGCTGAAGTTCCGCTCGCCGTCACACCCGCCTCACTCCCCGCGCCGGGGCCCCATCTCGCCGCGCCGGCCCCGAGGTCCTACAGGCGCGGTCCCGGCGCCGCCCCCGCCCGGCGCAGCTGAATCCGCTGCCGCGCCGCAGCCACCTTCATTATTGACCGTTGTCACCCGCAGTACCGCCACAACCCCACCCCCGGCCCCCCCGGGCCAGCCCCCGGCGCCCCGGCCCGCCCCCGGACGTGACGAAATTGGCTGCGCGGACCGAGGGCCCAGGCTCAGCCGCGTGGGTGGGGTAGGCGGCGAGCTTGGAAGGGGGCCGGGCTTCCGAACGCGGCGTCTGGGCTCTGCCCCCTCCCCTCATTTCTGGGGTAGGATTTAGTCGCGTGGGTGTGTCTGTCTACCGAGTCTGCAGCTCCTGGCCGACTCCTCTATTCCTACCTCCTGTTGCGGGTCTGCTTCTGGTTCTCTGCCTTCTTTGGTTCCCCCAGCAGCCCGACACGCATACGCAAGATCAGGACTGTAGTGACTGAAAGTTAATCCCCGGAGGTCTCCAGTTTCGGTTCAGTGAAATTGCCAAAGCCTTTGTCTCAACACTTAACGCAGCTCTCTTTAGCAAATGACTGAGCTGGGGCTAGGGAAATCTTGATCACTTCAGTAATTTGGAAAGGGGATGCAACTCCCCTGGGCCTGGTCCGGTGCGGACTAGCGTTTCCAGGAGAATAGACAAGATACGCTGTCTTGCAGTGCTAAATTGAACAGGTTGGGGGAAAAATACTTTCTGTGGGAAGGTAGTTGTTTACTGTTAACTGCCGAACTCCTGCAGTCAAAAACACCTCATCAGTAGTAAGACCTAGGTAAGAGAGGGTGTGGAAAAGCAGAGGTAAGAAGGAATATAAAAACAACTGGAATAAAACTTTGACTTGGAAGGCTGAAATGAAGTGCCGGGTGTCGCTTTATTCAAAAGCAAGCCCGTATACATCTTGAGTGTTATGTATGTGTATTGTGTGCAGTATTTTGCTGAATTAAAGCACATTTCACCATTCGACACACAAGAGTTAAAGAATTTTTTTTATTAAGCGAAAACAAATCTAAATGAGATTAGCAAAACTAGACAAGGTTTTTGCATATATAAACACACAGTCTTTTAGTTTCAATAGACATTCCTTATTATATAATGATTATCCAGCACCACAAATAGAGCCTTTCCTTAGGAGTATTTATGATCTGTAAAACCAGAAGTGGAATTCTACATTATATATAAATCCAACTGTAAAAATTAGCTAGCTATCTAAAGAGAAAAAGTAATCTCACTTTTGTTCTTCTAACTGAACCTTGCTTTATGACCCTAAAAGGAAGTTTGAGATACATTTACTTATCTCTAATTGGGATAAAACACTACTACCATTCATGGAGCACTTGTGTGTCCCAGGCCCCGTAATAAACTCTTTACTTGCATGGTCTAATTTAACCCCATCAATCCTTTGAAGTTGATACTACTGAAGTTGATACAATATTATTCCCATTGTGTGGATGCAGACATGGAGGTACAGGTTAAGTAACGTGCTCAGGTTAAGTAACTTGGCAGAGCTGGGATTCAGATTCTGGATGGTCAGGCAACAAAAGTTCATGCTCTTAAGCTATTGTAAAGAAAAATATGAACGTACCTATTTTTATTCATCTGCAAGTGGTCTGATTAAAATTAGGCCAGCAAATTTTTATTTATATGTCACTAAAGTTTGTCAAGACAAGATAAGAAATAGAAATCTAGAGGACATTTTGTGCATTATTATTTAACTGTGTCCCAATTTGCAGAAGGTGGAAGTGGGAGGAGTTGATTTTAAACACCATGGTGGAATATGGTAAGACATTATCTCAAGATAGCTGTGTAAAGATAATAATTGTAGCTCAAACTGTCAGTAACAGAATGAGTACTCAGGGCAGTGTTTTGGTCTAAGCATTTTTCAGGAGCAATATTCTACACCTCATATTAATCTAAGAAGCATAAAATAGAGTATTTTTATACTGTAGATTATAACTCTTTAGTAGTGATTAAATCAATTTAGTGTGTCATGAGCTGTCATGATCAGTATCTTTAAAAAACAGAATATAAAACATCAGAATATATTGCTTAGTGTAAATAATATGTATTGTTTTGTGAAACTTGTTTCAGGTGTGTGTGTGTGTGCGCGCGCACACACACACACACATCAGATCACAATATAAAAAGAATGTCTTCCTATTGGTTGTGGTTGGAAAAGTCTGAAAATATTGAAATCAGAATATACCGGACTTAAGGCAAGCACCAGCTGTAAAGGAAAGAAAGAAAATATATTTGCAGTCAATGGTATTTCATTTATTCCACAGCTATTTCTTCAATGTATTGAACACCAGATGTATGCATAACAACTGCCTAAAATTAGGAGGAGACACAAGTGCAACTTTTAAGGTGAGCCCTTCTCTCTGGGAAGAGTTTACAATCTTGTTGGAAAGAGAAGTTGCAGAGAGGAATCAGTTAAATAACAGTCCAAGGCAGTATGAGATTAAGTTCTAAACTATACCAATAATAGTCATTAATTTCATAAAACTGATGTGGGCAATAGCAGTTGAGGAGCGTTCAGAAGAAAGGAGCTGAATTTGAGCTGAACTTGAAATGGGAGGATGAAGGTGGGAGGGAAAGGCTTTCCAGCAGGAAGAAGTGCGGAAAGCTAAAGATGTTTGAGGTACAACTAATTTGGAGTAATAAGAGGTGGGGTTGGGTGAATAAGGGGAGGTGTAGTATTAGGAGAGTTTCTGGTTAGTCACAGGAGTTTACCGGAAATTGGGCTATCACTGGAATTTTCTGAACAATGATATGACAGGTTGAAATCAGAGTGTTAGTCCATAGACATTATACGTGATAGGGTGAAGAGAGAAGAAAGGTCAGATAGGAAATTATTGCTAGAGTGAACCATCCAGTTCAAAAGTGCTGGACTGGCAAAGAGCCAGAAGTAAAGCACGTTGTAGGAAGTTGTGCTCTGGTGACAGACAAGGAAACCTGAAACTTAAGCCATTTCAAGTGAGGTGACAGACCTTCCAAGAGAATAACAGCATCACACAACAGCCACTGATTTAATGGTAAGTATGGTTCTTTCTCTTGAGTAAACTTGTTAATATAATTCTGTGCTAAATATACCTGTGAGATGTGTTTGTTCCCAGGGGGTAAAAAATCTCCTGGTTCGCTGTAATAGAGATTCTTAGGTATAACAAAGACAAAGAGGGATATTTTTCTTGATCAGAACATCTTGGACTATCAATAGGAAGCACAGACTGTAAGCTTGTTAAGGTCACGATTCCTGGCTCATTCGTTTTGGAACCCATAATGTCTAAAAGATACTCAACAGATGTTTGTTAAATGAATTAATAAATTAATTCCAATAACTGAGTAGTTAGGGAAAAAATATTTAGTTCCGGAATATCAAAGTGATATAAAGCAAAGTATACTGAATGATTTCAGTAGATCCTAAGCTATGCAGTAAGACCACTGGTCACCATCCTTTGGACTCAGGACACTCTGTTGTGTGCCTCTCAGAACTCTTCAACGTTCAGTCTGGTTGAAGGACGGTAAGCCTTGCCAATCTGTTGCCTTAATTATTTCTACATTGATGGAGCCATCAGGTGGGTCCTAGAATCTGCTCTCATTTTTAAAAGGGCAGCTTTCTACTTTCTCAAAATCATAAATCTAGTATATTGTAAATTATTATGCTTAAAAAGAAGTTTCCTTCTGGTTAACTATCATTCCAGAATTTCCAGACCAGACTTTAGGCAAAGAAAAAACAGACTTCAGGCAAGCTTTTTCCAGTGCTGACCAGGATTATATATTTTATCACCTTGTAAGGAAATTCATCAGGAACAATCTCATATTACATATTTGTAACTTTTCTTGAAAATTTCTCAAACAGATGTCAGTTGTGGACTAAGTTATATGAACACAGTTTTAATTTCTGGCTATTTATGCTTATACAGAACCGAAACTCAAAGCCACTGTGAGAGTTAGGATCCATAAAAATGATCTCTTTCTTGAAAAAGTCAAAGTATGTAAAGCATACATATGTTCTGAACTGTACACTTAAAAATGGTTAAGATGATAAATTTTATATGTGTATTTTACCACAACAAAAAAAATGGGAAAGAAAGACTGCATTGGGGAGGCGTTTGTTAACAGCTACTTCACAGATTTTTCTAGGCTAAACCATCACATTTGTGTTCAATGGCAAAATCTTGGCATTTGCCCTTTTATCCATATTAGAATAGATCCAAAATTCTTTTCTGAGGAAAATCTTGACTTAGCCCACAAATATTTCCTTAGCTGCCATCTGTTCCCTTAACTTTTATGAAACCACGTTAACTCCATCCCCATTTCTGCTGAGTCCTAATGGAAGTGAGTATGCCCTAACTTGCCAACATACCTTTCTGATTTGCAGATTTATCAGAAATTCTCAATTGGGAGAAGAAATGTTAATGGAGGATTTCCTGAGGACTATGTACTCTCTTCTGGTGATGTCAATTTTATTTTTAGATTAAAGAAAAACGATCAGGAATCTGTCTTTAGATAGTCTTGTTTTGGCTCCTGCTGCGGTTACTTTTACTGAACTGCTGTTTAGGATCATATGAACAGCATAAGTCTAGAGATGGTAGGAGAAGCAGCCTCAGGAACCCCGCGACTGCTTTTGCTGTGGAGGTGCAACTGGGAACACCGCTCACTCATCACACTGTGTTCTCTTGACGAGAGCCTGCAGAAATTCATTACCACAAATGACTCTGCTTCTCTTGAGCAACTAGTTCGTTTCATAAGCTTGTGAGCATTATGTAATTGAATGTGCTTCCTTCTGTCCTTGTGTTGGTACTTTAAAAATTCAGAGGCTTATTTATGGCAAATGCCCAGACTCTACAGTGTATACTTTGTGAATTACTCTTACCCTGACTTCTCATTTTGTCTACTTCTAGTTTCCCTTTGGCTGGTTATGCCACCTCCTTTATATCTTATAATACTTTGTGTATTTTGTTAAGCCATCTTCAATCTTCTCTTAATAGAAGGAATAAAGGAAAACATAAGACAATCATTCATTTTATAAGTCATAAAGATTAGTTTTAAGATAATGATGAGCTCCAGATAATCTAATCGGAAGATTATGTGATTTCTTTATCACTACCACAATTACATATGTTTTTCACTACTTTACAATGAGTATAGAAGTTAATTTGTATGAGTAGGAGATTAAACTGGAAGGAAACAAAACAATGAGTAAAGGCTGAAGCCAGGTTAGGCAGTATGTGAAAGGAGGAAAAAAATGTGAGCAAGAAAACATGCTGAGTCAAAGAGAGAACTGTTTGTTAAGGTTGCAAGAAGTAGAATGGGTTGGAAGTTGAATATTGAGAAATACTAATTCAAAGAGATTTCTGTATGGGAAACAGGAAGAAAGTGGCTGCTTGTTTGAGGGGCTTTTGGTAATAGCTTTCCACTAAGGAAGGGTCTGGGAGATTCACAGTCATAAGAGCAAGGGGATATCAGAGAGCAGGTGAGGGTGCAGTGGGGCAGAATCCTGGATAATCCTGGATAACAGGTATAAAGCCTGTTGCTGCTTAGTGCTCAGGGAGGCTGAGAAGAAGTTCTCTGGGATGGACTGAAGACAGTGGCTGGGTTGGTTTGGGATCAGGGGAGATAGGATGCTGGGGCAGAAACAGAATGCAGCCAGGAGGAGAAGCCACACTTCTCCAGGAATCAGGTGAGAGAAAGATCTCAACTGAAGATATCTGAGATCTGGCAATGGCCCTACAAGAATCCAGAGTAGGAAATCATTGGGTAACCTAAGGCCTGGCACACAGTATGTGTTCAGAAATTTTGGGGCTGCATTGGGTCTTCGTTGCTGCGCGCGGGCTTTCTCTAGTTGCAGCGAGTGGGGGCTACTCTTCGTTGCAGTGTGTGGGCTTCTCATTGCGGTGGCTTCTCTTGTTGCGGAGCTCGGGCTCTAGGCGCATGGGCTTCAGTAGTTGTGGCATGCAGGCTCAGTAGCTGTGGCTCGCGGGCTCTAGAATGCAGGCTCAGTAGTTTTGGCGCATGGGCTTAGTTGCTCCGCGGCATGTGGGATCTTCCCGGACCAGGGCTCAAACCCATGTCTCCTGCATTGGCAGGCGGATTCTTAACCACTGCACCACCAGGGAAGCCCCAGAAATTTTTCTGTTACATAAATAAAACTGTACCAAAATGAACTCTGTACCTATGTTACTGTGATTGCCCACTTGCCTGTGGTTAATATCCTGACATGGCTCTCACAGCAAGACAGCAATTTGTTGTACATATATGACAAGATCTGGATGAGTCAGCCTTCAGAAGTGACTCCCTACAGAGGAGAGGAAAGAGATGAATGAGGCTGTGGTCTCAGCCGCTTGTGGGTCATTTCACATGCAGCATGTACCTCTGTTTGGAAATCTCCTCTGATATCCTCTACCGTCTTACTTGACTAATTCTGTTACCGAGTCCAAGCTGCCAGTGAATCAGAGACAAGGTGCTGAGGCAAGGAATACGACTTCATTCAGAAAGCCCGCAGACCGAGAAGATGGCAGACTAAAGTCTCAAAATAACCATCTTATCGGAGTTTGGATGCCAGTTTCTTTTATAGCACAGAAAATGCGAGGAGATGAGGAAGTAAAGTTAAAAGGCCATAAGTTTTGCAAATATCACCTGGAATGGCCAGCCTCGGGGAGGGGATGTGTTCATTTCTTCTTTCTTGTAGCCATCCACAGGTGGAGAGGGTCCGGATGTTTGACTGAACAAAGGCACTTTGGTTTAACATTCAGGCAGAGGGGCAGGGTTCCCCGAGGCAGGCCATTATGTATAGACAATATCCTTTTAGTGAATAAAAGCAGCGGAAAGCAAAGTTTAAGGTAAAAGAAACAGATCCAACATGTCGTCAAGATTTGGCTCTTTCCCGTTACAATTCTTCATCATTTAAGTCTCAGCTTAAAAGTTACCCTTCAGAGAAGGTCAGGTCCCCTTGTAGAGCTGTGTTAAGACATTTATAAATCCTACGCACTTAAAAGATCTCAGTGGCTGCCAGCCCCCAACTAAATATGAATTCAAACACACACAAAAAAGTGTGAAACATTTACCATTTTTTTGAAATAACATACAGCAAAATGTATACATATCCTGAATAACTTTTTAGATTTTCTTCTGATTCAAATTATCCCCCTCTGTCTCTGTCTCATACCTGCTGCCCTATTCTCTCTCTCTCTCTCTTTTTTTTTCTTGAGCCTCTGCTGGTGCCCCAAACAAGTGCTGAGTCAGCCGTCCAGGTAATTTTGCACACTCCCCATTAAGCATTCCCAGTGTCCCATACCTCTCCACGTAGTTTGCACACTGGTAGTCACGTAATTGCTTGCAGAAATCTCTTTAATATCTGTCTTCCCTATGACGCTGTATTCTTCTGTAGGTCAGGGTCTCAGTTTGTGAAGTTCAAGAGCTCAAATATTTGGTTTGACCAGCTATTTTGTAAAATGTAAACAACTTTTAAGTGACTAATGAAGAAATCAGGGAATCTTCTAGAGTGGTAAATTGGACTTTTATGAGTCAAAAAGGGATAAAAGAAGATGATGACTTACTAGGTGAGAAAGACAAATGAAATAAGAGGTATTGTCTTCTACCATATTGATTTCCTCAAAGACTTTATAGACTATTTAATGTTACTCTTCTGGCAAATTCATTTCCTCTAGATAATTCCTAGTCAAATACATCATAAATCTGTCATTACAGTCAATATATCATTGATAGTTTTATAAGACCCATTCATAAAATCTTACTGAGGACTTTCCTATTCTGACCCAGATGCTACATTCTACCTCCTTCCCTCCACCCTCACCTCTTCTGCCACCATTCAGTTATTTAACAAATGTTTTTTGAACATTAAGCAAATGCTAGTCATTGTGCTAGGTGCCTGGGCTAACATTCCCACACACCTTGCACTCAAGGAGTTCACAGTTTAAGGCCTGGGCACCATCTTAGAATGAAGTTATTAAAGTAACACAATTTTATGTCTGTCATCTTAAATATAATAAAAGTATTATATGTGAAAGTATTCAGAAATTACTGGTACATAGAGTAAAGAAGGTCTGTAAGAAGATAAAATTTTAAAATTTCTTAGTTCTGTCACCTCCAACTTCAGACCTGCTTGTTCACTGACCAGATCCTCAAAGTTTCAACTGGGACGTGGTAACTTTTTTAGATGGAGCAATGCTTCTTGCCAATCATCATATACATACTCAGTGACCTTGCATGAAGAAACATTCTGTCTGCAGAAAAGGAGACTGCACCTCATCTACACAAGGCAGGGCTGATAGGTTTGTCAGTGTGTATGTGTATTTATGCATGTATGTGTGTATCTATGTGCCAAGAGGGGAGGAGATGGGGAGGTGATGGGTACATGTTTTATTACTTAGCTCATTCGATTTTTATCCAGTTATTGATGAGTGTAAAGTCATAGGCTCAACCTTCAGAGGTGGTTGTTAGCTTTACACAGAAGAACACTTTATCCCATGACCATAGCTTGCATTTCCAGCCCCAAAATTGGACAGGAGAGAACAGGTTCAGTGAACTCACCAGCATGACCAGAAATTCAATTCAGTCATATAATGGCAGATCCATATTATCATTGTAAATAAAGGGGAGATTACTGTTAGATGCATCACTCTGTGGCTTTCCACTGTCCTGTGGAAAAAAAGAGGAAAAAATCCCCTCACAACCACAATAGGAAAGGTAAACAACTTTTCAAACACGCACATATGTGTATGTTTTCCTCTGTATTATTATATATTGTTTTTATTAATGTATCTTTACAGAAAGATGTAAATCTAATTTAACCTTGAATAGTATAATACTGCATGTGAATTCTTATGAATAGGCCTTAGTCCAACTCAGTAATTAATGACAGCTTTAAAGAATATGAGTGCTCCACAAGGTTGCATTAGAATTCTGAATGGCATCTTGTTTTTACTTTATTGAATTGTTTTGATATGCCAGACAAGAAAATGCAACTTTTCTCCTGTGTTAATTAATTAAATAGTATATTGGGAGAGATACCAGTTTTTAGGTTGCATCTATCGGTTTTAGCTCCATCTGTTGCGTTTTATCAAGTTGCTATTTAAACTCTGATACAGTACTTCATTTGTAGTTTCAATATTGTCCCCATTTTCTTCCCTAAAATGAATACTCCACTACTGACCCCTAAGCATGCTCTCATGCTCCTCAGCATCAGGGTGGGTGGTCCAGTACCAGAAAGAACCTCTTCTTATTTGAGGCTGGATCATGGACACATGAATGTCTCAGAGTCTTAATAGTTCTCCTAGGGGCTCTTTGTAGAACATACAGGTGGAATTTGTCTCCAGTTGGAACCTGGGAGTCTCTTTTTCCTGGATTTCCCTTCTTCCTCTTGCCCTGTCTGCCCTTTCCCAGAATCCCAGTTCTGAGCCTCTCCCTGCTCCTTGGGTCAGAGTCCGAGAAGATGCATCACTGAATCCAACTTGGAAGAATGACAGAAAGTACTTGTGTTCTTCAAAGTGGGGCATTTGCTGCTATTGATCACCAGTTTTAATATAACTTTGATGCTTTATTAATTTTACTATATTTATTTAATATTATCGATAATTAATAATAATTACCAGAAGTGAGCAAATACAGCCTGCTCTTTAATTCCTCTTTATTCACCTGTCTCGAATTTCTAAATATGCTTAATTAGATTAAATGTGGCTACTTATAGAAAGATGCAGTTTAACTGTGATGCAATAATCACACTATTTAACACTATACGTTCTTGTAACTAATAGAGAAGCTTTCTTATAACAAATTTAATTATTAATAAATGGGGACATCTCCTCAATATGGTGCTCAGAGAAAATAACTGTGGAGTAAAAGACATCTTTTGTGAATATACAGTGCCGAGGGGCTCAAAGTCTGTTACTTCTTTGTATATATTTCTTTCTCCAACAATATCATCTCTGTGGATAAGAGAAGATCTTCAACATCTTGCTCTCACCTATCTTTCTTCTCTGTAACCCCAATTAGTTTCAGCTTCCTTCTCTGCAAGCAATTACCTTTATTTCATTATTCAGATAGTGAGGTCTTTGAAAGCCAGTGAATCAACAGAAGCCAGAAAATTATGTATCGCACTGTATATTTAATAATGGTGTACAATCTGATTACAGTGAGTACAGTTTTAAATGGTTTTCTGTTTTAAAAGAATTTTATGTGATAGCAACCTTTGTTCTCTCAGGATTACTTGAGTGGAAAAATCCCTTTAAGGCTAAAACAGAACTCATGGTATAATACTGATTCATCAGTAATGCAAATTAGCTTTGAGCTTACCATCCAAATGTGGGGGAAAAATTGAATCAAAACTGAAAGTAAGACCCTCAGTTTTGGCCCTGGGCTTCCTTAGGTGGTTGATGCCCTTGGACACACTTCCCTCATAGCAATGGTGAGGACTGCTACCTTTTGGGGTAAAAAAAATAATCTGCTGACTTTTACTATTGTACCTGAAACAAAGCTAAGAGGAAAATAATGTTGATTTTACATGTAGGTAAGTTCAATAGAATTTCACTTCATCTCACCTACATTCCAAACCACTAGAGCACTAACTGTTCACTGGAGACTTTAAGGTCATTGTAAAATGAGATGGCAGTCTGGTAATTAACTGATTTAATGTTGAGTGCCAAGACACAGTTGAGGCTCAAAACCCACAAACCTCAAATCCATTAAATTATCCTGTTTTGAATGTCTACCTCAGGAAAAATAAGCAGATGATTTTAAGATAGCTATTTCATTTTGTATAACCACAGTCTGAGGAAATGTTAAATTGTGTAGTCTAAGAAAGCTTTCAGAAGACTCAAGATGTGAGCTGATGTATTTCATTAAGGAAAGATCATTACCTCCTTGCTAATTTAGCCAAAAATATGATTTATCTTTAATATAAACTCCCAGATATGAAAAAATATACCATTGGATTTTAAATTATCAATAACAGTTAATCAATATTCAGGTTGCTTCAAAGATGCTAGAATTGATTTGATTATTTTATCACTTCCTTTATATTGTGCCTTCTCTGGATTTACAGTCAGGAATTTGTCAGATACAATTATATTTATAAATTTAATTTTCTTTTGCACTATTTGACAAACCAGGTGTATTCCCAGATTATAAAATTATTTTTTGGATTTATTCTTTGTTTTTCTTAAAATCGTTCACTAGTTTTCATGTTATTTCCCACAATCTTACAACATGAGTATAGTAATCATTTAGTAGCTAGAAAAGCTGTGATTATACACTATTTGCTGGCCCTGATTGATTTGTTAATCCACTGCATCCAATTTAATTAACACACTTTGGTATTCAGCCCAACCAAGAATTTTAAGTTACAAAAGTAACATTTTATATACTTTTAAACTATGTTTACTTTTATATAATTTTAATGCCCCAAATCCAAATACCAAATGTTGAAAACTTTTGGCATTATATTTTGCTTCTCTACTTATGTGTCTCATCTATTACATCTTTCTCTCCATTTCTGATAAAAAGCTAGCCTCCAATTTAGCAACCTAAATGTCTAGGTCATTACCTAACACCATCATTAATAGTAAAGGAATGCAAATGCTATTATTACAGTGCTATGTATCTTTTAAAGGCTGTTGCTTAGCACCCACATGTGAACCAACAAATCTGCCAACTACAAAGTTCACTTTTATTTAACAAAATGCAGTAGGCCTCCCAGGATTGGATATCCCTCACCCCTGTGCCAAAGCAGGAAAATTTGATTAGGGGAAAAGCAGAAATTCCCTGGATGTGGTGAGATGTTTATCCATATGTAGCATTAGGAAGACCTTTGGAAGATATATATATGTGGCATCCGGGTCAGGGCCAGGAAATTTTCTTAGCTGAGGTCCTAGTCTGGCTCTTTTTTTGGGACAGCAGCCTGTGCCTATCTCTTCCTGGTCCATTCAAGTTTGCAGTGGGACTTTTGGCTCTATCTGAACCCCGTGGGACCAGTGGAGGTGTCAGCCTGCAGCAGCACTAAGCAACCTCATCCCAAAGCAGCAGCAGGGATGAGATACCTGCCTGTTCTCTCTCCTGGGCCCTGAGCAACACCTGTGGCCCTAAGGCTGTGTGTGACCACACAGCTCTCTGGTGATAGTTAATCCTGGGACTTACATTAGCATTTAGGAAGGGATGCAGCCTGCCCCACGGTCACCTTTTCACAGGTTCAAGGCGGCTGCAGGCAAGGATCTGAGCTCAGAGAGTTGTAGGAACACACCTGAAACTGGAGCTATTCCTCACCATTCCATGCAGGGAGATCAGAATTAGTGAGGAGCAGCCAAATTAGGAGCTCTTGTGGTTGCTGAGGCCTGGAGCAAGCGGGGTGAGAATCCCCTGGGACCCTGATGGAAGGCAGAAGGGACTTGGATGGGGAGGACTGAATCACTAGCAAGTACCCCAGGGAGGCCCAGAGCTGGTGATGATTGTATGATCCTCATTTCTTTGCATTGTTTTTTCCCCTGGGAACCTGAGAAGTATCTATTAAAAAAAAAAAAAGTCATCCAAATTGTGGGAAGTTCTGCTGTCTTTAGGGCCATACTCTTAGACTAAATCGTCCAGTCATACATAGTCACGAAAATACTCGCAGAATGGCGAGTTGCCTCCTTGTCCTTGTGAGAGACCATCAAACATGCACAAGAGCAGCCATCATTTCAACGTATATTATATTACGAGGGCCTACTATGTGCTAGGAGCTGTATTTGCTACCACATAGATCAAGGGAGGTGGGGCAAGTGAGGCCTGTTTCACCTGAAGACAGAAAAGGAAGTTAATTTCTGGATGTCATCCCTGTGCATCCACCATTCTGTTTACATTCTGTAACTGACCTGGAGTGCACTGCGCTCACTAGTAAGGGTGTAGACAATTTAGAATAGAAAAGGTTTGTTTGACACTTATAAATGCAGAGGAGATTACCTGGGGAAGACTTGGAGAATTTACCTGTTCGGTAGAGTCTTCTCCAAGTGTTCCGGATTAGAAAACATTTCATCAGTATTTTGAAGTTGATCAGACTGGGGATGTTCAATTTAGCAAACCTCCCAAAAGACTGATATATGAGATCAGAAAGGTACTTTATTAATTTACAATGAGAAGTAAAACCTTCAGGGATTGGGGAGTCCATTGTTTAATTTTTCTTCCTCTCATTCTCTGAATGGAAACCCCATAAGAAACCAAACAATCAGAATATACCTTGAGGAGATAGGCTTAGAAGAGTAGGTATTTATGAGAGACATGTTTAATGGCATTATGTTAAGATAGCCCAATGCATGCATTTCTGCTATAAGAAAATACCTACCAGGCAGACCAGATACTAAGTAGAAGCTGGCTGGGTTTTCTTTCCTCAAGACACAAATTGACTGGACTCTGTCAATGTTTACACTGTGAATCTCATTTTCCTATATTTTGGGGGCAGACCAAGTCTCACTACCATTCTTACCTTTACTCTATTAATTAGGTAGCAGGCTATTTTGTTTCTTTAAGGTGCATCTCAGTGTTGATCTTTGTTTTAAAACCCAGAGGACAATCTTATTTCTCATTCTTCAAGAGTATCTCCTTATGGCATGTACTACTACTTGTGAGTGATTACTAAACTTTTTTTTTTTTTTTTTTTTTTTTTTTTGTGGTACGCGGGCCTCTCACTGCTGCGGCCTCTCCCGTTGCGGAGCACAGGCTCCGGACGCGCAGGCTCAGCAGCCATGGCTCACGGGCCCAGCCGCTCCACGGCATATGGGATCCTCCCAGACCGGGGCACGAACCCGTATCCCCTGCATCGGCAGGCGGACTCTCAACCACTGCGCCACCAGGGAGGCCCAGATTACTAAACTTTTAGCTATTAATTATTTTGACTTCATTTCCAGTTTTACGTTAGTTTCAGAAATGGAAAAAATAGCATGGAGAGTGCATCATTAACAAGCTAGGTTTAAAATTAGGGTTTCCTAATGCCTAATCTTTTGATAAGTTCACTAGTTTTTGAAAGCTAATTCCATGTTATTATTACTTTTTTAATTAGCAGGCTTATTATTTAATTGGGCACTAAGGTGCCGATTAAAGAAAGAAAACTCTATTGTATACTAAGGAAAACGATTAAATTTCCTAGAAGTCATTGTGTATTCTACTGTTTGGAGATTAAGTAGAAGTAAAATCAGTTAAAAACATTTTTAAAAATTTCCTAGAAGTAAAATCCATGGGAGATATAAAATCATTGTCAACTGGGCATTCTCTCATTGTGTCTGTGTCTCTGTGGGTTAAGAAAATTGCCAAGGCCAGCACACTGTTCAAAATGGATAAGCAAAAATCCGTCAGTTTTAAATCAGCTCAAGTCAATTTGGTTGCTTGACACTGAGAACCCTGGCTAGTACACCTGGTCTAGCCTACAGCCAGGTCTAGGTAGCTACTCGGTAAATGCTTTCTCCTGAGCCGCCACCTCTTCTTGCTTGCTTCTGTGGATTAGGCCAGAGCCACTGTTTGGCTTGGAAAGTCACCTTCCCAGGGGAGCAGTCAGTACATTGACTTGTAACTGGATGGCCACAGGACTGGTTGTTAAATCCACTGGGTTTTCCAACAGAAAAAAAATGGGAGGAAATGTTATCATATATTCAAACCCTCTGGGAATCTTCCTTCCCGAGACAGTACCCTCTGCTCCCATCACAGAAAATGAAATTAAAACCAGAAATATTTATATCCACTCCTAGTAAGCCAATTTATGAAAACTGAGACTTCACCAGATTCTGAAATTCTGTGCTCCCATTATGTAGTTATGTTGTCCAGACATGCCTTTTACTAGTTCAAGAAAAATCTCTTTTCTACCCAAGGAACATAGTTAGTATACAAATTCATGGGCAAAAAAATGTTCATCCTTGATAGTAATCCATCCAAAGAATGCAAGTGAAAGCAATTTTAAAATAACATTTTACATTTACTGAAATAGCAAAGAAGTATATCTTTTTTTATAACAATTGTCAGTGTTGAAGTGAAATTATGTACTCATTCTTGATGGCACTGTAAATTAATACTATCCTTTCGGAAAGGAATATGGCAACAAAGAACAATAGATGTAAATATAATCGAGTCCTTTGTTCCATGAGGAATTTATCACAAATAATTCAAAAGAAATAAAAAGGTATGTACATGAATACATTCATTACCTCTTTATCCATAATAATAAGGCATTGGTACAGAGTAAATAATCAACATTGGGGTATAAATTAAAATTTTGGTTGATCATTTTTGCAAACTAGGTACGACATTCCTTCATCAATCATAACTGAAAAATGAGCATCTATTTTATGATATAAATGTGTAGTACAGAGACTACTGACACAATCCAGCAGCTGACAGTGGTGAGAAATGACTGATTCTGCAATATAATGTCAAACATAAAATATAATTACTGGGCTTCCCTGGTGGCACAGTGGTTGAGAGTCTGCCTGCCAATGCAGGAAACACGGGTTCGAGCCCTGGTCTGGGAAGATCCCGCATGTCGCGGAGCCACTGGGCCCGTGAGCCACAATTACTGAGCCTGCGCGTTTGGAGCCTGTGCTCCGCAACAAGAGAGGCCGCGATAGGGAGAGGCCCACGCACCGCGATGAAGAGTGGCCCCTGCTTGCCACAACTAGAGAAAGCCCTCGCACAGAAACGAAGACCCAACACAGCCATAAATAAATTAATTAATTTAAAAATATATATATATATATAATTACTAAAATCTTAATGAAAGCACAATTTCAATAGTCAAGGATACTATTATGACCTAATAGTTATGAGGGAAGTTTCTCTTTTATACTATTATAGCCAATAAATTAGGAAGAAATCATAGAATATCACTATATAGGTATTGCTCAACAAAGGCTACTTGCATCCCAAGAAGACAACCAGACATGTACCTTCTGATAGAAGTTTATAAACATCTATGAGGTGGTTCTGTCCTCCATCAAAAAACAAAAAACAAAAAAAACTAAATATGATCAAGTCTCAGATACACCGCTGGAAGAATATGTTTAATGAGTCCATGGATATTCAATCAGCAAAATCTAGACAGTGAGGACTTCTGCAGGACTACAACCTTTTTCTTCAACAATAAAATTCCAAGTTTTTTAAAAAGAGAGAGATCCAGGGGAAACTTATAGATTAAAGAAAAAAGCCCTCAAAATATATATCAATCAATAACAACATATGGACCTTGTTGGTATCTAGAGTTGAACAAACTGTTTTAAGAAAATTTTTTACAATTACAATAAGGAAAATGTGAACACTGGGTATTACTAGTATTAAGGAATTTTTCCTGACTTTGGAGAGAATGATAGTATTGTAGCTTTTTAGAAAGGGAAGTCCTTAAAAAAATGATGCAATATTGAAATATATATAGAATGAATGATATGATACCTTGAATTTGCTTCAGAACAATCTGGAGTTTCTTCAAATAGAATTCACATCAATTTTGTTACGCAACTGAAGCCCGCAGAATGTTGCACATGTGCTCCAGACCTTTCCATTTACAAATTTATTTATTCCTTTGAAGGAACTTATCTTTTTTCACCAGAGCCTATTTAGAGCTTATTTCTGCTTCACGGATTTTGTCTAGCTTCTCCCACTACTTCAATACCATAGGAATTATTTGCCACATTTGTTCTTTAAAAAAACACATACAGAAATTCTGCTATTAAGTTTTTTTTTTAGGCTGCGTTGGGTTTTAGTTGCAGCACGTGGGATCTTTCATTGTGGTGTGCAGGCTTCTCTCTAGTTGTGGCGCATGGGCTCCAGAGTGCATGGGCTCTGTAGTTGTGGCACGCAGGCTCTCTAGTTATCGCACGTGGGCTTAGTTGCGCTGTGGCATGTGGGATCTTAGTTACCCTGACCAGGGATCGAACTGGCGTCCCCTGCATTGCAAGATGGATTCTTAACCACTGGACCACCAGAGAAGTCCCCAAATTCTGCTATTAAAATGTATTCTTGCCCCTGGCATTCTCATCATAAAAGGAAAGTCAAAGAATCTGAGACCAATTAAACCCATAAGTACTTATCAGAGGCACATGATGGATTATGCATAGAGGGTGATTGAGACAGGTTAAAAATAAATTCTCTGTCTTGAGAAATTGACCAGCTAAATGGGGAGAAAATCATGTGGAAATAATTATAACAATCATTAACATTTATTGACTTCTTACTGTGTGCCCAGTACTAGCTAAGTGCTTTACATGCATTTAATTTTAACCCTCACAATGACTCCATGAAGTAGATATTATTATTCCTAAAATACAAATAAAAAAACTGAAATGTGCAAACTTTATATAACTTGCTCAGTATCATATGGGTAGTAGAAGGGCCTGGAACCCAGGTCTCTGTGAAGCAAAAGCCCACACCAAGGGCTTCCCTGGTGGCGCAGTGGTTAAGAGTCCACCTGCCGGTTTGTGCCCCGGTCCGGGAGGATCCCACATGCTGTGGAGCACCTGGGCCCATGAGCCATGACCGCTGAGCCTGCGCGTCCGGAGCCTGTGCTCTGCTGTGGGAGAGGCCACAGCAATGAGAGGCCCGTGTACCGCCAAAAAAAAAAAAAAAAAAAGCCCACACCAAGCACAGTCATACAAAACTAGCTGTAGTCAGCTGTAGTAAATCTCAATCGAGATTTACTCCAAACTTTCATTGTGCAGAGAGATATACAGCGAACAGGCCTATATAGACACTGCCATCTGCCACATGAATGTTATGATGGTTAATTTTATATATTAACTTGATTGGGTCATAGGATGACCAGATATCTGGTCAAATATTGTTCTGGGTGTTTTTGCAAAGGTGTTTTTGGATGAGATGAGCATTTTAATTGGTAATCGGATTGCCCTCCATAATGTGAGTGGGCCTCATCCAACCAGTTGAAGGCCTGAATGGAGCAAAAAGACTGACCTTCCTCCAGATCAGAGGTAGCTCTCCAGCAGACTGCCTTTGGATTTTATCTGCACAGTCAGCTCTCCTGGGTCTCTGCCTATAGGCCCACACTGTAGATTTGGACTTGCCAGTATCCATAATCACATGAGCCAGTTCCTTATAATAAATCTTTCTTTCTCTCTATGTATATATTTAGTTCTGTTTCTCTGGAGAAGCCTCACTAATGCAAATGTATTTCAAAGAAGCAGTGTTTAAATTACCACTAAATTTTGCACACTGACACAGTAATTTTATATGAAAGTGGCCTTTCCCATGAATCATATTCCTGAAAAAATGTGCTTCTAAAAGTCATAAACAGATGATCCTACCTGCTATATTTGATCCCATCTTAGAGAAAAGACCAAAGGAAACAAGTTTTAGTTGTCATCACTAAATCTATTTCTAAATCATTCTACTGATAGAAATGTTGACCTTATATTGGTATTATACTATTACTTTATGGAATAAAATTATTAATGAATTCAATACATATGGCAGGCCCCATGCTAGGCACTGAAAAACCACAGAAAAAATAGTCCCTGACTCTAAGTAGCTGACAATCTTAGTTTCAGCCAGATAAGTTAAAGCCATTATAATATCATGATACCTGCTGTATTGAAGGAATGTCCCAACTGCAATGGGTACAAAGAAGTAGTGTCCAATCTCCAGGAGAGTCAGGAAGACATCAGAATAATAGTTTTATTTTTTTTTTACATCTTTATTGGAGTATAATTGCTTTACAATGTTGTGTCAGTTCCTGTTGTATAACAAAGTGAAATAGCTCTATGCATACGTATATCCCCATATCCCCACCCTCGTGTCTCCCTCCCACCCTCCTTATCCCACCCCTCTAAGTGGTTGCAGAGCACCGAGCTGATCTCCATGTTATATGCAGCTGCTTCCCACTAGCCATCTATTTTACATTTGGTAGTGTATATATGTCAAGTGTTACTCTCTCACTTCGTCCCAGCTTACCCTTCCTCCTCCCCATGTCCTCAAGTCCATTCTCTACATCTGTGTCTTTATGCCTGTCCTGCCCCTAGGTTCATCAGAACCATTTTTTTTTAGATTCCATATATATGTGTTAGCATACAGTGTTTGTTTTCCTCTTTCTGACTTACTTCACTCTGTATGACAGACTCTAGGTCCATCCACCTCACTACAAATAACTCAATTTCGTTTCTTTTTATGGCTGACTAATATTCCATTGTATATATGTGCCACATCTTCTTCATCCATTCATCTGTCGATGGACACCTAGGTTGCTTCCATGTCCTGGCTATTGTAAATAGAGATGCAATGAACATTGTGGTACATGACTCTTTTTGAATTATGGTTTTCACAGGGTATATGCCCAGTAATGGGATTGCTGGGTCGTATGGTAGTTCTACTTTTATTTTTTTAAGGAATCTCCATACTGTTCTCCATAGTGGCTATATCAATTTGCATTCCCACCAACAGTGCAAGAGTGTTCCCTTTTCTCCACACCCTCTCCAGCATTTATTGTTTCTAGATTTTTTGATGATGGCCATTTTGACTGGTGTGAGGTAATATCTCATTGTATTTTTGATTTGCATTTCTCTAATGATTAGTGATGTTGAGCATTCTTTGATGTGTTTGTTGGCAATCTGTATATCTTCTTTGGAGAAATGTCTAATTAGGTCTTCTGCCCATTTTTGGATTCGGTTGTTTGTTTTTTTGATATTGAGTTGCATGAGCTCTTGTAAATTTTGGAGGTTAATCTTTTGTCAGTCGCTTCATTTGCAAATATTTTCTCCCATTCTGAGGGCTGTCTTTTTGTCTTGTTTATGGTTTCCTTTGTTATGCAAAAGCTTTTAAGCTTCATTAGGTCCCATTTGTTTATTTTTGTTTTATTTCCATTTCTCTAGGAGGTGGGTCAAAAAGGATCTTGCTGTGATTTATGTCAAAGAGTGTTCTTCCTATGTTTTCCTCTAAGAGTTTTATAGTGGCCAGTCTTACATTTAGGTCTCTAATCCATTTTGAGTTTATTTTTGTGTATGGTGTTAGGGAATGTTCTAATTTCATTCTTTTACATGTACCTGTCCAGTTTCCCCAGCACCACTTATTGAAGAGGCTGTCTTTTCTCCATTGTATACTCTTGCCTCCTTTATGAAAGATGATGTGACCGTATGTGCGTGGGTTTATCTCCGGGCTTTCTATCCTGTTCCATTGATCTATATTTCTGTTTTTGTGCCAGTACCATACTGTCTTGATTACTGTAGCTTTGTAGTATAATCTGAAGTCAGGGAGCCTGATTCCTCCAGCTCCGTTTTTCTTTCTCAAGATTGCTTTGGCTATTTGGAGTCTTTTGTGTTTCCATACAAATTGTGAAATTTTTGGTTCTAGTTCTGTGAAAAATGCCATTGGTAGTTTGATAGGGGTTGCACTGAATCTGTAGATTGCTTTGGGTAGTATAGTCATTTTCACAACCTTGAATCTTCCAATCCAAGAACATGGTATATCTGTCCATCTGTTTGTATCATCTTTAATTTCTTTCATCAGTGTCTTATAGTTTTCTGCATACAGGTCTTTTGTCTCCTTAGGTAGGTTTATTCCTAGGTATTTTATTCTTTTTGTTGCAATGGTAAATGGGAGTGCAGAATAATAGTTTTAATAGTTAAAAAATGTATTGTGGTAGGTCATCACAGACTGATTTTCCTTTCAGACCTTCACTTAAGGCAAGTTCCACATTACATCAACACAAAAGGAATCCTGATCCTTTTTTTTTTTTTTCTTGTTGATTGACCTTCCGTACTTAGTAAAGCTACCTTAATACCTGGGAGGAACTCATGTTTTCCTAGGCAATTCCATTTTTCTTTCTGTCTTTTACAGAGTCCTGGAAGATGGGTTTCAGAGCAACATTATGCTGAGTGAAATTACACATGTCCAAAATGCAGTCACTTCCCTTTTTCTCTTATAAATTCCAGATCAACAATGTCAGCCTCTGACTACAGACCTACAGATGGAGAAAGAATGATTCATTTCCCTATGGGTTTTCCACACTCAAATGCAATTAAGGATTTTGAAATTGTTTAAAATAATTAACAATAAGCTCTCCTACTTTTCTCCCTTCCTTAGATTATTTTTCCTTATGAGCCATCGCTGGGAATTCTTTTTTTTTTTTTTTGCGGTATGCGGGCCTCTCACTATTGTGGCCTCTCCCGTTGCGGAGCACAGGCTCCGGACGCACAGGCTCAGCAGCCACAGCTCATGGGCCCAGCAGCTCCGCGGCATGTGGGATCCTCCCGAACCGGGGCACGAACCCGTGTCCCCCACATCGGCAGGTGGACTCTCAACTACTGTGCCACCAGGGAAGCCCCTGGGAACTCATTTTTAAGAGCTTGATCTTCCTTGACATTAACGAGACTAATGTTACCTTATAAGCAGCCCCTTTATGCCTATTTGCTCAATCAAAACCAAATTTAATCACTACATTGCACGCTGTGACTTAGACAATGCTCTCAAATTAGACCCTTTGCCAACTTGTGTCTCCTAGTAACTTTCTTGATGTAAATAGAATCTTGACATTAGAATAGATTTTCACATCTATTCACTAGTGAATAGAAAATAATGGTCAGATTTTAGGCATACTTCTGTGATTTAAAACTGAACTAATTTTATATATATTTTACATCATGAGAGGTTAGGTATCTTTCATTATTATCAAAGGGTTTCTGCCCCTTGCACTCCCTCCTTCCTTTACAAAATGGCATTTTGAACGATTACACTAAGAAAGGAGGAAAATTTTGAGCAGAGGCAGACTTGTGGCTCGCTGTCCAGGGATTTACTGACTGGGATGTACAGTGGCTTTTTGCTCACTGGAAGGCATAACAGCTTGCTAATATCTTGTTGAGGGTGGTGGAGTGGCATGTGATAAAGTTCAGTTTGTTTCATGCAGGGGTCAGTGGCCAAAGGGATCTGATTTGAAGGGGCAGAGCAGGTAGCACTAGCTCTGGATGTTCTGGGGCCTAAAATTGTAAAGCAAGAGGTGTGTTTATGATGTGGTGAGGCATACCATGGGCCAGCTTGCTGGGGTTCAGAGCTGAGCTCCAATCTCACAGAGGTTCAGGAGGGAGGCACAACCAGGCACAAAGGACCAGCTGTGAACCCTGGTCAGTTTTAGTGAAGCTAGAAAGGAATAGTGGCTCTTGGTGCTCATGTGGCATCTGGGATTCACTTTTCATCATGGGGAGCTCAGAGTAACAGACGAGCATCATTCCCCAGAGGAGGAGGAGGTAGGAATTGAGCTGGGACTTGGGAAGGGTAAAATTTTAATTTCAGTTATGATGGAGTTCACATTTGAAGTCTGGTCCTATTGGGAGTGGCCTGAGAACTTAGAACCAGGGACTAAGAAGGGGGGGCCAATGAGGCAGACTGACCACACACAGGAGAGATAGTTATTAATACTTCCCACACCCCTATGTTCATAGCAGTACTATTCACAATAGCCAAGACATGGAAAAAAGCTAAATACCCATTGACATTGACACATGAATGGATAAAGATGTGGTATGGACATACAATGGAATACTACTCAGCCACAAAAAATAATGAAATAATGTCATTTGCAGCAACATGGATGGAACTAGAGATTATCATACTAAGTGAAGTAAGTCAGAAAGAGAAAGACAAATACCATATGGTATCACTTATATGTGGAATCTAAAATATGACACAAATGAACTTATCTACAAAATAGGAACAGACTCACAGATATAGAGAACAAACTTGTGGTCATCAAGGGGGAGGGGGAGTGAGGGAGGGTTGGAGTGGGAGTTTGGGGTTAGCAAATGCAAACATTATATATAGAATGGATAGGGCTTCCCTGGTGGCACAGTGGTTAAGCATCCGCCTGCCAATGCAGGGGACACGGGTTTGAGCCCTGGTCCGGGAGGATCCCATGTGCCGCTGAGCAACTAAGCCCGTGTACCACAACTACTGAGCCTGCGCTCTAGAGCCCGTGAGCCACAACAGTTGAAGCCACAACAACTGAAGCCACAACAACTGAAGTGCCTAGAGCCCGTGCTCCACAGCAAGAGAAGCCACTGCAATGAGAAGTCCGCACACTGCAATGAAGACCCAGTGCAGCCAAAAATAAATAAATAAAAATAAATACATTTATAAAAAAATAATAATTACCCTCATTTATGTGAAGCATTTCAAATAGTAAATGCATTAAATGCCTATCACCCCACAAAATATGAGTTATTTAAAAATAAAAAGAATGGATAAACAACAAGGTCCTACTGTATAGCACAGGGACCTATATTCAATATCCTGTGATAAACCATAATGGAAAATAATATTTAAAAAGAATATATACATATAACTGAATCACTTTGCTGTACAGCAGAAATTAACACAACATTGTAGGGACTCCCCTGGTGGTGCAGTGGTTGAGAGTCCACCTGCCAATGCAGGGGACATAGGTTCAATCTCTGGTCCAGGAAGATCCCACATGCCGTGGAGCAACTAAGCCCTTGTGTCACAACTGCTGAGCCTGTGCTCTAGAGCCCGCGAGCCACAACTACTGAAGCCCGTGCGCCTAGAGCCCGTGCTCCACAACAAGAGAAGCCACTGCAGTGAGAAGCCCATGCACCGCAACGAAGAGTAGCCCCCGCTCGCCACAACTAGAGAAAGCCCGCGCGCAGCAACGAAGACCCAATGCAGCCAAAAATAAATAAAATTAAATCTTAAAAATAAACCCCAAACCCCGCAACATTGTAAATCAACTATACTACAATAAAAAAAAAAAAAAACCTTCCCAAAGTACCATTAACATCTTTACATATATCTCATTGTCTAGAATTTAGGCACCTGGCCACAACCGGCTGTAAGGAAGGTTGGGGAATACAGTCTTTTATTCCAGGTGCCAGTGTGCTCAGATAAAAACTGGGATTCTGCTAAGGAAGAAGAGGGGAATTGATATAGGGAGGCAATTACCACTTTCTACCACAATCCTCACATCCTCTGTAAGAGCACTGGCTTAAAAAAAAGAAATCCTGACTGTGCTGCTTGCCAACAGTATGACCAAGAGCAAGTTAATTAATTCATCTGAATCTCAGTCCTAGCATCTATAAAATGGGCATATCAGAACCTAGTCCACAGGTTTGTGAAGATTAAATAAAGTTAACATATGTAAACAGTACTAAATACATGTTGGTTTCCCTTGTCATAAAGCTGGTTCTGCTTTTCTCTTGACCACTTTCCTGGTAGTATTTTGACTTCTTGATCAAGATTACCCTGGGAGATCATGTTAACTAGATGTTATCCATGAAGACAAGGAAGGGGATTCATACAATGCAATTCTTCTCTTACCTCAAGGAAGGGAGTTGGTAGTAATAAAACACATTCAATGAATTATTAGCATTGAACCATTGTGGGTTTCATGAAAACTTTTGAGGAAATTACTGATTCGAGTCCAAACTGGTATCCTCCTGAAGGATGCCTTAAAAACAGTTAAGTGTGTCACCTTGAAACAAAATGAAGGTTAGAGTTTATTATTAAAAATAGTTATTTTTTTTTTGATGTCTGCCTTAAATGAAGTTCAGTTTATGGAGCCTAAACATTGAAATATTTGCTGCCTTACAGTAAGACATTTATGGCGGCATGTTTTTCTTGTCATATGATTGTCACCTGTTAGACCTCATTGTAATCATGGACTCATACCTTTGGGTCCAGCTCTTGTTTGCTAAGGCAATATTAAACTTAGATTAGATATGAACTCTCTGCTAAACTCAGTGGTTGAAAAAGTCCCTTCAGAAGTGCAGTATCTGATTGTCCTCCTTTTGACCTTCTCTGTGCATTTTCTTTCTTATCTTGGTAACCATAGAAATAACTTGGAGAGGTGAAGTTGGCAGAGGTCCACGCCTTCACTGCATGGAAGGTGACAGCTGCACTAGTGCTTTGCCAATGACGATTTGACAGAAAAGGTGAAGGGTTGGACCTTTAACAGTAGCTATTCTGGCTTTTGAAGGAGCGTGGGAGAAAGAGGGAGGGCGAAGGGCTTACTGTCCCTGCACTCTTATCTCTCAGTTAAATGCACCCCCATATCACCTGAGACCCTTCATTTTTCCCTCTACAGGTCACTGATGCCCACACCTAGTTGGTCCTTCTCTCCCACTTAGACTCATTTGTCCTTATCTCCTTCTACTGATCTGTCAGACCCTGTGTCCTCTCTGAAGGTATAGGGTGAATGTGAACTTTGGAATGACAAAGATTTCTGAGCTAGTGCACCTGATCCTCAATTTCCTGCTCTGTGAAATGGTAATAAAACCTACTTCTCACAATTATTCTGAGGATTAAAAAAAGATGTATTTATGTATACATTTCTAGGCATGCAGTATGCATCCTATAAATGTTGGTATATTTCCCTACATATTAATCTTTCTCCTTTGACCATTTCCATGTTCTTTTTACCTCTAAAACTTTACTACTCAAAGTGTGGTTTGAGGACCAGCAACATCTCAGACCCAGCCTGGACAGTATGCATTTTAACAACATCTCCAGGCACTTCAAATGCATGTTAAAGCTTGAGAAGCACTGCTGCAAGACAGGGACTCCTTCTCTCACTATCCTTTTTCTAAAGGGGAAAGAATAATGAACATCACTCATTACGTGACTGCTCTGTGTCAGGTGCTGGTTTCTATGCTGCCATTTCCCTCCTCCTCACTCTGTGAGGTTGGCACTATTTCCCTTTACCTGTGAAGAAATGAAGATGAAGGAGTTAACGCCCCAGCCCAAGAGCCAGTAGAAACTCAAACTCAAGTCTTTTTGCCTGAACACTTTACACTACTTCCAAACCACATGGGTCTACTGGCTTTTACTGCTGGAGAAGAAGACTAAAGTGGGGGAAAAAAAAGAAAACGAAAACAGAACAAAACAAAAAGAGAGACATGGAAGCACTAACCTTGAGTTTCAGTGAAGTCAATAAAGAACCACTTTTTTTTAGACTTATAAGAAACTTTTTTTTTTTTTTTTTTGCGGTACGCGGGCCTCTCACTGTTATTGCCTCTCCCATTGCTGAGCACAGGCTCCGGACGCACAGGTTCAGCGGCCATGGCTCACGGGCCTAGCCGCTCTGCAGCATGTGGGATCTTCCCAGACCGGGGCACGAACCCGTGTCCCCTGCATCGGCAGGCGGACTCTCAACCACTGCGCCACCAGGGAAGCCCTAAGAAACATTTTTAATATCAATTTTAAGTTAGAGAGATGCACAATTTTTGTGTTTTTTAAAAATTTATCAGAACGGGAAAGAGAAAAAATTTGAAAATCACTGTTATACAGCAAGCATTAATTTCCAATAAAGTTTTACATATTTTCTTAGTAATTCATGTAAAATTTTTATCCTAATTATAATGAATCAAAAACATTGCATTTTAAATCATTCCATATATAAGATGAACCGCCTTGTTGTCTTATGGGTGAGATGCTACTGCATTATCTCTTCAGAACTGGAAACCTGGGTTGAGCTGAAGCTACCTATAGCCAGGTTCCTTCTTTTCCCTGTCTGCATGTCACATAAATGTATGGATAGAAATGGCAATGGTGATTTTGTTAGTATTGTTTGTTTTTCCTAATTGCTCTCTGTGCTCAGGATAATCACTGAGAAGAAACGTCCAGAATTCTGTCATGGATTTGGTACAGATTTTTCCAACTACAGTTGGATAAATTTTCCATGAATTCATCTTGTATACCTTATGGTAGACTGAAAGGACCTCTCTTCCATTGGCAGTGAGGTTTAAATAATTTCATGTATGTACAGCACATCTCAACTCCAATTTACTTTCCTCACAACATCTCCATTTCTTGCCTGTTGTTCAAAGTTTTGCTGCATTTTGCTGTTCAGCCAAAAGCTTCTGTGACTTCAAATCTGATGACCTCTCTATGTTGTCTTATAATAAAACCCTACATTCAGACTTTAAGCTTCAACTTCTATATTAATTGAATACAGCTAGTGCTACAATAATGCTCCATAACAAATCACTCATAAATTTAGTGGCATAGGGGCTTCCCTGGTGGCGCAGTGGTTAAGAATCCGCCTGGCAATGCAGGGGACACGGGTTTGTGCCCTGTTTTGGGAATATCCTACATGCCGCGGAGCAATTAAGCCCCTGCGCCATTACTACTGAGCTTGCGCTCTAGAGCCCGTGTGCCACAACTACTGAAGCCCGCATGCCTAGAGCCTGTGCTCTGCAACGAGAAGCCACCACAATGAGAAGCCCGCGCACCGCAACGAAGAGTAGTCCCCGCTCAACGCAACTACAGAAAGCCCACGCGCGGCAACAAAGACCCAATGCAGCCAAAAATAATAAATAAATAAATAAATTTTAAAAATAAATTAAAAATAAAAAGCAAACGTTACTAAAAAAACAGTGGCATAAAGCATTAACTCACTTGTCTGTGGGGTTCCTGGATACTTCTGATTCTGGCTATAGGTGTGAAGATCAACTAGGGCAACTGTACTTCATATGTCTTATTCTGGACCCCAGTTTACAGAGGGTGAGGCTGCCTTGAAGCTACCAGGAAAATACTACCTAGAGCATTTTGTTCTCATGTTGGAGGCTGGAAGCTCATAGGAATTTTAGGATTTAGAAAATTATCTCTCAAGAAAATGTGGCCTTCCTACCATATATACAATATTTCTCTTATTTAAAAAAATCATATATATTTTTTAATTTTTATTTTATATTGGAGTATAGTTGATTAACAATGTTGTGTTAGTTTCAGGTGTACAGCAAAATGATCCAGTTATACATATATATGTATCAATTCTTTTTCAAATTCTTTTCCCATTAAGGTTATTACAGAATATTGAACAGAGTTTCCTGCGCTATATAGTAGGTCCTTGTTGGTTACCTATTTTAAATATAGCAGTGTGGGGGACTTCCCTGGTGGTCCAGTGGTTAAGAATCCGCCTTCCAATGCAGGGGATGTGGGTTCAATCCCTGGTTGGGGAACTAAGATCCCACATGCCATTGGGCAAATAAGCCCGGGTGCCTGCACTCTGGAGCCTGCAGGCCACAACTAGAGAAGCCCGCACGCTGCAACGAAGACACATGCAGCCAAAATAAATAAATAAAAATAAAAATAAATAAATATAGCAGTGTGTACATGTCAATCCCAAACTACCAATCTATCCCTCTCCCCCCAACCCCTTCCCCTCTTGTAACCATAATCTCATTCTCTAAGTCTGTGAGTCTGTTTCTGTTTTGTAAATAGGAACCACTTTCTTGATGCCTGATTCCAGCTGTTCTCAATTCTTTTCCAGGTTCCTTGACCTTTATTTGATATTGACATACATTTTGGAAGCTAGTAAACGGTGATAAAATATTCCACAAACATGAAGTGATTGTTTAGTTTTCAGCCTGTTCAGTGAAATGAAGTATCAGCTGATTTGGCACCCAACCCAGCATGTGACTGTGTTGCTTCCTTCATGAGTTTTTTTCAGAGGTATTTTTTCTCTTGACTAGATTGTATGATTGTAACTATCAAAGTTAATAAACTGTTCCAATTTACCAATTTCTTGTTTGTTACCTATTTTTCCATACTTTGAAGCTTAATTCACTAGACAACATTCCATAACCTGCCAGAAATGGGATGATAACTGCTCCCAATAAGTAATTATTTAAAACCTCTCTACCCCACTTACTCATGTAAACTTGTTAAGACATCATTATGTAAGAGGGGATGATTATCTGAATTCATCCCCTACGGACACCAAAATTGGGAGAGTCAGGTGGTGGTAGGCATCCATTCCAGATACCTATCTGTTGTGGGAATGAATTTCGGTTCACAAACAGCTGTGCAGGAAATATCACATTTCTCTATTTTCCCTAAATCAAGTGAAATCTGACTCTGAGCCCCCATCCTGCAGAACAGGCAGAGAATTCACTCACTGTCTTGACTGGCTCTTGCCACAGAACTGTGCTGAGATTCTGGGGAGATACGGACCACTCTGGTCACTGACCAGTGGCCCACCCTGGCTTCTGCTGCCAGGCCTGTGTCTCATCAGCATGGTCTGAGGGCTTAGCTGCTTCTGGACCATGCCTGGGGAAGGCGAATCCTGGGAGAGCTTGGGGACTCTGTGGCCAGGGTCTGTCCTTAGGAGCACTATAGGCCTTTCTCTCGGAGGCCCTGCCTCATCCTGTGGCTCTGCTGTTAAGTGATGCAGCTGGTCCCTGGTGCTCCAGAGAATCGCTGACTTCTATCCCCTGTCCAGTCTCCCAGAATCTCGGCTCTCTCTCTTTTCTGATTTTAAAAATTCTTTCCTCTCTCCTCTTCCCCTCTTGGACACCCATGATTATGTTATTTATGGACTTAGGTTTTTCAAAAGATCAGAAGAGCCTCTGATTTCATATGTACATGTTTTCAGTTCTATAAAAATTCCTAAGGTAAGAAATTACAAAGGACCTTCCTTCTTGCTTGAGACTGAAAGAAGAGAAAAAAACAGGAAGACTGGGTAAATTAGAATTAAAAAAAATTATCCTGACACAGGTCTATACCAGTCCCTCAAAGACGTTTCTATCTTGGGATTTTTGTGAAGACAATAAAGGCATTTATATTTGATTAAAATCTACTTTGGGGACTTCCCTGGTGACACCGTGGTTAAGAATCCGCCTGCTAATGCAGGGGACATGGGTTCAGTCCCTGGTCCAGGAAGACCCCACATGCTGCAGGGCAACTAAGCATGTGCACCACAACTACTGAGCCTGCGCTCTAGAGTCCGCGTCTCAAAACTACTGAGCCCACACACCTAGAGCCAGTGCTCCACAACAAGAGAAGCCCGCATGCTGCAATGAAGAGTAGCCCCCGCTCACAGCAACTAGAGAAAGCCCACACCCAGCAACGAAGACCCAGCGCAGCCAAAAAATAAAAATAAATAAATCTACTTTGGGATGAAAACTCTATATGCTTTACTATAAACAACACTAAAGATAAATATATGATTCTGATATAAATTTCCCGTGCCTGCCTCCTGGAACTGGGAAGAACTTGTAGCCCAGGTTTAGGTCTGATCTGTGTTCCTTTGTGGCATTTCCTCTCTTACTTTGGTTCATGGGGGCATTTCAAACTTCATACTTTAGAAAGAGACATTCTTTACTAGCTGTCTAAGGGGAACACAGATTCCCAAACCATTTTCCCTGTAATATCATTCAACATTCCTCCTGTTCTACATATGCATCATGTATGATAATATAAATATTATCATCCTGTTTTTGATTCATGGATTTAACATTTTATCTTTTTTCTTTGAAGGTACTAATCATAGTCTTTTTGCAATTTATTTGTGCCCTGCAGGATTCTCTAGCACAGGAAACTATGTTTTATATATATATATATATATATATATATATATATGTATTTCCAAATAGATAATCATATTTTTAGGTTTGTGTATCTTAAGTTTGTATTTCAGGTATATTAAATAAAGATTGATGTATAGATTGATTTTAAGGCATTTAACTAGATAATTTGAAGGTGAAAATCATTTTAAAAGGAGAATAATATGCTATTTTCCCAGAGTGAACTTATTAGTTCACTAATAAAAACCAGTTTATGCAAATGATATTTTCCTGAGATGTGTGATGCACAATTTTATAAATCATGTCATATTTTTTAAGTATTAGGATATGTTGATAAAATTCTTTTAGGAAACCCTTTTTGAAAGTGAAGAGTTGATCAATAATTTATCTCTTTTCAGCATGATGAGGTGGTGAATAACAGACTCAGAAATTGGACTCTACGGTTTTCAATCCTGCCTTCACAACTTCTGTGTGATGTTGAACAAACTACTTAACCTCTCAGACTCTCCATAAAATGAGGATAATAATATCTACTTCACAGGGTTATTGCAGGGATAGAATGAAAAAATACATGTAAATCACTTAGAACTATGCCTGACACATATTTAGTACTTAGTAAATGCTGGCTACTATTTATATTTTAACAATAGAATGAGGCACCACTGTAAACTATCATGGTATGTAATCCATCCCACCAATTATTTATGGATAACTGTTACTTATTCTTTTGTTAAAAAGTATTGCATATGATGTCTATGACATATTTGCTTCTTATAATAATGAAACTTCAGAAAATTCACTGTGTGTTATCAAATGTGATTGTCTCGAACAATTACTGAGTATGATCTCAATCATCAGAGTGAAAAAACGTTACTGTGGAATCACATGGGACTCTGAGACTCTCTGATACACATGCACCACTTACAACACCTATACAGTGACATACATGCAAAAGGTATTGCTTGCCTCAATGTTTGCATGCAAGAACAAACAAGAAATGTGTGTCTCTGAAGTAAAATGTTAACTTTTCATGCCAATATAGGTATTTATTGTTTGTGGGGACATCATTTAATAGATAGGTATTAACACTTTTACAATTGTTACTTAGGATACTGTATTTTAACTCAGGATCAGTCAGTTTTTCTGAAATGTGATATATTTTCTTCCTCCTTTAATATTTGTACTAATAACAATGGTACCTAACATTCATTGACTAATTACTACATGCCTGTGCTTTCTTTGTATTAACTTGGAACAGCCTGATGAGCTGGATACTCATTATTTCCATTTTATAGGTAAGGCACAGAAGTTTGAATAGCTTGACTAAGTTAATAGCTAGTGCGTGGTGGAGCCTAGATTTGGACCAGTAACCTCTAGCATCAACTCAGTTTAACCATTGTACCATACTATACACTAAGTTATATATTAGTATGTTAAATGTATGATGTTCTACAAAATGCCTGACAGGGGTTTGTGTTTGCCATTGGTTGATTTTAAATCAAGTGAAAATTAGAAGTGTGACTCTGAGACTATGTTAAAGTGAACTTTATAACATTTAAAAAATAAATTTACTTATTTTATTTTTATTTTTGGTTGCGTTGGGTCTTCATTGCTGCGCGCGGTCTTTCTCTAGTTGTGGTGAGTGAGGGCTACTCTTCATTGCAGTGAGCTTCTCACTGCAGTGGCTTCTTTTGTTGCGGAGTACGGGCTGTAGGCACACGGGCTTCAGTAGTTGTGGCTCACGGGCTCTAGAGCACAGGCTCAGTAGTTGTGGTGCATGGGCTTAGTTGCTCCGCAGCATGTGGGATCTTCCCGGACCAGGGCTCGAACCCACGTCCCCTGCATTGGCAGGCGGATTCTTAACCACTGTGCCACAAGGGAAGCCCCTATAACATTTTTGTAAAATATTTTATATAGAAGTATACCTTATCCAGTTAACATAGATTTTGTTTTTTTAAGCTCTATGTTGGTTCTTTAAAGTGAATTTTTTAAAAGCCCTTTTCTAAAGAAAAAAAACAGGTATAATGAAGCTCACGTTGTCAAGAAATGTGTTGACTGAGACTGTGAAAATAATAAAAATGGTACCTTACATTTGTCTAATGTTTTATTTTTAAAATGTTTATAGGTGTTGAATTCGCTATTACAGGAGGAGCAATTCTTTACTTTGCAAAAAAGATCCAGCATTTTCTGAGAATTACATTATCACATTCACTTGACTAATGAACTCCTTAAAGCTTTATAAATATTATCCACTGTCCTCTGGCAGCAGCAGCAAAAAAAAAAAAAAAAAAAAGTCACTGAGTTACTGGCCTCAGGAATGCTGGTCTGATAGGGGAACATTTACTCTCTCATTAATTTCAAGATGCTTTTAAAAATAGTGATGTGGAAGTTACCTATTAGTTAATACAGGAATCAACCTTATCCTTTGCTTCATTCATTAGAACTCCATTTGGTGGAAAACTTTGTCCTATGAAGCTTGAGTTCTGATGAAAAGTCTCCAAGGCACTTACTTTTATATCTCAAGTCATCTGGGTAAATTTTGAAGTGGGGTTTGGTATTAATTAGATTAGTGGTAAAAATATCCCTTATCTGCAAGTTTGTATGCTGTTTGCATTCCCGTTATAATTGTCCTTGTCAGAGGTCTGTTCCTGCCCTTTCTAGAATAGCCCCACAGACATGTGGGAACTCAAGACAGTCCCTAAATCCTTCCTCTGTTCTTCTCTTTCTCCCTTTCCCTCTCCCTCCCTCCCTTTCTTCCTTTTTACTAGCGCTTTCCACTTATTGTTTTTTATCCTTCCTACAGGGCCACACAAAATAAATCCACTCCGTCCTCTGACTTATTGTCCTACAACTAACTGGAGGCAATTATTATCTTTATTCACATCCCTCCATCTAAGATTGAAGAATCACTCTAAATTAAAGGGTATAGGATCCTTCAAGCTTTCTTTAGAAACTAGTATTAGCCAATGTTTATTGAGCACCTACTATGTGCCAGGCAGGATACCTACACCATTTCTAATCCTTACAACCTTGCTAGATGAATTAATGATAGCCAGTACTCACACAGCCTTTACCATCAACTCATCTAAGACATGATAAACACAAGTAAAGCTCTTATAATAGTGGTTGACACACAGTAACATTCAATTAACTGTTTTTATATCTTCTTGTACTTCTGCAAGCATCTGGAGAATTTTTAACTCCATTATGGTATTCTACATTTATCCTTTTTTTAAAAAATTTCAACATGATAGAATTAACCTGAGGAAAACTTTTGGCTCCTTTTATTAGTTTACTATTTCTCCTAGCTTTGTATTAACCACTTATTTTGGTCCTTAAAGTCACTCAAAATAATGATAAAAGATCAAGGATGGAGGCCTGCGGTTTTGAAAAACTTCAGTTTATTCTGGGCCAGGCCTTCCTTGCACAGTTCTCTGAGGTCTGTTTCTTCTGTGGAAGAAGCACTATCCTGCACAGGGGGAATGGCACCTGAAAGTGGAGTTTCAGCTCTAACAGGAGAACACTAAAAACATCGCTCTAGCATGCTTTCCATGTATTAAAATTCATCTTGAAAAAAACCCTGCCATTTTTCACAGCTCAGTTACAGAGAAGGAGAAAGAGCAGATGGCCGTGGCGATCAGGGGTGGGGTGGCTGGGTCAGTTGCCACTCCAGCTCGGGAACGGGTACCGGTCGGCATGTGCTGTTTGGGGAACACCACTTAGGGAATGGGCATTAGAATTCTACCACTGGCCATGTAGGGTATTGCATTTTAGCTCAGCATTGCTTTCTGACCTCCACATCAGCTGGGATTTTTGGCCAGTTCTCTTGGGCTCACACTTCTCTGAACTGGGAAGGACTTGTGGAACTAGTCTAGGTGGTTAGAGAAGCCTCAGCAGTGGGACAGCTGTGGCTACTGATCTGGGATGCTCCCCTTTGGGGAAGGAAGTGCTCTGGAGTATAGAGTGCTCGGTCCGATTAGGGAACGTGAGAAGAAGCCTGCGGGAAGGCGATCTGGGATTTTATTTCCATGTGTTACACCCAATCTCAAGAGGTACTGGGAGCTGTTCTTGCCCTGAAGATGACTGTATCAGCTTCCCAACTCCTTTTCTATTTTTCCATGTATAACTTCAGCCTGACTCAAAGAGGGTTAAGCTGCCTTCCAAAGCACACAAGGTCACTCCTATTCACAAAATGTCAAGGCCAGAAGCAGAGCTGAAAATATATTCAGTGTAGATTTTAGTAAAATATATTTACGTGCTTCACCGTCACTTCCATGGGTAATGTTGTTGCTAGCCATTCCAGTGTAGGAAATGGAATGGCTTCAAAGAACATTCCTACCAAACTCCGTGCCGACTCACATGTCATTCTCCACCCAATAGTGCAGGACCAACTGGGTCATTACACACCAGAAGGATTGAGGGCTTTAAGAGGGACATCTCCAAAAGATAGAGTTTCTAGAATATTAAATAGCTTACAAACTCATGCCCACAAAAAAAAAGTGATCACATTCTTATCATGAGATGTGTATGTTCCACAGAGACCAGTACCAGTGGCAGCGTGTCATGGAGGAAAAACAAGGTTTAAAATATTAGGAGCCAGAAGCTAGTCTATGAAAAAATTTTCTGAATCTGATAAATCATAAATAGAAAAAAAATCTGATAATAGAGCTTTTCTCAAATTTGACAGCATCCTAAATATTTACATGACATTATCAAATATGAGTAGTGAAGCTAAAATAAGTTCTGCAGGGATTTCGCTGGTGGTCCAGCGGTCAAGACTCCCAATGCAGGGGGCCCAGCTTCGATCCCTGGTCAGGGAACTAGATCCCGCAGGCCGCAGCGAAGATCTCGCACGCGGCCAGGAAGATCCTGCATGCCGCAACTAAGACATGGTGCAGCCAAATAAATAAATAAATAAATGTTTAAAAAAAAAAGTTCTGCAGTATATCAATAGTAAGAGCAAAAAGCTTCACACTGAATTATCTTTTTGTTTTCTTTATAGGAAATATTACAAAATAATTGTCAAATGAAGATGTGATGAAAGACTATACAGCCAAAAATGTTCTAAACAAGTAAATATTATAGAGGGGTGCCAGGCAGTTAATCAACAAACATACTGTTGCTTTTTGGATCTTGTGATTTTGTGACATACCAACTTTTCAAAATTTGTAATTGCTTGTAATTTATTTTTTCATTCCAAATAAATATTCATTTCCATACCAGCTTTTTCTGTCTTTACTGATCTTTTGGTTACATGTCCACAATCTGACAACATATACTGTGTCCTGCTTACAATTTTTGAGTGATACTCTGTTTGGCCCAGATCATAGTCAATAAATGTTAATCTAGTGAATAAAAGCATAGATCATTGCAATATGGAGGGTTAGGTGGACCCGAAAGAGAGTGGACTAATCTTGGGTTTGGAGGATGGATAGAATTTGAAGAGTTGAGAGGGGTAGTGGCATTAGCAAAGATGTAAAGATAGGAAGACCATGGAAAGATCAGAGGATAACAGTTAGGATTAAGCTCAAAAAACTTGCAACTCTGTGACGTGATGGAGATGTTAACTAACCTTATTGTGGTAATCATTTTGCAATACGTGCTTATATAAAATCACTATGTTATGCATTTTAAACCTGCGCAGTGTTATTTGTCAATTATATCTCAATAAAGCTGGGGAGAAAAAGGTTGGCTCAACTGAAAGGCTTGTGTTGAATAAGGGGTGAGCAAAAAGGAAAGGAAGTTTTAGGCTACATTAAGGTAGAAGGATCTAGAATGTCAGACTAAGGGAATTTAATTGTACTGTACAGTCAAGGGACAGTGTATTGGACATCTGTTGCCTCTGCTTACAGATAAGCCCATCCCCTCATCTTGTAATAGCACCTTTATTTTCTACAGAACCACGCTTTTCCCACTCTTACTCTATGTAGGTTGGATGGGTTGACATCACCCCAGGCTCTAGGGATGGGTCCATGACCCAGGTCTTGCATATCAGAGTCTGTGTTAGGACTTCTGCTGGACTATTGAGAAAGAGTCCTCTCTTTCTGCTAATGATGCTACATTTCTTCAGTATAAGTCTGCAGATAGTGGTGGCTGTTTTGTCACCCTTAGGAACAGTGTGCCTGAGAGTGAAGCCAACCCATAGCCAAGAGATGAAGGGAGAGAGACTCTCAGTGATGTCACTTGATACCTAGACACTTGGGCAACCATGCTTGAAGGAAGATACCCTTGGCCTTTTCAGTAAGGTGTGAACCAATATATTTCTTTTTTAATTTGTCAGTAGGAACTGGGTTCTTTTTTTTTTTTTTTGTGGTACGAGGGCCTCTCACCATTGCGGCCTCTCCCGTTGCGGAGCACAGGCTCCAGACGTGCAGGCCCAGCAGCCATGGCTCACGGGCCCAGCCGCTCCGCGGCATGTGGGATCCTCCCGGACCGGGGCACGAACCCGTGTCCCCTGCATCGGCAGGCGGACTCTCAACCACTGCGCCACCAGGGAAGCCCCGGAACTGGGTTCTTTTATCTGCAACTAGAAGACTTCTGATTACTATAGGCAATAGAAGTTTGTGAGCAGGGTTTTATGAAGATTAATCTAATGGAAAACAAGGTAGAGAAATCAAGATGCTGGTAGTGGAAATAGGAAGGAAAGAAAAGTACAGAGGAAGAATTCAGAGGGCTTGTTGACTAGAACAGGAAGAGGAAGCAAAAATGACTGGAATTTGGAGACTAAGTGAAATGACTGTACCAGTGAATCAGAAAGTATACCATGTTCCCCCCCACTCCCTCAGGAGTAAGTACATTTATTCTTAGGCTTTCAATTTAAGGTGATGACAGGGAAATCAATTGGAAATATTTAGCACTTGGTTAAAATGTAGAATTAAACCTCAGGAGAAAACTCAGGACCCAAGATATAATAAATATATGTGTTGGCAAGATGGAACAATGTGATGATCTGAGGGGAGAGGGAAGTCTGTAATAGTAGATTGAGAAATGGGTTGATGGACAGGAATGTCAAGAAACACAAGGCTAGGAATGAATCAGGCCCTTTTCCCCTGCCAGACATCTAGTCTCCACTTGCTGCAATTCAGGAAGCAAAGTCTGTGAAATGAGGACATGCCACTCGGGTAGGCACAGCTGCTTAAAAGTGCCTTGCAAGGCGAGAATTGAGCGAGTGTGGGTGAGATTTCTGGAGGAGTGGTTGGGAGAGGAGAGTGATGAAGAGCAAAAGAAACAGAGATGGGAGGATGATTAGAAAACTCTCTTGGAATTCAAAGAAAGAGAACCTCCCAAAAAATGGATAGTCTGCTGTGGAGAGATGAGGTGAACATCACAGGAGATTGTAGATTCGCTGGGCTCTAGAGGTGGAACTAGATTAAAGTGAGTGGTTAATATAAAAGTGGAAGCAGTGGGTGGAGACCAGGAGTTTGGCAGAGAAAGGAAGGAGAGGGGCAGGGTAGTTTACTAATGAAGTGGCTTAGCCAGGGCTTTTTGTTTGCTTTGTTTTATATCTAGGACAGAGGAGGCTTGTTTCAGAGGGTAGACAGAAGAAAGGGCCAGTGGATTAGTAGGGAGTGAAGAAGATAGAGAGAGAGGATTCAACTGAACAGGGAAGGAGGTAAGACAGACAGTGTGGAAAGAGCAGATGGGAAAGGAAGCAATACATCCCCCATCTGAGACTGGTGGGGAGGCTGAGAGAAAGGGTGTAAAGAGAGATGCTTGGAGGAAGAATGGAGAGAGGATGAGGCATCTATCATGTGTGTCCAGGATCGATAAGACAGTAACATGAGGTGTCTGCTGCATTCAACAGAGTCTGTGAATCAAGTTACAGTGGGGATGTCCAAATTGCTTTTCTCCCCAGGAGACTTCACAGAAGATTATATTACTGTAAACTGATGTGTGAGCTAGGAAAAAAACAAAAAAGGATACACAGTCTGTTGCACACCTTAGCTTTGTAACTTCCAGTGAAAATGGGGTAATTGTCTGTCTTGTCATGACAAGAAGTAGATAATGCAACCTCATCATGACACGATACAGACAACTTGTCATCAGTTATATGAAGTAAAAGTACAGATGTAATTGGAGGTGACATAAATTTTATAACTGTGCTGTGGAATATATACTCCTTTCTCTGAGAGGATCCCAGACAAGCCAAGTAACAAGTTTGGTGGCTGTGGCTTACTTTGGTGAGTAATAAACTCATCACAAGAAGAAGAAAAACTTGCTCTGAATCAGAGGCAGAGCCACGAGGTAGTCTATCTTTGGTTCTTACTATCGGATCAAACTACCCAGTGCCAGAAGAACCTGAGAAACCTGCAGGGGAGGAGCGAGTCATTGTGTCTTGTTGGATAAAGGTTGCTGCATTCTGTCTGTCCGTCTCTCTCTCTGACAAAACTGGACTATTCTTCAAGGCAATGGCTTTTGCCCTGAAAAGGTAGTGTGTGCCAAAGGTGTGATGGTGATGATGGCCCTCACTCAGATCTTCCTTTTTTGAACCAGTCCTGTGGCATGCAAGCCACTCTAACCCAGCCCCTTCCTGGCACCCTCTGTGCTCCTGGGCACACCCCTCCTTGGGTCTATATAAGGAAACAAAAAGCATAAGTGGTGGCAGAACTGGGCGGGCAGGTGAGCGAAGCAGGGCAGGACTCTCTTATTAAGACCTTCTTACTTAATGACAATTACTTCAGAGAAGTGTGGGCCCAAGGGACTTGGCCAAAAAGTCCAAGCAGTTGCTTGTAGGGGAAAAGAGTGTGGGAAAACATAATTATTTCTTGCAGAATAAGTAGCTAGAACCATGTCAGTATCATGGTCTTGTGAGGACATAGTTGCATTAGGCCATATGACTATAATAGACAAGATTCCCTTGAGTCAAGGGGCCCTAATAAATGCACAATTCGTGGATCTCTGCTAGGGTGGGTCAATGCTCCCCAAGGGGTGTTTGGAAATGTGAGGAGTTGTTTCTGGTTGCCACAATGAATAGGATGAGACTGGTGTTTAGTGGGGGTGGGGTGCAGTGATGCTTACCAACCTGCACTGACTGCCTAGAGAGCGCAGCACAGGGAAGAATGGCCCCACCGAACATGCTGACATCACCCTGATGAAAAACACCAAGTTACAGGTACCAGAGAATGCTCCCTCGTGGAACTAGACTGTATAGCTTTTGAGTTAATGAATCAAGTTCTTTGAAAACAAAATCCAATTAAGTTGAATGTTTTGGACATTGATTACTTTCACTGCCATTTTCAAATAGAAAGGATAAATACCAAGGGATGAAGCCTAAGTTTGTGGAGAATGAATAAAGTTGTTTGGATCTATGTTCAAGATACAGTATAAATGGGAGAGGGAGATGGGGAATTAGTGTTTAATGGTTAGTGTCAGTTTTGCAAGATGATAAACTAGAGATCTGTTGGCACAACAATGTGAATATACTTAACACTGCTGCACTGTACACTTAGAAACGGTTAAGACAGTACCCGGAGTCATAGAAAACAAACTATGGTTACTAACGGGGAACGGGGAGGGGGAGGGATGAATTAGGAATTCGGGATTAATAGCCACACACGACTATATATACAAGAAACAGGGAACTATATTCGATATCTTATAATAAACTATAATGGAAAATAACCTAAAAAGGAATATATATATAATATAGATGTATATATTATACGTATATATAAAACTATATCACTTTTCTGTACACTTGAAACTAACACAACATTGTAATTCAGCTATACTTCAATTTTAAAAAATGGTTAAGATGGTAAATTTAATGTTATGTGTTTTTTTCCCATTAAAATAATCAGCAAAATAATAAAATCTAAAAAAGATATAAATGGCTTGAGAACTGGACAGACCCCTCATTTTAAACCTTTGGAATAGAATTTCCATATAGGAGGGACAGACCTAGGGAAATCATAGAGAACTTTGTACTTAGGGTCCCTGATCATCAACCTTTTTGTTCCTCTCTCTCTTTCTCAGCAGGAATCCTCTCTGTCATCCCTCCAGGAAGCCATAATCTAATGATAATCCCTTAGCTTGGTACAGCTGAGCACTCCTCTTCACATATGTTGTCTCATGCGTCATCCTTGATTCCCCACCTTTCCCTCGTCTGTCCCATCTCTCCGCCCCAATTCAGCCTTGTCCAGGCTCTTTGTCTCTCTGCTGGATTCCAGCAGTAGCCTTCAACCTAGTCTCCTGCATCCCTGCTAGCCCTTCCCTCCACCCCCAATTCATTCCCCACACACCAGCCATAAGATCTCTTTTAAACATTATTCAGATCATGTCACTCCTTAGCTTCAAACACATTAATACCCTCCTTTGCGCTAAAAATGAAAGCAACCTTCTTACATGCCTCTCTCCTTCCTTGTTTCAACCTCCTGCCCCTTGCTCACTGTGCTCTAGCCACACTGGCCTTCCTTCCCTTCCTCCCCTTCCCCAAATGTGTTCAGCTTGTTGCCACCTTGGGAACTTTGCACTTGTTCCCTCTTCCTGGAATGCTCTTTAGATGGCTAGCTGTTTCTTTTCTTTTTTTTTTTTTTATTAGTTTCTGCTTTATAACAAAGTGAATCAGCCATACATATACATCTGTTCCCACATCCCTTCCCTCTTGCGTCTCCCTCCCTCCCACCCTCCCTATCCCACCCCTCCAGGCGGTCACAAAGCACCGAGCTGATCTCCCTGTGCTATGCGGCTGCTTCCCACTATCTATCTACCTTACGTTTGGTAGTGTATATATCTCCATGCCTCTCTTTTGCTTTGTCACAGTTTACCCTTCCCCCTCCCCATATCCTCAAGTCCATTCTCAAGTAGGTCTGTGTCTTTATTCCTGTTTCTTATGCTTTACGAGTAGCTAAAGATGTCACCTTTTCCAGATTCCTTCTTGGTCCTCCCCCGCCCCTACCCTCATCTCCATCCTCATCTAAAATTGCCTCCCTCCTGCAATTACAATATTTATCTCAATCTGAAATCATCATCAATCATTTATTTGTTCACACTTTCATTGTTTGTTTGTTTTCCTCTATTAGGATATAAGCTCCATGAGGACAAGGTTTTGCCTATTTTGTTCACCATTTTATTACCAGCATCCAGAACAACACCTTTCACAGAATAGGCACACAACAAATATTTTTTCAATGACAACCTAAATGGGAAAAGAATTTGAAAAAGAAGAGATACATGTAGGTGTATAACTGAATCACTTTGCTGTATGCCTGAAACTATCACAACATTGTTAATCAACTATACTCCAATATAAAATAAAGTTAAAAGACAAACATGAAAAACTGCAAGCTTAAACCTCCCTCCAACTAACTAGGCTAGCCTCTCACTCCCCTAAATAAAAAACAAAAACAAATATTTGTTCAATGAATCAATAAGTGAAAGAATGAATTTGATTTTCATAACAGTCCTGCAGGACAGAGAAAACATTCTCAGTCCTATTTTACCAATATATTTTACAGAGTATCTGTATTGCCAAAATCACATAAGTGATTTTGTCTTCTAAGTCCTCTATGCTGTACTCTATCTGATGGCTCATAAGCAGTTAATCTTAGCCATTTTAGAGGATGGAAGAGGCAGGAAGTAGGTCACTTGAAGAGACTACAAGTCATATTACCTACACATTCTTATTCATAAAATTGTAGCCACAGATAGAGAAGGGGATGGGGTCCTATCTCCTCCATCTCTCTATTGAACCCATGCATAGCATGGCTGGATGAGCAGGAGAATGTGGTGGTTCATTGCTGGGGCTCTGGAGGGAGATAGAACTGGGTTCCACTTTTAATTCTACTACTTACTGGCTGTGTCTTTAGATAAGTTAGTTATCTTTTTCTGAGACTCAATCTCCTTTCTTGTAAAATGAGAATAACACCATTGACCTTTTAAAGTTCTCTGGGGGATTATTAAATGAGAGAATATCTGATGTTTGGTGTATGGTAAGTGCAGGATAAAGAATAAAGAATATGGTGTCAGAGTGTTATAAAGATGGGATTGAACAGGCTTACCAGAAATTTAGCTTTCGAACACCACTCTCTTCCACCTACAGACACGGAAGGGAAGTTAATTTCTAGCACTTAGAACTGACAAGCTGTCGATAATCATCCAGTCAAGCTAATTTTGCACTCTGAAGAAACTCAAGATGAGAAGGTGATGACTTGCCTGGGTGCCCTAGGCCACTAGCAATGGAACTGGAGATGGAAGAGGAACCTGAATGAACTGACTCCTGTTTGTGACTCTCTCTACTCACTGTCGATAGCACAAGGCATGGACATCTCCATCTGTTCCCTTCCTTGGCCAATGTACACAACTGAAGCCAGGAGGGTCCCCTTAGGGCAGATGGGATCATACAGATAGGGGCAGGGGCTGAGGAGTCTTGGTGCTTTCTCCAAAGCCCAATTACTGACTGTGTGACTTGGGCAGTCATGTCCTTTCACTGAGTTTTAGTTCCATCCTCTACAAAATAGGGATGATAATAGTACCTCTTAGTACCTCTTAGGATTGCCATAAAAATTAAATAAAACAACCCATGTAAAACTGCCTGCAACACAGGAAACAATAATAGATCTATTCCTAAACCTGTATTAAAAGTGATTTAAAAGTGCCTGTTGTGGGGACTTCCCTGGTGGTCCAGTGGTTAGGAATCCGCCTTCCAATGCAGGGGACATGGGTTCAATCCTTGGTCAGGGAACTAGAATCCCTCATGTCGTGGGGCAACTAAGTCCACGTGCCGCAACTACTGAGCCCACATGCTCTAGAGCCCGTGCACCACAACTAGAAAGCCTGCATGTTGCAACTACGGAGCCTGCGTGCTCTGGAGTCCACACGCCACAACTAGAGAACAGCCTACGTGCTGCAACGACAGATCTTGCGTGCCAGACCCAATGCAGCCAAATAAATAAATAAATATATATATTTTTAAAAAGTGCTTGTTGAAGGGGGAAAATATAGTTTTGTTCATATGATGCAATATACAATATATGATAATTTTCCACTAACCTTGGAAAAATATAAAATACATAGTTCTAAAGAAATATATTGATTACCACTGAATATTGGTGACTAGAAGAGAATAAAACATCACAAACTGACTGGTAAATTAAGCCCCCTACCCTACACATCATATTGTAAAAGCAAATAATGAGACTGTAGTTTATTAAATGTTGGTACCAATAAGTGAGTTACAACATGAAATACATTAGAATAAACTTCTGCATAGTCTATACAGACAGAGTAAATATATCAGTAAAAATGGGCACAAAGCAAGCAGCAACATAGATCTGAATGAATTTCTATACAGGGAGTCACAGCACATGTAGCTAAACAAACATTCCACTAAACACTAGCACAAAATACAGGAGCAGATTATTACATTGGAAGGTATGTCAATATCACAGTTATGTGGGCAGTTAAGTCAAGTAATTCACAGAAAATTAGTAAACAGAAAGCAACAAAGAAACAAATTGAATTCCAACAGAAATCATGTGATATAACAATGAGCAGAAACACGACAAAAAGCCATCATAGAGGTTTACTTTTTTTGTTTGTTTTTTTGCGGTACGCGGGCCTCTCACTGTTGTGGCCTCTCCCGCTGTGGAGCACAGCCTCCGGACACGCAGGCTCAGTGGCCATGGCTCATGGGCCCAGCCGCTCCACGGCATGTGGGATCTTCCCGGACCGGGGCACGAACCCGTGTCCCCTGCATCGGCAGGCGGACTCTCAACCACCGCGCCACCAGGGAAGCCCTAGAGGTTTACTTTTTATCTTCAGAACCTACACAGCCTTCTCCTTTAACTCCCACCAAACATCAAACCCAAACCCTCTGCCACTGCTGCATCCTGATGGGTCTCTTCATCATTCAGTGTCACTACACTAAAAATAAAGCCAACATCCTTCAACAAATCAGTAAATCCACATTTTTAGACTGATTTCACCATTATCTACTGCTCTGTAACAGTGTGTTTACTATCAACCCAATGCTTCTCTCCTTGTTTTCAAGTTTTTGTAATTTTCTTGGTTGTCGCAAGATCTGAATAGCACGTGGCAACACTGTTATGGTCTTTTCTCTCTAAGTCTTAAAACATTAAGCCTGACTCTAATGTTAGAGAAAAGCTTGTATTGCTTTTGAGCCATGAGTTATTTTAAAAAAGAGAGAAGTATAATGTGAAATAGAAATTATTACAGGAATAATATAAACTCTACACCCATCAATTTGGAGACCTATGACATACTTTTCTAAGGTAACTCCTAAAGGGTGCTGCACCCCACCAGTAGGAGAGAATCATAATTGCTATTGCTTGGTCATCCGTTATATTCCTTGCCTCCTAGTTTTGAACTTTTTATTGGTAGCACTTAATTCAACATGGGATGATTTTTAGATAACTCTTTCAGTGGGAAAAATACATAGCATACATTAACTAATATGATCATTTAAATCATTTATGCACATATACATCATTTAAACCTCAGAAAACTATGTTTCCAGTAGTAGCCTAGTAGCCTGAGCACTGCTATAATGTATTTCAGTGCTTCTTGAAATGTGGCCCATGGACCACCTGCATCAGAATCCTTTAGGGTGTTTGTTTAAAATGCAGATTCATAGTCTCTGTCCCTTGTTTTCCCCCAAAGTCTACTGAATTAGATTCTCATTTTTAACAAGGTCCCCATGTGATCCTGGGTCCAGTAAAGTTTGCCAGCCTGGGCATTTCACCTTGGAGTTGGTCTTCTTGCCCCCGTATCTCAGTGAGCATTGAAAAGCTAGCTGAAGGGAACAGCCCTCCTCTCAGGTATTTGCCCAGGTGGCAGCTACAGCTTTGCTGGAATTCACAAGCTCTTTAAGCTTGGATTTGAACTGTGACTTGTGATATTTACTGCAGACCCTCTTCTTTGTTTGATTACCTCCTTGAACAGTCCTCTCTGGATAATCACCCTTTTCCTCCCCCCATTCTCATACCCTCAAGGCCACACACACAGAACCGGCTGCTTTGCCCAGTTTGTTGGGTTCATTCTGACCCATCTGTGGTCTAGGAGAAAGAAATCCCTGTTAGTGGGGTCATGCTACCAGGACAGCCTCTCTCCTTGGCTCAGACAAGCCACAGAGAATGGGAAATTTACAGACATTATACAGAGCCATCTCACTCAGGGAGGTGGGCTTTAGACATTCTACAGGACAGACAAACCCAAAGGTACTTGTTCCTGAAAGAAAACATAAATTAGACTTAATGAGGCAGAGAGTTGGATGCACTTTGTGACTGAATGATTTCCTCTAAATTCAGGGCACCCTTACCCAAATCCAGGGCAAGTTCTTTAAAACCAAAGTTTAAGCGAAAGTCTGAGTTTCTATGGTATATTCTTCAATTCAGGACCACTTTTAAATACACTAGCTATGGGAATCAGAACATTTAGGGAAGAGCTAGGCAAATGTTCCCCGGGGACCAGAGTGCCACCTGGGCATGAAGGGATGTGGGATTCTGTTTGGCCATGTGGAAGAGGCTGTAGAGTCACCTGAGTTTTTTTGGCTACAGAAGCAGTAATCTTTCATTATAGGCCATTCTAATCATTGCTGCGGTTTTCTTAGATGTTGATAAATGAGTCTGGGTATACAGCAGTGGGTCTGTATCGTAACCGTAACTGCACATGACAGTGGTCTTCCAGGTGGACTGTTCACAGAGGAGTGATGCAAGCTGACTCATTCAAATATGGAAAGAAAATATTAGAGCTTCTAACTGTAGAATACTGCATTATAAACGTTTACTTTTGTGTGTGTGTGTGTGTGTGTATATGTATTTTTCCGTGCCTGCGCAGCTTGTAGGGTCTTAGTTCTCCGACCAGGGATTGAACCTAGGCTCTCGGTAGTGAAAGCTCGGAGTCCTAACCACTAGACCACCAGGGAATTACCTGTGGGCTTTTTCTATGAATAGTTCCTGTATATAGTTTATAAAAATAAATATACCTTTATTGAGGGTGTGTGCTCAATAATTTTTTACTGACTAGGATGCATAATCAAAAAAATTGGAGATCACTGTCCCATAGGCAACTGGTTAGGTGCACAAAGCAGAATAATATTTGATTTTAGTTTGCTGAGCAATTTCTCAGTTGTGTGCTACTTACTTGTCATTTAGCCACTGATTTGGTAGCTAGGATTGTAACTAGGGAATAATCTGCTGCTGGTAAATAAGGAACTCCAAAACAAACCACTGAGTCGTGGCTATGGTCAGCCTCTGCTTCCCACTGTACTGTTTCCCATTGTTTTCCCACTGTACCCCTCCTCTCCTTCCCTTAGGTGGAGGAGTACAGTGGGAAAACAATGGTTTGGGCGTCAGACACACCCATCTGACTAGTATGACTCTAAACTCTGCCTCTTATTAACTTTATGATTTTGAGAAAGTAAATTAACCTTTAAACTAGTTGAACCCCAATTTCCTCACTTGCATGATGTGTTTGTTATAAAAACAAAATGAAATGACATAAGCTAGCAGAGTGCCTGGCACATAATAAGCACTCAACAAATGTTGGTTCCCGTGCTTCTCAAATCTCTTGCATATAGATCAAATCACATATACTGAGAGAATTGCCAAGTCTATAAAGTAGGGCCAAGTGAAATACGTGAACAACATAGCTTGGGAATTACATGACATAGACTTGCCAAACTAAAGAAAAAAAACCACCCTGCCAATACTAATGACAGGGAACCATGCCAGATGGTACTATCTAAACAGGAGCTCCTTATCTACACAGAGGGCCTGGTATCCCACCCCTGGCCAAGGGAGAAGAGAGTGTGTAGTTCCAACCTTTGGTGCTGGCCTTGGCGGGCCTCCAGGTCTGTACTCCAGAGGAAAGAAACACCTCCCATGCCTCTGCTGGAGTTCTACTGCCTGCCTGCACACTTGGCATGTGCAAATAGCCCCACCTGGGCAGGCAAGGCACAGGTGACAGAGCAACACTTGCAGAGATTCTGATGGAACAGCAGCCTTTCCCAGGCTTCATGAAGACCACAGCTATGGCAGGGTGGTCGGTGAAGCTTCCTTTCTTGGCTTGTAGTAGCCAGGATAGGGTTATCTTCCTATTCTGTTGATTGTAACCCAGGGTGAAATAGGCTATGGGAGAGCCTGGGTGTCAGGGGCAATTTATTTTCAATAGACTTGATGAGTTTAAAAGTCACTGGACTCTCCTCCTTCTCCGAAGCATAATTTGTAGATAAAACCTGTGGTAAACTGAATAATGGCGCCAAAGATAGCCTAATCTCTGGACTGTGCGAATGTTATTTTATATGGTAAGAAAGACTTTGCAGGTGTGAATAAAAGATCTTGAGATAGGAGATTATCCAGGTGAGCCCTGAATGCAATCACAGGTGTCTCTCTCTCTCTCTCTATTTTTTAAATTGAAGTACAGTTGATGTACAACATTATATAAGTTACAGGTATACAATATAGTGAGTTACAATTTTTAAAGGTTCATAGGTGTCTGTTTAAGAAAGAGAGGAAACAACAAGGTCCTACTGTATAGCACAGGGAACTATATTCAATATCCTGTAACAAACCATAATGGGAAAGAATATGAAAAAGAATAAATGAGTCACTTTGCTATACAGAAGAGATTAACACAACATTGTAAATCAACTATACTTCAATAAAATCTAAAAAAAAAAAAGAAAAAGAGGCAGAGAGAGATCTGACATAGAAGAAGAAGGCAAGTGGACACTGAATCAAAACGCCACCCTGTAGGCTTTGAGGATGGAAGAAGGGGCCATGAAATGGAATGCTGCCTCAAAGTTTGTGGCAATTTGTTACAGCAGCCAAAGGAAACAAATACAGAACCTTATATGTAATGAAGTTTTGGGTTTTTTTAGAAGCTTTTCTGTACATGTAATCTCATTGGATCCCTACAATGATTCTATGGCTTATAGCCATAGTTCTGTAGATGGGGAAATTGAGGTTCAGAGAGGTTAAGTAATGAATGGTCCAAGCTCATTGAGCTAATAAGTAGGGGGGCATTGGGATTTGAACCCAGTTCTTCTCATGTTAGAGATTCTGTCCTGTTAACGACTGTGCACTTTTGCATATGGTTATGTATTTTATTGTTGAGAAACAAAGAAGTTAGCAGTTGCCTGATGACATAAGCAAATAATAGGGCTACAGGTAGAAGTTAAGTCACTGATTACTTTCTAGTGTCTTTACCAACATATGCAGAGTAAGGAGAGAACATGGGAACTAATTTCCTTTCCTCAAATTGTTCTATTTCCGAAAAACAGCCACCTCAGTCTTGTAGGTTGTTGTGGGGTGGTGGATTCCTACCTTTCTTTTTCTGTCTCCAAGTTTCAGATTTCGTGTTTGAGTCACAGACCAAAATCAGGGGTGACTCCTTTCTCTGGGCTGCTGATAGTTTGTAATCATTAGGTGGAAACTTCAGAGCACAAAGAGAGTGAATCAGGCCAAGGGTTATTTGCCACTCGAGGGTCCACTTAAACCAATGCCCAACAATGGTATGATATTGTGTTTTAAACCCCCTGCTGTGAGACCTTGTTCTTTTGTTTGTTTGTTTGTTTGTGGTACGCAGGCCTCTCACTGTTGTGGCCTCTCCCGTTGCAGAGCACAGGCTCTGGACGTGAAGGCTCAGCAGCCATGGCTCGTGGGCCCAGCCGCTCCGCGGCAAGTGGGATCTTCCCGGACTGGGGCACGAACCCGTGTCCCCTGCATCGGCAGGCGGACTCTCAACCACTGTGCCACCAGGAAGCCCAAGACCTTGTTTTTTTTTTTTCTCCTCCTCCTTCTTCTGAATGTTTGAGAAGTTTTAATCCTTAATTTTGGGGTCTGAGTGGAGAGAGGATTGCACTCACAGGGCTGGGTACTCTCTAAGAAGCTGATTTGGAGAAGGGAGCTCTTCCTCCTCTCTCACTTCCTTTTGGGAAGACATGATTGGCAATGTTGACATTCAATCCTGATCCACTCCCTCAATGCAGAGGTCCTTCTGAGTATTTTAGGAACAACACGAACATAAATGCTTCTTGCCCAGGCAGGTAGCCCCTCCTCCTCCTCCTCCCTGCCATCAACAGACCCTCTGAATCACCACAGTATTGGCGGGGGAGGGGTCCAATTCTCCATGTGTGGACTTTCAACCAATTCTGTTTTCAGACTTCCGTAGCATCTCCCACCTTCTGTGGCCCCTGATATCACCAAATCCTTAGCTGCCCAATGGTTCTGCAGGGCACATTGGTTTGCTCTCCACGGGAGCCCCTTCTACGGACAATTTTCATAGCTCTCTCCCCTTTGCTAATGAAACCGAGATCCCCTAGAACCGACTTCCCCTGCCAAGTTTCTGATCAACCTCTCTATCCAAAACTTTATTTCCTTTCTTGTCCTGCACCTGTTCCCTTCAGGATTGAGGAGTATCAAAGAAAATGGGGGATTGAAACTGAGCAGGACCCTTCGGGGCCGTCCACGGTAAAAAAGCCTCTCTGAGGGCTTCCCTGGTGGTGCAGTGGTTGAGAGTCCGCCTGCTGATGCAGGGGACACGGGTTCGTGCCCCAGTCCGGGAAGATCCCACATGCTGCGGAGCGGCTAGGCCCGTGAGCCATGGCTACTGAGCCTGTGCGTCAGGAGCCTGTGCTCCGCAACGGGAGAGTCCACAGCAGTGAGAGGCCCGTATACTGCAAAAAAAAAAAAAAAAAAAAAAAAAAAAAGCCTCTCTGTGTCCCCCATTTCTTGTTTGTAGAAAAAGGCTTTAGTCTTTTAGGCGTTCCCTAAGTTCAAAAGAGCAGGCCCAGGCAGTTACTAATTAGGGAAGCGAAGAAAATGCCTTCAGAAACAAAGAAAAAGCAGTTAAACAACAAAAGTAACGACAATACTTCAGTGATAAAGCAGAGTCCTAGTTCCTCCTCAAGGGATACACATAACAATCTGATGTATATCTTTGAAGTTGTTCTTCAGGAAATAAAACCCTCACTCAGGCAGAGGATGGTGACTACTGCTGAACATAAGCACTAGACCCATACTGGATGGAACCAGAAGGTTAATGATTGAGATTCCTGAAACATCACCCTGTTACGTCACCACTGACCGATCAGAAGAAAAAAGTTATGAATCCTCCAGCCCCTGCACCCAAATGTTGTCTTTAAAGCCACTTCCCTGAAAACCATCAAGGAGTTTAGGTCTTTTGAGCATGAGCCGCCCACACTCTTTGCTGGACCCTGCAATAAGCGCTGTACTTTCCTTCACCACAACTGGTATCAGTAAATTGGCTTTTCTGTGTGGTAGGCATGTTGCAGGAAAGAAAGTAGGGCACAAAAGGATGGTCATGTCCCAGGTCTCAGGTGAGTCCTTGGGACAGCCACCAAGTGTGGGCTCTTTGCTTTGCACAGGAAAGCAAGAGTGAGCCATACTAAAGTGAAAGAAGGTTTATTCAGGGAGATACACACTCCATAGATAGAGTGTGGTCCATCTCAGAAGGCAAGAGAAGCACCAGGGTACAGGGTTGTCAGTTTTTATAGGAGTGGGTAATTTCACAGGCTAATGAATGGGAGGGATATTCCAGCGATTTTGGGGAAGAGGTGGGGATTTCCAGGAACTGGGCCACCTCCCACTTTTTGACCTTTATGGTTGGCCTTGGAACTGCCATGACACCTGTGGGCGTGTCATTTAGCTTGCTGATGTGTTACAATGAGCATATACTGAAGCTCAAGTTCTAGTGGAAGTTGACTCTTCTGCCATCTTGGACTTATTTGGTTCTAATCAGTTTATGTCATTCTTTTAAAGGTTGTGCCCTGCCCCCTTCCTGTCTCAGGCAAGCAGACCCAAGTTTGGTTTGGTAACAATAAGACAATCTACTTTTTGTGTCATAAAATTTTGTTACATCTACTGGTATCTCTTCTTCTATTCTCTTTGTTATGATAGATTTATACCTTTTTCTCACGGACGTTTTGGTGAGGACTTGAATTGGAAAGGAGATAAATGTATGTGATCAGTCTATTTGTTTAACTAGAAATCAGCCTTTACTTTGAGTGGTTCAATTTGTTTTCAGTCATGCCTCTTCAGGCAACAAATGATGGAATTAAAAAATCTTTTCCAAAAAAAAAAAAAAAAAAAAAAACCTTTCTGTGATCCTTTTAATTAAAAGGGAAGTTTTGTAACAGGGAAGAACAAAATCGGACTCCATGTTGGATCTGTTTCTTTTACTTTGACCTTTGCTTTCCATTGCTTTTATTCTGTCTGTAGCTATAGGCATACATAATGGCCTGCCTCGGGGAACCCTGCCCCTCTGCCTGAAGGTTAAACTAAAGTGCCTTTATTCAGCTCACAGGGAAACATCCTGACCCTGCCCACCTCTGAATGGCTGCAGAAAAGAAGAAAATAACACATCCCATTCCTGAGGCTGGCCAAAACCAGGAGATATTTTGTAAGACTTATGGCCTTTTTACTTTACTTCCTCATCTCCTCCCCCTTTCTGTTCTGTAAAAGAACCAGCATTCAGACCCTGATAAGATGGTACTCTAGGACACTAATCCACCATCTTCTCGGATGCCCAGCTTTCCAAATAAAGTTGCTATTCCTCGCCTTGTTACCTTTTCTCCTAATTTATTGGCCTGTTGTACCAGTAAGCAGAGTGAGCTTGGACTCGGTAGCAGTTTCGAGCTTGGACTCAGTAACAGTTTAGTTCTTTTAATGTTTTCATTGGTACATTTATACATTGTTTTCTACTGAATCCTTTTGGTTATGCCATTTCTACAGCACATTTTAAAGTCTTCACTTAATTCCATGTAGATGTTACTGAACACAAGTTCATGTGTCCAATGCACAGCGAGGCCAAACAAACTGAAACATCCAAGTTTGGAGCAGAGAAAGGTTTATTGCAAGGTCAAGCAAGGAGAACAGGTGGCTCATGCTCAAAAAATCCCAAACTGTCCAATGGTTTCCAGGGAGAAGTTTTTTAGGCAAAATTTGGGGTGAGGGCTGCAGAGTGTGTGACTTTCTTCTGGTTGGCTGGTGGTGAGGTAACAAGGCAGTGCTCCAGGAATCTTGTGCTCTGCCTGAAGTTACCATCCTCCACCTGGGTGGGGGCTTTAGTTCCTACAGAAGACTCAAGGATATTGTTATGTATATTCCTTGAAGAGGAACCAGGACCCTGTCCCATGGCTGTACTATTGTTTCTTGACTGTTCCTCCCCTGTTTTTTCATTCCCTCCCTTCCCTGATTAGCAACTGTTTGAATCTGCCTTTTGGAACTCATGGAAGGTCAAGGAGGTTGAATGAAATCTATTTCCTACAAACAAGAAATGGGGGACATGGAAAGGATTTGTACCCGGGAGGGCCCCACAGGATCCTGCTCTGTTTAATAGATGACAATCAAATGTTTTAAATCCAGTTCTTTAGCTTTAGCCTTCTAAATGCTTTTACTCTATATCCCCGAATTTGAGTTAATTATCTTTAAGCCCTCCCTGGGGGGCTTGTATTTTCCAGTTGGCTAAATTCAACTTTGAGGCATTTGATCCTTGCTAACAAAAACAATAATATCCATCTGGAAATTTATTGTTTTAAAAATATCTTCATGCATACCATACAATTTTCTTCTCCCAATAACCTGTAAGGGAGGCAGTGAAGATATTTTCCAAATTGACAACAGAGGAGTAACCAGAGGTTGGGAGGGGTGACTTAGTGATTCACCTAAGTCCCCATAGCTAGTGGAGTTGAAACAGGAGGGAAGGGGGCAGGGCACAACCTTTGAAAGAATGACATAGACCGAGGACATGACATAAACTGATTAGAACCAAATGGGTCCAAGATGGCAGACAAGTTGACTTCCACTAGACCTTGAGCCTCAGTTATGTGCTCACTGTAACACATCAGAAGCTAAATGACACACCCACAGGCACCATGACAGTTCCAAGACCGACCCTAAGGATCAAAAAGTGGGCGGTAGCCCAATTTCTGGAAAGCCCTGCTCCTTCCTGAAATAGCTGGAATATTCCTCCCACTTACTAGCCTATGAAATTACACACCCCTATAAAAACTGACAACCCCATACCCTGGTGCCTTTCTCACCCTCTGAGGTGGCCCACACTCTCTCTGTGGAGTGTGTTTCTCTCTAAATAAATCCACTTCTTACCTATCACTTTGTCTCTCACTGAATTCTTTCTGCAATGAGACATCAAGAACCTGAGCTTCATTAAGTCCTAAGTGATCTCAGTTGGAAGACTGCAGGTTTTGGCCAGGTTAGAGTCCCAGCAGCATGGGTCCAACTCCCATTCTGGGTTCTGGCTGGGTTCGAGTCCTGGCTTGTGGGTTCAAGTCCCAATCTGAGGTGCATGGTTTCAGAGTCACAGCCAGTCCCAAGTCACCCAGCTCTTTAAGGTGCTCTTTCCAATTCTAAACCTGCTGACGTTCATTTCTCATGATAACGAATTAATATCTCACATACATTATTCCCTACTGTACTACCACAAGCCAAACCCTTGATACCTCAAGTTCAGTTTACTGAGAGTCTTTCTTCTGTCCCCCTTCCCCCACTCTACATCAACACATTGAACTTCTTTTTATTTAATTAATTAATTAATTAATTAATTTGGTTGCACCAGGTCTTAGTTGCGGCGGGCTGGCTCCTTAGTTGTGGCTCGGTGGCTCCTTAGTTGTGGCCGACAGGCTCCTTAGTTGTGACATGTGAACTCTTAGTTGCGGCATGCATGTGGGATCTAGTTTCTGGGCCCCCTGCATTGGGAGCTCGGGGTGTTAACCACTGAGCCACCAGGGAAGTCCCCAACACATTGAACTTCTATTGTGCTTTTGCCTTTGTCCTATCTTCCTGAGTATATCTCCTTGTTACTTACCACTCAAAGTTAGACTGATTTTCAAAGCCTTCCAAAATCTAACAGCTACCATTATCTGGTGATTCCTGTATGTCAAGTGCCATACTAAAAGCTTCACACATACTAATTCATTTAATTTACTTACCAATTCAGTGGGGTAAGCACTACTATTATATTACCATTCTCACTTTACAAAGGGGGATAGTGGGGGTACATAAAGATGAAGTAATTTACAAAGCTAGCCACACACCTAGCTAGTGCTGGAGTCAGGGTTTGAAATCAGTCAGTCGACCTCGGGAGCTTCGCAGATTCCATAATCTCACTTTGGTATGACTTCTAGCTGTTAAAGCCCATCGTACAAAAGCTCCATCTCCACCCAAGCCTGAAATCCAGCTGGCAAAAAGCAACTAGTTCACTTTTTTCCCCCAGATCGTAGACATTCAGTAATTCTTGCGGGTGCCAAAGGCTGACCTAGGATTTTCCACTTTTTGCTCACTATCTGACTTCCTAAGGAAGAGCTCAGGGTTTTCTGGACCCTGTGACCAAGTCGTTGCAGAAGTTGAGATTGAGGTTAAAGTTCTACTCTTACCTTCTCCATCTATCTTGCCCTCTTGTTATTCACAGAACTAGGCATGTTGTGTCCCTTGGAGCACATGCTCAGTGAGTCCCAAAGTCACAGGTTTTTAATTTATTTCCTTAGCATGAGCTTGATTATTGGTCCATTTCCTACTGCCTCTCTATACTATAGACAGGACTTCTTAAATTAATTTGAAGTAAATGCATCAAAATGTTGATGGTTAAATATTTTTGTTTGTATTTTTTCTTTTTAAAAATTAAAAACAATTTAATTGTAGTAAAAAACTCATAACATAAAATTTACCATCTTAGCTATTTTGAAGTGTATAGTTCAGTAGTGCTAAGTATATTCACATTGTTGTGCAACATATTAATAGTTAAACACTTCTAAAACAATAAAATTCTAGGTGGATATTATTGTTTTTGTTAGGGAAGAATAAAATACCTCAAATATTGTGAATGTAGCCAGCTGGAAAATATTGGTACTTGATAGAAATAGGAAATTTGGGAGGCTGAAATTTGGGGGAGGAGTTAATGGTTATCTCTGGGTTGTGGTATTATACATGATTATTTTCTTCTTAGTATCTTAAATTTGATGGCTTTCCTACACTGTGCATGTGTTACTTTTTGTTGTTGTTGTTACTTTTTTTTTCATGAATGAAACAAAAGAAACAAAGGGAAAACAGCACAGCTTCCTGGCAGGTGTCAAACATGTATGCTCCAGTTTGATATCAGTATATTGGAAGGCTACTTTTAGGCATACTTTTGTAGGGGAACTTTCCTGGTCTTACCCAAGATGAAACAATTTCAGAAGTCTGGGCATAGAAGGTTGAAGGAAGCTGCTGATAGCTGGGGCTCCTTGGGATGCCCAAGTTAACTTGGAAGTTCTTGCTGTATTCTTAGACTTTCTGATTAGATTGGAGCATTTTGTCCAGTACATAAAACTACAGATTAAAACATCCTTTGGCGCCACCTTATGCTAAATTGAACGAATTGCATCTATTTAGACCAGTTTCACTGTATAGTCTCAGCAGCTAGACTCTCCATGAATTGGAGAGATAAGGAACTTATTTTTGCAACTATACACTGTTAATTTCTTTCCTTTTTCCAAATTTACTCTTATGTGATGTGATACTTGAATTGCTTGATACTAGGATTCACGATTCAGTTAAACATCTGTTTGGACAAATATTTGTGTGGAATTTATACATGTTTGTATCAGGTTCTCCTTCTGCTTGTGTCACAAAGATGTCCTAAGACTGGCTTGGGATGATGCACCTGAGGGCACTTCATATATGATATGATTGCCAGGGGAGGACAGAGCTAGGGTCATGGCTAAACTGAAGGAGGAAAGTGCTTTATAATTATGGCAAGATCAGTCATTAACAACAATGACAGCCAACATGCCTATGGTGCTTTTGGTGCCAGGCCCTGATCTAAGCACTTTTTTTTTTTTTTTTTTTTTTTTTTTGAGGCACGCGGGCCTCTCACTGTTGTGGCCTCTCCCGTTGCGGAGCACAGGCTCCGGACGCGCAGGCCCAGCGGCCATGGCTCACGGGCCCAGCCGCTCCGCGGCATGTGGGATCCTCCCGGACCGGGGCACGAACCCGTGTCCCCTGCATCGGCAGGCGGACTCTCAACCACTGCGCCACCAGGGAGGCCCTCTAAGCACTTTTTATGTATTAACTCACTTAATCTTCCCAACAACCCTATGAGGTAGGTCCAATCACTATCTCTCCATTTTAAAGACCAAGAAATGGGGGCACACAGAAATTTAGTAACTTACTCAAAGGTCACACAGTTAGGTAAGTAGCCAAGCCGAGATTTGAACTCTGAACTTATGCATTTTGGCTGCAGTGTCCATAGTCATTAGGCAACACTGTCTCCAACATTAAGATGCTAGAAGTTATAGCTCCCACCTTTTGAGCAACTACTGAAACTGAGCAGGACCCTGTGGGGCTCCAGGGCACAGAAGTCCTTCTGTCCCCCATTTCCTGTTTGTAGGGAATAGACTCCTGCCTCCACGACCTTCCCTGAGTCCCAAAGGGCATATTTGAACAGTTGATAATCAGGGAAGGGAGGGCATGCAGAGAAAAGGGAGGAGCAGCCAAGAAACAATAGTGCAGCCTTCCTCCGCAAGGGATACACATGACAATATCTTTGAGCTCTTTACAGAACTAACACCCCCAACAAATGGGAGATGTGAACATTCTTCATTCCAGAGCAGATCACAGTTTGATAACCTCAAGAAGCTCATCAAGAGACCACCTAAGGCCAGGTTAAAGGAACCAGGTATTCTGCCCTCCCTGCTCTCTCCTGCCTCAGAGCCTTTGAACTTGTTTCACCTGCTGAAGAAACCCTCCACCAGAGTTTTATATAGTTCACTTCTTAACTCTATTCAGATATGTTTACATATCACCTCCTTTCTCCAACTTGAATGTCAACTCTATGACTGAAGGGCTTTACTGCTGAATTTCCAGAGCTTAGGATAGGGCCAGACACATAGTAGGCTCTCAATAAGTACTGATTAAATGGCTAACCAGGTTATCAGTAGCTCAAGGAACCTCACTGGCAGGAATTGAGGAGTAATCTCTAAGACACTGGAATGAAAAAGCTGAATGGAATATACTAAATTTTTTCCTAAAAAGCATCTGAAGGTTCTGGTCACCAACTCCGATTTGTATGTGTGTATGTGGGTGGGGGTGGGGTATGAGGGTGGTTCCCACACCACCAAGCAATTCTTCACTAGTGGGTGTCCTACAACTCAGTTCTGACACTATCTACCTGGAGACAGTGAAACCGAGCAGGGCCTTGTGGGGTTCCTGGGCATGGAAGCCTTACGGTCCCCCTCCAGCCTCCAGACCTTATCTGAGTTCCAAGGGGCATATTTGAACAGTTGCTAATCTGGGAAGGAAGGGATGCAAAGACAAGGGAGGGGCAGCCAAGAAACAGTAGTGCAGTCTTGGGGCAGGGTCCTGGTTCCACCTCAAGGGATACACAGAACAATGTCTTTAAGCCCTTTATAGAATTAAAACCCAGCAAATGGAAGATGTCAGCATTCTTCATACCTGAGAAGACCACCTGAGGCCAGACTAATGGAACCAGAGGAGCTGATCAAGAAGATTACCTGAGACGAGATTAAAGGAATGCAGGCCCTGAACATACCCTAATCTTATCAGCAACTCCACCCTTCCCATAAAACTTCTCATCAAACTCCCCTGGGTTGGGACACATAGTTTTTGAGGGCAGGAGCCACTGTGTCCCCCCTTTGCCTGGCAAAGCAATAAAGCTATTCTTTTCTACTTCACCCAAAACTCTGTCTCTGAGATTCGATTTGGCACCAGTGTACAGAGGCTGAGCTTTTGACATCAACAGTGTCAGATCCCACATGTTAAGGACTCAGTCCTACAAGATTGTCTATCCCCATCTGCGCTGTGCCTCACATTACAGACACAAATGGTAAGTCCAAGTTGTCATCTGGGCTTCTGGCCAACTGGCTAAAGATTGAAGGTTCCAACGACCCCAACTTGGGTTTGATTAATTTGCTAGAGCAGTTCACAGAACTCAGAGAAACATTTTACTTATTACTGGTGAAACCAAACAGGACCCTGTGGGGCTCCTGGGCATGGAAGCACTTCTGTGTCCCCTGTTTCTTGTTTGTAGGGAATAGGGTTCAGCCTCTATGCCCTTCCCTGAGTTCCAAAGGGCAGATTCAAATAGTTGCTAATCAGGGAAGGGTGGGGATGCAGAGACAAGGGAGGAGGAGTCAAGAAACAACAGTGCAGCCTTGGGGCAGAGTCCTGGTTTCCGCCTCAAGGGATACACAGAACAATATCTTTGAGCTCTTCTGGAGAACTAAAACCCCCAACAAATGGAAGATGTTAAAGATTTGATGAAGCATTCTTCATTCCAGAGAGAAGGTCACAGTTTGATAACCTTGAGAACCACAGAAGCTCATCAGGAGACCACCTGAGGTCAGATTAAATGAATGCAGGCCCTGCACACTCCCTGATCCTTATCAGTAACCCCACCCTTGAACCATTGCTATAAAACTCCTCACCAAATCCCCCCTGGTAGGGACACACAGTTTTGAAGGCATGAGGCTGCTGTGTCCCCCTTTACCTGGCAAAGCAATAAAGCTATTTTTTTTCTACTTAACCCAAAACTCTGTCTCTGAGATTTGATTTGGCACTGGTGTACAGAGGCCGAGTTTTCAGCATCATTGGTTTATTATAAAAGGATATAACTCAGGAAGAGCCGGATGGAAGAGATGCATAGGGCAAGAAATGCATAGGGCAAGGTACGCATATGGCAAGGTATGGGTACAGAGCTTCCATGCCCTCTCCAAGGCCACTTTCACAGTACCTCCACATGCTCACCAACCCAGAAGCTCTCTGAACCACGTCCTTTGGGGTTTTTGTGAGGCTTCATTCCATAGGCATGACTGAATTAATCATTGGCAGTTGGCAATTGATTCAACCTCCAGCCCCCTCCCGGGAGGTCAAGGGTGGGACTGAAAGTTCCAACCCTCTAATCACTTGGTTGGTTACGTTCTTTCCAAAAGTCACCTCATTAACCTAACAAAAGACACTTTTGTTGCTCTCATCACTTAGGAAATTCCAAGAGTTTTAGAAGCTCTGTGCCAGAAATGGGCATGAGGACCAAATATATCAGCAAAGCTGATCTACTGACACTGGCCTGTAGTGAAAGAAAGTACAGTGTTTATTGCTGGGTGCTAAGCAAGGGAGAGGAAGACAAGGCTCAGAGTCATTCCAACTTGGTCTTTGAGTTAGGATTTTTTTTTTAAGGGGAAGAACAAAGAGGCTGGAATTAATCACTGTCTTGTGCCATTTCTATGAAATTTCTTAATCATAGTTTTGGGAGTCAGGATGTCTCTGGTTTATGATTCTCTGGCCTGGTGGTCCATGGCTCAGGGGTCTGTTAGTCTGTCTTGCCCTGGGGAAACAACCTGAGTTTGTACGTTGGTGATGATATATACAATAGCAATTGTAGTCATCTGACTCTGGTTGATTAGTGCTCAATTAGCACAGGATTGAGGTCACAGGGGACAAGAAAGGGAATAAAGTTTTGTATAGAGAGATTTATCATAAACTTGGTAAGGGAACTTGGTTTTAGTGGGACTCGATTTCAGTATTACTTGATCACTTTTGCTGTTGATTCAGTGAAGGCAGCCATGAGGCTGAGCTGAGCTCTCACTGAGTTAGGGGGTGTTAGAATTGGAATCCAGGCATGCAAAGGGTGTTCATCCTGATAAATAACACCTTACCCCTACTCCTTGGACTGGGAACATGGCAATAAAAATGAACAGGAAGTAAACCAGATCTTGTACAGTCTACACCTTTCCAGTTGTATGGAAAGCCCCCCAAATCGTGAGCAAGGTGATCCTGATTGCTACTGCCTCCAGGTGCCTGAATAAAGCAAATAAAAATGACATTTGGAAGATTAAAATCCTACAGTTGGTTTTAAATTATTTCTACACATATTTTTATGTCTAATCCATTTTGTAAATTGTAGGGTAATCACTAAAACAAACAAACAAACAAACGAAATAAACACCTAAAAAGAGTGTATATCTTTCAGGCTAATAGGGAAATGCCACATGCAAACAAGAATCACTACACAGAGAGCAAGAGAGGAGAGAAAAATGAAAGAGCTGGTAGACAAATAGAAAGCACATGGTAAGATGGTAAATATAATCCCCAAACAACAGTATTATGTTAACCAAAAATGGACTAAATGCCCCAGTTAAAAAGTTGTATGTGTATAATGTATAATGGGAGATCTATCTATCTATCTATCTTGCTGCACCAGGCGGCTTGTGGGATCTTAGTTCCCTGACCAGGGATTTAATCCCAGGCCCTAGGCAGTGGAAGCACAGAGTCCTAACCACTGGACTTCCAGGGAATTCCCTATATATATTATTATTATTTTTATTTATTTTCAAGCAATATACCTAAATGAGAAAGATGATAAAGATATAGAAAGACAGTAAGGAAAATATTAACCTCCTGTCCAATTTGTTTTAAAATTGGAGCAGATACGTTAATATCAGATAAAACAGAATTTAGGAAAGAAGCATTACTAGAGTTAAAGGGCTTTACTTCATAATGATAAAAGGTTAAACTCACCAGGAAGATATGGAAATTCTATATTTGCATGCTTTTAATATGACAACAGCAACACATGTAGAGCAAACTCAGGCAGAACTACAGGAAAAAGAAATTCACCAACTTAGGGAAGATATGATGCACTATACTGAGCTGTAAAGAAAGTCTTAACAAGTTTAAAGAACTGAAATCATATAGACTACATTCTCTAACAGAGTGTATTTATGCTAGGAATCAATAACAGAGATAAATAAAGAACCCCCATATGTTTACAATTTAATCAATATGCATCTAAACAACCCATAAGTTTAAGAAAAAAATCACAATGGAAATTAGAAGATATTTTTATCTGTATAACAGTGAAAAAGCTACAAATTACATCTCTTAAGAGAGGGTTACAATGCTCAAGGGATCAATCCAAGAAGAAGATATAAAAATTGTAAATATTTAGGCACCCAACATAGGAGCACCTCAATACATACAGCAAATGCTAACAGCCATAATAGGGGAAATCGACAGTAACACAATCATAGTAGGGGACTTTAACACCTCACTTTCACCAATGGACACATCATCCAAAATGAAAACAAATAAGAAAACACAAGCTGTAAATGATACATTAAACAAGATGGATTTAATTGATATTTATAGGACATTCCATCCCAAAACAAGAGAATACACTTTCTTCTCAGGTGCTCATGGAACATTCTCCAGAATAGATCATATCTTGGGTCACAAATCAAGCCTTGGTAAATTTAAGAAAACTGAAATCATATCAAGTATCTTTTCCAACCACAGTGCTATGAGACTAGATATCAATTACAGGAAAAACTCTGTAAAAGATACAAACAAATGGAGACTAAACAATACACTACTAAATAATCAAGAGATCATTGAAGAAATCAAAAAATACATAGAAACAAATGACAATGAAAACACAATGACCCAAAACCTATGGGATTCAGAAAAAGCAGTTCTAAGAGGGACGTTTATAGGAATACAATCCTACCTCAAGAAACAAGAAAAAACTCCAATAAACAACCTAACTTTATACCTAAAGCAATTAGAGAAAGAAGAACAAAAAAAACCAAAGCTAGCAGAAGAAAAGAAATCATAAAGATCAGATCAGAAATAAATGAAAAAGAAATAGGGGCTTCCCTGGTGGCGCAGTGGTTGAGAGTCTGCCTGCTGATGCAGGGGACACGGGTTCGTGTCCCAGTCCGGGAAGATCCCACATGCCGCAGAGCGGCTGGGCCCATAAGCCATGGCCGCTGAGCCTGCGTGTCTGGAGCCTGTGCTCTGCAACGGGAGAGATCACAAGGGTGAGAGGCCCGCATACTGCAAAAAAAAAAAAAAAAAAAAAAAACAAGAAATGAAGGAAACAATAGGAATGATCAATAAAACTAAATGCTGGTTCTTTGAGAAGATAAACAAAATCGATAAACCATTAGCCAGACTCATTAAGAAAAAAGGGAGAAGACTCAAATCAATAGAATTAGAAATGAAAAAGGAGAAGTAAAAACTGACACTGCAGAAATACAAAGGATAATGAGAGATTACTACAAGCAACTCTATGCCAATAAAATGGACAACCTGGAAGAAATGGACAAATTCTTAGAAAAGCACAACTTTCCAAGACTGAACCAGGAAGAAATAGAAAACATAAACAGACCAATCACAAGCACTGAAATTGAAACTGTGATTAAAAATCTTCCAACAAACAAAAGCCAAGGACCAGATGGCTTCACAAGAGAATTCTATCAAACATTTAGAGAAGAGCTAACACCCATCCTTCTCAAACTCTTCCAAAATATAGCAGAGAGAGGAACACTCCCAAACTCATTCTATGAGGCCACCATCACCCTGATACCAAAACCAGACAGAGATGTCACAAAAAAAGAAAACTACAGGCCAATATCACTGATGAACACAGATGCAAAAATCCTCAAAACAATACTAGCAAACAGAATCCAACAGCACATTAAAAGGATCATAGACCATGATCAAATGGGGTTCATTCCAGGAATGCAAGGATTGTTCAATATACACAAATCAATCAATGTGATACACCGTATTAACAAACTGAAGGATAAAAACCATATGGTTATCTCAATAGATGCAGAGAAAGCTTCTGACAAAATTCAACACCCATTTATGATAAAAACCCTCCAGAAAGAAGGCATAGAGGGAACTTACCCCAACATAATAAAGGCCATATATGACAAACCCACAGCCAACATCATTCTCAATGGTGAAAAACTGAAACAACTTCCACTAAGATCAGGAACAAGACAAGGTTGCCCACTCTAACCACTATAACTCAACATAGCTTTGGATGTTTTAGCCACAGCAATCAGAGAAGAAAAATAAATAAAAGGAATCCAAATCGGAAAAGAAGAAGTAAAACTGTCACTGTTTGCAGATGACATGATACTATACATAGAGAATGTTAAAGATGCTACTAGAAAACTACTAGAGCTAATCAATGAATTTGGTAGAGTAGCAAGGTACAAAATTAATGCACAGAAATCTCTTGCATTCCTATACACTAATGATGAAAAATCTGAAAGTGAAATTAAGAAAACACTTCCACTTACCACTGCAACAAAAAGAATAAAATATCTAGGAATAAACCTACCTAAGGAGACAAAAGACCGGTATGCAGAAAACTCTAAGACACTGATGAAAGAAATTAAAGATGATACAAATAGATGGAGAGATATAACATGTTCTTGTATTGGAAGAATCAACATTGTGAAAATGACTATACTACCCAAAGCAATCTACATATTCAATGCAATCCCTGTCAAACTACCACTGGCATTTTTCACAGAACTAGAACAAAAAATTTCACAGTTTGTATGGAAACACAAAAGACCCTGAATGGCGAAAGCAATCTTGAGAAAGAAAAACGGAGCTGGAGGAATCAGGCTCCCTGACTTCAGACTATACCACAAAGCTACAGTAATCAAGACAGTATGGTACTGGCACAAAAACAGAAATATAGATCATGGAACAGGATAGAAAGCCCAGAGATAAACCCACGCACATATGGTCACCTTATCTTTCATAAAGGAGGCAAGAATATACAATGGAGAAAAAACAGCCTTTTCAATAAGTGGTGCTGGGAAAACTGGACAGCTACATGTAAAAGAATGAAATTAGAACATTCCCTAACACCATACACAAAAATAAGCTCAAAATGGATTAAAGACCTAAATGTAAGGCCAGACCCTATAAAACTCTTAGAGGAAAACATAGGCAGAACACACTATGACATAAGTCACAGCAAGATCCTTTTTGACCCACCTCCTAGAGAAATGGAAATAAAAACAAAAAGAAACAAATGGGACCTAATGAAAATTAAAAGCTTTTGCACAGCAAAGGAAACTATAAATAAGACGAAAAGATAACCCTCAGAATGGGAGAAAATATGTGCAAACAAAGCAACTAACAAAGGATTAATCTCCAAAATTTACAAGGAGCTTATGCAGCTCAATACCAAAAAAACCCAATCCAAAAATGGGCAGAAGACCTAAATAGACATTTCTCCAAAAAAGATATACAGATTGTCAACAAACAGATGAAAGGATGCTCAACATCACTAATCATCAGAGAAATGCAAATCAAAACTACAATGAGGTATCACCTCACACCAGTCAGAATGGCCATCATCAAAAAATCCACAAACAATAAATGCTGGAAAGGGTGTGGAGAAAAGGAAACCCTCTTGCATTGTTGGTGGGAATGCAAATTGATACAGCCACTATGGAGAACAGTATGGAGTTTCCTTAAAAAACTAAAAATAGAATTACCATATGACCCAGCAATCCCACTACTGGGCATATACCCTGAGAAGACCACAATTCAGAAAGAGTCATGTACTACAATGTTCATTGCAGCACTATTTACAACCGCCAGGACATGGAGGCAACCTAAGTGTCCATCGACAGATGAATGGATAAAGAAGATGTGGCACATATATACAATGGAATATTACTCATCCATAAAAAGAAACGAAATTGAGTTATTTGTAGTGAGGTGGATGGACGTATAGTCTGTCAGACAGAGTGAAGTAAGTCAGAAAAACAAATACCATATGCTAACACATATATATGGAATCTAAAAAATAATTGTTCTGAAGAACCTAGCGGCAGGACAGAAATACAAATGTAGACGTAGAGAATGGACTTGAGGACACGGGGAGAGGGAAGGGTAAGTTGGGATGAAGTGAGAGAGTAGCATTGACATATATACACTACTAAATGTAAAATAGATAGCTAGTGGGAAGCAGCCACATAGCAGAGGGAGATCAGCTCAGTGCTTTGTGACCACCTAGAGTGGTGGGATAGGGAGGGTGGGAGGAAGACGCAAGAGAGGGGGATATGGGGATATATGTATACATATAGCTGATTCATTTTGTTACACAGTAGAAACTAACAACATTGTAAAGCAATTATACTCCAATAAAGATGTTTAAAAAAAAAAAAAGGGTTAGACCAGTATTTAACAGAAAATTTACTGCCTTAAATGCATATATTAAGAAGGAAAAAAAGGCTGAAAACTATTTCGCCATACATGAATCTCAAGAAATTAGAGGGATTTCCCTGGTGGTCCAGTGGTTAGGACTCGGTGTTTTCACTGTGGTAGCCTGGGTTCAATCCCTGGTTGGAGAGCTAAGATCTCACAAGCCATGGGGTGTGGTCTCCCCCAAAAAGTTAGAAAAAACAGAAAAGTAAATCCACATAAATTAGAAGGCAGGAAATAAAACAGATGATAACATGAACTAATGAAATAGAAATCAAACATTCAGTAGAAAAGATTAACAAAAACCAAAATGCAGTTATTTGAAAAGACTAATAAAATTGATTAACTTCTGGTGAACGTATCAAAAAAGAGAAGGAACAAATAATAAATAATCAATATATGAAAAGATTATAAGAGGATAATATGAACAACCTTAGGTACCCAAACTGAAGATTTAGATGAAATATTCAGATTCCTAGAAAAATAGCAAACTTACCAAAACTGACATAAGAAAACATAGAAAACCTAAATACTCTATAACTATTAAGAAAATAAGGGGCTTCCCTCATGGCGCAGTGGTTGAGAATCTGCCTGCTAGTGCAGGGGACGCGGGTTCGAGCCCTGGTCTGGGAGGATCCCACATGCCGTGGAGCAACTAGGCCCGTGAGCCACAACTACTGAGCCTGCGCGTCTGGAGCCTGTGCTCCGCAACAAGAGAGGCCGGGATAGTGAGAGGCCCGCGCACCGCGATGAAGAGTGGCCCCCGCTTGCCACAACTAGAGAAAGCCCTCGCACAGAAACGAAGACCCTACACAGCCCAAAATAAATAAATTAATTTAAAAAAAAAGGGAAGCTATAGAAAATACCTAACCCACACAAAACAGGTATAATTTAAAAAAAAAGAAAAAAAAAAAAAAAGAAAAGAAAGCCCCTCATTAAAGAGCATCCTGGGTCTTCCCTGGTGGTCCCGTGGTTAAGACTCCGAGCTCCCATTGCAAAGGGCCCAGATTCGATCCCTGGTCAGGAAGGTAGATCCTGCAGGCTGCAACTAACAGCCCACGTGCCACAACGAAGATCCTGCGTGCCGCCACTAAGACTGGCACAGACAAATAAATTAAAAAAAAAAAAAAAGCATCCTGAAAAGACAATTTGTGGTCTGATTGGCTCAACTGGAGAGTTCTACAAAACAAGGAGGGAAATGCCAACAATTTTATGGTCTTTTTTTTCTTCAGTTAATTTCAGAAGGCTAGCATAATCTTGTACTAATATAATAGATACTGCACACACACAAGGAAAAATATAAATTTCATTTACGAATATAGTTGCAAAAATTCTAACAAAATGTTAACAAACCAAATCCAATAATATATAAAAAAGAATACATCATGACCAAATTGGGTTTATTCTAGGAAGTAAAAATATAGCTTAACATCAAAAGTTCAATAAATGTAAATATTCATATTGACAGATTATATGAGGAAAGTCATATAATCATCTCAATTGATTCAGGAAAAACATTTGATAAAATTCAACATCTGGGGGCTTCCCTGGTGGCGCAGTGGTTGAGAGTCTGCCTGCTGATGCAGGGGACACGGGTTCGTGCCCCGGTCTGGGAAGATCCCACATGCCGTGGAGCGGCTGGGCCCGTGAGCCATGGCCGCTGAGCCTGCGCGTCCGGAGCCTGTGCTCCGCAACGGGAGAGGCCACAACAGTGAGAGGCCCGCGTAACGCAAAAAACAAAAAATTCAACATCTGTTTATAACTAGGAGAAAGTACTGTTGGCAAACTAGGGATTGATGATATCTTTTTAAGGATAAAGGACATCTAGAAAAACAAAACAAAACAGGGAACTAATGGAACATTCGAAGCTTTCTCTTTGAGATCAGTGTATTAATCATGCTTTATGTTTTCTGTATCTTATGATGTTTTGACCTCTTTAAAATCTTAATGGTCGAGCAGAGGCTGGCCTCCCAGGGCTAGTTAATTCCTAAAATTAGTAAATACTTTACTTGAGAGCATGTCTCTCACATGCAAGCCAATCACCTCCTTTATCTAACACTTACATACTAAGCCAATATTTCCCCTGGCTAAGTCATCCCAGGGCCAGGAACCAGGCAGCTAGAGAGGACTCCATAGCCCAAAGCCCACCATTTGTTATTCAAATTAGCTAATCCTAAACTGTTTACTCTGCCCTGCCTTTCCCACAGAAACTCTAATGAGGGCTCTGGGTTTAGGCTTTTCCCTCCCTCCTGTTCTGCCCCCTGACCACATTACTGCTCCTCATGTGGTCTGTATGATGTGATGTGGCGTCTTCTCTAGGAAATGCAAGTAATAAGTTCTTATTTCAATGGCATTAACCTTTGTGTCATCACTTAGTCACCTCCATAAGTTAAAATCCCACAGTTGCAAATCAGACAATCAGGAAAAATACAGGGATGTCCATTATCACTATTTTCACTCAGAAGTTTAGCTGAGACCCAGTCAGAGCCATTAGATAAGAAAAAGAAATAAGAATTTTAAGGATTGGAAAGGAAGACACAAAACTGTCATTGTTTAAAGATGACATGATTATGACAAAATCCAAAATCACCTGTCAATACAGTATTAGTTTATAACCAAATGGAGCAGTGGATACAAAATCAATATAAAAATTAACTATATATCAGCAGCCAATAGTTAGAAAAGGAAATAAAAGATAACCATTCAAAGTAGCTTAAAAAGTCATGTCCCAAGGTATTAAAAAAAATGTGTAAGACTTTTGTGAAGAAAATTGTAAAACTTAATGAAAGAAAATAAAGGCAACTTAGGGACTTCTCTGGTGGTCCAGTGCCTAAGACTCTGCACTGCCAGTGCAGGGGGCTCAGGTTGCACCCCTGGTTAGGGAACTAGATCCCACATGCCGCAACTAAGAGTTCTCATGCTGCAACGAAGATCTCGAGTGCAGCAACTAAGACCCCATGCAGCCAAATAAACAAACAAACAAATAAATAATTAATTTAAAAAAAAGAAAATAAAGGCAACTTAAATGTACCATGTTTATGGATCTGATGACCCAACAGCAACAAAAAGAAAAAGGAGGAGGAAAGGAAGAGAAAGAAAAAAAGGAGAGAAATTGGACCCATAATCAACAACATGACAAGTCAATTTTAGGTAGAAAGTAGATCTCAATGTCAAACACAAAACTATAAAGATTTTTGAAGTTAATCTAGGAGAATATCCTTATGCTCATGGGCTAGAGAAAGATATTTTAAAATAAACTATAGGAAATAATGATTGCTAAATTTTGCTACATGTGTCAGACGACACATTAAGACACATTAAGAGAAGGAAAAGGAAAGTCACAGAGAGGAAAAAAAACACTTGCAGTACATCTAACAAAAGGCTCACATGCAAATATAAAAGGAACTTCTACAATTCAGTAAGAAAAAGACAAACAAATAACCAGATAGCTCAACAGAAAAATGGAAAAGACTTGAATTGACAATTCACAAAAGAGGATGTCTAAATGGCCAATAAACATATCTAAAGACATCCAGACTCATTGGCAATCAAGATCAAGCAAATTAAAACCACAGTGTGGTACAACTACCTATCACATTGGGTAAAATCTAAATTCTAACCATAAGAAGTGATGGCAAAGATGTGGAACAATAGGAAATTTCATATACTGTTGGTCGGTTAGCAGGTGGTAAACTGTTTCAACTATTTCATAAAACTGTTTGACTTTATCCAATAAAGTTATAGATTTACATGTCCGTTGACACAGAAATTCCTCTCCTAATAAACCCTAAAAAGTGTGTGCTTATGTTCACAAGGATACGTGTACAAGAATATTTAGAGCAGGATTAATTGAAATAGCCCCAAATTGAAAAACTATAAAGTAAAGCAGGGGGATAATTACTATAAAATTCAAGAGAGTTGTTAAGGAATGGGTAAGTGATGGGGTCAGGGCATTCCTCGGATTTGGCCAGGGTCAAGAAGGTAGCTAGCTACAAAGTTTATTTGCATCCACACCTACACTGATGATTACAACGTGACAACTCTAAGGGTTATGGAATGGAATTCTCTTTTGCAACATAGACTTAAAGTAAAACGCTGAGGCAATGAGATTCAGGGCAGGTAGGGAAAGATGGATGAGTGGAAATAATCTGGAACAGAAAAGGATCTCTCTTGGGAGGCAAAGGGCAGCTGAAGGAGAGGCTCTGTCCAGTCAAAGGATCACATAAGGGTCTTGAAGGGATACAAAAAAGGGACCCATGGTGTAGCCATGGCACTGGATAAAACATTATGCATCTCATAATTTCTCCTCAGACTCATCTTACACAGGAAGTAATCATACAACCTAGATATTTTAGGATACCGTGGATTCCAAGTGTTCATGTGTTACCTGAAACAGATATATCACTCACTGAATTGTATAGTTATTTTGTATTTCTCTTCATACAATTTACAGTCATTAAATGTACATATAAATGATATTTATTTGTATCCCTTGAATAATTTCCATGTAAATAAATTCACACTTGAGAGAAAACTCTTTGACAGATCACGGCATTCTGATTGTTGGTTCAGGGACTTTGATCAACCATCACCACAGCCCTGAGGGTAGTGGCTCTGGTCTCTTCAGGTGGAACAATTTCCTCAGCTTCAGTGAAACCGGAGCCCAGTATGACCTCTTCCTAGCCACAAGAGGGCAGAAGTCATGCACGTGAAATTTTTGAACCTGCACCTGTGCTGTCCATAACCTGAGACTTAGTGAAAGGGTTAAATCAAAGCCAAGGGTGACATGTACGGCAAACGACTTTTGTTTGGCCACAAGGCTTATGGGATCTTATTTCCCCGACCAGGTATTTAACCTGGGCCACAGCAGTGAAAGCGCCAAGTCCTAACCACTGGACCGCCAAGGAATTCCCGGTAAACAACTATTTAAAAGAACTTTCTGGTTATAAGTTTTGAAGAAGATACCTCATCAATGTTGCTAAAATAACTGGCATTTTCTTTTCATTTTCTCTTTTATTGATTTTTCTCCTTAGTTTCCCCAAGGCCTATAATACCCTGGGGGCTTCAGAACAAATAGTAAGAAACAATTTGGTGCCGCTTGGGTGGGTGGGTGGGTGGGTGTGACAGTGTGGATATGAGAGGGAAGAAGAAAACGCTCACCTGGATATGGCTATTGCTGCAGCTCAACTCAGAAACGATGACAGAAATAATGAGGAAAATAATAGTGGTTTTAAAAATGATTTGGCAGCAATTTTATTTGTTGTGCAATAAAATGGTTGGCCTGTGGCTGTATATGTAGATTTAGAGTAAACTTTCAAAGCATGCTCAGGAGGCATGCACGGTAATCCTATTAACTGATAACAGGATTTGTGCACATACCTCCCACGTGCAGCATCAGTAACCCACCCTTTTAGTATGCTGTGAAATGCAATTTGTGTGCAGATGAAAAGTTTACAGAACATGGGCCCATGCCATGAAGCTCAACAAAGCCAGCGCACTGTGTGGCAAGGTTCCTGAACCCAACCTCTGTTGCTCCTGCTGTCTCCCTCCTTATTGATTTCTGTCCCTTGGCCAAGCAGGCTTTGTGATGGTCTGCATCGACCCAGAAACTTGCAAAATGAGCTAATCAAATAGGTGCAGCAGAAACCAACCCTGAATTTCTGGGAGGCTTTGGAGTCATGCCATACATGGGAGGTGAAGAAATGATTGGGTCAAACAAATGGTGGCAGAATGTATGGGGTGAGGCATGAATTTTGGGTAATCATTTTTACAGAAACATCCACAGAAATAGGTAAAGCAAAAATTAGAGGGTAATTCTTGATGGACTAAGTCTTAGTCTGCTAGAGCTGCCATAACAAAATAGCACAGACTGGGTGGCTTAAACAACGGGAATTTATTTTCTCACAGTTCTGGAGGCTGGAAGTCCAAGATCAAGGTATCAGCAGATTTGGTTTCTCCTGAGACCTCTCTCCCTGGCTTGCAGACAAAAGCCTTCTGGCTGTGTCCTCACATGAACTTTTCTCACCAGACCCCTTGGTGTCTCTTCCTCTTCTTATGAGGACACTGGTCATATTGGATTTGAGCCCCACCCTTATGATCTCATTTAACCTTAATTACCTTTTTAAAGAACCTATCTCCAAATACAGTCACAGGGAGGGTTTCAACATATGAATTTTGGGAGAACACAATTTGGTTATCACAGAAAATGACATAAGTAGTTATTTAAAAATAAGGTCTTGCCATACACATGGCCAATAAGCATATGAAAAGATGCTCAACATTGCTAATTATTAGAGAAATGCAAATAAAAACTACAACAAGGTATCACCTCACACCGGTCAGAATGACAATCATTAAAAAGTCTACAAACAACAAATGCTGGAGAGGGTGCAGAGAAAAGGGAACCCGCCTACCCTGTTGGTGGGAATGTAAATTGGTGCAGCTACTATGGAAAAAAGTATGGAGGTTGCTCAAAAAACTAAAAATAGAGTTGCCATATGATCTAGCAATCCCACTTCTGGTCATATATACAAAGAAAACTCTAATTCAAAAAGATACATGCACCCCAATGTTCATAGCAGCACTATTTACAATAGCCAACACATGGAAGCAACCTATATGTCCACTGACAGATGAATGGATAAAGAAGCTGTGGTAGGGACTTCCCTGGTGGCACAGTGGTTAAGAATCCTCCTGTTAATGCAGGGGACATGGGTTCGATCCCTGGTCCAGGAAGATCCCACATGCCGCAGAGCAACTAAGCCCATGCGCCACAACTACTGAGCCTATGCTGTACAGCCCGTGAGCCACAACTACAAGGCCCACATGCTGCAACTGCTGAGCCCACATGCTGCAACTACTGAAGCTCGTGTGCCTAGAGCCCGTCCTTCCCAAGAAAAGCCAACACAAATGAGAAGCCCGCACACAGTAACAGAGAGTAGCCCCCACTTGTTGCAACTAGAGAAAGCCTGCACGCAGCAATGAAGACTCAATGCAACCAAAAAAAAAAAAGAAGATGTGGTATATATACACAATGGAATATTACTCAGCCATAAAAAATAAATAATGCCATTTACAGCAACATGGATGGACCTAGAAATTATCATACTAAGTGAAGTAAGTCAGAAAAAGACAAATACCATATGATATCACTTATATGTGGAATCTAAACTATGACACAAACTTATTTACAAAACAGAAACAGACTCACAGACATAGAAAACAAACTTATGGTTGCCAAAGGGGAAGGGGGAGGGATAACTTAGGAGTTTGGGTTTAGCAGATACAAACTACTATATATAAAATACATAAACAACAAGGTCCTACTATATAGCTCAGGTAAATATATTCAGTATCCTGTAAAAACCATAATGGAAAAGAAAAAAAAAGGTCTTGCTAGTCATATTTTAAGGTTTTCGTTCAACATGTTCTACCTATCTTCCTGATGAAGCTTATAATAACTGGTGTATATTTTCACGTGAACATCATATAAAGAGCAGCAGATGTTAGTACCAGAAGCTGCTGTGAAAAATATGGAAAAGAATAGACTCATTACTTCCACTGCTTATGAATGAGAAAATACAGATTCACACTTTTATTTTCTTAACAAATGATTATACAGTAAATTCACATATTGATATATGAATTTCTTGATTCTTCCCAACAAGCTAATCGAGAAGGGGAAGTTATTTATTTTTTTTATTTACTTTTTTTTTTGCGGTATGCGGGCCTCTCACTGTTGTGGACTCTCCCGTTGCGGAGCACAGGCTCCAGACGCGCAGGCTCAGTGGCCATGGCTCACGGGCCTAGCCTCTCCGCGGCATGTGGGATTTTCCCGGACTGGGGCACGAACCCGTGTCCCCTGCATCGGCAGGCGGACTCTCAACCACTGTGCCACCAGGGAAGCCCCTGGGAAGTTATTTTAATAAAATGTATTTATGTTAACTATTGCTCTTAATATACTGTGACTGCATATGGTTTAAAGAATGTATAATCATTTAATGTACAATAGATTAAACAATGAGTACAAATAGGACAAATAGATTTAGTTGGGGGAAAGTTCTAAACCATGAGATAGTATGAAATTTGGATTAGGGACTCTGTTGGTGGCTGGTGAGGAAATAGGTTACTCTAGGTTTTTTCTTTTCCATATAAAATTGGAATCAGCTAATCTATTTCTACAAAAAACCTGCTGGGATATTGATTGGGAATGTGTTGAATCTATAGATCCATTTGGCAAGAATTGATAACATAATAATACTGAATATTCTGGCCTGTGAGCTCAGTACATTTATTTAGTTCTTTAATTTTTCTTAACACTGTTTTATACTTTTCAGAGTTTATGGCTTTTGCACTATTTTGCTAGATTTATTCCTAAGCATTTCAAGTTTTTGATGCTATTGTAAATAATTCTGCATTTAAATTTAAATTTCCAATTGTTTTCTACTAGTATATAGAGTTACAATTGACATTTTTTAGATTGATTTTATATCTTTCAATCTTACAAAACCCATAGTTCCATCTTTTTTTTTTTTGGTATATTCTTTAGAATTTACTACATAGAAAATTATGTCTTCTGCAAATAAGGGAAGGCTTATTTCCAATATATATGCCTTTTATTTCTTTTTCTTGCTCTATTTGGCTGGATTTCCATTACGATGTAAAATAGCAGAAATGAGAGTGGACATCCTTGTCTCGTTTCTGATCTTGGGGGAAAGCATTGAGTCCTTTATCATTATGGATGATATTAAATGTAAGTCTTTTTGTGGATGTCCTTTATCAGCTCCTACCTTAAGAAACCAGAAAAAGAGGCAAAAATCAAGCCCAAAGTAAGGAGAATAAGGGGGAAAAAATAAACATAGCAGAAATCAGTGGAATAGGAAACAGAAAACAATAGAGAAAAATCAATTAAATCAAAACTGGTTATTTGAGATCAGTAAAATTGATAAACCTCCAGTTAGACTGAGAAAAGCAGAGAGAAGACACAAATTAACAATGTATGGTGTGAAAAAGTGGCGTAAATACCAACCTTAGGTGGTTACTCAAGAGATGTTACTTGAATCATTAAATTTCTATGTAACTTAGTAGTTCTCAAACTTATGCATGCATTCAAACTTGAGAGTATGGATTCAGAATTGCCTTGAGCGTTTATTAAAACACAGATTGCTAGGCCCTGGGTTTCTGATTTAGCAGGTCTGGGGTGAGGCCTGAGAATCTGCATTTCTAACAATTTACTAAGATGTTAATGATGCTGACCTAAGAGGTACACTTTGAGAGCCACTGTTTTAGATACAAAGGTTTTAGAACACTGACTCTGTTTTTCTCTTGACTTCTGTGCTATTTCTGCAATGTATCAATTTAACATCCATAAAGCAATATTCTTCTCGTTTACACAGAAAATATTCATTTACCTTTATCCACACATTATCCTCTCTGTTGTACTTCATTTATTTTTCTTGCACCTTTGAGCATCCATCTGGGATTATTTGCTTTTCTGCCTGAAGAACAGCCATTAGCATTTCCTTTAATGCAGGTCGGCTAGGGATGAATTCACCCAATTTTGGTATGTCTGAATCTAAATTTATTTTGCTTTCATCTCTGAAGGATATTTTTGGTGAATATAAAACTCAAAGTTATTGTTATTCTCTTTTAGCACATTATCTTCTGACTTTTATGGTTTCTGTTAAGAAGATGGTTGTTGGGCTTCCCTGGTGGCGCAGTGGTTGAGAGTCCACCTGCCGATGCAGGGGACACGGGTTCTTGCCCCGGTCCAGGAGGATCCCACATGCTGTGGAGTGGCTGGGCCCGTGAGCCATGGCCGCTGAGCCTGTGCGTCCAGAGCCTGTGCTCCGCAACGGGAGAGGCCACAACAGTGAGAGGCCCGCGTACCGCAAAAAAAAAAAAAAAAAAAAAAAGAAGATTGTTGTTAATCTTACTGTTGCTCCTTTGCAGAGAATATGTCTTTTCTTTCTGCCTGCTTTTATTTTATTAATTTATTTAGTGTTTGTGAACCTATTGTTTGTATTTTTTTCTATTTTTTTAAACTAAGGTATAATTGACATTCAACATTATTTTAATTTTAGGTGTACAACATAATGTTTTGACATTTATGTATATTTTTAACATCTTTATTGGAGTATAATTGCGTTACAATGGTGTGTTAGTTTCTGCTTTATAACAAAGTGAATCAGCTATACATATACATATATCTCCATATCTCCTCCCTCTTGCCTCTCCCTCCCTCCCACCCTCCCTATCCCACCCCTCTAGGTGGTCACAAAGCACTGAGCTGATCTCCCTGTGCTATGTGGCTGCTTCCCACTAGCTATCTATTTTACATTTGGTAGTGCACATACGTCCATGCCACTCTCTCACTTTGTCCCAGCTTACCCTTCCCCCTCCCCGTGTCCTCAAGTCCATTCTCTATGTCTGTGTCTTTATTCCTGACCTGCCCCTATGGTTCTTCAGAACCATTTTTTTTTTTTTTTTAGATTCCATATATATGTGTTAGCATATGGTATTTGTTTTTCTCTTTCTGACTTACTTCACTCTGTATGACAGTCTCTAGATCCATCCACCTCACTACAAATAATTCAATTTCGTTTCTTTTTATGGCTGAGTAATATTCCATTGTATATATGTGCCACATCTTCTTTATCCATTCATCTGTCGATGGACACTTAGGTTGCTTCCATGTCCTGGCTATTGTAAATAGTGCTGCAATGAACATTGTGGTACATGACTCTTTTTGAATTATGGTTTTCTCAGGGTATATGCCCAGTAGTGGGATTGCTGGGTCGTATGGTAGTTCTATTTTTAGTTTTTTAAGGAACCTCTATACTGTTCTCCACAGTGGCCGAATCAATTTACATTCCCACCAAGAGTGCAAGAGGGTTCCCTTTTCTCCACACTTTCTCCAGCATTTATTGTTTGTGGATTTTTTGATGATGGCCATTCTGACTGGTGTGAGGTGATACCTCATTGTAGTTTTGATTTGCATTTCTCTAATGATTAGTGATGTTGAGCATCCTTTCCTGTGTTTGTTGGCAATCTGTATATCTTTTTTGGAGAAATGTCTATTTAGGTCCTCTGCCCATTTTTGGATTGGGTTGTTTTTTTGGTATTGAGCTGCATGAGCTCCTTGTAAATTTTGGAGATTAATCCTTTGTTAGTTGCTTTGTTTGCACATATTTTCTCCCATTCTGAGGGTTGTCTTTTCGTCTTATTTATGGTTTCCTTTGCTGTGCAAAAGCTTTTAAGCTTCATTAGGTCCCACTTGTTTATTTTTGATTTATTTCCATTTCTCTAGGAGGTGGGTCAAAAAGGATCTTGCTGTGATTTATGTCATAGTGTTCTGCCTATGTTTTCCTCTAAGAGTTTTTTAGTGTCTGGCCTCACATTTAGGTCTTTAATCGGGTTTGAGTTTATTTTTGTGTATGGTGTTAGGGAGTGTTCTAATTTCATTCTTTTACATGTAGCTGTCCAGTTTTCCCAGCACCACTTATTGAAGAGGTTGTTTTTTCTCCAATGTATATTCTTGCCTCCTTTATCAGAGATAAGGTGACCATAAGTGCATGGGTTTGTCTCTGGGCTTTCTATCCTGTTCCATTGACATGTATTTCTTTGTTTTCTGAATCTTTGAATTTTATTTTATTTATTTTTATACCACAGGTTCTTATTAGTTACCTATTTTATACATATTAGTGTATATATGTCAATCCCAATCTTCCAATTCATCCCACCACCCCCTCCTCCGCTTTCCCCTCTTGGTGTCCATACGTTTGTTCTTTACATCTGTGTCTCTATTTCTGCCCTGCAAACATGTTCATCTGTACCATTTTTCTAGGTTCCACATATATGTGTTAATATACAATATTTGTTTTTCTCTTTCTGACTTACTTCACTCTGTATGACAGTCTCTAGATCCACTGATGTCTCTACAAATGACCCAATTTCGTTCCTTTTTATGGCTGAGTAATATTCCATTAAATATATGAAGCACATCTTCTTTATTTATTCGTCTGTTGATGGATTTAGGTTGCTTCCATGACCTGGCTATTGTAAATAGTGCTGCAATGAACATTGGGGTGCATTTGTCTTTTTGAATTGTGGTTTTCTCTGGGTATATGCCCAGTAGTGGGATTGCTGGGTCATATCGTAATTCTATGTTTAGTTTTTAAAGGAACCTCCATACTGTTCTCCAAAGTGGCTGTATCAATTTACATTCCCACCAACAGTGCAGGAGGGTTCCCTTTTCTCCACACCCTCTCCAGCATTTGTTTGTAGATTTTCTGATGATGCCCATTCTAACTGGTGTGAGGTTTTGTTTTGCATTTCTCTAATAATTAGTGGTGTTGAGCAGCTTTTCATGTGCTTTTTGGCCATCTGTATGTCTCCTTTGGAGAAATGTCTATTTAGGTCTTCTGCCCATTTTTGATTGGTTTGTTTTTTTAATATTGAGCTGCATGAGCTGTTTATGTATTTTGGAGATTATTCCTTTGTCCATTGATTCATTTGCAAATCCCATTCTGAGGGTTGTCATTTCATCTTGTTTATGGTTTCCTTTGCTTTGTAAAAGCTTTTAATGTTTCATTAGGTCCCATTTGTTTATTTTTGTTTTTATTTCCATTAGTCTAGGAGGTGGATCAAAAAAGATCTTGCTGTGATTTATGTCAAAGAGTGTTCTTACTATGTTTTCCTCTACGAGTTTTATAGTGCCTGGTTTTACATTTAGGTCTCTAATCCATTTTGAGTTTATTTTTCTGTATGGTGTTAGAGTGTTCTAATTTCATTCTTTTACATGTAGCTGCCTAGTTTTCCCAGCACCACTTATTGAAGAGACTGTCTTTTCTCCATTGTATATCCTTGCCTCCTTTGTCATAGATTAGTTGACCATAGTTGCGTGGGTTCATCTCTGGGCTTTCTATCCTGTTCCATTGATGTATATTTCTGTTTTTGTGCCAGTACCATATTGTCTTGATTCCTGTAGCTTTGTAGTATAGTGTCAAGTCAGGGAGTCTGATTCCTCCAGCTCCGTTTTTTTCCCCTCAAGACTGCTTTGGCTATGCGGGGTCTTTTGTGTCTCCATATTCATTTCAAGATTTTTCTGTTCTAGTTCTGTAAAAATGCCACTGGTGATCTGATAGGAATTGCATTGAATCTGTACATTGCTTTGGGTAGTATAGTCATTTTCACAATATTGATTCTTCCAATCCAAGAACATGGTATATCTCTCCATCTGTTTGTGTCATCTTTGATTTCTTTAATCAGTGCCTTATAGTTTTCTGAGTACAGGTCTTTTACCTCCTTAGGTAGGTTTATTCCAAGTATTTTATTCTTTTTGTTGCAATAGTGAATGGGATTGTTTCCTTAATTTCTCTTTCTGATTTTCGTTGTTAGCGTATAGGAATGCAAGAGGTTTCTCTGCATTAATTTTGTATCCTGCAACTTTACCAAATTCACTGATTAGCTCTAGTAGTTTCCTGAAGGCATTTTTTTGGATACTCTATGTATAGTATCATGTCATCTGCAAACAGTGACAGTTTTACTTCTTCTTTTCTGATTTGGATTCCTTTTGTTTCTTTTTCTTCTCTGATTGCTGTGGCTGAAACTTCCAAAACTATGTTGAATAATAGAGGTGAGAGTGGACATCCTTGTCTTGTTCCTGATCTTAGAGGAAATGCTTTCAGTTTTTCACCATTGAGAATGATGTTTGCTGTGGGTTTGTCGTATATGGCCTTTATTATGTTGAGGTAGGTTCCCTCTATGCCCACTTTCTGGAGAGTTTTTATCATAAATGGGTGTTGAATTTTGTCAAAAGCTTTCTCTGCATTTGCATCAGTGGGATAAATCCCACTTGATCATGGTGTATGATCCATTTAATGTGTTGTTGGATTCTGTTTGCTAGTATTTTGTTGAGGATTTTTGCATCTATATTCATCAGTGATACATTGGTCTGTAATTTTCTTTTTTTTGTAGTATCTTATTCTGGTTTTGGTCAGGGTGATGGTGGCCTCATAGAGTGAGTTTGGGAGTGTTCCTTCCTCTGCAATTTTTTGGAAGAGTTTGAGAAGTATGGGTGTTAGCTCTTCTCTAAATGTTTGATAGAATCCACCTGTGAAGCTATCTGGAAGATTGTTAGTTGGAAGATTTTTAATCACAGTTTCAATTTCATTACTTGTGATTGGTCTGTTTATATTTTCTATTTCTTCCTGGTTCAGTCTTGGAAGGTTGTACCTTTCTAAGAATTTGTCTATTTCTTCCAGGTTGTCCATTTTATTGCCATAGAGTTGCTTGTAGTAGTCTCTTAGGATGCTTTGTATTTCTATGGTGTCTGTTGTAACTTCTCCTTTTTCATTTGTAATTTTATTGATTTGAGTCCTCTCCCTGGTTTTCTCAATGAGTCTGGCTAAAGGTTTATCAATTTTGCTTATCTTCTCAAAGTACCAGGTTTTAGTTTTATTGATCTTTGTTATTGTTTTCTTTGTTTCTATTTCATTTATTTCTGCACTGATCTTTATGATTTCTTCCCTTCCACTAACTTTGGATTTTGTTTGCTCTTCTTTCTCTAGTTCCTTTAGGTGTAAGGTTAGATTGTTTGAGATGTTTCTTGAGGTAGGCTTGTATTGCTATAAACTTCCCTCTTAGAACTGCTTTTGCTCCATCCCATAGGTTTTGGATTGTCGTGTTTTCATTGTAATTTGTCTCTAGGTATTTTTTTATTTCCTCTTTGATTTTTTCAGTGATCTCTTGGTTATTTAGTAATATATTGTTTAGCTGCCATGTGTTTGCAGTTTTTACAGATTTTTTCCTGTAACTGATACCTAGTCTCATAGCGTTGTGGTCAGAAAAGATACTTGATACGATTTCAATTTTCTTGAATTTACCAAGGCTTGATTGTGACCCAAGATGTGATCTATCCTGGAGTATGTTCCATGAGCACTTAGAAGAAAGTGTATTCTGTTGTTTTTGGATGGAATGTCCTATAAATATCAATTAAGTCCATCTTGTTTAATGTATCACTTAAAGCTTGTGTTTCCTTATTTATTTTCATTTTGGATGATCTGTCCATTGGTGAAAGTGGGGTGTTAAAGTCCCCCACTATTATTGTGTTACTGTCGATTTCCACTTTTATGTGCTAGCATTTGCCTTCTGTATTGAGGTGTTCCTATGTTCGGTGCATAAATATTTACAATTGTTATATCTTTTTCCTGGATTGATACTTTGATCAATATGTAGTGTCCTTCTTTGTCTCTTGTGATAGTCTTTATTTTAAAGTCTATTTTGTCTGATAGGAGTATTCCTATTCCAGCTTTCTTTTGATTTCCATTTGCATGGAATATCTTTTTCCATCCCCTCACTTTCAGTCTGTACGTGTCCCTAGGTCTGAAGTGGGTTTCTTGTAGACAGCATATATATGGGTCTTGTTTTTGTATCCATTCAGCTAGTCTATGTCTTTTGGTGGAAGCATTTACATTTAAGGTAATTATAGATATGTATGTTCCTATGACCATTTTCTTAATTGTTTTGGGTTTGTTATTGTAGGTCTTTTCCTTCTCTTGTGTTTCCTGCCTAGAGAAGTTCCTTTAACATTTGTTATAAAGCTGGTTTCGTGGTACTGAATTCTCTTAGCTTTTGCTTGTCTGTAAAGGTTTTAATTTCTCCATCGCATATGAATGAGATCCTTGCTGGGTAGACTAATCATGGTTGTAGGCTTTTCCCTTGCTGCTTTTAATATTTTTCTTTGTATTTAAGTTTTCATAGCTTGATTAATATGTGTTTTGGCATGTTTCTCCTTGGATTTATCCTGTATGGGACTCTCTGCACTTCCTGGACTTGATTGACTATTTCCTTTCCCATATTCGGGAAGTTTTCAACTATAATGTCTTCAAATATTTTCCCAGTCCCTTTTTTTTTCTTTTTCTTCTGGGACCCCTATAATTCGAATGTTGGTGTGTTTAATGTTGTCCCAGAGGTCTCTGAGACTGTCCTCAGTTCTTTCATTCTTTTTTCTTTATTCTGCTCTGTGGTAGTTATTTCCACTGTTTTATTTTCCAGGTCACTTATCCATTCTTCTGCCTCAGTTATTCTGCTTTTGATTCCTTGTAGAGAATTTTAAATTTCATTTATTGTGCTGTTTTTTTTTTGCTCTTTAGTTCTTCTAGGTCCTTGTTAAATGTTTCTTGTATTTTCTCCTTTGTCTTTCCAAGATTTCTGATCATCTTTACTATCATTACTCTGAATTCTTTTTCAGGTAGACTGTCTATTTTCTCATTTGTTTTGTCTGGTGGGTTTTAACCTTGCTCCTTCAACTGCTGTGTATTTCTCTGTCTTCTCACTTTGCTTAACTTACTGTGTTTGGGGGTCTCCTTTTCGGAGGCTGCAGGTTCGTAGTTCTCGTTGTTTTTGGTGTCTGCCCCCAGTGGCTAAGGTTGGTTCAGTGGGTTGTGTAAGCTTCCTGGTGGAGGGGACTGGTGCCTGTGTTCTGGTGGATGAGACTGGATCTTTTCTTTCTGGTGGGTAGGACCACGTCTGGTGGTGTGTTTTGAGGCGTCTGTGACCTTATTATGATTTTAGGCAGCCTCTCTGCTAATGGGTGGGGTTGTGTTCCTGCCTTGCTAGTTGTTTGGCATAGGATGTCTAGCACTGTAGCTTTCTGGTCGTTGAGTGGAGCTGGGTCTTAGCACTGAGATGGAGATCTCTGGGAGAACTTTCGCCGTTTGATATTACATGGAGACGGGAGGTCTCTGGTGGATCAATGTCCTAAACTTGGCTCTGCCACCTCAGAGGCTCAGCCCTGACACCTGGCTGGAGCTCCAAGACCCTGTCAGCCACACGACTCAGAAGAAAAAGGAGGGAAAGAAAGAAAGAAAGAAAGAAAGTAACATAGTCATTAAAATAAAAAATATTATTAAAAATGAAAAAGTAATAAAAAGAAAAAAGAGAGCAACCAAACCAAAAAACAAATTCACCAATGATAACAAGCACTAAAACCTATACTAAAAAAACCAAAAAACACAAAACAAAAATGGACATACAGAACCCTAGGCCAAATGATGAAAGCAAATCTATACAGACAAAATCACACAAAGAAGCATACACATACACACTCACAAAAAGAGAAAAAATATATGTATTAAAAAAAAGAGAGCAACCAAATCAATAAACAAATCTACCAATGATAATAAGCTTTAAATACTAAACTAAGATAAATATAAAACAAGAAACAAATTAGATGTAGAAAGCAAACCCCAAATCTACATCCCAAAGTCCACCACTTCAATTTTGGGATGATTTGTTGTCTATTCAGGTATTCCACAGGTGCAGGGTACATCAAGTTGATTGTGGAGATTTAATCCGCTGCTTCTGAGTCTGCTGGGAGAAATTTCCCTTTCTCTTCTTTGTTCGCAAAGCTCCTGGGGTTCAGCTTTGTATTTGGCCTCGCCTCTGCATGTAGGTTGCTGAGGGCATCTGTCCCCCACCCAGACATGACAGGATTAAAGTAGAAGCTGATTAGGGGGCTCTGGCTCTCTCAGGCCAGGGGGATCACGGGGTATGGAATGCAGGGTGAGCCTGCGGTGGCAGAGACCAGTAGGACGTTGCAATAACCTGAGGTGTGCCGTGTGTTCTCCTGGGGAAGTTGTCCCTGGATCACAGGACCCTGGCAGTGTCAGGCTGCACAGGTTCCTGGGAGGGGAGGTGTGGATAGTGACCTGTGCTTGCACACAGGCTTCTCGGTGGCTGCAGCAGCAGTGTTAGCATTTCATGCCCGTCTCTGATGTCCACGCTGATAGGTGCGGCTCGCACCTGTCTCTGGAGCTCATTTAGGTGGTGCTCTGAATCCCCTCTCTTTGTGCACCCCGAAACAATGGTCTCTTGCCTCTTTGGCAGGTCCAGAGTTTTTCCCAGACTCCCTCTCGGCTATCAGTGGCACACTAGCTCCCTTCAGGCTGTGCTCACTCAGCCAACCCCAGTCCTCTCCTTGTGATCTGAGCTCCAAAGCCCGAGCCTCAGCTTCCAGCCCCCACCCGCCGTCGTGGGTGAGCAGACAAGTCTCTCAGGCTGGTGAGTGCTGGTCGGCACCGAACTTCTGTGTGGGAATCTCTCCGCTTTGCCCTCTGCACCCCTGTTGCTGCGCTCTCCTCTGCGGCTCCTAAGCTTTCCCCCCACCCAACCCCTGTCTCCACCAGTGAAGGGGCTTCCTAGTGTGTGGAAACTCTTCCTCCTTCACAGCTCCCTCCCAGAGGTGCAGGTCCTGTCCCTATTCTTTTGTCTCTCTTTTTTCTGTTTTCTTTTGCCCTACCCAGGTACATGGGGATTTTCTTGCCTTTTGGGAAGTCTGAGGTCTTCTGCCAGCATTCAGTAGGTGTTCTGTAGGAGTTGTTCCACATGTAGTTGTAGTGACATATCCGTGGGGAGGAAGGGGATCTCCACGTCTTACTCCTCCACCATCTTGAAGGTCTCTCTCTGCCTGGTTTTAAAATTTGCTCCTTGTCTTTTGTTTTTAGATCTTTTGCTCTGATATGCTGGTTATGCTTTTCTTTGTAGTTATTCTGATTAGGATTCATAGGACTTCTTGAATGTGTGATTTGAAGTCTTCCATCAAATTTGTATTATGGTCCCATATCTTTTCAACTGTATTGTTGCCAGAGAATATGGTCTTTATGATACTGATTCTTTGAGATATGTTGAGACTTGTGTTATGGCTGAGTTGAGTGTGGATTTTTAGAAATACTGCTTGTGAGCTTAGAAGAATGTGTATTCTCTACTTGTTAGATATGTAATTTTAAATGATAATTATAGAATTTTTGTTATATTTTTTCTTTAAATATTCTTTATCCAAATTAATTTGTTGTCTTCTAGACCACCAATAATTACTAGAGGTGTGCTAACATATGCTATGATGATTTTGAGGCAATTTTATTCTGTGCATCCAAGTTTAAAGTTGTTATAATCATATAGTGAATTGAAAACTTTTATTATTATATAGTAATATTCTCTATTCCCAATAATGCTCTTTGTCTTATATTTTATCTAATATTAGTATAATGATCTCTGCATTGTTTTGGTATTTTTCTGGTATTTCTTTTTAAATCTTTGTTCTTTTAAACTTTCTACATTTTAATATTTTAGATGTGACTATTATAAATGGTTTAGCTAGATTAAAAAAAATGGACTTTTTCTTTTAACCTGTATTTAATTCATTTATATTTACTGTCATTATTGTTATATTTGGACTTGTTTCTATCAATGTAAATTTTCCTGTTTCACTTGCTTCTTTCCTTCCTTTGACTTTTTAAGATTAATTCAGTTTTTTAGTTTAAATTTTTTCTTAACCATTTCCCCCCCTCAACCAGTTAAAAATAATATATCATATTCTTTTAGTAATTGATATGGGAATTTTATCATACATATGAAATTTAAGTTTAAAGTAAGTTAATATGTTAAATGCACTCTTGAACAATGCAAGGATCTTAGAACACTTTCCATCAGCTACTTACTTCTGACTAGTGAATTAAACCCAAAATTTGGAGACTGATGAATCTCCAAATGCTACTGAAGACAAGAACTTTAGTTCTATACTTTATTGTTTAAACACTGTAAATTAGAATACCTCCTCCCCGTCCTCCTTTCTTTCTAATCTTCTTCCTCCTTGCCCTTTTCTTTCTCTTTTTTATGCCTATGATGTCATTTAAAATTATCTACATCTTTACCAATTTGTTCACTATTAATTTGCCTTTCAGACTTTCCTTTAGCAATAATTTTCTTTCTTACTGAAGCACATTCTTTAGAAGTTCCTATGGTGAATATCTGTTGATGGCAAACTCTCTAGGTTTTTGTTCAGCTGAAATGTCTTCATTTTATCATTATTTCTGAAAAGATAGTTTTGCTGAATACACAATTTAAAGTTGACAGTTAATTTTTCTCAATTAGGAAGTTATTATTTCCTGTCTTTTTTGCTTTCTATTGTTACTGTTGAGAATCTAAACATCATTGCTTTTCTTTCAGGTTGCTTTCAAAATTTTCTCATTTTTTGTGATCTGCAATTTCATTACAATGTATCTTTGTGGGTTTCTTTTTATTTATCTTGCTTATTATATATTGATTTTCTTTACTTAAGGAGCTTATGTATCTTATCAGTTTTGGAAAATTCTTGATCATTTTCTCTTCAAATATTGCAGTTCCTCCATTCTATTTTTTTCTTTAGGATTCTGACTGGATGTATTTCAAAGTCTTTCATTTCATCCTCCACAACTTTCAATCTCTATCTTAACTTTTATCTCCTTTTTTCTCTAAACTGGATCCTGGATATTCTTTCAGATTTATCTTCCAGTTCACCAATTCTCTCTTCATTCACATCTAATCTGCAATCTAAACCATCCATTAAGTTTTTTTATTATTATTAATTTTATTTATTTTTGGCTGCGTTGGGTCTTTGTTGCTGCGTGCGGGCTTTCTCTAGTTGCAGTGAGTGGGGGTTACTCTTCATTGTGGTGCATAGGCTTCTCATTGCGGTGGCTTCTCATTGTGGTGGCTTCTCTTGTTGCAGAGCACGGGCTCTAGGGCGCACAGGCTTCAGTAGTTGTGGCACGTAGGCTCAGTAGTTGTGGCTCACGGGCTCTAGAGTGCAGGCTCAGTAGTTGTGGCGCATGGGCTTAGTTGCTCTGTGGCATGTGGGATCTTCCTGGACCAGGGCTCGAAACTGTGTCCCCTGCATTGGCAGGCAAGATTCTTAACCACTGCACCACCAGGGAAGCCCTCCATTATTAAGTTTTCTTTTTCAACAATTACATTTTTTATTTCCAAAAGTTCCTTTTGTTTTCATTTTTTCAAATCTGCGCAATATTTTTGACAGTCCCTTAACAATTACTTGTTCTGTGAAAACATCTTTAATTATTTGAACAGATTATATACAGAAATATATTCTGTATCTGACATTGCCAAAATATGAATCCCTTGGGGACTTGAATCTGTTTGTAGTTACTGATGACTTGCAATAATGGTATCTTCTTTCCACATGTACTTTCTGATTTTGGTTTTGAGCCCATAATTGCTTGCTCTTAATCTGTGGGAATCTTTTGGTAATACAGTGGGGTGGTTTTCTTCAGAAAACATTTATTTGTACTTTTGCTAGGAAACAGGGAGAGTTTTGACCTGGAACATTTTAGCTTCCTTTAAGAAATATCAGCTTAATGTGGGACTCTCAAGTTCAACTTTTGTACTTACTTCTAGCCCAAGACTTAGTTCAGCTATCTCAGCTCTAATATTGGCTTGTGCCTTTAGGCCACTCTACCTTTCCCTTATTATTACTGCTCATCATTCTGCATTTTTGAAATTTATTTTTGGAGAGGGTACCCTGAAAAATTACCTTTTTTCTTACGCTTTCAGACATGCAATAAAGAATGTTTTATCAGGATCTATCTGTTTTTGTGGTGGGAGGACTTTTCAGAATATTTAGTTCCTCTTACTTCCAGAAAAGGAAATCTGATATCTTTTTCTCAAGTGTCTCTTTAATAAGGTTTAAAATATTTACAACTAGATCTTCAGCTGAGTTTAAAAAAAGTAATTCAGACATCAAAACCTATCTTACTCACCATGATCAAGCAGTGTTCCTCACAACTCCAGTTTTATGATCTTCCTATTCACTTTATCTTGCATGTGGAATGTAAACTTGCCATGGAAAGTTAGATTTAGAATGTTCAAATGAGCAATTATCTTTTAACACCAACACAAGTCATGCATATAATTTGGCAGAGTGAAGATTACATACAGAAAAGACTTGGCATTTCTTACAAAACGAATAGAAGAGAGAGAACATTTCTGTAAAGGCCAGTGAGCTCCACCTCTCTAAAAAGATAGATAAAACAGCAAAGAGATCGATGGCTTGACATTAATGAGATTGACAGTCTTTAAAATTTTACAAAATTTTTCTCTTAAATCTTCATACATATTCAGAGCAGTCACAGATTTTCTGTGAATGCAGCAGTGTGTAAATTTGACTATGTAGAAGTTTCACAGGTATCTCTGAATCATATACTTAAAGTTAAAAATGTGCTGTTTAAGGTGGAATACCACTGATAAATCAACTATAGTCTTATTCTGAACAATAATCTTGGTGAAATCATGAGCTTGATATATCAGTTATATTTTTCTACAATATACAATGTATCCTTTGATGTATGTGTATCTTAATTCAGAAAACACCATTTTAAGGCAAGAAGAAGCTGTGAGTAGCAGATTGAAGTGACCTTACTTTCTGAAATTGCACCACAGAGTCTTCATGGGCAGGGTAAGGAGGGGCAAGCTGGTCTGGAGTGGTGGAAGCTCTGGGTAAGACTCTGATTTTCAGGTGCTATTTGTTGACAAATAAACAAGTGTGGGCATGCAGAGGCTTGATCCTCCTTCACATTTTAAAGTGTCTATTCAACTCTCATAAAATGAAATTTGTGTTCACTCCCCATCTCTGGGTCTTAGTTAGTTCCCAGTACACTAAAGAGGCAAGACCAAGTGTTCTCTAGGGTTTCTCCTAGCACTATCAGTCCAGTGTAATATGTGAAGGTGGGGTACATGTTAGTATCCACCACAACCTCCTCTCACTACCACACTAAATAGTGTGCAGTAGAAAAAGGGAGGACATTAGCCACAGCAATTAGACAAGAAAAATAAATAAAAGGTATCCAAACTGGAAGGGAAGAGGTAAAACTGTCACTATTTGCAAATGACAGGATACTCTATATAGAGAACCCTAAAGACTCCACACAAAAACTATTAGAACTAATAAATGCATTCAACAAGGTATTAAAATACAAGATTAATATACAGAAATCTGTTGCATTTCTTTACACTAACAATGAAATGCCAGAAAAAACAACCCATTAAAAATAACATCAAAAAACAACAACAACAAAAAACAACCTAGGAATAAACTTAACCAAGGAGGTGAAAGACCTATACACTGAAAACTACAAAACACTGATACAGAAATGGAAAGACACCCCATACTATTGTATTGGAAGAAATAATACTCTTAAAATGGCCATACTGTCCAAAGTAATCTACAGATTTAATGTGACCCCTATCAAAATACCCATGACATTTTTCATAGAACTAGTACAAATAATCCTAAAATTTATATGGAACCACAATTGACCCAGAATTGCCAAAGTAATCCTGAGGAAAAAGAACAAAGCTGGAGGCATAACTCTTTCAGACTTCAGACAATACTGAAAAGCTACAGTAATCAAAACAGCGTGGTATTACCACAAAAACAGACATATAGATCAATGAAACAGAATACAGAGCCCAGAAATAAACCCACACACCTACAGTCAATTAATCTTCAATAAAGGAGGCAAGAATACACAATGGAGAAAAGACAGTCTCTTCAACACGTGGTGTTGGTAAAGCTGGACAGCTATATGTAAATCAATGAAATTAGAACAGTCTCTCACACTATGTACAAAACTAAACTCACAATGGTTTAAAGACCAAAATATACAAAATGACACCATAAAATTCCTAGAAGAGAACACAGACAAAACATTCTCAGACATAAATTATATCAGTATATTCTTAGGTTAGTCTCCCAAGGCAAAAGAAATAAAAGCAAAAATAAACAAATAGGACCTAATAAAACTTAAAAGCTTCTGCACATTCAAAGGAAACCATCAACAAAACGAAAAGATGATCTACAGAGTGGGAGAAAATGTCTGTAAGTGATGTGGCTGACAAGGGGTTAATATCCAAAATATATAAACAGCTCATATAATTCAATATAAAAAAACCCCAATCCAATCCAAAAATGGGCAGAAGACCTAAACAGACATTTCTCTAAAGAAGACATAGAGATGGACTACATGAAAACATGCTCAACATCACTAATTATCAGAGAAATGCAAATCACAGTCACAATGAGGTATCACCTCACACCAGTCAAAATGGCTATCATCAAAAAGTCTACAAATAATAAATGCTGGAGAGGGTGTGGAGAAAAAGGAACTCTCCTACACTGTTGTTAGAAATGTAAATTGGTGCGGCCAGTATGGAAAACAGTATGGAGTTTCCATAAAAAACTAAAACTACAGCTACCATATGATCCTGCAATTCCACTACTAGGCATATACACAGAAAAGACAAAAGCTCTAATTTGAAAAGATGATGCACCCCAATGTTCATAGCAGCATTATTTACAATAGCCAAGACATGGAAACAACACAAATGCCCAACAACTGATGATTGGTTTAAGAAGATGTTGTATATACATACAATGGGATATTACTCAGCCATAAAAAAGAATGAAATAATGCCATTTGCAACAACATGGATGGACCTAGAGATTATCATACTAAGAGAAGTCATACAGAGAAAGAGAAATATTACATGATATCACTTATATGTGGAATCAAAAAATAATACAAATGAATCTATATATAAAACAGAAACAAAATCACAGACATAGAAAACAAACTTACAGTTACCAAAGGGGAAGTGTGGGGGGGGAGGATAAATTAGGAGTATGGGATTAACAGATACAAACTACTATACAAAAAGTAGATAAGCAGTAATGATTTACTGTATAGCACAGGGAACTATATTCAATATCTTGTAATAACTTATAATGGAAAATAATTTGAAAATAATGTAACTCACTTTACTGTACACCTGAAGCTAACACAATATTGCAAATCAACTATATTTCAATAAAAAAAAAGAAAAGAAAAAGGGAGGACAGTTTCCTCCATCATGGACCTAAACAGGCTCTCAACAAAGTTGTTTTCCTTAAACACTGTTTAATCTGTAAATTATTTCATGAAAAACTATCTTGATTCAAACAACTTTGTTACTTTATCTCTTATTCCTTCTTAGAGAGCATTGAGTTACCTCCTTCACATAGCTATGATAATGTTGGTGATTTCATTAATTCACTTCACTGTCCTCAACATGAAGACAGTACCTGTCAAGATAAAGCAGAAAAATGGAAAGAAACTAACAGTTTGGTGACACTATTAGAGCCGCTGGATTAACACTTGCTTAAAGCTTGAATTGGAATTTCTAGTTATATGAACCAATGCATCATCTTTATTGTATAAGACAGATGTGGGTTTTGGTTACTTGCAGTTAAAAGCATCCTAATGAAAATATCTCCATTTAGAGTATAACTTGAAAATAGGACTCAGATAAAGGTTCATTACCTCTGAGGGAAACCAAAGTTCTAGATCACACTTTCTGCTTTAAGAAAAGCAACTCTACCAAAATCCAGATTTACAAAACAGTAAATTATTTGCATTTTAAAAGGAGTTTAAAATTTTTTATAGGAGGCTCACTACAAGGTTTCATTATTTAGCCATTTTCTCCAGTGAATTTAAAATGTGATTTCCCTGATGTATCACCTAATGTGTACTTTTTCAGGGACATATCGACTGTGTAAAGTAGAAGCATGCCGGTTCCAGGGTTCTGGGTAATTAAGTGTCATCTCTGTACTCAACCTCTGAGGGTACAGTAGTAGGCAATCTTCTGGGCAGATATCTCAGTTTCCTCCAGGAGTTAGTTGGAAGCTTGCAAAGAGTCTGGGATTTGTCATTAAACATTTTTGCTGTCAAGCAAATAAGAGTGATGACCAGGCAGCACATACAGTTTCTGAAGATTTACTGAGGGGAATTCATGGAGCTGCGAGTTTAGCAGGTGTGTGGTTACCCAGTTGCTCACCACATTCTAGGAGTACACAGTGACCCTGGCCCTTGAACTTTAGGGTTTACAAGTAGGATGACTACATGTCCTTATTTGCCCAGGACAGCCCCAGTTTATGCCACCATGATTATTAATACCCCCCTCTACCAGTTCCTACTTATAAGCTGCATGACTGGGGGCACACCAGCACAGAGAGGTACATAGATCAAAGTAGTTTGAGGAATAGAACATCACAAGAAGGACTGAACAGGTCAGCATCTGGAAAACCAGGGTAGAGGCTACAGCAATAATTATGTAGGGAGAGCTTTTTAATTATTATCACATAAATAAAAATGGGGTTTATTGTTTGGCAGGGTAAACAGTAAATATACTGTTCTGTTTTTCAGATGAAAACAAAGACTGACATACGCTAAATAAACTCAGTGACAATTAGCCAATGGCTAGAAGTGTTATAGATCATTTACACAGGTTTCAGCTCCTAGGGCACAGAGTGATTAACTTCCTTTTTGCATCATGCTCACGCATCACATCACCCTTCCTTTTGAGCCAGCACTTGGCCTCAGACTCCTTCTGTGGTAGCCACTGCCAATTGTTGAGAACTGGGACACGAGATCACACCTATTTGTGCTCCTTGTCATTTCATTCTATCTGCTCCTAAATGTCAGAATGGGTACTAACACAGCTATGGGTTTTGCAAGAAAATAAATGCAAAGCTTTTGGAAGAGAGACCAAAGGATCCATTCGTCCATTCATTCCTTTTTTTAAAGATTTTTTGATGTGCACCATTTTTAAAGTCTTCATATTGAACTTGTTACAATATTGCTTCTGTTTTATGTTTTGGGTTTTTGGCCGGGAGGCATGTGGGATCTTAGCTCCCCTGACCAGGGATCAAACCCGCACCCCCTGCATTGGAAGAGGGAGTCTTAACCACTGGACTGCCAGGGAAGTCCCCGTCCATTCATTCTTTTCAACAAATATTTATGTTTCATGGAAGAAAAGGAGTTAGACTGAATTCACAGATGTTAACAGTAAAGTAACATCCGACCCCATGGTGGGCAGAGGTGAAGAACTATAAGGTTTCCAAATCAGCAGCCAACTACAAACTCACCTGTAAGAAAGAAATTGTAGTGCACATCTCCTTCCACAGCGGGGCACTCCAAGCTCATCACTGAAAACGCCCGCAGTGTTGCTTCAGCGAGCGGTTGGAGGACAAGTGTTTCCCGTCTTTTCTCCATACCTAGGGATTATTAAGTGGGTAAAATTAAAAGTACATTGGCAGGGCTCTGTGTGAATGAGGCGAAGCCATTTTAACGTCAATCCCTATGGTTCCAGAAACTTATTCTAAATTAATTCATGTTTAAAAATCTGACAGAAATGTGTTAAATTTGAGAACAAATTGGACTTCAGATCTGTTTGGGTCTCCATTATACAAAGATGAAATAATTATATAAAAGATGGAAAAATTTGGGGGCAAAATAATTCTCATTCAAAGCTTTATTATGGTTTATCAGAAAACTACAGTCAGCTTCACCTCAAACGCTCATGCCTTCATCAGAATGGGCAATATAGAATTCAAATTACATTTGGATAAGCAGAATTTTAGATAAATATGAGTCAGGTCTAAACACTTATTCAATATCTTTATCCCTGTGTCTGGGACAAAAATCTTTCAATATTTCCAAAGGCCCGATAGTATTTCCAAATCAGCAGTGGATGAAGCTGGGACTGCGCGGCTCTGATGATGCAAATACAAGTGTATGGGGTGGCCCTTATAACTTGTTTTTCGCATTACAAAATGAAACCATTAAAGGGGCGACCCTTACCTTTCCTAGTAAATAAAAGGTTTTGAGGACCAAATCCTGGAAGGCTGGCATCAACGCCGCCGGGCGTGCTGACCCCCCTCCGAGCAGCGAGTGCGGCGCCCACGAGTTTCCGCTGGAGAGGGGCGCGCTGAGCGCTCCCCACCGCTCGGCCGGGCAAACGGAAAGGGCTAATTGGTTTGCAACTGAACAGCGAATTTAAAAGGCAGCATAAAAGCCCAAGGCCAGATTGTGGAGCCGGCAGAGCGGCTGGCTTTGAGGGTACCCGGGGCGAAAGGGGAAGGGACGGCGCGCCCGGCCGCGGGCAGATGGATCCCGGGCTCCCGCGGCCCGCGCCCGGGGGTCGGCGGCCGCGTCAACATCTTCCCACTTGGTTTAAGTTTATTCTGGGCCGCCGCGAGCTGGAACAGGAAATGTTCAGTCTTTAATGTCCGTTGGCGGGTTGCACTTTTGCACCTCCCGGCGAGCACTGATTAGTCAGTTGAGTTCTACCGCGTTTGAAGTTCACCATTTATTATTAAAGAGACGTGGCAGTGATTAGTTCTGAGTCCTCAGAGAGCTAAATAAATATTTACCAAATAACGAGATTCAGCCCTACAAAACCAGCTCGAACAGGTTTCTGAAATCCCGGCGAGGACCCGAAGTACCTCCCCCAGGCAGGAAGTGGAGCTGCGGCCTTCCGGGCGGAGGCAGCCCTCTGCAGAAGGGCCAGTCGCTGGAGACCTTTGAGAGTCCCGGCAAAACGGAGAAAATCCCAGTCCTAAGTCCAACTCGGTGGTCTGCGGTTTTAAATGATTTTAGGGACGTCCCTCCCTGGTGGCGCAGTGGTTAAAAATCCGCCTGCCAATGCAGGGGACACAGGTGCGAGCCCTGGTCGCGGAAGATCCCACATGTCGGCGGAGCAACTAAGCCCGTGCGCCAAAACTACTGAGCCTGCGCTCTAGAGCCCACGAGCCACAACTACTGAAGCCGGGGCGCCTAGAGCCTGTGCTCCGCAACAAGAGAAAACAGTGCAATGAGAAGCCTGCGCACCGCAAGGAAGAGTAGCCCCTGCTACTAGAGAAAGCCGGTGCGCAGCAACGAAGACCCAATGCAGCCAAAAATAAATAAATAAATTTTAAAAACCCATGCATATAAATGATTTTATAGGCTGTGTTTCTCTTACAAAGGCAGAGGTGAATGTCAAGCTAAACTCTGAACTTTCCTTTTAAAACAATTTAAACAAAGTAGCATTTTATTGCTCAAACAATTAAGAGGGTTGATTTGTATTGCTTCCAACATTAGGATTTTCTTAGCCCCAGTGAGACAGGCTGGGAACTGGGACCCTTTGCTGGGACCTGGGCCCCTTTGCTGCAATGCTTGCCCTGTACACACTGCTCCTCCAGCAACAAAATACAAAGAAACTGTATGGGACTAAAAATAACTGCATGCATGCCCAATTAGGGCAAATTCTGGACCCAAAATATAGAAAGAGACCAAAAAACCCAACTGCCACTTATGAAGAGCCTGGAGCAAAAGCAGGGTGTTGGGAGCAAAAGCAGGGTACTGAGCATGCCTCCTGCACACACCACCACCAGAGGGGTGGGCAAAACATCTAAGCCACCCCTCCAGCAGGACCCCTGGACACACCCCTACCCTCACCCCATATAAAGAACAAGCTTGCGCCCCTCCAGGAGCAACCAAGCAAGGGAACCTGTTGTTTGTTCTCACTCCCCGCTGCTGCAGCAGGGGCCCCAATAAAAGCCTTGCCTGAATTTCTTGTCTGGCCTCTAGTCAATTTCTATTGATTCGGGAGGGCCAAGGGCCCTGGTCGGTAACACCAGTATGCTCCAAAATATACTCAGATTGTGAACATTGAAAAGAGAGTATTTAGACGGCTTATTTGGCAAACGACTTACAAGATGGCATCGTTGTCAAAAGCATTCATGGTGGTTATCTTTAAAACCTTTTTCCCCTTAGTATTAGACGAATACTTTAGAGCATGTAGAATATGCATGTATTCGCACATCAATATCATGCTATCGGTATCTCCAGTTTTGTATCATGATTTTTTCAGCCACACTTTTTCGTAAGAATTTTCTATTGACATTAAAAATTTCTAGAAAACATTACTAATTGTTGAACATTAAGGTGATTCCCAGATTCCACTATTATAAATAGCACAATTAACATAGTTATACATAAGTCTGTTTGCATCTTTCTGATTAGTCTGTTAGGAAAAATGCTCAGGTATGGAATTACCAAGACAAGCATATGAAAAAATTTAAGCTTCTTAGTGTATCTTGCCGAATTTATAGAATGTAAATTGGAGGCATTTAATAGGTAAAAAACCATTTTAATTTGAATTTCTTTGGTTATGAGTTGGGTGTAATATACTATGAGTTCTTTCAGAACAGGGCCATTTTTTGCTCATCACTGTATGCCTGGTGTCTTGTGTAATACCAGGTACATACTTGGTACTCAATAAATATTTGTTGATTGAATAAGTAAAAGATGAATAAATGTTAGCAGGATATTTGAGTTTCTTTTTTTGTCAATTTCTTTTTCATATTGTTCAGTTATCGATTATTGTGACAGTTGTCTTTTTCTTATTAATTTAAACTGTGTTTTACATAATTAGGATTTAATCTTTTGTCACATATGTGGCAAATCATGTGCCCTCCCCAAAGCATAAATATGTGTGTTTGTGTGGGTGTGTGTTTGAGTACTTTTCGATTTCCAGAATTAAAAAAAAATAATTTCATAAGTATTTGTGACACCCTTTTCTAAATAAAATTAATTAATTAATTAATTAAAAATTTTTGGCTGTGTTGGGTCTTCATTGCGGTGCGCGGACTTCTTATTGTCGTGGCTTCTCTTGTTGCAGAGCACAGGCTCTAGGCGTGCAGGCTTCAGTAGTTGTGGCACATGAGCTCAATAGTTTTGGCTTGCGGGCTCTAGAGCTCAGGCTCAGTAGTTGTGGCTCATGGGCTTAGCTGCTCCGTGGCATGTGGGATCTTTCCGGACCAGGGCTTAAACCTGTATCCCTTGCACTGGCAGGCAGATTCTTAACCACTGTGCCACCAGGGAAGCCCGACACCCTTTTCTTTAAAAAAATTTTTTTTGTTTATTTATTTGGCTGGGCTGGGTCTTAGTCGCGGCATGCGCGATCTAGTTCCCGCATGCGGGATCTAGTTCCCTGACCAGGGATCGAATCCGGGACACCTGCATTGGGAGCAAGGAGTCTCAGCCACTGGACCACCAGGGAAGTCCCTGTGACACTCTTTATCACATACACAAATTAATGTGCTATAGCTGTGCAATCTAAGATTTGAGGCAGTTTTATATATTTTAGGCAGCACATTCTCCTTGTTTACCAAGTTTTTCCTTGGCCTTGAAGTTTTTTCCAGGACTTAATGCATCAAGTAAAAGGGCATTGCAATTTTAGTCTTAGTCTGACAAACGCTAGGCTCAAGACCTGTTGTCATACCAGGGAAAGATCTGTCAACTCCTTAGTTCCCAAACAACTATCTAATAAATGCTTCTTGCTGCTCTTCCATTTGCCCTTTTGTTTTCTTGTTCATTATTATTAAAGACATGAATAGAAAAAGGATCTTTGCTTCTTAAGGGGTTTTCTGAACATATCTCATTCCAAATGAACATGTAATCCCCTTTGTTATTCCACCTGGTTGTGGTTGAACTGACATAGTGTTAGGGACCGTGGGATGGAAACGGGTTGCAATTATTCCAAGTAGTAATGATTTAAAACTTTGGGAGTACGGATATCTAATGGAGAGAGACATTAAGCCTTAGATTTCTTTTCCTTGCTAAGCATTCCCAGAAATAAAAGCATGATATAGGAGCCAAAAACTTGTCTAAGGCAAACACTACAGTATTTAAGTCACAAAAGCTGACAAGATTGCATATTCTATGTTCTTTTGTAAGGTTAGGCTTGAGGCTTAGAGATGGGAAAGGAGCTCACTTGGAGTAGATTTTTTTCTTCTTCTTCTTACATCAGCACCAGTTTGGGTTACCTGAAGCTCTGTTTCATTTTGTCTTTACTCTAGACATAGAGCAGTTTCTACCTGAGACACTGCTGGCCTGAACTAGAAAAACTTCTGTGAACCCAACACTTATCTTCTGTTCAAGGGATACACACCATGTGGGATTGTTTAAAAATAGTTATTCAATAAGCATTCAATAAGCATTTAGCATGTGCTTTCTGGGTTGCTTGTTTGACTTTTTCAGGTGCTGAAGGATGTAGGCTTTAGTGGGAAAGACAGTGAAGGAGAGTTAACCTGATCAGATTCTGAGTGTTTTACCGCTATCTGTCCTTCGAGGCCCCTTGAGTTCCTGGAGTCTTCTTGGACTCTATAGTTAAAACTGACATGTTCCTTTCTGTCTACCTTTCATTCAAAAATATTGAAGCCAAGTATGTATAGTGAACAACAACACAGGTATGGTTTTTATTTTCATACAGTTGACTTTCCAGTAGGAGGAAACAGGCAATAAATAAGGACACAAGTAAATATGGCAATTTCAGATGGTGAAAAGCTCTGTGAAGAAAACGCATGCCAGAGAATGTGGCAGGTGGGGTGAGCGGCTTGGCTGATGCTGGATGGTCAGGGAAGGCTTTTTCAATGGGCAACACAGGACCCAAGATCCTACTGAAAACAAGCAGCCAGCTGTATCAGGGGAGGGACTGGCCACTACAGAGGACAGAAGGCAGGTAAGAGCTTGGATGATTGAGGAGTAGAAAGAAGACCAGTGTGTCTGAGGCTAGTGAAAGTGAAGATGTGCAGTAGGAGATGGGGTCTCAGAAGTCGGCAGGCCTCAGGACATCTAAGCCTTTGTGGTACTTTGGTGAAGAGCGTACTTTTTCTTTTTTTCCTGCTAAGTGAAATCGGAAGCTATGAGAAGATTTTCAGTTTCACAGTACAAGCTCTGATTTGGGTTTTCAAGCGATGGTTCAGATTGCCGTATGGCAAATTGACAGAGAACGTGAGAAGTGGAGGCAGAGGGACCAGTTCAGAGTCTGGTACTCCCTCATTTTCAAACTAATGCTCTGAGGGGGTCCCTAGTAGTGGGTTACAAGCTCCTTGAGGACGAGAACATGCTACTTCGCCTCTTTCTATTCCTTTTCCTCATCCTTCTTTCTTTTTTTGTCTATTACTCCTAGAGGCTCGAACAGTGTTAGCAACATAATGGGCTCAATCAAAACTTGCAATGATCTGGATGACTTTTCTGCAAATTACTGTCATGACTTTTTGGATGTAGAAATGGCCCAGTGTATTTGCCATTTGCTTTGAATGTGTGGAATCAAGTGATTTCAGCTCCTTGGAGGAAGGTAACTCCATAATGAAGAGGTGATGTTTTCTTTTTTTTTCTCAGTTCTATTGAGGTATAATTGACAAAAAAAATTATAATTTATTTGAAGTGTACAGCATGATGAACTGATGGAGGTATACATTGAGAAAGGATTCCTACCTCACATATTTATTTTTTTTCCTTTTTGGTGGGAACACTTAAATTCTACTCTCTTCACAAATTTCAATTATACAATACAGTGTTATCAACTATAGTCACCATGTTACACATTAGATCCTCAGACTTTAATCATCTTAAAACTGAAATCTTGTACACTTTTATCAGTCTCTTCCTATTTCCCTGATGCCCCATATCCTGGAAATCATTATTCTACTCTATGTTTCTATGAATTTGACTTAATGACCCTTTCAATGTACTATTGAATTTGGTTTGCTAATATTTTGTTGAGAATTTTTGCATCTGTGTTCATAAGGGCCATTGGTCTATAATTTTCTTTTCTTGTAGTGCCTTTCTCTGGCTTTTGATAGCAAACTAATGCTGACCTTGTAAAATGAGACTGGGAAATGTTCCCTTCTCTTCTGTTTTCTTGGAAGAGTTGGGAAGGGTTGGTATTAGTTCTTCTTTAAATGTTTGGGAGAATTCACCATTGCAGCCATCTGTTTTTTCCTGTGTTGGGAGGGTTTTAAACACTGATTCAATCTCCTTACTAGTAATTGATCATTTCAGATTTTCTATTTCTTTTTTTATAAAAATATTTATTTATTTATTATTTATTTGGCTGTGCTGGGTCTTAGTTGCAGCATGCGGGATCTCCACTGTGGCATGTGGGATCTGGTTCCTGACTAGGGATTGAACCTGGGCCCCCTGCATTGGGAGTGCAGAGCCTTAGCCACTGAACCAACAGGGAAGTCTCTGGATTTTTTATTTCTTTATGAGTCAGCTTTGATAGGTTATATGCATTTAGAAATTTATTCATTTTCTAGGTTATCTCGTTGTTGGCATGTAATTGTTCATAGTAGTTTCTTATGATCCTTACTATTTCTGTGTTATCAGTTGTAATGCCTTCTGTCTCATTTCTGATTTTTATCTATTTGAGTATTTTTTCTGTTTTTCTTAGTCTAGCTAAACTTTGTCAATTTTGTTTATCTTTTCAAAGAACCAGCTCTTAGTTTCATGGATTTTTTTCTCTAGTCTTTTTAGTCTCTTTTTGATTTATTTACACTCTGCTTTGCTGTTTCCTTCCCTCTACTAACTTTGGATTAGTTTGTTCTTTTTCTAGTTCTTCAAGGTGTGAAGTTAAGTTGTTTATTTGAGATCTTTATTTTTTCTTAGTATAGGAATTTATTGCTGTAAACTTCCCTCTTAAAACTGCTTTAAGTTTTGGTATGTTATCTATTTCTATATTCATTTGTCTTAATTTTCCTTTTGATTTCTTCTTTGTCCTATTGGTTGCTCAGGAGCATGTTGTTTAATCTGCACATATTTGTGAATTTTTCAGTTTTTTTCTTTTAATTCATTTCTAGTTTTGTACCATTGTGGTTGGAAAAGATGCTTGATATGATTTCAGTCTTCTTAAATATATTAATACTTATTTTGTGGCCTAACACATGATCCTTGAAAATGTTCCATGTACACTTGAGAAGAATGTGTATTCTGCTGCTGTTGGATGGAATGTTCTCTATATGACTGTTAGTTTAGTATGTAGTTTAAGTCCAGTGTTTCCTTATTGATTTTCTGTATGGATAATCTATCCATTGACAAAAGTGGGACACTGAAGTTCCCTATATTATTGTATTGTTATCTATTTCTCCTTTCAGATCTGCTAATATTTGCTTTATACATTTAGGTGCTTTGATGTGGGTGCATAAATATTTATAATTGTTATATCTTCTTGATGACTTGACCCCTTTATAACTGTACAGTGGTCTTACTTGCCTCTTGTTACAGTTTTAGCTTAGAGTCTATTTTGTCAGATGTAAGTGTAGCTACCCCTCCTCTCTTTCTATTTTTATTTACATGGAATATATTTTTCCATCACTTCACTTTCAGTCATTGTGTGTCTGTAAAGCTGAAGTGAATCTTTTGTAGGCAGCATATGGTTGGATTTTTTTTTAATTCGTTCAGACACTCTATGTCTTTTGATTGGAGAACTTAGTCTATTTAGATTTTTTAAATTATTTATTTATTTTTATTGGGGCATAATTGATTTATAATATCATATTAGTTTCAAATATACAATATAGTGATTCAAAAATTTTATAGCTTATACTCCATTTATAGTCATTATAAAATATTGGCTATATTCTAGTCCATTTACATTTAACTTAATTATGGAGTTACTATTGCCATTTTATAAATTGTTTTCTGGCTGTTTGTAGTTTTTTTTTTCTTCTCTTGCTCTCTTCCTTTGTACTTTGGTGCATTTTTGTAGTGCTCTGTTTTGATTCCTTACTTTTTATTTTGTATCTCTGCCATAGTTTTTTGTTTTGTGGTTACCATGAGGCTTACATAAAACATCTTATAGTTAAAATGGTCAATTTAAAACTGATAATGACTTAACTTCTAATGCATACAAAACTCTATATTTTCACTTGCCTCGCACATTTTATGTTTTTTATTTTTTATAAATTTATTTATTTATTCATTTATTTTTAGCGGTGTTGGGTCTTCGTTTCTGTGCGAGGGCTTTCTCTAGTTGCGGTGAGTGGGGGCCACTCTTCATTGCGGTGCGCGGGCCTCTCACTATCACGGCTTCTCTTGTTGCAGAGCACAGGCGCCAGATGTGCAGGCTCAGTAGTTGTGGCTCACCCCAGTTGCTCCACGGCATGTGGGAGCTTCCCAGACCAGGGCTCAAACCCGTGTCCCCTGCATTGGCAGGCAGATTCTCAACGACTGTGCCACCAGGGAAGCCCCTATTGTATGTTTTTCATGTCACCATTTACATCTTTTAATGTTGTGTATCCATTAAGAAATTATTGTAGTTATAGTTATTTTTATTTTTTATTTTTTGCAGTACGCGGGCCTCTCACTGTTGTGGCCTCTCCCGCTGTGGAGCACAGGCTCTGGATGCGCAGGCTCAGTGGCCATGGCTCACAGGCCCAGCCGCTCCGCGGCATGTGGGATCTTCCCGGACCGGGGCACGAACCCGTGTCCCCTGCATCGGCAGGCGGACTCTCAACCACTGCGCCACCAGGGAAGCCCCAGTTATAGTTATTTTTAAAGCTTTTTTCTTTTAATGATTATACTAGGGTTATAAGTGACTTACTTGTCACTGTTACAATCTTAGTGAATTCTGAATTTAACTATATATTTACCTTTACCAATGAGTTTTATACATTCACGTGTTTTCATGTTATTGAGTATGCTTTTATTTAAACTTGATCAATTTCCTTTAACATTTCTTGTAAGACTGGTTTAGTGTTGATGAACTCCTTCGGCTTTTGTTTGTATCTCTCCTTCAGTTCTAAGGTGAAGGACAACTTTGACAGGTAGAGTATTCCTGGTTGGGAGCTTTTTAATTTCAGCACTTTAAATACATCACCTTACTCTCTCTAGCTGGCAAGGTCTCTGCTGAAAATATGCTCTCAGTCTTATGAGAATTCCCTTGTATATAACAAGTTGTTTTTCCCTTGTTGCTTTTAAGATTCTTTCTTTGTCCTCAACTTTTCATGATTTAATTATAATGTATCTCTATGTGGGTCTATTTAGGTTCATCTTATTTAGTACTCTTTATGCTTCCTGAATCTAGATGTCTGTTTTTTTTCCCCACAATAGGGAAAATTTCAGCCATTATTTCTTTGAATAAGCTTTCTGGCCCCTTTCTCCCTCACATCTCTGTAATGCATGTATACGTCTTCTTGGTGTTGTACCAAAAATTCCTTACCTTATTTTATTCTTTTTCATTCTTTTTCCTTTTGCTTCTCTGACTGAGTGAATTCCACTGCCCTGTCTTCAAGTTCACTGATCCTTTCTTCTGATTGATCTAGTCTGATGTTGAGCCCCTCTATTGAATTTTTCAGTTAAGTTACTATATTCTTCAGCTCTATGATTTCTGTTTGGTACTTTAAAATATTTTCTATCTCTTTGTTGCTCATGCATTGGTCTCCTGATCTTGGTGAGCATTTTTATAACAATTATTTTGAACTATCAGGTAAATGATGTTTCACGAGATTTATCTTGTTCTTTTGTTTAGAACACATTCCCTGTTTCTTCATTTTCCTTGGCTCTCTGTGTTGGTTTTTCTGCATTAGATAAAAGAGCCACCTTTCCCAGTCTGAACAGACTGCTCTCATGTAGGAGATGAAACTTGTGAATCAGACTGGCCCAAGCTCCTGGTTGTTTCTTGAACTTCTGTGATTGTCCAGCTCCATCCTTGTTCTTTGAGGTGTCCCAAGACCCATCAATGTCCCAAAGGATACTGAGGAGAATTGCAGTCAGCACCTAGATGCAGGCTGATCAGCAGACAGACTCTAAGCAGTAGCTAGCAAAGTATATATTTAAGCCAGGAAAAAATGTCCAGAGAAAAACTGGGTCATGAGCAGTTTTGCCTGCTTCTCTGCACTGAGCCCTGGTGGGGGTACATGTGGTAAGTGCTCATACTTCTGTTAAGAACTGCTACTTTGTTTGCTATAGCTTTGTGTGTCTTGTGGAACCAAGCCCTACTGGCTCTCAGAGCTAGGTGTTTTGGGGTCCATCCCTCAGATATGATCTTTAAAAGCTAGGGCAATAAATGTGCAGTTCAGGACCTTTGCTCCTCAGGGAGAAGCTGGGAGTTGGGGGTTCTCTCTTGATTGTATGGTTCTGTGCCTGGGGTGAGGTTTATGGCAAGAATATGTCTCTGTCTATCCTACTTATTTTGATGTAGTTATTTTCTCATTTTCCCAATGTTGTAGGGGTCACTCAGTTAGTTTCTGGAATTGTCTCAGAGCAAACAGCACTGTGTGTAGCTGTACATTTGGTGTGGCCATGGAAGGAGGGAAGTTCATGTGTCTCCTATGTTACCATCTTGGTCCCTCCCTCAAGGTGGTGTTTCTTAACATGCATTCACTACAATGAATATTTGCTCCTTCTTAAAACTAGTTGTTATCTCATATTTAATGTAGTAATCAAAAGGTTGGAGGTCTTTTGTAGTTATATGGAAACAGATTAATTATTTCATCTTGCCATGCACTCTTCAGTAGGAATGATTAACCCCTGGTCTCAAATTACTCACATTTTGGCCCCCTTATTACCCACATTATTTTTTTTTTGAGATTCATGAGCTAAATTTAATCCAAAAAGTTTTGTGACTTGTGATGGGAATTGTGGGAAATTTCTTTTTTTTAAATTTAAATTTAATTTATTTTTTTATACAGCAGGTTCTTATTAGTCATCAATCTCATACACATCAGTGCATACATGTCAATCCCAAACTCCCAATTCATCACACCAACCCCCCCACGCTCCTGCGGCATTCCCCCCTTGGTGTCCAAATGTTCGTTTTCTACATCTGTGTCTCAATTTCTGCCCTGCAAAGCTGTTCATCTGTACCATTTTTCGAGGTTCGACATATATGCGTTAATATACAATATTTGTTTTTCTCCTTCTGACTTACTTCACTCTGTATGACAGTCTCTGATTCATCCATGTCTATACAAATGACCCAATTTTGTTCCTTTTTATGGCTGAGTAATATTCCATTGCATATATGTAACCACATCTTCTTTATACATTTGTCTGTCGGTGGGCATTTAGGTTGCTTCCATGACCTGGCTATTGTAAATAGTGCTGCAATGAATATTGGGGTGTATGTGTCTTTTTGAATTATGGATTTCTCTGGGTATATGCCCAGTTGTGGGATTGCTGGATCATATGGTAATTCTATTTTTAGTTTTTTAAGGAACCTCCATACTGTTCTCCATAGTGGCTGTATCAATTTACATTCCCACCAACAGGGCAAGAGGGTTCCCTTTTCTCCATATCCTCTCCAGCATTTGTTTGTAGATTTTCTGATGATGCCCATTCTAACTGGTGTGATACCTCACTGTAGTTTTGATTTGCATTTCTGTAATAATTAGTGATGTTGAGCAGCTTTTCATGTGCTTCTTGGCCATCTGTATGTCTTCTTTGGAGAAATGTCTGTATAGGTATTCTGCCCATTTTTGGATTGGGTTGTTTGTTTTCTTAATATTGAGCTGCATGAGCTGTTTATATATTTTGGAGATTAATCCTTTGTCTGTTGATTCATTGGCAAATATTTTCTCCCATTCTGAGGGTTGTCTTTTCCTCTTGTTTATGGTTTCCTTTGCTGTGCAAAAGCTTTGAAGTTTCATTAGGTCCCATTTGTTTATTTTTGTTTTTATTTCCATTACTCTAGGAAGTGGATCAAAAAAGGTCTTGTTGTGATTTATGTCATAGAGTGTTCTGCCTATGTTTTCCTCTAAGAGGTTTATAGTGTCCTGTCTTACATTTAGGTCTCTAATCCATTTTGAGTTTATTTTTGTGTATGGTGTAGGGAGTGTTCTAATTTCATTCTTTTACATGTAGCTGTCCTGTTTTCCCAGCACCACATATTGAAGAGACTGTCTTTTCTCGATTGTATATCCTTGCCTCCTTTGTCATAGATGAGTTGACCATAGGTGTGTGGGCTTATGTCTGGGCTTTCTATCCTGTTCCATTCATCTATATTTCTGTTTTTGTGCCAGTACCATATTGTCTTGATTACTGTAGCTTTGTATTATAGTCTGAAGTAAGGGAGTCTGATTCTTCCAGCTCCATTTTTTTCCTCAAGACTGCTTTGGCTATTCGGGATCTTTTGTGTCTCCATACAAATTTCAAGATTTTTTGTTCTAGTTCTGTAAAAAATGCCATTGGTAATTTGATGGGGATTGCATTGAATCTGTAGATTGCTTTGGGTAGTATAGTCATTTTCACAATATTGATTCTTCTAATCCAAGAACATGATATATCTCTACATCTGTTGGTGTCATCTTTAATTTCTTTCATCAGTGTCTTACAGTTTTCTGCATACAGGTCTTTTGTCTCCCTAGGTAGGTTTATTCCTAGGTATTTTATTCTTTTTGTTCCAATGGTAAATGGGAGTGTTTCCTTAATTTCTCTTTCAGATTTTTCATCATTAGTGTATAGGAATGCCAAAGATTTCTGTGCATTAATTTTGTATCCTGCAACTTTGCCAAATTCATTGATTAGCTCTAGCACTCTTCTGGTGGCATTTTTAGGATTCTCTATGCATAGTATCATGTCATCTGCAAACAGTGACAGTTTTACTTCTTTTCCAATTTGTATTCCTTTTATTTCTTTTTCTTCTCTGATTGCTGTGTCCAGGACTTACAAAACTATGTTGAATAATAGTGGTGAGAGTGGACATCCTTGTCTTGTTCCTGGTCTTAGAGGAAATGCTTTCAGTTTTTCACCATTGAGAATGATGTTTGCTGTGGGTTTGTCATATGTGGCCTTTATTATGTTGAGGTAGGTTCCCTCTATGCCCACTTTCTGGAGAGTTTTTATCATAAATGGGTGTTGAATTTTGTCAAAAGTTTTTCTGCATCTATTGAGATGATCATATGGATTTTATTCTTCTATTTGTTTATATGGTGTATCACATTGATTGATTTGCATATATTGAAGAATCCTTGCGTCAGTGGGATAAATCTCACTTGATCATGGTGCATGATCCTTTTAATGTGTGTTAGATTCTTTTTGCTAGTATTTTGTTGAGGATTTTTGCATCTATATTCATCAGAGATATTGGTGTGTAATTTTCTTTTTTTGTAGTATCTTTGTCTGGTTTTGGTATCAGGGTAATGGTGGCCTCGTAGAATGAGTTTGGGAGTGTTCCTTCCTCCGCAATTTTTTGGAAGAGTTTGAGAAGGATGGGTGTTAGCTCTTCTCTAAATGTTTGATAGAATTCGCCTGTGAAGGCCTCTGGTCCTGGACTTTTGTTTGTTGGAAGATTTTTAATCACAGTTTCAATTTCATTACTTGTGATTGATCTGTTCATATTTTCTATTTCTTCCTGGTTCAGTCTTGGAAGGTTATACCTTTCTAAGAATTTGTCCATTTCTTCCAGTTTGTCCATTTTATTGGCATAGAGTTGCTTGTAGTAGTCTCTTAGGATGCTTTGTATTTCTGTGATGTCTGTTGTAAGTTCTCCTTTTTCATTTCTAATTTTATTGATTTGAGTCCTCTCCCTCTTTTTTGTGATGGGTCTGGCTAATGGTTTATCAATTTTGTTTATCTTCTCAAAGAAACAGCTTTTAGTTTTATTGATTTTTGCTATTGCTTGCTTTGTTTCTATTTCATTTATTTATGCTCTGATCTTCATGATATCTTTCCTTCTGCTAACTTTGGGTTTTGTTTGTTCTTCTTTTTCTAGTTCCTTTAAGTGTAAGGTTAGATTTTTTAATTTGAGATTTTTCTTGTTTCTTGAGGTAGGCTTGTATAGCTATAAACTTCCCTCTTAGAACTGCTTTTGCTGAATCCCATAGGTTTTAGATTGTCCTGCTTTCATTGTCATTTGTCTCTAGGTATTTTTTGATTTCCTCTTTGATTTTTTCTGTGATATCTTGGATATTTAGTAACGTATTGTTTAGCTGCCACTGTTTGTGTTTTTTACGTTTTTCTCCCTGTAATGATTTCTAATCTCATAGCGTTGTGGTCAGAAAAGATGCTTGATATGATTTCAATTTTCTTAAGTTTACTGAGGCTTGATTTGTGACCCAAGATGTGATCTATCCTGGAGAATGTTCCATGAACACTTGAGAAGAAAGTGTAATCTGCTGTTTTTCAATAGAATGTCCTATAAATATCAATTAAAACTATCTGGTCTATTGTGTCATTTAAAGCTTTTGTTTCCTTATGAATTTTCTGTCTGCATGATCTGTCCATTGGTGTAAGTGAGGTGTTAAAGTCCCCTCTATTATTGTGTTACTGTCGATTTCCTCTTTTAGAGCTGTTAACAGTTGCCTTATGTATTGAGGTGCTCCTATGTTGGGTGCATATATATTTATAATTGTTATATCTTCTTCTTGGATTGATCCCTTGATCATTATGTAGTGTCCTTCCTTGTCTCTTGTAACATTCTTTATTTTAAAGTCTATTTTATCTGATATGAGTATTGCTACTCCAGCTTTCTTTTGATTTCTATTTGCATGGAATATCTTTTTCCACTCCCTCACTTTCAGTCTGAATGTGTCCCTACGTCTGAAGTGCGTCTCTTGTAGACAGCATATATTTGGGTCTTGTTTTTGTATCCATTCAGCAAGCCTGTGTCTTTTGGTTGGAGCATTGAATCCATTCACGTTTAAGGTAATTATCGATATGTATGTTCCTCTGACCATTTTCTTAACTGTTTTGTGTTTGTTTTTGTAAGTCCTTTTCTTCTCTTGTGTTTCCCACTTAGAGAAGTTCCTTTAGCATTTGTTGTAGAGCTGGTTTGGTGGTAGCTTCTGCTTCTCTGTAAAGCTTTTGATTTCTCCATCGAAGCTGAATGAGATCCTTGCTGGGTAGAGTAATCTTGGTTGTAGGTTCTTCCCTTTCATTACTTTAAGTATATCATGCCACTCCCTTCTGGCTTGTAGAGTTTCTGCTGAGAAGTCAGCTGTTAACCTTATAGGAGTTCCCTTGTATGTTATTTGTCATTTTTCCCTAGCTGCTTTCAATAATTTTTCTTTGTCTGTAATTTTTGCCAAATTGATTACTATGTGTTTTGGCATGTTTCTCCTTGGGTTTATCCTGTATGGGACTCTCTGTACTTCCTGGACCTGGGTGGCTATTTACTTTCCCATGTTAGGGAAGTTTTTGACTATAATCTCTTCAAATATTTGATCTGGTCCTTTCTCTCTCTATTCTCCTTCTGGGACCCCTATAATGTGAACGTTGTTTCATTTAATGTTGTCCCAGAGGTCTCTTAGGCTGTCTTCATTTCTTTTCATTCTTTTTTCTTTATTCTGTTTCGCAGCAGTGAATTCCACCATTCTGTCTTCCGGGTCACTAATCCGTTCTTCTGCCTCAGTTATTCTGCTATTGATTCCTTCTAGTGTAGTTTTCATTTCAGTTATTGTATTGTTCACCTCTGTTTGTTTGTTCTTTAATCCTTCTAGGTCTTTGTTAAACATTTATTGCATCTTCTTGATCTTTGCCCCCATTCTTTTTCTGAGGTCCTGGATCATCTTCACTATCATTATTCTGAATTCTTTTTCTGAAATGTTGCCTATCTCCAGCTCATTTAGTTGTTTTGTTGGGGTTTTATCTTGTTCCTTCATCTGGTACATAGCCCTCTGCCTTTTCATCTTGTCTATCTTTCTGTGAATGTGTTTTTTGTTCCACAGGCTGCAGGATTGTAGTTTTTCTTGCTTCTGCTGTCTGCCCTCCACAGCAAGATCCTTTTTGATTCATCAACATCTCATTGTGGCTTCTCCTTTGCCTTTGTATGTGGGGTATCATTTTTGGTGAGTTCCAGTGTCTTCCTGTCGATGATTGTTCAGCAGCTCGTTGTGATTCTGGTGTTCTCACAAGAGGGAGTGAGAGCACGTCCTTCTACTCTGCCATCTTGGTTCCTCCGTGAGTCTTTTATCTATTACCCACATTTTCTATCTTACTCAGTGATGATATAGATTTCAAAAAAAGTGAATCTTTGGTTGATACACTAAAAATACTTTTCACTTTTGCATATTCTATTTATATGTTTGTAATTCTGGCGTCTCCTAATTCGTTAGCCCTAACCATAGAGGTTCTTATGTAGGTCCTGAGATGTTTACGGTAATCTTTTGTGATATTCTGTCCCAGCTTACACTAAGTGAAGACTAAGGGGTGATGTTGAAATCACGTCACTCCAAATTCATATGTTGAAATAACCCCTAATATGATAGTATTTGGAGGTGGGGTCTTTGGGAGGTGATGAACTCATGAAGGTGAAGCCCTCATGAATGGGATTAATGTCCTTATAAAAGAGACCCCAGAGAGCTCCCCCTCACCTTCAGCCATGTGAGAATACAGTGAGAAGTTGATGAAACACTAAGCAGGCTCTCATTAGACACCAGATTTGTGTCTTGATCTCGGACTTCCCAGACTCCAGAATTGTGAAAAACAAATTTCTGCTGTTTATAAGCTAACCAGTCTATGCTATTTTTGTTATAGCAGCCCAAACTGACTAAGACAATACCTCAAAATGTCTCTTTGAGAATTAAATGAGATGGTATATATAAAGTATTTGGCATATTGTTAATGCTCAGTAAATGTTGACTATTGTCATTAGGTCACTTTCTTATTATAGTAATGATACCTATTCATTACAGCCAGTTAAGAAAATACAGAAAAACAAATCCTCCTACACTGTTGGTGGGAATGTAAATTGGTGCAGCCACTATGGAAAACAGTATGGGGGTTCCTCAAAAAACTAAAAATAGAGTTGCCATATGATCCAGCAATCCCACTCCTGGTCATATATATTTGGAGAAAACTCTAATTCAAAAACATAACACTCTCCAATGTTCATAGCAGCACTATTTAAAATAGCCAAGACATGGAAGCAACCTAAATGTCCATCAACAGATGAATGGATAAAGAAGATGTGGTATATATACACAATGGAATATTACTCAGCCATAAAAAAGAATGAAATAATGCCATTTGCAGCAACATGGATGGTCCTAGAGACTATCATATTAAGCGAAGTAAGTCAGAAAGAGAAAGACAAATACCATATGATATCACTTATATGTGGAATCTAAACTATGACACAAATGAACTTATTTACGAAACAGAAACAGACTCACAGACATAGAAAACAAACTTATGGTTACCAAGGGGGAAAGGCGGTGTGAGAAGGATAAATAGGGAGCTTGAGATTAGCAGATACAAACTACTATGTATAAAATATTAAACAGCAAGGCTTTACTGTATTGCACAGGGAACTATATTCAATATCCTATAATAAACCATAATGGAAAAGAATATGAAAAAGAGATATATATATGGGCGTGTATATATATATATATATATATATATATATATATATGAATCACTGTGCTGTATACCAGAAACTGATACAACATTGTAAAGCAACTATACCTCAATATAAAAGAGAAAGAAAATATAGACAAACAAAAGGAAATAAAATTATGCATAATTCCATAATCCAGAGATAAACAGAGATATCTACTCTCAATCATTTTCTCTGTATATATTTTTATTTCACAAAATTTGATTTTATCGTATTGCACCTATTGTTAGCAGCTTTGTACATCATTATTTAATCTTCTAAAATTTAATCAAGACTAGATGAATAAAATTCTATTGTATAAGTGTACTGTACTGTAGTTTATCCTACCAAATCTCTTTTGTTTGAACTTTATGATTGTTTCCAATTTTTTTGCTGTTGCAGAGAGTCCTGAAATAAGCATTCTTATACAAACTTTCCCCCCAGATATCTGTGAGAATTTTGTTGGTTCGATCATAAAAGTATAGTTGCTCAGTTGAATAGTATCTATGTTTTTAGGATTTTGGATCCTTACTGATTAACTGGCCACCAGAAAGTTGTTAAAATTTATATTTTAATCAGCAGAATATGAGAGTAAGTGTTGCCCTGTATCTTCATCAACACTAGGCATTTAGCTTTTGAAACAAACTTTCACTCATTTCCTTAATACTTTTTCAGGCACTATTCTAGGCATGAGGGTACAGTAGTGAAAAAAACAGACAAAAATCTCCCTGTTCTCATGAAGCTAACATTGAGTATGTTAGATGATGTAGTTGCTGTAGAGGAAGATAAAGCAGAGCAGGAAGAAACAGAATGTCTGTTTTGTGGGGTTGGGGGAAGTGCAATTTCATGCAGGGAACCAGTGAAGTTCTCACTGAGAGGTGAATTTGGGCAAAGACCTGAAGGAGGTGAGAAAGTGGGTCTTGAGGATATTTAGAGGGTGAATTTTCCACGCAGAGGGAAGAGCAAGTGCAAAGATTCTGAGGCAGAAGCATTCTTGGCATGTTTATGAAATACTAGGAGACCAGTACAGTCAGAGTGAGATGCATAAAGAGGAGAATAAAAGGTGATAAGGTCAGAGAGGTAGCTGAAGCTTAGGTCATGTAGGGAACATTACACCATTATAAGGACTCTGAATATCACTCTGCATGAGATGGGGAGTCATTGCAGATTTTTGAGCAGAGGTGAGGCATCATCTACCTTACGTTTAAAGGATTACTCTGCCTGCTGTGTTGAGAATAGATTGAAAGGGTGACAGGATGAAAGTAGTAGGGAGGCTGATTAGAAGGCTATGGCAGTAATGTAGAAAATAGAGGTTGGTAGCTTAGACCAGGGTAGTAGCAGTACAGTTGATGAAAAGAAGTCCAGAAGTAGGTGCAGTGAAATGACAAGAGATTTGCTGATGAGACAAAGAGAGGAGGAAAGATTTTTGATTTGAGCAGCTGGAAGGATGGACTTACCATTCGCTGAGATGAGGAAGACTGCAAAAAGAATAGGTGTAGGGGTAGATTACATGGAGAGTTGAATACACGAATCTAAAGTTCAGGGGAGAAGTTCGATGTGGAGGGAGTAGTGGTTTAGGGAGGTGAGTGGGTAAGGTTTAGGGATAATTTTTTTATGGTGTGATAGATTATACTGTTTGTTTGTTGATGGAAATGATGCAATAGAGAAGGAAAAACTGATGATACTGGAGAGGAGAGAATAATTGGTGCAATGTCATCAAGTAGGTAAGAAGGAATGGGATCTAGAAGACAAGTGGAAGGGTTGTCTTTAGATAGTAACAGAAACAATTCATCTGGAGTAACGGGAAGGAAGGCAGAATGGCTGAGTGTGTACACAGGTTTATGGCTAGACATGGTGGCAAAACCTTGTGGAATTTCTGTTTAATTTGTTTCTATTTTCTTGGTGAAATAAGTAGTAAAATGGTCAACTGAGAATGAAGGAGCTGGGACAAACCCACTGAGATCTATTGAAAACACATCACTCTTGCAGCAGTGTGGGAGATGGGCTGCATGGGGCAATGCTGACCTGAAGAGACCACTGCAGTCATTCTCAGCGGGAGATGCTGAGGACCTGGATAGGGAGGTGGTGTTAGACGTGGAGAGAATGCATACATTCTAGCTATGTTTTGCAGATAGGACACTCAGAACTTACTGATGGATTGGGAGTGGGTACGAGGGTAAGGGTATCAAGCATAATACTGTTTTGAAAACTATTCTAAAAAGCCAATAAATTACAATGGCTTCCGTTATATGGAAATGAAGGCCTGGGAGCTCTTTGTATTTTGAGTCAACTGGAGCACACTACAGATCTTTTCTTTTCTAAAAACCTCTCCTAACATTCTGATAATCTTTGATTTTTAACATAGTATGGCTAAAAAAACCAGCACACATGATTTAGAGAAGTTGTTGGTAATCATTGGGCTCAGTGAGTGGGTAATATATCCTTGTTTTGCAGATGAAGAGACTGAGGCCCAGAAAGGTCAATGAAGCTAATTACAAATGTTGGGGGGGGGAATTAAACAAAAAGTTCTTATTAATTTAGAATAATGAAAAGCAATTTACATCTTAAATTGCAGATATTAACTACATGCTTATTTTGTTTTGTATAATGCCTAGGACAGAGTCCAATGCAAACAGGTGCTTAAGAAATATATTTGACAATGATTCTTCATGATGTATTAATTGCCATTAATTGTTTGAAAACCCTTCTAAATATGTATAACAGATCTCACAATATTGGAAGCCTCTTACATTAAGGTTATATGATTCTCTAGCTCTTCCTGGAAGCAATTGAGATGGGAACTTAGGTGTCCCACAGGTAAGATACTCTTTCTTAGATAAAAATGTGAAACTGAAACTGAGCAGACCTATGTAGAGGTCTTCCTCGTGACAGAATCCCAGTGTGTCCCCTGCTTATTAGTGATGAAGAAAAAGACTGTGGAAATATACTGTGGCCTTCTAGGCCCTCCATGAGTAGAGAGAGAAAGAAACAGGCCCTAGCAGTTGATGACTGGAAAAGCTAAGGAATATAGAAATAAAGACAGGGCAGTCAGAAAGAGAAATAACAATAACTTAAACAATAAATCAGCCTCAAGGACTCTCAGTTCCATTTCAAAGGTGATAAAGTCTAATGCACATTCCTCAGTTGTTTTACAGAAACCAGACCCCAACCAGACAGAGAATGATGACCATGAGCATGTAGCCCCCAGACTGGCTGGAGCCTGAAGACTGATAACGTGATCAATCTCTGTGACCTCACCTGGTTACCTCACCACACACCAATCAGAAGATTGCATGAACTGATCACACTCCCCATGACCCTCATCCTCACTTTGTCTTTAAAAACCCATCCCTAAAAACCATTAGGAAGTTCGGGTCTTTTGAGCATTAGCTGCCCTTTCTCCTTGCTTGTCACCTTGCAATAAATGCTACACTTTCCTTCACCACAACCTGGTGTCAGTAGATTGGCTTTGCTGTGCGTTGGGAAAGTGGACCAAAGTTTGGTTTGGTAACAAAATTGAATGTTTGTTATGTCCTGAATCTCTGCTTTCAGCAGAAAACTAAAAAGTAGACAGTAACTTTAAAACACTGATTTATTGAAGTTTCACATAGGATCCTAATTTTTTTGGTTTACACCTAACTCAAAATTTGAGTGTTTGATACTGGAGTTTCAATTCTATGTTTTAAAAGAACTATTGCTGTGCCAGTCACCCTTGTTTCTGGAATATGGTAACTTCCCCTAAAAAAGCAAACATTGGCAAAGTACTATGGTATAATATAGTTCATATTGTTTTATTTGTTGCCTTAGAACTTTTTCCTTCACTAACTTAAAAATTTTTTTAGTAAGCACTCTCTAAAAGTCCAGTTTTTTGGGGCAAGGCTTTGTGTTTCCAACTTGAATATCAGCCCTTTGAGGGTAAGAAAGATTCTCTATTTCTGAGCATGCTTCACATAACACAATACATAGTAGCTATTATGAACATTACTTCAATAAAAAAATAATTGAAGTCCTTAAACTTTAGTTTTTCATTTAGTAGATATGCTTTAAAATGTCACTTTCCCCTCTGTGTACAAACATGCATGTACAGAACCACATTGTCTTTGGATTCATCTACCTCTGACAATTAATTATCTAATTAATTAATCATCTGATAATTAAAATGACCTCCTTTTGGCTGATACTGGATCCCAAGAAAAGTTCAGAAGAAACTTGACACATCATGTTGTGTCATGTTCCATTGTGAAACACCCCTGCTGTTTCTCATATTATGTCATATCTGATCACATGGTGGTAGCATTAAGTTGAACAAAACATGGTGACATATCAGAAAACAACCCAGTACATTCGATTTATGTGAAGTCACTCATTCTTCACTCTTTCAAAATGGTATAGTCACTAGGCAAAGTTGGCAAATTTAGCATGCTTTAACCATCAACAAATCTAGGACTGCTATTTGTCAAGCAATTCATATACTGGACTTAGCCCTTTTCTCAATTTCAAATTCAGGATTTTGATTATTTTTGAATTCAGGATTTTGATTATGGTACTTTGGACAACATATGGGTTTCTGTGGCTTACAGTTCTTTCATGATCCTGTATTTCTGTCTACAGAATTCTTAAGTTAGCATTAGTTCTCACAGTGGAAGAAGTAGAGATTTTTAGTGGATTTGGGACATACCATTTTTCTCCCTCTGTCTCCAAAAAAAGTGATTAACAAGAATTATTAGAATTGAAATGGAAACTCTGCAGGAAAATTCTAATTTCATAGTCTTCATTTGGTATTCTATATTCACAGCAGCCTCAGTTATGGCAGTATTATAGCCTTTATATTTATGGAAACATTTTTGGTTGCAGGGTGGTGTATTGATTTCCAAAATGAAACTAGGATTCCATGGCCTGTGGAATACATTGAGCCCATGGAGATATAATACATCTTTAGCATTGTGTGTTAAACATTTTAACATACAGTACGCATGAGCCTTAGCTCAAAACTCCAATTTTCACTTACTGTGATTAATGTATTATGTTATTATGGAGTAATATGGAATTTAGGGAGGACCTACACAGTAAAAGTGACCTATGGCTGACACACTGTAACAAGCTACAGATGACATGGGTCTCTTCTCAAAGGGGATATTGGCTTTCTGTATATAATTAATAACAAGAAAACTGTATCCTGACTTTAAGGTCTGCAGTAGCATGCTGGAACAAAAAGGGCCATAAATTAACATCAATTATGCATTAAAGTTCCAATTAACCTGGCTGACACTGATATACTTTAACAAGGCACATTTAGATAAAAGAAGAAACTCTCTAATTACTTGGAACAGGACCTTATGACCCATTCTGCTCTTTTATCCCAATTCCAGAATGAAGAGAGAGGGAGAAAGTTCTGCAGAAGGTGACAATGCAGCACCAGAACATATCCTCTGGGATACCATTTTACCATCAAAAACTCTCCACCATGAATATTCTATTGTATTTGTATTCTTAAAAACAAATACCCTCATTGAAGGAGAAGGGTATTATAAGGTTGAAAATGGTGTCATCCTTTGAGATTTCCCAGAAGAACCCATTGAGCATATTATAAACTTGAAATGGAAGCCCCCCATTCTGCCTGGACCTGCTTTAGATTCATTCTCTAGGAGAGGAGTTCATTGGTTACTATTCCCTCTGCATTGCTCACTCTCCCTGTCCTTCAAATCTTTGGACAGCCTTCCTGTTTCTGTTTCATTTGGGGAGGGCATTCTGGTCCCTGGTCCCCATCTGTTCTCCAGGTGGCTCTTTGGATTTTGTTCATTTTTGTCTTCTGTCCACTCCCTGGGCGTCTTGCCCACTTACTTCTCTAGGTTTTCGTGTCCTGCCTGGTGTCCCTTGGTCAGTTAGCTTCATCCAAAATTGCATATGCACAGTCTAGGCTGCACATTACATGCATTGAAGTATTTCTTCACCTGAAAGCACAGAAATAGCAGATGAAGATGTGTTTAGAATGGATGGGAAAGAAAATGTGGTGACTGGGCTACAGGAAAAGTGTGGGAGCAGGATGTATCCCAGTAACCTGAGGAGCCAGAGGAAGGAAGGACACACAGAATAAATTAAGAACTTATTTGTCTTTGTTGCACATTTATCTTTCTGTGGATCATTATCAAATGCTATCCTTTGCTTTTCTGCAGTGATCTCCTATTACATACCTGCTCATTTCTTGATTTTTCCTGGAGCCTCTGCTCTAACACACCCTCCACAGTAGATGGAGGAGCCTTGTCTCACTTACACTGTATTCAATCAGGCTTCCCTCCTCATCCCCTTTCCTCCTCCCACCAAATAGCCCAAGGCATAAATACTTTCTTCAGGGCTCTTCCCTGCCTACATCCAAAATGAGACTAACTTTTTATAGATGTGAACTCAGCTTTTAGCCAAATAGGAAATTTAAAAAATCAAGAAATGCATCTAAATAAAGCAGAATTTCTACTTATACATTTGAATAAATATATCCAAGTTCTTTCAGGGCCACAGATATACGTGAATAGATACGTAGATCTATCTAAGTGTGAAGTAAGTATCTAGAACAGATGCTTATGAATAGAGATGAGAGTAGCCATATAGAAATTAAATGTTGACAACATATGTGGCCAATGAAATTATCTCCAAATATAATTCTGACCACATTTTTGAGTTTTCTGTTTCGTTGGCAAAGGAAAGTGATAGTAAAAACATAGGACCAAGGATGTTAGTCCAGCTTGGAGGCTGGGATCTAGGGTTAATTGATTTGAGCTGAGGCTGGTGGGGGAAGGTCAGTCACCCTGCAGCAGGTAAACAAGGCCCCAGGAATGACTTCATTTGAAAGCTGACTTTCTACCCCTAACCCATTTGCCTATGTGCTCAGGTCCAGGGCTTCCAATAGTTTTCCTGTCCCCAGCTTTGGGTTCTTCTGAACCTGATTTGACAATCCAGCTCTGTCCTCTGGCACCCCTGCTGAGTATGTCTTTAGCCTGCTTCACTGGAAATCTTAGTTCAAGGATAATCAGGAAAGTCCTACAATCTTCCAAACAGAAAGAACAAGTTATGTAAAAAAGTAAAAAGAGTCAGACTGGCCATGTTCTTTTCCTTTGAAACATGAAATCCAGAAGACAGTGAAATATAGCATCTACAGAAGACTGTGATAAAATCATTGTAATCCAAGTCATATGAGAGGAAAAAAGAAACCAACCTGTGAACCTTTATCTCAAACAACTGGTCCAGGCCACCCAGACCTTTCACCTGGATTACTGCAGTAGCCTACTCACGAGTCTGCTCTCCACACAACTGCTGGACAGATTCTAAGATTGTTCAGATCACACCACTTCTATGCGCAGACTCCTTAAGTGGCTCCAATCTCAGCAGCCTTCCCCTTTTTCTCTTACTTCATCTATGACCCGCCCCCCTGTTCACACCTCTTCAGTCACAACGGCCTCCTTGCAGTCAGCCTGGGACTCACTTTACCCGATTCTCACATGGTTCCTTCCCTTCCTTCAGGTCTTCCTTCAATTACTGTTTGATTAAGGAAACCTTCTCTAACTCCATGTATTTTAATAAAATGGTAACCCCCTACCCCAACTCCCAGTCATTCTCTATCTTCCTTATTCTGCTTTATTTCCTACCTAGCACTTATCATCTGCTTTCCTGTGTATTTGTTTATTGTAGGTTTCCTCCTACTAGAATATGAGCAACATGAGGACAGGGGATTTCTGTGTTCATTGTTACCACATAGAACAGGGCCTTATAAGCTTCCACCATTTGTGTAATGAGGGAAAAGGTGCAAGATACTGTTCACGGAGGGGGAAAAAAGACATTTTTTAATATGTAGGGTCTCAGGGAAAAGATTACCCCAAAACACCAGTTCTTGAGAGAGATCTTGGAATTACCCAGAAGGTCTGTTAAAAAAGAATATATTTTAAGGCCCCAACCCAGATCATCAGAATCAGACTTTTCTGAAGAAAAACCTAGAATCTGAGCATTCAAGCTACTAATTGAATATTTCCAAAGGGCTTTATGTAATTGATAATAAAGAATATAGCCCAAGTTTGGAAAACTCTGTGAGTCTATCGTAAAACAAATGAATCTGAGTAGACTTCAGTAGCAGTAAACTTTGCAGTGTGTGTCTGAGTGTATATAATATATAATTCTTTTTTTTTTTTCTTTTTTTTTTTTTTTTGCAGTACGCGGGCCTCTCACTGTTGTGGCCTCTCCCGTTGCGGAGCACAGGCTCCGGACGTGCAGGCTCAGCGGCCATGGCTCACGGGCCCAGCCGCTCCACAGCACGTGGGATCCTCCCGGACTGGGGCATGAACCCGTGTCCCCTGCATCGGCAGGCGGACTCTCAACCACTGCGCCACCAGGGAAGCCCTATAATTCTTTATCTATCCTCTAACTATCTATCTATCTATCTAGAGCTTATCTAGAAATTTGCAGTATAAATCCTATATGAGGATTCTTGAAATAGAACAGATTTTTATCTGACCCATTCTTTATTGCTCATTTTTCAATATCATTTCGATTAGTTAGCCCAGCTGTAGTGCTTCAGTCCTAAGTTCCTTTAAGTAACAGACAGATACAGCTGGAAATGCATACACATGATACTTGTAAAAATGAGCTCATCTGTCCATCTTAATGAGGGGGAGGAGAGAAAAAGAATCAGATACATGAGTCTCCCTGTTAATACTTAATTTAAGACACACTAGGATTCTGTGGCTGATGTTTGATACAAGGGCAAATTCTTCTATACCTCAATATTCTCTAAGAGCATCACTATGTTATAGCACTGTATCATAACTGATCCTCATACTGGTAACACATGTTAGAAAAAAAGTTAATTATGTTCACAATACACAATTTAAGATGGCAGGGAATTGTTAAAATGACTAAATGTGATTAACACAAAATACCATTTGATATTTAAAGCAAACAATTGTTTGGAATGTACAATTATGGAAAAAACTGGATACCAGATGAGTAAGGTAGTATTGCATAAAATAAGATCCTTGAACACAAAATGCTCATAATCTTGGTGGAGAGACAAAGCATGTAAAGACATGAAATAATTAAAGAGTAAAGAAACAGTGCTATTGTACAAGCTACCTGATCACTCTGGATCACACAGTAGCCTCATCAATGAAATGGATATAATAATGTAAGTCTCCTAGGGAGGTCTGAGGATTAAAGGAGATAATTCATGCCCTTGATAAGTGGCATATAATGCCACTAAGTGAGCAATGACAAAGGTCCAGAGAAAAAAGTGATGGCTGAAGATCAACATAGACAGGGATGCCCTTATAGAGATGGAGAGACTGAAACTTGCTCTTGAAGAAAAAGGAGAGTTCTAGGTAGGAGGATCAATGTAAGCAAAGGGGTGGAGAAGGGAAAGATCATGGCATTTTGGAGGGATGACGAGGAGACCATCTGACTGAAGGTGTGGGTCATAAAAGACAAGGTTAACAAGGTAGATGTACTTCTTCAGAGTGGAAAATAAACATAAACAAAGAGAAAAGAACAATGTACCATGATTCTACCACCCAGAGATAACTACTTTGCTGTATACACTTCCTTCTAGTTTTGTCCTTATGCAAATACTTACTTTTATAATTAAAACATACAATACTATATATACAGTTTTATAACTTAGTTTTAACATTACATTCTCAGCATTTTTCCATGCCATTACATATCTCTTGGAAACATGTTTTCTATGGCCACGTAATACCAAATTTTGTGGTCTTGCTGTAAGTTAATCAGCCTATTTTTTTCTTTTGACTTTTAGGTTGCTGTATTTTTTCTCTTCTAATATATAACACTACCATAAGAATAATTTTTTTAAAAGCTGATTTTTTCCCATAAAATGAATTACTAGAAAGGACACATCTTGGTCCAAAATATATGAATATTTTAAAAGTTACTGATATATTTTTTTTAATCTTTTGAAAGCTTGTGCCAGTATACATTTCCACTACCAGAATATGAGAGTGTGAATTTCATTCCACTCTTGGCAGAGAAATTTGGAATCCGTAGAATTCTTCATCAGAGGAAGAGCAGCCTGGCAGCAGTACATGGAGGGATCAGGGGAAGAGATGCTGGAGCCATACAGCAAAGCAGAGGTGCCATGATCAGGTACTGAGTTTTAGTGGTCCAAGTAAGAATAGAGAGGAAGGAGTAAATTGATGAGATTCTCCCTGCTTTCCCTTGTCCCTTTCTCCCTCCCTGTCTTTCTTATTCCCTGCCTTCCTAATAACTTGCTTTTCCCCTTTATTAAAAAATATATACCATAGTAGAAAATTGATAAAATACAGAAATGTAAAAAGTTAATATTTTATTATATGTCTTTTCAGTCTTTTTCAATATATCAATCAATATATTTAAGAAGGATTTTCACAATTAAACATTCTTTGCAAAAATGAAAGCATTTCCTTTCATGGATATAACAATCTATTTATTCATTTGCCATTGAGGGATATATGTGCCAGAGATTTTCTATCTTTGCTCAAGTTGTCTTTATTTTTTATTTTACTCTGGCAGAAAGGAATTGCTGAGTAAATGGTATAGATAGATTTTAGATTTAAGAAATATTTTAGAGCATCACTAACAGGTTTCATTACATGCACACACACACACACACACACACACACAACTAGGACAAATACAAAGTGGGCTCTCTGTTTCTAAACTTGGAGCATGAACAACCACATAGAAATTCCAAGTAAGGACTGGTTTTGGAGGGAAGTTGACAAGCTCAGTTTTGAACCTAAACTGAACAAATAAACATATATAAACAAAGGTGAAAATGAGGATGGAAGTTGTTTAAAAAAGTGAAGAGTTCATGTAGTCAATAAATCCATTTCCAATATTGACATTTTGTATCTTATAGTATATTAACCAAAATCATAAGAAAAATATAGAGATAGCCACACACTATTTTATATCTTCCACACTGAAACATTATATCTGTAAATAGCTCCCAGTAGAAAAGCTGAAGAAGAATATGTGAGATTTTATCCTCCTTAAAATTTTAAGCTCACTCTGTCTTTTTGCCCTTCTTATACGTAAATGTTACTTAATCATTACTTTAGCATATATCCTTTTGTTTGTGAATGGAAGAATAACTATCTTTTTCTATATAAAGTACACAGTTAGGAAGATTTTCCCAACCAAGAATAGCACGTGAAACTGATCTATCTGTTCCAAAGCTTTCCAAGTGAGTTGGTGTAAAATTCAGTTTACTTTGTCTTCATGTAACTTGGTTGACCCTATATTATTTAAGGCTGTCTTGACTCTCCTTTTCTTTCTTTTTCTCTCCCTATATTTTTAATAAAAAATAAATACTTCCTCCAGAAGTAAGAAAGAATACAAATTTAAAATTTTCTTTGTAGTATCTTAGATTATAGAGTCACCTTACCAAATTACAGCTGTACTGTCACTGTGATTGCTTGGTTGCCGCGAGAAAGCTTATAAATAGATTGGCCTACTCACTAAGACCTGTTTCTTTTTGAAGGACTAAGTTTGAGTCAAAGAATGGACTAGAGCTTGGCTAAAATACGATATCTCTATCCTCTTCAGTGCTTTCTCCTGCTGTGGCAGTTGAAGGTGTCTCAATATTTTTATTCTAATGTGCTTCAAAGATATAGTTTAATCTGGCAGAGAATTTTAAAAAATGAGAAATGTTTTTTCCTTTGTCCATTACTGAACTAATGGTGCAGTCATTTTTTTTCATGGTTTTGAAACAAGAGTTGATGATCATTTTCTGGTGCAGTGTAAACCTTTAGTTAGCTGGTAGGAGCTAAACTTCTTTAGCTCTCACTTGCTCTGAACGCTATGAATATATTCATTAAGAAACATTTATTGGATGCCTTCCATGTGCCAGACATGTGTATTAAGTATCTGCTAGGTATGTGATATTGAAAAAAAACAGACTTGGTCCTAGTCCTCATAGAACTTACAGTTTATAGGAGAGAATAAAGTATTGAGCACAGAAATCAACACACAATTATAAATAGTGTTATGAAAGAAAGCAGGATGCTTTCTGAAGTCCTGAATGATAGATTAAGAGTGAGAGACATGAGGAATACAATTAGGATGCTATGGCAGTATTCCAGGTTAGTAATTTAAACTACTATTGAAAATTACCTTTCAGGACTTCCCTGGTGGTGCAGTGGTTAAGAATCCACCTGCCAATGCAGGGGACATGGGTTCAAACCCTGGTCCGGGAAGATCCCACATGCTGTGGAGCAACTAAGCCCGTGCGCCACAACTACTGACCCTGAGCTCTAGAGCCTACAATCCACAACTACTGAGTCTGTATCCCACAACTACTGAAGTCCGCACACCTACAGCCCGTGCTCCGCAACGAGAAGCCACCGCAATGAGAAGCCCGCGCACCGCAACGAAGAGTAGCCCCCACACACCGCAACTAGAGAAAGCCTGTGTGCAGCAACGAAGACCCAACGCAGCCAAAAATAAATAAAAATTTTTAAAAATTACCTTTCATCCAAGATACTTATCTACAAGATGGAGTAGATTATTAATATTTTAAAATTTTATCCCATTTTTGGATATGTTTTGGCATTCTGTATCCAGTTTCTCTGACATACTATACCACTATATGATAGTGAGCCAGTATAGGTTTATGTTCTCCAGAGCAACTAATTATATTGACCATTTGCATAGGGCAGTTTTGGTTTTTTTTTAAACAGAATCTCTTGAATTGGCAATAACTTCTGAATATACCATAATTTGCTAATTTCTCCATGTAGTTTTATCAGTATTTGCTTATGTATTTTGAGGCTGTTTAATTGGGTGCATATAAATGTAAAATTGTTATATAATTCTGAACAATTGAGTATTTTATTATTATGTAGTAAACTCCAACTTCTAATTGTGCTTGTCAAATTCTATTTTGGCTGATAATATAGCAACTCCAGATTTTCGTTTCCCAGGAATAATTGATTTCTACTTTATTTTTAGTGTGTCTCTTGTATACAGCATATATCTGGATCTTTGTATTTCAACCAATATGTCACATTCTGTTTTTTTGTCTTTAAATTGGTAAGTTTAGTCTACTGAAGTTTTTATTTGAAAGTTGTTGATATATTTGGGCTTTCCCCATCTTTCTTTTGCTTTTTTCCCCTGCTTTGTTCCTTTATACTACCCTAAACATGTAATGTTGTTATTTTATCCCAGTGATTTTCAATCCTCTATCAATCAGAATCACCTGGGAGATTTTAAAAAATATTAATATTCAGGCTCCACCACTAGGGTTTTTATGTGCGGTCTGAAGTGGGGCCTGGACATTGGTATTTTTGAAAAGTTCCCTAGGTGATATATATTTATCTATATTACAGTTACTTTTGGATATTCAGAATTTTCTATCCCCTTCCAACATCACATCATAACCACCTATACAATACGTGGAGAATCTACCTTTTTAAAATTATTCTAATGAAATTCTAGAAATAATCTGGCTTGGGATCGGTATTCACACTATTTCCACCCTGTTCTCATGGAGCTGTCTCCGTGACTTGATTCCCATTCCCCACTGCTTCATAGCTCCCGGACTCCCACCCTCAACTCATGACAGAGTCAGGTATTTCAGGTATTTGGAGTTACGTATTGTTTGGATCTGGTCTTTTGGCTGTTAGATCCTCTAATGGAGTTCAGAGTTGGGGTCAGTTTAAGTTATAGTGTTGACTTGACCTTGTTTATTTTTTTATTTTTTATTTTTTTTTTAAAATTTATTTATTTATTTATTTATTTTTATTTTTGGCTGTGTTGAGTCTTCGTTTCTGTGCGTGGGCTTTCTCTAGTTGCGGCGAGTGGGGGCCACTCTTCATCGCAGTGTGCGGGCCTCTCACTGTCGCGGCCTCTCTTGTTGCGGAGCACAAGCTCCAGACATGCAGACTCAGTAGTTGTGGCTCACGGGCCCAGTTGCTCCGCGGCATGTGGGATCCTCCCAGACCAGAGCTCGAACCCACATCCCCCGCACTGGCAGGCAGATTCTCAACCACTGCGCCACCAGGGAAGCCCGACCTTGTTTATTTATGTTAGATTCCTTCTTCTACTTCATTGGAATTACTCCCTAATCCCTCAGCAGATTCACCTTTTGCTTGGCTCTGGCCTACCAACCTGTTTTTGAAGACGCTAATAACAACATCGTTGAAATATTTACTGGAAAACCATAGATCCTGATAGTTCTGGGATATGGAGTTTCTTCCATCTGTTAAAGCTAATAGTGAACAATAATGTTCTCTAGTTCTCAAAGTGTCACCCCTGAACCAGCAGCATCAGTATCAACTGAGAACTTGTCAGAAGTACAAATTCTCTGGTCCTCTCCCAGAACAACTGAATCAGAAATACTGGAGGGTGGGGTCCAGCAATCTGTGTTTTAATAAATCTGATAGCTGATTTGATGCTCAGTCAAATCTGAGAGCCCTACTGTCATCCAGGAGGTTTTCAACATTCAATTTAATTAAGAACACAGGAAAATTCTCTTTACAGTGGCAGCTGGTTAATTAAATAGGAAATCAAGAATAGTATGACCGGGCTTCCCTGGTGGCACAGTGGTTGAGAATCTGCCTGCCAATGCAGGGGACACGGGTTCGAGCCCTGCTCTGGGAAGATCCCACATGCCGCGGAGCAGCTGGGCCCGTGAGCCACAACTACTGAGCCTGCGCGTCTGGAGCCTGTGTTCCGCAACGAGAGGCCGCGACAGTGAGAGGCCCGCGCAGCGCGATGAAGAGTGGCCCCCGCTTGCCACAACTAGAGAAAGCCCTCGCACAGAAATGAAAACCCAACACAGCCTAAAATAAATAAATAAATAAATAAATAAATTAAAAAAAAAAAAAAAAAAGAATAGTATGACCAAGACCCAAAAAGGGAATAAACTATTCAGTGGGTAGTACTGTATTTTCTAATTTGGTATTTTAACTTACTTTGAACATTACCCCAGTATTTAGGCTAATCTTCATGTTAATCTGCTTTTCTTGAAATTGAAAGTACATGTATTTAGTCAAGTGAGAGGGTCAAAGAATGAATTGTTAACAAACTGTGTAAGTGGAATGTGGACTTGGACCAAATTATTCATCCAACCCTCCTGTACAGAAACAATTATCATGATCTTTTAAAATTTACAGCACAGAAAATGTAGCCAACTTTTTATAATATCTTTATATGGAATATAATCTATATAAAAATATTGAACCACTGTTGTACACCTGAAACTAATATAATATTGTAAGCCAACTATGCTTCAATAAAAAATAAATAATGTTTAATATAGAGTCAAATTCATTTTTTTTGAATTTTATTTATTTTTTTATACAGCAGGTTCTTATTAGTCATCCATTTTATACATATTAGTGTATATATGTCAATCTCAATCTCCCAATTCATCATACCCCCACCCCCACCCCCCGTCGCTTTCCCCACTTGGTGTCCATATGCTTGTTCTCTACATCTGTGTCTCTATTTCTGCCCTGCAAACCGGTTCATCTGTACCACATTCCTAGGTTCCACATATATGCGTTAATATACCATATTTGGTTTTCTCTTTCTGACTTACTTCATTTTGTATGACAGTATCTAGATCCATCCATGTCTCTACAAATGACCCAATTTTGTTCCTTTTTATGGCTGAGTAATATTCCATTGCATATATGTACCAAAACTTCTTTATCCATTTGTCTGTTGATGGGCATTTAAGTTGCTTCTATGACCTGGCTATTGTAAATAGTGCTGCAGTGAACATTGGGGTGCATGTGTCTTCCTGAATTATGGTTTTCTCTAGGCATATGCCCAGTAGTGGGATTGCAGTGAAATATGGTAATTCTATTTTTAGTTTTTTAAGGAACCTCCATACTGTTCTCCATAGTGGCTGTATCAAATTACATTCCCACCAACAATGTAAGAGGGTTCCCTTTTCTCCACATCCTCTCCAGAATTTGTTGTTTGTAGATTTTGTCATGATGTCCATTCTAACTGGGGTAAGGTGATACCCCATAGTTTTGATTTGCATTTCTCTAATAATTAGTGACATTGAGCAGTTTTTCATGTGCTTCTTGGCCATCTGTGTGTCTTCTTTGGAGAAATGTCCATTTAGGTCTTCTGCCCATTTTTTGATTGGGTTGTTTGTGTTTTTGATATTGAGCTGCATGAGCTGTTTATATATTTTGGAGATTAAATCCTTTGTCCGTTGATTCATTTGCAAATATTTTCTCCCATTCTGAGGGTTGTCTTTTCCTCGTTTGTAGTTTCCTTTGCTTTGCAAAAGCTTTTAAGATTCATTAGGTCCCAATTGTTTATTTTTGTTTTAATTTCCATTACTCTAGGAGGTGGATCAAAAAAGATCTTGCTGTGGCTTATGTCAGAGAGTGTTCTTCTTATATTTTCCTCTAAGAGTTTTATAGTGTCTAGTCTTACATTTAGGTCTCTAATCCATTTTGAGTTTATTTTTGTGTATGGTGTTAGGGAGTATTCTAATTTCATTCTTTTACATGTAGCTGTCCAGTCTCCCCAGCACCACTTATTGAAGAGACTCTCCTTTCTCCATTGTACATCCTTGCCTTTGTCATAGATGAGTTGACCATAGGTGTGTGGGTTTATCTCTGGGCTTTCTATCCTGTTCCATTGATCAATGTTTCTGTTTCTGTGCCAGTACCATATTGTCTTGATTACTGTAGCTTTCTGGTATAGTCTGAAGTCAGGGAGTCTGATTCTTCCAGCTCCATTTTGTTCCTCAAGACTGCTTTGGCTATTCAAGATCTTTTGTGTCTCCACACAAATGTCAAGATTTTTTGTTCTAGTTCTGTAAAAAATGCCATTGGTAATTTGATAGGGATTGCATTGAATCTGTAGACTGCTTTGGGTAGTATAGTCATTTGCACAATATTGATTCTTCTAATCCAAGAACATGGTATATTTCTCCATCTGTTTGTATCATCTTTAATTTCTTTCATCAGTGTCTTACAGTTTTCTGCATACAGGTCTTTTGTCTCCCTAGGTAGGTTTATTCCTAGGTATTTTATTCTTTTTGTTCCAATGGTAAATGGGAGCGTTTCCTTAATTTCTCTTTCAGATTTTTCATCATTAGTGTATAGGAATGCAAGAGATTTATCTGCATTAATTTTGTATCCTGCAACTTTGCCAAATTCATTGATTAGCTCTAATACTCTTCTGGTGGCATCTTTAGGATTCTCTTAGTATCATGTCATCTGCAAGCAGTGACAGTTTTACTTCCTCTTTTCCAATTTGGATTCCTTTTATTTCTTTTCTTCTCTGATTGCCATGGCTAGGACTTCCAAAACTATGTTGAATAACAGTGGTGAGAGTGGACATCCTTGTTTTGATCCTGATCTTAGAGGAAATGCTTTCAGTTTTTCACCACTGAGAATGATGTCTGCTGTGGGTTTGTCGTATATGGCCTTTATTATGTTGAGGTAGGTTCCCTCTATGCCCGCTTTCTGGAGAGTTTTTATCATAAATGGGTGTTGAATTTTGTCAAAAGCTTTTCCTGCATCTATTGAGATGATCATATGGTTTTTATTCTACTATTTATTAATATGGTGTATCACATTGATTGATTTGCATATATTGAAGAATCCTTGCATCCGTGGGATAAATCCCACTTGATCACGGTGTATGATCCTTTTAATGTGTTGTTGGATTCTGTTTGCTAGTATTTTGTTTAGGATTTTTGCATCTATATTCATCAGAGATATTGGTGTGTAATTTTCTTTTTTTGTAGTATCTTTGTCTGGTTTTGGTATTAGGGTGATTGTGGCCTCATAGAATGAGTTTGGGAGTGTTCCTTCCTCCCCAAGTTTTTGGAAGAGTTTGAGAAGGATGGGTGTTAGCTCTTCTCTAAATGTTTGATAGAATTCGCCTGTGAAGGCCTCTGGTTCTGGACTTTTGTTTGTTGGAAGATTTTTAATCACAGTTTCAATTTCATTACTTGTGATTGTTCTGTTCATATTTTCTATTACTTCCTGGTTCAGTCTTGGAAGGTTATACCTTTCTAAGAATTTGTCCATTTCTTCCAGGTTGTCCATTTTATTGGCATAGAGTTGCTTGTAGTAGTCTCTTAGGATGCTTTGTATTTCTGTGATGTCTGTTGTAACTTCTCCTTTTTCATTTCTAATTTTATTTTATTTTATTTATTTATTTGTTTATTTTTGCAGTACGCGGGCCTCTCACTGTTGTGGCCTCTACCGTTGCGGAGCACAGGCTCCAGCCGCACAGGCTCAGCGGCCATGGCTCACGGGCCCAGCCACTCCGTGGCATGTAGGATCTTCCCGGACTGGGGCACGAACCAGCATCCCCTGCATTGGCAGGCGGACTCTCAACCACTGCTCCACCAGGGAAGCCCCATTTCTAATTTTATTGATTTGAGTCCTCTCCCTGTTTTTCTTGATGAGTCTGGCTAATGGTTTATCAATTTTGTTTATCTTCTCAAAGAACCAGCTTTTAGTTTTATTGATCTTTGCTATTGTTTTCTTTGTTTCTATTTCATTTATTTCTGCTCTGATCTTTATGATTTCTTTCCTTCCATTAACTTTGGGTTTTGTTTGTTCTTCTTCCTCTAGTTCCTTTAGGTGTAAGGTTAGATTTTTTATTTGAGATTTTTCTTGTTTCTTGACGTAGGCTTTATTGCTATAAACTTCCCCCTTAGAACTGCTTTTGCTGCATCCCATAGGTTTTGGATTGTCGTGTTTTCATTGTAATTTGTCTCTAGGTATTTTTTGATTTCCTCTTTGATTTCTTCAGTGATCTCTTGATTAATTAGTAGTGTATTGTTTAGCCTCCATTTGTTTGTGTTTTTTACATTATTTCCCCCCTGTAATTGATTTCTAATCTCATAGCGTTGTGGTCAGAAAAGATGCTTGATATGATTTCAATTTTCTTAAGTTTACTGAGGCTTGATTTGTGACCCAAGATGTGATCTATCCTGGAGAATGTTCCATGAACACTTGAGAAGAAAGTGTAATCTGCTGTTTTTCGATAGAATGTCCTATAAATATCAATTAAATCTATCTGGTCTATTGTGTCATTTAAAGCTTTTGTTTCCTTATTAAATTTCTGTCTGAGTGATCTGTCCATTGGTGTAAGTGAGGTGTTAATGTCCCCCACTATTATTGTGTTACTGTTGATTTCCTCTTTTAGAGCTCTTAGCAGTTGCCTTATGTAGTAAGGTGCTCCTATGTTGGGTGCATATATAATTGTTATATCTTCTTCTTAGATTGATCCCTTGATCATTATGTAGTGTCCTTCCTTGTCTCTTGTAACATTCTTTATTTTAAAGTCTATTTTATCTGATATGAGTATTGCTACTCCAGCTTTGTTTTGATTTCCATTTGCACAGAATATCTTTTGACATCCCCTCACTTTCAGTCTGTATGTGTCCCTAGGTCTGAAGTGCGTCTCTTGTAGACAGCATATATATGGGTCTTGTTTTGTATCCATTCAGCCAGTGTATGTCTTTTGGATGGAGCATTGAATCCATTCACGTTTAAGGTAATTATCGATATGTATGTTCCTATGACCTTTTTCTTAATTGTTTTGGCTTTGTTTCTTAATTGTTTCTTAATTGTTTTTGTAGGTCCTTTTCCTCTCTTGTGTTTCCCACTTAGAGAAGTTCCTTTAGCAATTGTTGTAGAGCTGGTTTGGTGGTGCTGAATTCTCTTAGTTTTTGCTTGTCTGTAAAGCTTTTGATTTCTCCGTTGAATCTGAATGAGATCCTTGCCAGGTAAAGTAATCTTGGTTGTAGGTTCTTCCCTTTCATCACTTTAAATATGTCATGCCACTCCCTCCTGGCTTGTAGAGTTTCTGCTGAGAAATCAGCTGTTAACCTTGTGCGAGTTCCCTTGTATGTTGCCGTTTTTCCCTTGTTGCTTTCAATAATTTTTCTTTGTCTTTAATTTTTGTCAATTTGAGTACTATGTGTCTTGGCATGTTTCTCCTTTGGTTTATCCTGCCTGGGACTCTCTGCACTTCCTGGACCTCGGTGGCTATTTCCTTTCCCATGTTAGGGAAGTTTTCTACTATAATCTCTTCAAATATTTTCTTGGGTCTCTCTCTTCTCCTTCTGGGACCCCTATAATACGAATGTTGTTGCATTTAATATTTTCCCAGAGGTCTATTAGGCTGTCTTCATTTCTTTTCATTCTTTTTTCTTTATTCTGTTTGGTGGCAGTGAGTTCCACCATTTTGTTTTCCAGGTCACTTATCCGTTATTCTGCCTCAGTTATTCTGCTGTTGATTCCTTCTAGTGTATTTTTCATCTCTCTTTGTTTGTTCTTTAATTCTTCTACATGCTTGTTCTTTAATTCTTCTAGGTCTTTGTTAAGTACTTCTTGCATCTTCTCAATGTTTGACTCCATTCTTTTTCTGAGGTCCTGGATCTTCTTCAGTACCATTATTCTGAATTCTTTTTCTGGAAGGTTTCCTATCTCCATTTCACTTAGTTGTTTTTCTGGGGTTGTATCTTGTTCTTTCATCTGGTACCCTCTGCCTTTTCATCTTGTCTATCTTTCTGTGAATGGGGTTTTTGTTCCACAGGCTACAGGACTGTAGTTCTTTGTGCTTCTGCTGTCTGCCCTCTTGTGGATGAGGCTATCTAAGAGGCTTGTGCAAGTTTCCTGATGGAAGGGACTGGTGGTGGGTAGAGCTGGGTGTTGCTCTGGTGGGCAGAGCTCAGTAAAACTTTAATCCACTTGTCTGCTGATGGGTGGGGCTGAGTTCCTTCTCTTTTGGTTGTTTGGCCTGAGGCGACCCAACACTGGAGCCTACCAGGCTCTTTTGTGGAGCTAATGGCGGGCTCTGGGAGGGCTCACGCCAAGGAGTCCTTCCTAGATCTTCTGCTGCCAGTGTCCTTGTCCTCACGGTGAGCCGCAGCCACACCCCGCCTCTGCAGGAGACTCTCCAACACTAGCAGGTAGGCCTGGTTCAGTCTCCTATGGGGTCACTGCTCCTTCCCCTGGGTCCCGATGTGCACACCACTTTGTGTGTGTGCCCTCCAAGAGTGGAGTCTCTGTTTTCCCCAGTCCTGTCAAAGTCCTGCAATCAAATCCTGCTAGCCTTCAAAGTCTGATTCTCTAGGAATTCCTCCTCCTGTTGCCGGATCGCCAGGTTGGGCAGCCTGAGGTGGGGCTCAGAACCTTCACTCCAGTGGGTGGATTTCTGTGGTATGTGTTCTCCAGTTTGTGAGTCAGCCACCTAGCAGTTATGGGATTAGATTTTATTGTGATTGCTCCCCTCCTACTGTCTCATTGTGGCTTCTCCTTTGTCTTTGGATGTGGGGTATTTTTTGATGAGTTCGTGTCTTCCTGTCGATGATTCTTCAGCAGTTAGTTGTGATTCCGGTGCTTTTGTATACACCAGTACACAGAGTGCTATGTTACAATGAAGATGTACAGTAAAGCCTTTTCCTTGTAAAATTTGGTCCTTCACTTAAAAAAAAATTAATTTGGAGCTGGAAAAAAACATTTGACATCTAGGGTCTGAAATATCACACACTTGCTTTAGCTTTGAATTTATTTTAAAAATCTACTTTTATTCCATTTACTAGTTTTTAAACTCATTTTCCTTCATTTAGAGTACCTTTTAGCTATCCAGGTAGCTTTTAATGGAAACATTTTTTTTTCACCAGCAGTAAACTGAAGGAAAAGAAGATAAGTCAGCCATTGAAATTTTTTCACCAAAATCTAGGTTTCATATGTGCAATTGCATATTATCACTCTTAAGGAAAAATAACTCAGATTTTGCATTTACCTTAATGAGCCTTAACAGGGCCATTAATGTTGTTATTGGTAGGATGGTGGGCCATGTGCAGGAAGTGCCATTGCCTCTGTAGCCACAGTGTGATGGGAGGTAGGAGATGGGGAGGGAGACACGTGATACCCTCCATTGCAGTAGCATGGCAGATCACACACTGAGGAGATCATGGAGCCAGAACAAGCATTTGTAGAGCCACGGAAGCAAGCACTTGGCCATTTCTGGGATGGTTAGTGCTTGTGGAGGGTATTTTTGCAAATATTATTGGGGAAAGTAAACATTTCTTTAGAGATATATTTTATCAAACTCTGTAACTAAACACCAGATTAAAGGAACCAGGGACTCCTGTGGGTGACAATAACCTCACTGCTAGAGCTTCCTTGTATCTGGAGTGATCTTCCAGTTCAGACCTTGTAATTCCCTGAGCCTGGCAGTTTGATTTTCTTAGGGTCCCAGGAGGTCTAGCTACATGATCAAGTTTCTTATTTTCCTCCCCACCCCCAATAGATATAAATGAAAATGAAACAGGAGGTTATTGTGTTTGAAAGGGGGACCAAGCTTATCAAAGTGCTTATCAAAATACTCCTGAATTCTCAAATGCATCTGCGGATAAACCAGGAGTCCAGTAGATGTTCTATGTAGGGTCAGACCAACCTCTTCACATTGGAGGCTTCAACCCCTTCCATGTATGGCCTGCTCTGTGTTCTCCCATCTCCCTTGGCTTCCCTGTAGCCTCATACCCTCAGGCCTCCCAAGCAAATGTATCCAGGGACCTGTCAAATCATCTCAATCTTACCCCTGAGAAGTCTCTTAGGCTGTTATTTCCTGTTCACACTACCTTCGCCTCACATGCTCATCAAATCACCCTGCAGTCAGGGTTTGCTGGAATGCCCAATACTGTCATGATATCATCCTGAATAGACTTGCAACAGGTCACAAGCTCTTTCAGGCTCCAAGCTGTCTGCATAAATAAACCCCATGACTTTTCTCCCCTCTTCTACCACTTACGCTGTGTAGTAAGTGGAATTAGTGGAGACGTGTTAATTTCTTTGGTTTATATGTATCTAATTATTCCTGTGCCACTTGGTTTAGTTGTGTTAGAGTTGTCATTGATTATAAGGACCTGAAGTTCAGGATATATGTTCTATCTGGTCTGAATGGTGCTCTTCTTGGACCACATGCAGCTGGGTGCTTCATAGTGATAAGAGGATGAACATTTCACTTTTGGGTCTGACTCGCATTGTGCTGAAAGGCTGAGGTCCAGCCCCTCAGGTTGTGGACATATCTATCTTGGCTCTAACACAATAGCTGGTTGTTAAATCCCTTTCTACAGTCTATAGAATTTATATATTTGTTTTCCTCTCTAACATTCAATTTTGGGTTTATAAAATGGTATCCCTCCACTACAAAACCCTGTGCAAAGGGTAATATTGTTCTGTTTTGTCTGATGACAAAACCTTCTACCATAGCCACTCAAGCATATTCAAAATGAGAAAGGAAATACCTTCCTTTATAGAATAAGAATTTTAGCTTACATTTTAACACCATGGAAACTAGGCATTGGGATAGGATCTTTTCTGTCTAAATACACCCTTGGCTTTCAATTATACTTTCTATTTCACCAAAATGGCTTTAAAAATTCTTCCATCTTCACAACATTTTCCTTTATGTTGGGTTGGCAGGATCACCTTGAGCCCATCCCTCAGCTCTCATCAGCAAGTATCATCACTTCAAGAGAAGCATAAATTCAGGCAATCTGAGTGCAAAGGAGTCTCTCTAAGAAACTATTCTGATGCCACAGGAATGTGGTTTAAAATTAAAGCACATAGATAAGGGGTGGCCACTTTTAACTCTATAACTTATACAAGAAATAGAATCCTAAAAAAAAGGATAGGGACATTCCTTTGAGAGTGAAGGATCAGGCTCTCCTCCAGGAACACAAGCAAGATGCTGTGGAAGCACCACGGTTAGACTGCCAGATACTTGTGACTTTGGAAAATCATTTTGCTCCTCTGGGTTTCAATATCCCCCTCTGTGAAATGAGGTGTTTTTCTCTGGAGATTTTCTAAGGTTTTAAACTTATTTGTCAACAAATATTTATGAGAACCTACTGAATTCCAGGCACTTGGGATGAAATGAAAACAATGGAGATGGAGTTTCTAGTCACCCAGAACTCAGGGATAGTTTTATATTTAATAGCCTGTCTATGGAAGGAAGATTGCCAATTATATTTAATAAGGATTTTATTTTAATGTTAGCCTTTGAATTGTACAATCTTATTCCAAGTCATGCTTCTTTTGTCCTTTTTCTACTTGCTGGTCTTCCTCAATCATTCCTAGAGAGATATGACATGGCACTAAATTAAACACTTGTCTAATAAGATATGTTGAGAAATGTCAAATGTATTTTATTGGTCAGAATTTGTTTTGAGGAATTGTGGTTGATATTTCCTGCATTCATGGGTGTGATTTAGGGAGGGAGAACAGATATTGTGCCCACATTTGGGTCTTACTGCTGTGTCATAATTATATAGCTGTATAGATAAAATACAGTTCAGAGTAAAACATAGCTGAAATCTCTTCTCTTCTTAGCCTTATAAAATCACTCTACACAAATTTATCTATTGCTTTTAAGCAGTGGGTTTATATTTTTGAGAGCCAATATGTGCTGTTCCCCTAGACAAACAGTTATGCTTAAAGCTTAATGAAGTAGGAAAGGCATTCAGGAAGAGCTAGAGCCAACATCTTGTATATTTGAACCCGTCTGTTCTGTCAGTGACCCATAGAGTGAAGAGCTGTGTCAGCTAATCATTTAGCTGACCATTGCTGACAGACAAATACCTCATGCTGAGCTGGGAGGGAATGTCACAAAAACATCAGAAGTCAACAAGGTGACACAATTCCTGTGGGGTCCTGTGCTTATTTTTGCCTTTGCTTGGAGCTGAGCAATGGCACATAAAAATGCATCTTATCTGCAAATAACATACACATTTTAAGACTTTAAATTACTTTGTTTTCAGGGGTGTTTTTGAAATTACTTGGACACATATTTTTCCATTGATGATAATTAGCTGATTAATAATATCATAGTCATCAAAAGAGATTGCATGTTTTCAAAATCATGTAACAATAGATGAGCCCTTACATGGCTTTAATTGGAACACCTAATAATTATAACCTTGTAGATACAAGGGAAGAAATGTTTTCAACTGTAAACACAAACACAGAGAAACAAAACAAAAATTTGTCAGCAGAAGACCGCCTGCTCATAAGACTACTATGCCAGAAAGCAGCTGTTTATTTAACGTATTGTTTCAGGGGACATAGTACTCTAATGAAATTGTGGAAGTAGTGGTTTCCAACATTGTTAATAACAAAAGTCCTATCATCCACCTGCCCCATCATCTGCAAATTTCGAAAGATTTTTCCGCACAAAATTGTATTTTGTAAATAATTATGGGTTTTTCCATTTTTTTCCCTATCTTTTGGCCGCGCCACGTGGCATGCAGGATCTTAGTTCCCCAGCCAGGGATTGAACCCGCGCCCCCTGCAGTGGAAGCACAGAGTCTTAACCACTTGACTGCCAGGGAAGTCCCTGGGTTTTTCCATTTTAATGCGCAAAGACAATTTTAGCTACCAGTTAACCATTATGATGAATATGAAACAATAGATATTCAACACTGAATTTCTATAATTCCCACCCAAACCAAAGAAACTTGTAGATATCACAGACTCCCTTATGGTGACCAAGTATGTGATTCTTTTAGACATTTAAAAATCTTGAAAATGGTACTTGAAACCCATTGCTAGTTTCTAGGAAGTTTTAGAGTTTTAGAGCTCTCTTACGAGGAAACTCAACGATGCATAAAAATTATAGCGTGAATATAGCTGTGTTTGATGCATTTAAGAGTTATTTTTCTAAGAATGTGGAGAACCAAGCTACGTTTTCCTAGCAGAATTAAAGAAACTTTCTCTCTCATTGCAAGACAAATTTGATGGGTCCCCTTATAGCTGAGTCTTTTTGTAATTATCAAAAGATGTATGGCTCAACAATGGAACTGTTTATTGTTCTTGGCAGACCTGAGTGGGCACAATATGAAACAGGCTGGGATGCAAAGAATGGAATAAACTAACTAAGAAGGATTTTTCATAAAAATGTGGACTACCAATTCTACTGTGAGATGGTGGATATTGCAAGATGTGGAAGAATATAGGAAAATATTTTTTTCTCCTTACTAGTTATACTGCCTCTGAGAATTAATGTTGGTCCTTGGGAAGTGTGTGTGTGTGTGTGTGTGTGTGTGTGTGTGTGTTATAACGGCTATCTACTGAACAGACTGTATAGTGGACATGTGATACCAAATGTGTTGCTTAGACCCACCCTAGACTGTTTTGTGATCTTTGAGCCTTAAAGGTATATCTGCATCCCCACCACAACCCTGCACTATATTTTAGGGTCTGATGTATCAAATGCTACCGCGTCTGTTTCCTGGAGCCCTGGGAATGTTCTCTTTTAGACTGAATACTTCGGGTTCTGGGAAAGATATTTCTGGGGGAAAGAGGAAAGATACTTGAGGTGAGATCCCTTCTAGAAGATCAGGGGTAGGATTTGCTGAGAGTGGGAGGATTGCACGACAGAGATGCTCCATTAGAGAGGCATGGTTGTAAGTGCAGGGGAGTAAACTTAGGAGCTAGGATGCAGGTGACTATGAGGATGCTCCTTCCATCATAAATTATTTTCTTAGATGGTTTACCCTTGAACATGAGAAAGGTCACATGAAGTTTTATGTCCATCAATCAACCCTCTGCCCATTCCACCCTCCTATGGTTTTTCCCCCAGTTTTATCAAGAAATAATTGACATACATCACTGTAAAAGTTTAAGGCATACAGTGTGATGGTTTGATTTACATATATAGTGAAATCCCTATGGTTTATTATTTTTAGTTACCTCAAATCATTCTGTCAAGCCTGTTGTATCTGAATAGGTTTGTGTGATGGTGTTATGGAGGACAAAGAAAGATGAAGCAAAATGACAAATGACCTTTGTTTTATTTTTTTATTTAAGTATAGTCGATTTACAATATTGTGTTAGTTTCAAGTGTGTAGCAAAGTGATTTGGTTACACATACATACATATACATGTATATATCTATATTCTTTTAAAATTCTTTTCCATTATAGTTTATTACAAGATATTGAATATAGTTCCCTGTGCTACAGTAGGTCCTTGTCATTTATCTATTTTATATATGGTAGTGTGCATCTGTTAATCCCATACTCCCAATTTACCTCCCTCACCTTCTTTCTGTCTTCCTGTCTTTCTCTGTCTGACTACTTCACTTAGTATGATAATCTCTAGGACCATCCATGTTGCTGCAAGTGGCATTATTTCATTCTTTTTTATGGCTGAGTAATATTCCATTGTATGTGTACCACATCTTCTTTATCCATTCATCTGTTGATGGACACTTAGGTTGCTTCCATGTCTTGGCTATTGGAAATACTGCTGCTGTGAACATTGGGGTGCATGTATCTTTTCAAATTAGAGCTTCTGCCTTTTCTGAATATATGCCCAGGAGTGGGATTGCTGGATCATATGATAACTCTATTTTTAGTTTTTTAAGAAACCTCCATATGTAATTGGCTGCACAGATTTACATTCCCACCATCAGTGTTGGAGGGTTTCCTTTTCTCCACACCCTCTCCAGCATTTGTTATTTATTGTCTTTTTGATGATGGCCATTCTGACCGGTGTGAGGTGATATCTCATTGTAGTTTTAATTTGCATTTTTCTAATAATTAGTGATGTTGAGCATCTTTTCATGGGCCTATTGGCTATCTGTATGTCTTCTCTGGAGAAATGAAATGACTTTTATTTTAAATCTATTAAAAATCTATTTATTTTAAATAATTTATTTATTTTTAAATCTTTTATTAAAAATCTATTAAAGAGGAAGATGATGCTTACTTCAAGGAGGGTGGGCTGACAACTGAGCTTCATAACATATGAAGCTTCATAACATAACATATCTCTTCCCCTTCACATTTCCTCCTACAGGGTTCCCCAAACAGTGTCTCAAACCATATTAATAGGTGTTCCACCCCAAGAAAGAATTCTAGAGCCAACTAAGTTTGGGATATGTTGTGTACCATAGGAGATTCACAATATACATTAACAGTCTAAAAAGAAATCTGAGAAGTCCTGCAGTAGAGAAAATTATTTAACTTTACTTAATCCAGTATTTTCCACTGAATTTAACTCTAGACTCCATTTTTCATAGGATGTGTTTTTCATGGAACAAGATTGACATATGGAGGACACTACTACATCTTCTTTCTTGAGACAATGTCTTCCTTTACTTCTATGACATCACACTCTTGGTTTTCCTCTTACCTATCTGGGTCCTTCTGCCTCTTTTGCTGGGTCATTGTCTTCTGCTTGGTCATTAGACATTCGATTTCCTTAAGGATTAGTCCTAGCCTTCTCCTCTTTTTGTTCCCTGTTCTCCTCTTCTTTCACCCATGCCTATGGCTTTAATGACTGCCTCATGAAGATGTCTCACAAACCTCACAAAAATATCTCCAGTCTAGACCTCTTCTCTAAAACTCAGACCTGTGTATTCATCAGCTTACTTGACATCTCTACTTGGATGTCTGAAAGGACTTCCAACTCAATGTTAAATCAAGATCGTTGTCTTCCTGTTTTTGTCCAGTGTTCTCGCAGTCTTCCTTTTCTCAGGAAATGGTATTATAATTTATTCTGTTATGCAATCAGAAACTTGGAATCATCCTTGACACCACTCTCCAGTATACTCAGATATGTATAATATCCTTGACACCACCCTCAGATATAAATCAAATAGGATAGGATACTTCCTTTTTTTTTTTTTTTTTGCCGTGCTGCATGGCTTGCCGGATCTTATTTCCCCCACTAGGGATTGAACCTGGGCCATGGCAGTGAAAGTGCCAAGTTCTAACCACTGGACCTCCAGGGAATTCCCTAGATGTTACTTCCTAAGAACCTTAAATCCATCCACTTCTCTCCATCTCCATTTCCCCTGATTTGGTCATGTTACCAACTTTTCACACCTGGGATCCTACAAAGGCTTATCTGGTTTTGTAGCATCCATTCTTGCCTTCTTTAATCCATTGTCCACACTACAGCCCAACTGATGGTTCTTATCACAAATCTAATAACATCTCCTTTCCCCTTAGAAGACTCCATTGCTCTTAGACAAAGATGAAATCCTTAAGTCACGAAGGCCCTGTGAGATTTGACCTCTATCTCTTGTTTCAGCCTCATTTTGCACTACTCTACTTACAACTCTCTTGTCCTGCTTTTTCTTGTTTTAAAAAATTGAGATATCATTCACTCTTTTTGGTACTCACTTTTTATGGTATGTCATACTATAAAATTCACTCTTTTGAGGTGTACAGTTCAATCATTTTGGTATATTTTCAAGGTTGTGCAACCATCACCACAATCTAATTCAACTATTTTCATCCCCTCTAAAAGAAATCTATTAGCATTCACTCTCTGTTTCCTTCTATCCCAGGCCCTGGCAACCACTAATCTATATTCTGCCTCTATGGGTTTGCCTATTCTGGACATCTCATATAAGTGAAATCATGTAATGGACTGTGGCCTTTTGTGTCTGTCTTTCTCTCACTTTGCATACTGTTTTCAGGGTTCATCCATGTTATAACATTTATTAGTATTTCATTCCTTTTTATTGCCACATTGTATGTATATAGTATATTTTGTTTGTTCATTCATCAGCTGGTGGACTTTTAGGCTGTTTCCACTTTTTGGCTCTTATGAATAATGCTTCTATGAACATACATGTACAAGTTTTTGTGTGAACATATTCTTTTGGGAATATACCTAGGGGTAGAATTGCTTGGTCATTATGGTGATTCTATGTTTAACTTTTGAAGGTCTGCCAAACTGTTTTCCAAGGTGGCTGAACCAGTTTTCATTGCTACCAGCAATGGATGAAGGTTCCAAGTTTTCCACATCTTTGCCAACTTGTTATTCTCCATCTTTTTGATTACAGCCATATTAATCGTTATGAATTGGCATCTCACTGTGGTTTTGATTTGCATTTCCCTAGTGACTAATGCAGTTTCTGTTTTACTTTTAATTTCTGAAATGCATCATATTCCCTATTGCTGTAGGGTCTTTTTGCATGCACAGTTCCCTTTTCCCCAATCCCTTAACCTATAACTTGACTCTTCTGTCTGTTCTCTTTATACAGATTGCAATTGTCGTTTCCTTGAGGAAGTATCCTCTGATATTTCTAGGTCAAATTCACTGACCATAAGCTCTCATAGGTTCCTGTGATTCTCACTCATAGCACTTACCACAGTTGTAACTCTACATTTATATATTGTGAGTTTATGATTAGTGTCTTCTCTACTAGACTATGTTTCATGAAAGTAGGAAACTTGTTTATATTACTCCCCATTGCATTTTCATCACAGACAATGCCTGGCATATAGTTGTTAATATAGTCAATCAATATTTTAGGAATGAATGAAAGAATAGATTGATTCTGTGTTACAGAAGCATCTTTAATAGGTAAAGGCATTCAATGCTGCTGTGTATCCCTGTGGAATTTCTTAGAAGACAGTTTAAGGTCACAAATCCTCTCTCTATGTGAACAGACTTCGGTGAGTTAGAAAAGATAAATGGGAGGAGAAAGTCAGGGCAGAGAGAAATGTCTGTAGGAATGAAGGATAGGCACTTTTCATCAGATTACTTTTGCATGCCCTTATGAATTAAAAAGTAATGGGTTATTATGATTTTGGACAGCTTGTGGAAATCAACTCATTTGTTTTTTAAGCTAATTTCCTCATGAATTGGTTTCCCTAAAATTGTTAAAATGAAAATTCAGTTTCCTTTCAGTGCATTGACCCTTTTTCTTCTACTTGTCTTTGCATTGGCCTATAGGCACTATTTGCCAAGCCTTAGACTTCTTAAAAAAAGCAAAATGGAGGAGTTCTAGCAACATTTATCCACTGACACAAATTATCTCCATTGGTCATTTCTGTCTGAAACCCAAGATTCTTATCCATTTCAGTTGAATGCTTTTGCTAAGCATTAGATGACATTTACTTCTACAAATGAAAGCTAGAATTTCAGGAAAATCTTTTCTAACATCCTCTAGCATTTATCATTTCAAGTGACCCACAGTAAAGAGTAGCATGCACACCCTCGCACTCTGACACTCAGTGGAGATATTGGCTGGCAGTTAGGACCCTTTACTCAAATGCATTGTATCTAGCAAAGGAAGAGAGTGACCAGTACTCCATACACATCAACAAACAATGACATCCTGAAGCATAATGACCACAAGCATGGTAGCCCCCGCCTCACCTGTGGTCAAGTGTAGCCTTGGGTAATAAAGATGGAAAACAGCAATACTAAAGAAAACATACCTGTAAAGAGGCTTTTCCTAAATTGCTAAATGTGCCAAGCTTCTTTTCCTCCTCCCTGTTAGTAAACTCTTCATGGTTGAAGGCATGGAGGCCTAATGACAGGAGATGGACATGTCATAGACAGAAGTGGCCCTTGGACCCTGGAGGTCACTGTGTGGTGGTGTGTGTGAAGGAATGTGCATCCTTTTCACGTCTTTGTTCCAGCGGACATGGTCCACTGGCAAATCCTGTTGCACTAAGATCGGAGGGTGCAGATAACCCAAACATAATCCAGACATGTGGACATTGTTTCTGTGACATGGCATTCCGAATCCAAAGTGCACCACCCCTCTCAAAAAACAAACAAGGCTTTGGTTTCTTCCTGCGTGTAGAACTCTGGATCTCTAAGTCTCTCATTTTCTCGATCGCTAACTCTTTCTCTCTCTGTATATCTGTTGCTTTCAGTCTCTTTCTCTTTGTGTCTCTCTTCTTATGTCTCCATTAACTAAATACTTATACTTCAGATGTGTTATGTATGTCTCCTAGATATTGCATGTTCAATATCTATAGATACAGTTGACTATTTAATATACATAAAACATGTAGCATGTTTGCACAAATCATATATATATATATAATATGTACGTATTCATACCTTAAATACTTACAACCCCCAATTAAAAAGGAAAAAGGAAACTCTCAAGTCAATCTGGCACTGAATGGGCAAACATAAATGATCTAACCACATTTTACAGGGGAAAGACAATTTAGTTTTGTCAGAAACAGTGTGAGGATGAACTGGAGTTTATGAATACTTGTCCAAATAGACTCAGTGCCCTTACCTGGGCTTCCGTGCCTATGGGCTCAGCCACAGTCACTCTGTCAACAATTTGGGTTCTTGGTATCAGCTCTTGGGCTCCACCTGGGCTCCATCTTTGGAACATTTCCTTGGTACTCCTGTTATTTGTTGTTAACTTTGCCTGTGGAGCCTGTCCTGTTCTCTACATATTCACCTGGACCTAGCTCTTTGTATCTGCTTTGGCTCCCAGATCCTTCTTCCTCTGGAGTACTGATCCTAATACCCTGAAGCCACAGGGAAGTAATGTCAGACACTCATTCCCACAGACCTTGGTGTTTCCAGGTGGTTCCTTCTGGCCTCTGCTCTGGGATCTCTGCCCCCAAGGGCCTACCCAGTCCTTTAGAGCCACAGCAGATTTTCAGGGAGCATGGAACCCTTGTTGGATGGCTTCAGAAGGCGTACCTGGGCCCCAGTGCCTGGGTTCTCAGGACCAGGTGCCTCAACTCTAGGCCTCTGAACCCTCCAGAGGCTACAGAGTGACATGCAAGGCCGGCAGTGAGCCCCATGGCCTCCTCTTGCTGCAGCCAGGAAAGCTCATGTTCTAGTACATGGCCTAGGACACTTGGTTCTGTTAGCATTCCTTCTGCCCCAACTGTGTAACAGCTGCAATGGGAGCAATGCACCTGCAACTCAAAGACATTGCTGTGCTCTTGCCTGCAGGGGCAGTTATATCAGGACACGTGGAACTCCAGGTCCATGAGGAATAATGTCGTTTGCCTTGTATTTGGTGGAAGAAGAAGAGAGCTAAATAGAACTTTTCATCCAGATTAGGAAGCCTCCATTAGAGGACTTCTCAAATGTTCTAGCATCATTAAGGCACAAATTTGGGGCTGTTCTTGGTATAAGTTGGCCTCAATAGTATCATGGTTTTGCCTAGAGGTGGGTAAATGGCCAGCAGTACCAGGTAGTTTCAGAATAGAATGACCAAGCCTTAGGACTTAGTTTTAGGAAGAGCTAAGGGTCGTGATTTTTGATGAACTGCTATGATTCCCTTTCCTACTTTCCCTTATTCTAATCTCTGACCAACCTCTCTCACACTGACTAAATGCTGTGAGGTAGAGGATGTTCTCATGAAGATTACGCTCATCACCCTGTGCTGCCCAGCCCTGCTCCCATCTGCATCCAGCCTCATTAGGAGGGCAGGTTCTGGATTCAGGCTGCCCAGACTGGATTCAAGTTCCACCTCCATTGTTCACTTTATGCAAGTCACTTTACCTCTGAGCCTCAGTTTCTACAAAATGGCAATAATAACAGTAGGTACTAGTAGTTTAGAACAGTGCCTGGCATGTGGAGAGACTAAAAAGTATTAGCTATTGTTACCATCATTGTTATTATGATCAGTCTGCCTTCACACATCACCCAGAGTCCTAATATGTGATTCTCACTGGTCCAGACTCTTGACCTCTGTCCATCTTGGATAATCTACACTGACAATTGAGTAAAACAGCCTCCGGGAATTCTAAGAGGGCCTGCCTTGATATACCTATATAGACATACCTCACCACAGGGAAAGTCACACACGGGGAAGAACTGAACTTCTATCAGAACATCTGAATTTGGAGAAATTATGGCATTTATCTCTGCCACCTCTGGGCACCTCTGTACTCTTCTGGCAGTGTCATCAGGGCCCTGGCAGTTGAATCATATCTGATATATTTTATGGAACCCCACAGGATGCCTTCTGGCCTGCCAAAGCCAAGACCTGAAGCATGTTCTCTAGCACTGGGACCTTCAGAACACCGTCCAAGAAAAAACAATGCCCGACTCCCCTACTGTTTACACACCAAGAAGCTGGAGACCAACTTCTGGGGATCTTGCAGGTAGATAGTGACCACCGGAGGTTGTCCTCATTTTTCATTGCCTTCAAATAGAACAATATTTGACCCAGCAGGACCAGATTTCCACCTGTGTCCTGGTGACTTGTTCCAGGAACCTTGAACAGGATATGTTGTATAGGAAATGGTGGACCTAAAATAATCCCACGGTCAGCTTCTATATCCAGTCCTTGGATGAAGGTAACCCAAGGAAGCCATCACAGAAACCCATCTCCCACCTGTGAAGAACTTTAACTTACTACCAATCAAATCTGATTATCCCTTTGAGCCATGGGTTAATGGCAGAAGGGAAACTGAATGAATAGTGCACTTGATATTGTATCAGTGTGATTTTCGCTTCTTTGAATCCAGATGTTTCTGACTCTAAAGCCCAGAACTCTATCACACCTCACTGCCTTTTTCTAATGGTACAGTGGATGCCCACCCTCAAAGAGACCCACCTCCTAAAAGGACATAAGAAATAATATGTATCGGGACTTCCCTGGTGGTCCAGTGCCCCCTGCACTGGGAGCATGGAGTCTTAGCCACTGGACCACCTGGTAATGAAGTTGTGCAATACAGATGGATTAGAGGTAATTTTGTCTTCTTTTCTATAATTTCTCCTGTGCAACCTGCATGTCTTCTGGTCTTGCCTGTGAATCAGTTCACTGTGTCTCATACTATCTCTGTGTCACTGTCACTGCTCTACTCCAGGTCCTCCCTCATGATCCCTCTGCCCTGCTGATGTCATTTGCCTACAAGCCATGCTTTGGTTTGCTCTGTCCAGTCTACTTCCTCCAGAACCGCTGCAAATCATATTACCCAGGCCTCAGCTGATCTGGGCACCCTGCTCCCCTCGGCACTCTTCTCACTGCTTGTGACCCTGACAACGACTCCCCTCACCTCCCCACCCCAGTCCCCACCCCATCTTGCCACCACACTGCCTGCTCTGATCCTCCACTCGTCTGGCCATTGCACCACCCCGTGAGTCTCTTTGGAGTGGCCCCAGACACTGCTGCTTGGGGCCCAAGGTCCCTCGGCCTCCACTGAGGATTAAGAGCAATAGCCTCACAGCCTAGGCTTTGCTGGACTGAGTACAATGTGGAAAAATGTCCTCTCTTAATTCCTTATAAAGATTGTGCTGATAACACATATATATGGAATCTAAACAAAAAAAGAAAAATGGTCATGAAGAACCTAGGGGCAAGACGGGAATAAAGACACAGACCTACTAGAGAATGGACTTGAGGACACGGGGAGGGGGAAGGGTAAGTTGGGACAAAGTGAGAGAGTGGCATGGACATATATACACTACCAAACGTAAAATAGATAGCTAGTGGGAAGCAGCCACATAGCATAGGGAGATCAGCTTGGTGCTCTGTGACCACCTAGAGGGGTGGGATAGGGAGGGTGGGAGCGAGAAGCAAGAGGGAGGAGATATGGTGACATATGTATATGTATAACTGATTCACTTTATTATAAAGCAGAAACTAACACACCATTGTAAAGCAATTACACTCCAATAAAGATGTTTAAAATAAAATAAAATAAAATAAAGATTGTGCTGAAAAAACCCAAACCAACCAACCAAATGAATGACAAACCGTACCCATGGTCACCTTTTCCCAGGGCATCCACACACAATTAGGGTGGATGAATTGGGTGGTTTCAGTGCCTACTCTGTGCCCAGCCACTGCTATGCCAGGTGCTGGGACACACAAGACCGGAGGATCCAAGTTCTGCCCTCACAGAGCTCACGTGGCAGTGGAGGAGACTGCACATAAACAAGTCAACCAGCAAACATAAATACTGTAATTTCAGGTGGTGATAAATGCTGTGCTGTAAATAAGTTAGGGTGGGAAAGTTAATGGTCAAAGCAAACACTTATGAGGGAAGGGATCTCACCCTACACACCTAATCTCTAGCTGGAGAGGCCTTCTTTAATAAAAATATAATGAAAAAACATTTTACATTGCAATTGGTAGAATATTAGCTCATCTCTGTGAAACTGAAGGTAGAAGTGTTGCAAATATTTACTCTACTTTTATGTAAGGACCCCTCTTGGGAAAACTTGGTGTCAGTACCTTACAAGTTATAATCTGGCAACTTAGATACAGAAATATAAATTATAAAGTTATTGCCTTGGAATAATTTTAACAGCTAATTTACTGTTGGAATTCTAGATTCACAATATCCCTCCCAGAGTCTGCTGAGTGCTCGCAGTCCATGCTCATTACCTTGCGGTCCCCTTTGCGTTAATGATCGTGGTAATCACCTGCAGGTGTCTTTAGTTCTACCTTTAAGGGATAGGGGTTTCACCTGGCTTAATTCCGAGTAAAGTATTTACCTCTCCTCTATGCAAATTCTCCCTGCAACTGGAAGTATTCAAGTAAATCTTGCCGCCAGTTAAGACTGTGCTGTTAAGATAATATTGAGATATGAGGGGATAGTTTTTGCTACCTATTGTTTTGCATTTTACTTTATGAGGGCAACAAACATAGTTTCAAGATGATTTTATAAAAACTAAAAAAATCCCAATGATGATGATGATGATAATGGGAAATATTAGTCTAGCACCTTTTAGTTAGAAACTTCCAAACAAAAAATAAAGTTCAAAGGTTGTTCTTTTTTTTTTTTTTTTGCGGTATGTGGGCCTCTCACTGTTGTGGCCTCTCCCGTTGCGGAGCAGAGGCTCCGGACACGCAGGCCATGGCTCACGGGCCCAGCTGCTCCGCGGCATGTGGGATCTTCCCAGACCGGGGAATGAACTTGTGTCCCCTGCATCGGCAGGCGGACTCTCAACCACTGTGCCACCAGAGAAGCCCCAAAGGTTGTTCTTATGATAGATATATATCCCCTCCATAACTGATAGAATTATCTATAAACATATACATTTCTCCTCCAAACTGGCTTTTCTTAAAATGGGTCATTTACAAGGAGATTATAAACCATTTAGGGCCATGCTTCAAAAAAATTGAGGTAAAAGTTACATACAGTTAACTGCACAGGTCTTAAGTGTAATATTCAATGAATTTTGATAAATGCAATCACCTTTGTGACCACTACTGTAATTAAGAACATTTCCATTACCCAGAAAATTCCCTAATGTCATAGTTTGAAGTACGCAGACTGTATTTGGCTATAAAAATAATTGCAGCCTGAAATCTGGCTTATTCTCGTTAATACATTTAACCAGGATATTAACCAAATGAGTCATTTTCTTTAACACCTGCTGGCAATTAAATATTGCTCATTGCCCATGGGCTTATCAGCAGTGCCAAAATCATTTAGGGAAAACTTTACTCCTGAGGCAGCAAAAGCTTGCTGATTAATTTAACAACGAGCTAATTATAAGAGTTTCTTACAATTAGTTGAAGGTGGGACGCTTTGTTTCATTTACATCAAACATGTCCATCATCAGTATCTTTTGGGCCCAGAAAGCAATCTCAGTTTTCCTGTTGAAATGGACCAGTGCCACCTGAAGAGACATGGACTGAAGCAAAACTGCACAGATTTTATTTTCATTAATTCAACAGATTAACCTCTTACTATGTTCCAGGAATTGTGAGGTACTGGGGTGATAGCAGGGATCCAACAGACAAAATCCCTCTCCTCACAGAGAAAAGTGACCAAAAAAAAAAGCCACCCCAAATGAGTCTAATAATATAATGTTAATGTACGGGGCTAGGGAACGATGGGGACGAGGGTAACAGTATTATTTTAGTTAGATCATGAAAAGCCTCTCTGAAAAAGTGATATTTGAGTAGAGGTCTGAGGAAAATGAAGGGATGGGGCCACGTAGGATTCTGGGAACCGCAAATACATAGGCCCTGAGGTGAGAACGTGCTTGAAGCTTCCAAGAAGAGCAAAAGGTGATGGGAATGCCTGAGGAGGAGGCAAGTATGCTGGAGGAATCAGAGCAGTCAGATCATCAGATTATATAGGACGTTCTAGGCCACGGTGAGCACTTCTTTGAAATTGGGATTGTGGGAATTATGTGGAGTCTTTTGGTTTTTTATACCAGAAGTGAGTAAATTTTATTCTGGAAGTATCTTGGTTACCTCAAAATGATAAAACTAAAGTTTCCCATCATTTATAGAAATGGGGTTTCAAACAACAAAGTTGATTACAGAAATATAGAGAAAATTAAATTTCTGCATGAGTTTTAAAAACAAACTCTTATTTTGGAATAATTTTAGGTTTACAGAAAAGTTGCAAAGATATTACAGAGAGTTGCTGTATATCCCTTATCCAGTTTCCCCTATGTTAACATCTTAAATTGCAGTGGATAACAGGTCAAGACTAGGAAACTGACATTGGTGTAGTACTATTAACTAAACTCCAGATTTTATTTGGATTCATTAGTTTTTCTCTTACTGTCCTCTTTCTGTTCCAGGATCCAGTCTATAGTAACACATTGCATTTAGCTCTCATGTCTCCCCAATCTCCCCTTGTCTGTGACAGTTTCTTACTCTTTCCTTGTTTTTCATGACCTTGACTGTCTTCTCTGGAGTACTGGTCAGGTATCCTATAGAATGTCCTTCAACCTGGGTTAGTCTGTTGTTTTTCTTGTGATTAGACTGGGGTTATAGGTTTTTAGAAAGTATACGACAGAAGTGAAGTGCAATTCTCATCACATCATACCAAGGGGTACCTGATATACATATGACCTCACTGTTGATGTTAACCTCCATTTTTTTGGTGAAGGTAGGTTTGCCAGGTTTCTACACCATAAAGTTACTATTTTCCCCTCTTACTACTTTGTTCTTTGGATTCTAGCTCACCCTCAGGGAAAGGGGACTGGTGGGAATTAAGCTTCTTTGGAGTGTTTTAAGCAGAGGAGTAACACAATTTTATTTAACTTTAAAATATGGAATCTAAAAAAAATATGGAACTGATGAACCTAGTGGCAGGGCAGGAATAAAGAAGTAGACTTTAGAGAGTCAAGACTCCATAGAGAATGGACTTGAGGACACACGGTGGGAGGGGGAAGCTGGGGCGAAGTGAGAGTCGCATTGACACATATACACTACTGAATGTAAAGTAGATAGCTAGTGGGAAGCACATAGTACAGGGAGATCAGCTCGGTGCTTTGTGACCACCTAGAGGGGTGGGATAGGGAGGGTGGAAGGGAGGCCCAAGAAGGGGGGATATGGGGACATGTGTATGCATATGGCTGATTCACTTTGGTGTACAGCAGAAACTAACACAGTATTATGAAGCAATTATACTCCAATAAAGATCTATTAAAAAGTGTCACTCTGTAGGGAATAGACTGTAGGCAGCATGCAGGTGAGAGTTGGCAGCTGGGACTAGGGTGAGAGTTGTGGAAGTAATGAGAGTGGTTGACACCTGAGGATACCTAGGAGCTACTGCCCACAGGTCTTATATTGCCTTTCTGCCTTCACTGCCATGAGGGTAATGACAGATATTATCTTGTTTTACTAATTACAACATCACTTCCTGGAAGGACAGTGCTCTCCTTTTATAATTGTTGGGTATTGTAATTATTGTTGATCTATTTGTTTGCATTCCCAAAGTAAACCTAACTGGTTCCTTTAGCCAAGCTACAAATAGTACAGATTTGAAAGAGAGAGCGGTATTAGTGTAAAAATTTAAGGTAATCTAGGCTAGGGAATCTAACTTCTTCAAAACCTTTTATATGCTAGGCCCCATTTCAGGTGCTTTGTATTTGTTGTATGAGTTTCAAGGCTCACAAAAAGCAAGAATATAACTTTATTTTTCTATAAGTGAACTTAAACTTTATCTTAAACTTTTTTTGACATAAAAAATTCAGTCCAGTTATAGCTATGTCAACTCAGTCCCTTTAGCGATTACATTAGTCATTTCATACTTAAACCCATGCAAATCTGGACTTCCCTTCTTCTTCTTTTTCTTTCTGATATTAATTCTCAAACCGCAGAGATCTGTGAATATGCTGCTGTAGATGTGAAAGAGAGGAAGGTATATTTTTCTTGATCCTGATCTGTTGAGATCTTGCTCCATCTCCCATGAGCTAATAGTTGCTTGGTTTGGTCTTTGGGCATGTTCTTCTCCATGCTGCCAATCTCTTAAGAAATAATTGTATTCTCATTAGCTCCACTGAGAGACTGTACATGCTGTATGTTTCCGGCAGTGTGTCTTAATTCAGCCTTGAGACCTCTTATGGGTTTGTCAGCAGACAAGTGAGATTCAAATCCCTCTCTTCAGGGATCCTCGAACCTACACCTCCCTCCTCCAGCAGTGCCTCTTCCTACTGGGACTTGGCCTAAGGGTGCAGGATCTTGACCTCTAAATCAGCATATAACTTGTTCTCATCACTTCTCCCAGCCTGTAGACGCTCTTGTTTCTGAAGGGCTTGGAGGTAGAAGTGGAGGAGCTAGAAAGGGGGGCACACCCAGCCTGTAGTCTTCCCAAATCTATTGTTTTTTAGGAGCTAGGCCTTTGGAAAAATAAAATAAACAATTTACCTACTTTGTGTGCACTAGGCAGTGATAAATGGGAGGCTGCGTTAGAGGCTGGGGTACAGTCAAGGCCAGGATCTCATTTCAAGAGTTGGGTGGAAGAGCGCAGAAGTGAAAAACCAACTGGCAGGGCAATGCATGGGCTAACACTTCATATATCACCTGCCACGTGATGATTTCATTTGCTCTTTATATTGTTTCTATGAGTTTTATCTTCTTATTGCCATTTGGCCAATGAGAAAATTAGTTAAGAGAAGTTAAAAAAATTGTCCAAGTCTGTACAGATAGTATGTGTTGATAGAACCAGGAGTCAAAACCAGATCTGTTCTGACACCAACACCCATAATCAGCTCATAATCAAACTCACAGATTAACATTTTCCTTCCATCTGAATGAACCAAAGCATTCCAGGGTAAGCAAAGAATGGGCGCAGGTTACGGGTAGGAACTACCTATTGAGGGCACCTACTTGGTAAGTATGTGTCTAACATCTCCCTTTCTTTTTTCAGATTTCAACCTTCAACCAATAATTATTGAGCGTCCATAGTGTGGTGCAGGGATACAACAGTGAACAAGCCAGTTCTTGCTCTTAAGGAAGTTAGAGCCAGGGAGAGGAGAGAGACAAGTCAAAAGATACTTAAAATACAGCATCGTGAATTGCTACCAATGAATTGAAACGGCTTGATAAGAGAGACCTGGAAGGATCCTCTGACCTGGAGGATGTGAAAAAGCTTCCTGGGAAGAGTGGGATATCAAGAACAGAGCTTTAAAGAGGTTGTGGGTTGTGGGGTGGTGGAGGATGAAATGTGATAGCCCATTACAAATCTTCTGGGTCTTTTCCTAAGTGATGTTCTCCTCTGGCTCCTTCAGAGCAGGGTGAACTGAGCTCCAGTTGAGGCAGGGGCAAAGGAGGCCATCTATTCGTGGGCCCACCCCCTAAGATAATGAAGTCCTTGTCCTTAGCCAAAGGTTGGCTGTCCCTTGTCCCTAGTCTAACCATCCCTCAATGAACACTGCATCCTCTGTAGCCAAAGCTACCACTGCTTCTTACTGATTGCCTCTGAAAAGGCTTCCACTGTTTGGCATCCAGCCTGCTCACCTTCTAGCCCATGGAGTTCTTTTCACTGGCTTTCCTCCCCTCTGGCCTGAACTAGGCCGCATTTGGTGAGGTAAACACCACCAGGGCAATCAAATGCCGCAGAAAAACAGGAGAAAGATGCAAAGCAAACTACACCATTTCCTCCTCCCAGGATTTAGAGGCCCTAGGAAGAGCCGAGGGGAGGATGCTCTTGGAGACTGCTTATTCTTACTTGAACAGGCAGTGTTTAAAAGAAAGAAAAGAAATGTAGTTATTTTCAAAATTTGGCCTTTTCCTTCCATTCTCTCCCCACTACAGGCTTCTATTCAGAGATTCATTTTCTCCCTCAGACATTTCAGCTTCTGAAATTATTTCACAAAAAGCATGATATATATTTTTTCCTTATATGTTTTTTGAGGTGATGGTGAATTGCCCCAATTTCCAGCATTTTCTGCCAGTTGCTTCAGCAGGGGAAAACAGAACACACTTCTGCAGCTGCATCTGCCGGAATGAAGCCCCAGGGCCGGTGGCTGGATGGTGATGTTTGTCCTCGGGGGCTTAGATGCTCTAGGGGAGCACCTTACCCTGTGTGCAGATGTTTATGCTTCTGGGGACAACGGAGTCCCTGGCGCCTGGGGAAGAACAGAATGTGATCCAATGGCCTGCATGTTGGGCTGGGCTTCTCTTCTTGAAGCCAAGGGTCTGGTGCTGCCCTGAGGAGGGATCCTGGAGCAAGTCCCCTCCTTCTCTGGCTGTTTCTGGACAGATTTGAGCAAGCCACATTTACATACTTTGTTGTCTTCAGAAATACGGTGGGGATTTTGTGCCCTCGACCCTCCTACCTGCACACTTCCTGGAGGCTATACTTTAAGCGACCTACCTTAAAAAACCCCAAACAGAAAATCAGAATTTGTGAAAATGATGGTGGGAGAGAAGGGAGGGGGGTGTTGAATATTCATGCTACCACATTTGTTCTTTATATACCAACATCTAAATGATTCAATTTAAAGAATGAATGTGACATACACCTTCTTCATGAGCAGATACATGTAGTTGATGGGAGAAAAGAAACAGAATTTGTTGAGTGACTTTGTCCTCTGTTACCTCATTGAGTCTTCACAACAACTGTATATTGCAGATAGCATTATTCTTATTTTCGAGGTGAGGAATTGAGGCAGAGAGGTCACATAATTAGCAAATCAAGTAGCTAAAATTGAGCAAGCCAAGAGTCCAACCAGGCACTGTGAGACGCCTTAGGGTGTCTGCCATGAATCAGGGTCCCCTGCTAGTGCCCTTGGCAGTCACTTCCCTCCTCAGAGTCTGATCCTCAGGAGAATCTTGTCTTTGTGGCTTCACAGGGTTGTTGTGACAGCCATGACCTCGAGGCACTGTGGCGAAGTGATTCGTAAATGACAATGCATTCTACAAATACCAGAGGGAATCGGTATTATGTCATTGCCACTGAGTAAGGCACATCTATTGCTGAATTCCTGAACTACTTGGCTAAAGGACTTGCTGCGTAGTTTTGTCTCCTGTAGCAGAATACTGACTGAGGCTTCTTGTCACCTGGGCACATGCCCCATGCTGCTTTGTTGGATACACACCGATGCAAAGTGCAGGCCTTATGGAAGGCACTTAATGCCCATAAAGAGGGTATGTGGGGTTATCCTTGAAAGCAGGGCTGCTGGAGCCAAATTGCCTGCCTCTGTCGCTTGGCAGCTTTGTGCCCTTGGCCAAGTTACTTAACTTCTCTGTGTCTTAGTTTTCTCATCAGTAAAATGGGCCTACTAACAGCATCTATCTCATATCATTATTGTGAAGATGAAATGAGTCAATCCAGGCACAGTTCTTAGCACAAGAGTGGAACATAGTAAGTGCTGTTGCACCTGCTAGTTGATTTTGACCAACTTGATAGCATTTGCAGGAGGCACACGCTGGTGTCAACAGTAAGCTTCCTGGTAGAGTGCTACACTGTGGTAGGCTCCAGATCAGGGGCTTTCCCTGTGAATATTATTCCCTAAGACTCACAAAGAAATGGTTTCTATGACTAGTACTTTCCCTGGAACAAGTGCTGTGGCAGCCTGGTTAGGGTCTAGGTGTGACACTGCCTGATTTGACTCACCTTTCCAGTCTCATGTCCTGCCGTATCATCCTAGAACTACACATCCACCCATGCTGTACCCTTTTAGGTTTTAGAATGTGACATGATCTCTTCCCTCTCTAACACGCTATTCCTTCTGTATGCTTGGAATGCTTTTTCTTTGCTATCATAGCCCCAGACCCACCTGTGAGCTTGCTCACATCTCTCTACATATCCCTAAGGTCTCAGTTTAGATGTCATTTTGGGGGGATGTTTGTCCTGATGCCCTTAGACTGGTTTGGAAAAAAGTATTAGGATGCAGTACAGTCTCTAATAATTATTGAAATGAAAACTGTGACCCTGAAAACTCTGTAAAGTAATGACATTTGCTTAACCAATTATACATTTGTTTTATGCAAATAGCAAGCTATTTTAAAAATATCAACTGCAAGTAATTTATATGTTATATTCTTTGCTAATTCAAGGTAGTTTACTCATGTTCTGAATTATACAAATTTCCTTTTTTCTTCTGTTTTTTTTTTTTGGCTACCTATCCCCTTGTGCTACCTCTTGACAAAATCAGGATTGATTCCTCCCACCCGCCCTCCTTTTAAAGAAACAGTGAATTGAAACTTTCATACCACTGAAAAATCTAGAAAACATCAAACGGCTTCTACCTTTCCTTTTAAAAATTTATCTGAAATACTACTGTACAACATTCAGATATTGCTCATTGGTTTCAGCCCTCATTTTGTAAACAAAAACAATAGAAAAAAGACAGAAAGCTTTATACCTAAGCTTAACAGTGTTATCTGTGAGAGGTAGGTAAAAGTGGATTTTAGTTTACCCCTTTTGTTTCCTCTGTATTCTCTAAATTTCCTAAAATTAATGTACTTCGCAATAGCAAAAAGTTATTAAAATTTAAAAACAAAAACAAAGACAACTGCAATGTTCTCTAAGTTCATTTTCAATTGACAAGATTCAATAAACAATGACTGTTGAGGGAATATTTTTTAAAAGTGGACCATTTTCCTGCCTTCAAGGAGATGAACATCCAGAAGACTAATTGATCAGAGAGGAGCTCTAAGAAAGACACTCCTTCAGCTGCTGCACTGAATTCCACTCCCCCACCCCCACCATTTCCTTCTTCCTTCTAACTTTCCCACCCCTACTTCTACTTTCCTTTTTAATATTTTTTAATTACATAAGTTGCAGGTGTACAGCATTATAATACGACATCTGTATACACAAAGTGATCACCACCACAATTCTAGATACCACCCATCACCGTACAGTTGACCCTCTTTGCCCATTTTTCCCACCCCTGCAACTCCTCTGCCCTCTGGTAACCACTAGTCTGATCTCTGTATCTATGAGTTTGTTTTCATTTTATTTTTTCATTTGTTTGGCTTTTTTAGGATTCCACATATAAGTGAAATCACATGGTATTTGCCTTTCTCCATCTGACTTATTTCACTTAGCGTAATACTTTCAAGGTCCATCCATGTTATCACAAATGGCAGGATTTCATTCTTTTTTATGGCTGAGCAGTATTCCATTGTGTATATATACCACATCTTCTTTACCCAATCATCCATTGATGGACATTTAGGTTTTTCCATATCTTGACTATTGTAACTAATGCTGCAATGAGCATAGGGGCGCATATATCTTTTTGAATTAGTGTTTTTGTGTTCTTTGGATAAATACCCAGAAATGGAATAGTTTGATCTTATGATACTTTTATTTTTAATTTTTTGAGGAATCTCCATACTGTTTTTCATAGTGGCTGCACCAATTTATAGTCCCATGAACAGTGTATATAAGGGTTCTGTTTTCTCCACATCCTCCCCAACATTTATTATTTCTTGTCTTTTCAATAATAGCCATTCTAACACAGGCAAGATGATATCTCACTGTGGTTTTGATTTGCATTTCCCTAATAACAAGTGATGTTGAACATCTTTTCATGTGCCTGTTATTCATCTTTATGTCTTCTATGGAAAGTTGTCTATTCAGATCCTTTGCCCATTTTTAATTAAGTTTTTTTTTATTGTTGAGTTGTAGGCATTCTTTAAATATTTTGGATATTAACCCCCTATCAGATGTATGATTTGAAAATATCTTCTCCCATTCAGTACGTTGCCTTTTCATTTTGGTGATGGTTTCCCTTGCTGTGCAGAAGATTTTTAGTTTGATATAGGTCCATTTATTTATTTTTGCTTTTGTTTCCCTTGCCTTTGGAGTCAGAGCTGCAAAAACATTGCTAAGACCTATGTCAGTGAGGTTACTGCCAATGTTTTCTTCTAGGAATTTTATGGTTTCAGGTCTTACATTCAAGTCTTTAACCCATTTTGAGTTAATTTTTGTGTGTGGTGTAAGATAGTGGTCTAGTTTCATTTTTTTGCATGTGGCTATCCAATTTTCTCAACACCATTTATTGAAGAGTATCTTTTCTCCATTGTATGTTCTTTGCTTTTTTGTCATAAATTAATTGCCCATAAATCTGTGGGTTTATTTCTGGGCTCTCAGTTCTGTTCCACTGATCTGTGTGTGTCTGTTTTTGTGCGAGTACCATACTGTTTTAATTACTATAGCTTTGTAGTATAGTTTGAAATCAGGGAACATGATACCTCCAGCTTTGTTCTTCTTTCTCAAGATTGTTTTAGCCCTTTTTTACATCTTTCTTTCTTACTTTTTTTTTTTAAAACCTACCATATCTGCCTTCTTGACCCTTTTTTTTTTTTTGCGGTATGTGGGCTTCTCACTGTTGTGGCCTCTCCCACTGCAGAGCACAGGCTCCAGATGCGCAGGCCCAGCGGCCATGGCCCATGGGCCCAGCCACTCCGCGGCATGTGGGATCCTCCCAGACCGGGGCACGAACCCGTGTCCCCTGCATCAGCAGGCGGACTCTCAACCACTGCGCCACCAGGGAAGCCCCTGCCTTCTTGACCTTTATCTCAGTCCCTCTATTCCAGTTATACCCTCTTCAGAGAAGATTGTTCACCCTTCTTTCCAAGCCTTCCTCATTACAGTGTTTTCTCTCTATCTTCCACTTAGTTACTCCTGACTTTTTTTCAGTGATGGGGGCAAGGAAAGCATATAATATTAAATTCTAAGATATTTTTAGTTAGTGCTTAGAGTTTTTCCTAAACAAAACTTTTCACATAAGCTTTTCACAGACCTCAAAATAGGATTTTAGTGTTTTTAAAAATTTTTATTTATATTACAAGCAATATACAAGAGAAATTAGCTATTGGAAATTGTGTTTTCAGAGACCCTTGGCTAGATTTCCTGTTACAGGCCTAAAGGGCCCTGTCACTTTCCATACATTTTATGATATTTACCTCTCTCTTGCAAAGATCTAGAAGTAGGAAGTTGTGACTCTTATCTACTATTTTAGAGTATGCCTCACCAAGATCTATCTGCACCTTTCTCAGAAAGATAAATTTTACATTTCAGGAAATAAAATATGTGATTCTTCCTTGCAAGAAATCTCTCTGCAAAAATCATCTTCTGGTCTTTACTACAACTGAAGACCAGAAGAGGGTCTGTCCAATGAACCCATCTCAAATGAGTAATCATGCTATAATTGCACTTCTCCACTGCCAATCATTCCTGTCTAAAGAGAGGTTGGGAAGGAGGTCAGAAATCCTCTCCCCCGAAGCAAATACCCTTGTATACAAAATTCATTGTGCCTGTTCCTCCAAAAAAAATGGGGATCCAGATCAGTTTGGATATTTGATTTAAAAAATAGTAGAGGGCTTCCCTGGTGGCGCAGTGGTTGAGAGTCCGCCTGCCGATGCAGGGGACACGGGTTCGTGCCCCGGTCTGGGAAGATCCCACATGCCGCGGAGCGGCTGGGCCCGTGAGCCATGGCCGCTGAGCCTGTGCTCCGGAGCCTGTGCTCCGCAAGGGGAGAGGCCACAACAGTGAGAGGCCCGCCTACCGCAAAAAAAAAAAAAATAAATAAAAAATAAAAAATAGTAGAAACTAGCATTATAGGCGCAACATACTATCTCATTATTGTTTTAACTGGCATGTCTTTACTTGTGAGTCTGAACATTTTCCCATATATTTGTTGGATATATATGTATATATATATATATATATATATATATATATCTACACATATAGCTTAATATATATCTCAATATAAATATATATAATTTTGAATATTTTCTATGTATCCCCTTTGCATTCTTTTCTATCGCTATGATCGTCTCCATATTGATTTATATGAACTCTTCATACATTAAGACACTATCTTTTTGTCCCGTGTGTTTCAAACATCATTTTCCAGTGTATGTGCTTTTAGTTTTGTTTCTTATATGGAAAATAGAAAAAATATGTAGTTGAATCTTGATCTTTTAAAAATGTGTTCTAAAAATTATTTTTTGTTTTCCCTGTTTCTGACACATGAGAGAAAGAGAGAGAGAGAGAGAGAAAGAGACAAGTAATCCAGTGTTTTCAGTGAGTTAATAATCAGCCTCTAAATGTTATTGAATCTGAGGGTTAGAAATCAGTTATGTCCCAATTACTTATTTAGAAAAAAAATCAAGTGGTGGGAGGAGAGGAGGAAACATAAATTGGTATTAATTCTGAAGAAAAATGGCTATGGCTGTGCTCACTGACTCTCCCTGTTTTACCGTGCAGAATGGAAAGGGACCTCAGGGTCAGAGGTCCTTTCATCCCCCACATCCCCCCTCCCATCCAGTCAGAAATCCTGCCAGTAAGATTTCTACCATCTCCTTGACAACGGCCAGAATAGTTCAATGCTCCCACTACAATTTTGGAGGTCAGTTGTATATACCTTCCTTATATTTTGCTGAAATTTGCCTGCCTGTAAGCTCTACACACCAAGCCTAACTCTGCTCTTTGGAGGCACAGAGACAAAGTTGGTCTAGCTGGGAAAACGTCAACAATTCAGAGAAGGCTGATATCACATCTGAGATGCCTCCTTTCTAGAACACTTTGAAATCTTCTCTCTGTTCCTCTTCCCACACAGTGTGGGACTCCCCTTTAGCCTGTTTGCCATCTCCTGGACACATCCCAGTGTTCGTCTGTCTCTTCTCTTGTGGGCTCCCCCCATCCCCAACTGAATGCAGAATTCTGTGTGAGGTGAATGGGGGCAGAACTGGTGAAAATATGACATTCTCAAGTCCCTTCTCTCTGCTCATCTCCTTTTGCTGTTTTTTACTTTTCCAGCCACTCTCTCTGTGTCTCAGAAACCCAAGAGCAGGTGACCTGGCACCTTGCCTTGCCTTTGCTCCATTCTACCCTTATGTGGAAGTTTGTTTGTTTTTGTTTGTTGGGCTTGTTTTTGTGAACAGAACCCTGATAAACTTCTTACTTAGCTGTCTGGCAAGAGCTTGTTGGGGAACACTTATTTTCTTCCACTTCCCTTTCTCCTAGTTTGCAAGCCCCTGCCTTTTGCTGGCAAGAGCATCAGTCTTCATCCTGGGTTTGTGGGTCAAGGCTTTGGTTTTGGCCCTTGGCCTCACTATCCAGTTGGTCTGGTATTCAGGACTGGCTTGTCTGGAGCCTTCCACTGAGACTTACCTAGGGTGCCTGGGGATGCAGGGAGGGGAAGGGCAGGGCTGGGGTAAAGCAAAGGTGGGGTGAATAGAGGCCAGTGGGGCTGGGCTGCATGGGAAACCAACTTCTTTCTCTAAATCAGTTGGGTCTGGCAATGGTAGGGCTTGTAGGTGGCAGAGGTGCACACTGGCTGGCAATGCCAACTGCTGCTTTTCATCAAGCACTGACCCTGGCACTGTGCAGCTAACAGCATTACAGGCATTGTCCCATTCAATTACAGCAGCAAACTCAAGAAGAAGGTCCTATTCCTGTGCTCATTTTACAGAAGAAGAGATAGTAAATTAAAGAGGTTAAATAACTTGCCCAAGGCCACAGTGTTTGTAAGGAGCTAAGCTGGGCTTTGAACCCAGATAGTCTGGGTGCTTGTGCTCCTAACCACGGTGCTATGCCCTTCTTCCACCCCTCCCTCTGCCACCAATTCTGCTCAGTTCTATGGCCTGCCATGGTTCAGCAGCAGCTCTAAGACCTGGGGAGGACCATGTTCAGGCCTTTTTTCATTAGTTGGCAGCAGCATCCTGGAAACCTGTGAGTTTATGCTCCTCAATTTTCCACCTCTGAGCTAAGGCCGCCTACACTCTCCTAACGTGTGCAGGCAGCAAACATTCAGGTAGCAAGAGAACATTTCTGCCAGAAGTGGTTTTATGTCAGTTTTGCTATCAGCATCTCCATATTCAGGGATAAAAACCCAGTAGCAAAACCAAGTATGTGTTTCCCTTGAATGGGAAGCCTCTTTAAAACATTGCTATTAATTATTCAAGTTGGCTGAGGTTGTATACTTAAAATATTTTTTCTTCCAGTAGACATAGGAAAAATAAATGCTCTGGCCTTTTCTCTGTGATTTTTGATGTCTTGGCATGCCAATGCCTGAGAAAACTTAAGCCACAGAATGAGTAATACGCTGTAGCTAAGGACAAGTGTTTCAATTGCCCAAGGTTGTGGAAATGTTATTGCAACATGGGAATCAGACCTTTAGAAGGAAAGAGAGAGAGGGAGAAGGAGAGAGGAGGAAGAAGCCTGCCATCCTCTACTGAAAAAATTCTTTCCACTTTAAGGATTTTAATTTGCCTTTCTTCAATGCAACATAATATTGTAGTTATTATCTCCTTGGATTTACACATTATATTGACAGGGCTCAGTGATCCTTGGGTTTGTGAGTGCTCTCCTAAGAATGGAGTATTTTCATATTTATTATCACTGCGTGTGTTCGTGTGTGAGAGAGAGCCAGGATTAGAGAAATGTTTCCACACTGAAAGATAGCAGATCTGAGGTATCAAGAACTGCCAGCAAAGTGGTGAGGGACAGGAGAAGAAACGAGAGAGCTTTTTTTTAAAATCTTGGCTGCACCCTGTGGCTTGTGGGATCTCAGTTCCCTGACCAGGGACTGAACCCAGGCCACGGCAGTGAAAGCGCAGAATCCTAACAACTAGACCACCAGGGAACTCCCCAGAGAGGCTTATTTTTATAGATTCATGAACTCTGTGCCTTAGAGGCAAAGTGCAACTTTCCAAGAAAAACACCTAAAGTCTTGGCATAAATACTACATGGCACATAGTAGGTGTACTCAATACATGTCAATTCTAGTCTCTTCCCCTCCAATAATATAATCGTATTTACCATAGACTTGCCACTTCCATAACAACTAAAATGAATTGGTGCTGTCCCACAAAAGTCAGATTTCTGTGACTCTGTAGTTGTTTACTTTTAATTTTGATCCTAATTACATCACTAGGAACCCTCCAGCAACATTTATCTAAGTATGGTTCTAGCTTACATGGCTTCGCCTGTGTTCTCTCTCTCACCTGTTTGTACCAGGGTATAACTTAATCTTCTGCCTTTTTGTTTTCTTTCTGCCTAAGTGAAAAGCAAGAATGCCGAGATTGCTCCTCGACGCACCTGTGCACTGTTGCAGAGCGACTGATCTTGAAGGAAGGCTGGTTTTGCCACACAGGTGGTGACTGGGAGGCCTCAACAAGCCTCCAAATAAAGAGGGGAAAAAACCAAAGCCCGGATAGCTGGAGGTAGGGGCTGGGATGAGGGAAGGGAACACCTTTGACGGGGTATTTAGCAGATGTTGCTTAATTACTCTGGGTGCCAAAATAGAATTAGAAAGGCAAATGTCACAGGGAAGTAGAATTTTAACATGTGTGCATGTGCACACACACCTACCGCCCCCTCTTCCCCCTCCTGTCTGAGGTGTGCCCTTTCTACATTTTCTTTCTCAGGTGGCTCCTCTTCCTTGACACTGTCTCAGAAAATGAAAGATTGAGAGACTCCATCCAGTTAACCCCATGCACTGTTAGAGAGAAGGGTCAGAGGTGGACTGCCGCCAGATGGAGCTAAGTTTTCTTTGGGGTTGAATCACTTTTTTTTTCTCAACCCAGAATATAATGTTTCAATATTTTCACCACACACTAAAGAAGAACTGAACAAAGCACACAGTTACTATTGGCATTTTAGGTGCTAGTGCAGCATGCAAAACAAGGTGTTTAGATTTTGGAGTTTTGGAACACAAACTCAAATGCTTTGTCAGAATGTTATTTGTTGTATAATATGTGGTGTTTGTGAGAATGTGGGTATGTTGAATCGACTTTTCCCATAAGCTATATTGTCAACATCTTTCAAAATTTAAAATGTCATGCATTTGGATGAAGTGACCCCTTTTCTAGAAATTTATTCTCGGGAGAAAATTAGAAAAGTATTCAAAGATACATTTATAAGATTGTTCATCTCAGCTTTATTAAAAAGACTGAAAAATGGGGAATAAGCTACATGCCCACTAATAGGAAATTATTTAACTGAATTACAAAATGACCCCCAAATGGAATAAATACTCAGTGGCTGTTCAAAAGGAGGATGTAACTCTGTATTTATTGATATAGAAAGGAATCTAGAATATATTGTTAAGTGAAAAGTAAATCATGGAACTATATGTTTAATATTATTCCAATTGGATGGATATATTTATATTTATACATAGATTTATATTATATACATGAAGAATTTATTTGTGTATAATGGTCTTTGGAAAAGGGGGGTATTGTAGAAGGACTTTGTATTTTATACACTTCTGACTTGCTTAAAAAAAATTTTTTATGATGAATGGTGTTATGTTTCATAATCAGCCAAAACAATAATAATAAAGAAGAAAAAAGAACCCAAGGGGCACTCAAATGAAAGAAACCCTGAATTCTACTGCTTCTACTAATTTCTCTCATTTGTAATATGACCATTGAATTGGATACGCTCAACTTCTGATCAGCTAAGTAGGTACATGGGCCTAGGCTATTTACAATGGACTAAAGAAACAGTAAAAGATAAACAAGTACAAGATAAACAGTATGAAAATATGATATAAATTGGTGGGGACTGCCATAAATAACACACTGGTCTATTTAATGAAATAATATATGACAGGCACCTGATGAGCTTGTGAATTGAATATCATGTGAAAATAAGGTCACTGGACGTTACAGTAAATGATAGGGGCCACCGCCGGGCGATGATAGGCACTGTATTCAATGCTGTGGGAAGTATGATTCTCTCTCCAACCTCTTTTCTTTCTGAGAGACCCAGCGGTGGGCATTAGAGACTTTCAGTCTACTTTGCCTTTATTTTGGACTGAGACTTAGATGTTATCATGTAAAAATATCCCTGCTAATGCATATTAAGATGTGACATGCTTCCTTTTTTTTATTTTGTATGCCTTTGTATCATTAACCTGAGAGGAAAAAAAAAGAACTCATATCCCGACGTGTAACTAAAAACCTCCCGGTGGGATTTGTTTAGTGTGAGAGCGTGATTAGTAATTTTTAGTGATTAGTAATTTTCTCCCTCAGGTGGTTTTTCTGCATTCCTGTAGAGATCGTGTACACAACAGGGCTGCCAAGTGAGAAGAAAAGGCTGAGGCAGAAAACATCACACTTTAGAAAACAGTATGTGTGTGTGCGTGTGCATGTGTGCACATGTGTGTTTTAAACAACTATTTTAGTTACTTTGACAAATGAAGTGCTTTGATTTGGAATCATTGCTTTTATGTCATATATTCTCTGGTCTTGCAAAAAGTTCCATTATGCAATAATTTTATACAAGGGAGTTATACCTGTATTTCTATCCATTCACAACCCATCTCCCTCACACCCGTTCTATCCCACATTGGTGTTGGAGAGCAAGCAATTCTAAAAATCTTAGCATAAGGCATAAATCTTAGCACATCTGCCCTGGTGGCGCAGTGGTTAAGAAGCCGTCTGCCGATGCAGGGGACACGGGTCTGAGCCCTGGACCGGGAAGATCCCACATGCCGCGGAGCAACTAAGCCTGTGCGCCACAACTACTGAAGCCCGCGTGCCTAGAGCCCGTGCAACAAGAGAAGCCACCACAATGAGGAGCCCGCGCACAGCAATGAACCTTAGCCTCCGCTCACCACAACTAGAGAAAAGCCCGCGCGCAGCATCAAAGACCCAATGCAGCCAAAAATAAATAAAATAAATAAATTTATATATTAAAAAACCTTAGCTTAAGGAGGCCTCGGGGGTTTTTTTGCAGTTTTTTGTAGGGCCCACTGTGGAAATCATGGGATTGAGGAAGGAGTTTAGCTTTTTAATTAACAAAAGGAAAAAAAGACTGCAGAGGTCTGCAATAAGAGCTCCAGGAAGGGACAGCCAGTTTTTAGTGTCTCTCCAGGTCAACCCCAATCCACTTTCCCAGTAAAGTTGGCATTCACATGAACTCACACACACCCCGACAGTTGGGTTGCTAGCAAGAGTGTGTAGTTGTTTTTCTCCCTGCCACTCCCTGGGGATTGAAGTTACTTAGCACAAAGATTAAGCAACCTGTGTGGCCTCAGGATTTTCCCACTTGCATAATCTTATTTTTGCATATCCATAGACACATATACTAAGTCCAGTGACCTCTTTGGTAACTGCAAGCTCTTCAGAATGTTGCTTTCTGAACCCATGCAAGTGATACACTGTGTTTGGGTTACTCTTTGGTTTCTAAGGCTGAAGTTGGCACTTAGGACAGTAAATGAAATAAGCTTTAAAGTTGAGAGTTAATGCATCTGCAGTGTAAACTAGGCATTCTCATACGCAGTACCTCATGTATTCCTTACAAAATCCCTACTAGATGGATACTCTTGTGTCATTTAGTAGAAAACTAAGGCTTTCGAAGACTAAATGAGTGGCCCAAGCCACTGATGGAGTGACTGATGGAACTGACATTCATACCTGGGTCTGCTTGAAAATCTCTGCCATTTAAGACAACAAGAGAGCAGGGGAACTGAAAGCAGAAGCACCAAACAACCCACATCTTTATCATTTTGCTCAAGGCTTTCTTTGAACCTGAGAAAGGAGTCATCTGCATTCTAACATAATACCCTCAGAAATTATACATCACTCACACTTAAAAATATCTTTACTCCTGGCTGTACACATTATCTATGATGATAAAATCACAGGAAACAAGAAGAAAATAGATACATGAGCTCTAACACTATCTACCACCTCAGATTCATCAATAGTTTCTCAATAATTTCAATTTACACACACACACACAGAGGTCATAGGGGAGAAAAGAAGCATAGGCACAAATGCTAAGAAATATAGAACTAAGTTAACCACTATTTCATTTCACCTTCCCATGAAATACATGGGCCAAAATGGCAGAAGGAAAGAGAACATATTAGTGCTGCAGATGATCTGCTAACTATATAATCATTCTATTCCATTTCTTCTCTCCATAGATATCCATTCTTAACTATTTGGTGTATATTTTCTAGACCTTTCTCTATGCAAATATACATAAATATGAATATATATATAAATATAGACAAATAGAAAATACATACCTGTAAGTATGTATACATACATGACAATATATATGTGCATATATATGCAATATATATTTATATATGATAATATATTACACATATACATGTACACATATATATGCATATACATACACTTATATATAGGCTTTTTTAAACCAGTTTGATCATACTAAGCAAATTATTCAGCCCCTTGCATATTAAACATAAAAATATATCCTGGATTTCCCTAATTCCTTTGACTCGAATAATATTCTACTGTATGGATACATTATAATTTATTTACCAGTTTCTTTGTTAATGGCCTTACAATGGCTTTTGTTTTTTTACAGTCACAAATAATGTGTAACTAAGCATCTTTGCAATTACACCCTTGCACACTTATGTATCTGTAAGTTAGATTTCTGGAACTGAAATGACTGGATCAAAGTGTTTACACTTTTTTTTGATAGATACTGCCAAGTTGCCTCCAAAAAACTAAAATTTTCAGCCATAAAAAAGAACAAAATAATGCCATTTGCAGCAACATGCATGGACCTAGAGATTGTCATACTGTGTGAAGTAAATCAGACAGAGAAAGACAAATATCATATGATATCACTTAAATGTGGAATCTAAAAAGCACAAATAAACTTATTTACAAAACAGAAACAGAGTCACAGATGTAGAAAACAATCGTATGGTTACCAGGGGGAAAAAGGGGGAAGGGATAAATTGGAAGATTAAGATTGACTACTATATATAAAATAGATAACTGATAAGGACCTACTGTATAGCACAGGGAACTCCACTCAATACTCTGTAATGGCCTATATGAAAAAAGAATCTAAAAAGAGTGGATATATGTATTTGTATAACAGATTCACTTGCTGTACACCTGAAATTAACACAACATTTTAAATCAATTATACCCCAATAAAAATTTTTAAAAATAGGGCAAACCAGGGCCTCCCTGGTGGCGCAGTGGTTGAGAGTCCGCCTGCCGATGCAGGGGATACGGGTTCGTGCCCCGGTCTGGGAGGATCCCATATGCCGCGGAGCGGCTGGGCCCGTGAGCCATGGCTGCTGAGCCTGCGCATCCGGAGCCTGTGCTCCGCAACGGGAGAGGCCACAACAGTGAGAGGCCCGCATACCACAAAAAAAAAAAAAAAAAAAAAAAAAAAAAAAAAAAAAAAAAAAAAAAATAGGGCAAACCAGAGAATAAATGCAGCATTGCTACCACCAGGCAAAGCCAATTACCAGGTTATAGTAGGTTTATCCACACGAACTATTAAAAACAACTCCAGTTGTTTAGATACCTAGATATGACCTAAAAGATTTTCCATGAAGCACTAATAAATGATTGGTTAAATATGCCTAGATGCTACAAAAGCACAAACAATATGTGGATTTCTTTGGTTAGCCAAACGTTCTGCTTTGAATGTGAAAATGTTATGTTAGAATGATTAAAGGAGATTTCATGTTTAATCTGGTCTGGTTCACCAGAACTTTACAAATAGTCAACTACAGAAATCCTGCTTCCTCCCATTCTCCCACCTTAGTGTTTAAAGCCAAGGTTAATAGTGAAAATCAAATATTCTGGGTTTTTTTTGCATACTGAATTCCTTTAAAAGAAGCCTGAAGAGGTCAACTGAGTGTTTTAACTAAATTGAACAGAGTGTTAGAAAGATTTTCTTGAAATATAACTAGTTTTAGTTTGACAAAGTCCATGTGAAATATAAGAATATTTTGAATGTAAAAATATTGCTTTGGCAATGTAGTCATACTTGTATACATAATGTTAGAACTTGCAGAGTAGTTTATAACCCAGTCTGTAGTGTTTGGGGGTAAATTTCTCTATGGTTTCCAAGTACAATTACACATGGTCTTTCTGCTAACTCTTTTCTCCTTCTCCCTCCTCCACTTCTTTTCCTCTTCCCATTCTCCCTTCCCTTTTGTGATAGATAACTTTATAACACCAGACTTCAAAAAGGGAAGCATTAAAAATTAAATTTAGAATGCCATGGTCCTTCTTAATGGTGGCTTTCATTTCTTTTTTAAAAAATTAATTAATTAATTAATTTTCGGCTGCATTGGGTGGTCGTTGCTGCGCGCGGGCTTTCTCTAGTCACCGCCAGCGGGGGCTGCTCTTTGTTGCAGTGCATGAGCTTCTCATTGTGGTGGCTTCTCTTGTTGCGGAGCACGGGCTCTAGGTGTGCGGGCTTCAGTAGTTGTGGCACATGGGCTCAGCTGTCGTGGCTCGCGGGCTGTAGAGCACAGGCTCAGTAGTTGTGGCGCATGGGCTTAGTTGCTCCACGGCACATGGGATCTTCCCAGACCAGGGCTTGAACCCGTGTCCCCTGCATTGGCAGGCGGATTCTTAACCAGTGCACCACCAGGGAAGTCCCATGGCTTTCATTTCTAATAAGCAAAAACTTGGATTTAAGATGTTCATCACATCTGGCAAATAAAACACCAAACAAATAAAAATTAAGGAGTCCTAAGTCCTCTGAAACCAAGTGGTAGTGCCTTCCTGAGCTGATGGTCTGGGCAGTCAGGGGCCCTCACGATTTCATCAGATGCTATGACAAACTAGAATAAGCAGGTGAGCTCTTTGCTCCTTCCTGCACTGGGGGTTATGGGGAAAATGACTCATACCTGCTGGTGTTTGGGCGTGGCTCTGGAAATCTTAAGTTATTCCTCTTCTAGAGACTATGGAAAGAGGTAAACCAATTTGTATAGAGAAATGACTGCTGCTTCTCAAAGTGGAGGTCCATTCCCATCTTCTCTGAGATGTCAGAAATGCCTGTGAGGCTTCTGAGACCGTGCCCTTTGCCAGGCCTCTGGATTTCCAGTGAAGCCCAGTGCTCTTTCCCCACAGCACAGCTGCCTCCTGGTTGGGCTACAACTACTAGTCATTTACCCTTCCTATTCACCATTACTAATCAATCACCTTCTCATGCCCAGAAAGGGAATCTCAACACCGTCAATGGGCCTCACCTTATCATTTTTCTAGCTATGTTTTTTCTTTGCTGCTTTAGTGGGGGCCCTCATCTTAGGAACACTGACACATATATAGTGAGGCTGTTACTGTACCCCAGTAACCTTTGAGAAAATAAGTTGACATCAATCGCAATAACTCACATTTCAATGGCTAATTTTAATGTTCCCACATAACACAAGTCTTTAGACCCTCTGTTCAAAGTCATTCTCAGTTACTTCTGGTATTACTCAGTTGCTTTTCAGTGACTTCATGGGGGTTTCCATGAGCTCATGATCAGTTCTATGCAGTTCTGCTCTAGATCTCCCTTTTGATGCCCACGGCCATCAAAGCCAAATCTGTGAAACCAAATAAGAGAGACTCCTCATTTTTTGCCAATCTTCATGAGAATGTTGATTATTTTCTAGTATATTCCCAGGTTGAAACCCTGTGAAATGCCAGAACAGTACCCCACCTAGTTTCCATTCCACTGGAACCACACAGCCTCACATAGTAATTAGGAGAAAACTCCTCTTTCTCAGTGTATTGCCCTTTGTTACCTGGTTATGAAAAAAAGCACTATCTGTGTTCCAACTTTTCACAAAATCCTCAAGAAAACAACTCTTTTGTCTTCTGATTGAAGCCTTGTTTTCACAAGGTATTTTGGATGGGGTAAAGGAAAACAATCTGCTCTTCATCTTTCCTTGTCTTGTTCTACGTGTCTGTAACAAAACTCTTCCTCATGGACTTTTGGCTCCTGTTTGTGTGTTTATGTTTTGGGGGCATTCCTCCTCCCTTTTAAGGAGACTGCTCAGAATCCCATAGCATGCATCCAGAACCTGATCACCTGGCAACAACTAGCTGCAAGGGAGGCTGAGAAAATGTGGCCTTTATTCCATGTGTTGATGTACCTAGCTAAAAATGAGTATTCTGCTTAAAAAAAGGGAGGAAGAGAACACATTTTGGCACAGACAACCAGCAATCTCTGCTACAGGTTTTAACCCACCTTTCCAGTTTTTTCTCCTACAATCCACATTTTGTGTGGAAAACTCCCAGTTTGCTCACTGATCTAAATATGATACAACTTTTTCCATGTCTGTGCCCTTGCTCATCATGTTCCCTCATTTGAAATGCCTCTGGACTCCTTTTCTTTTTCTGAGTTATCATCTTTCAAGCCTCAAATTGGAGCTTTCCTCCGACATAAAGTGGTGATTACATTTTCTTCTGGAGTCCAGTGTTCTTGTCTCTACCATTTACGGCAACATTCACCTTTTAAAATTTATACCCGGGACTTCCCTGGTGGTCCAGTGGTTAAGACTCCAAGCTTCCACTGCAGGGGGTGTGGGTTCAATCCCTGGTCAGGGAACTAAGATCCCACATTCTGTGCAGCATGGCCTAAATACATACATACATAAATAATTTAAAAAATTTATACCCAATGCCTTCCTTTTAAGCCTGTCAGTGCAAGGGCTAATAGGTTTTCTGAAGCAAAGAAGCTAGCATGATATGTTACTGACAGCCAGTGCTTGGCAATTATTTATTTTTGTTGTTGCCGATAACCTAGGCTAAAGTTTGATGAGGAGTATTAAGGACTGTGTAATAGTTCTGGACTGAGGATAGTTCAGTCAAGTCATGGGACTGTGCTATCACTATGCCTCTCTTCTGAGACTAAAAACAATACCGGGAGCATTAGTTCATCACAGTGGGATAAGGAGAAGGATTAAGGAATATCAATAATTATTGTAACTTTAATCCAAAAATTAAGCCTTATTATTTTTGAATAACATCAGGATTGGGATAATATAATCCATTCATTTTATTATTATTTGAATTGGTGATACATTCACATGTTTTTTTTCACGTTTTAAATATAAAATGTATAAAAGATATTTATTAAAAAGACTTTTTTCCTTCCCCTCCTTTCATCCAACCATCCTTATCCCTCTGATAGGTAACCACTATTATTGATTTATTATCCTATCAGATATACTTTTAAATGCAAATAGAAACAAGTGCAAATATATATATTCCTTTTCTGTCTCGTTCCCCACCCCCCAAATTTTAATATCCTATAAACCCTTTACTTTTCATCAGTATAACCTAGAGATTTTTCCATATCAATACATTAATCATTTTTAATTCTTTTTCTACATTTTCATAGTATTCCATTGTGAGGATGTACCATAATTTACTTAATCAGTCCCCTGTTGATGAACATTTAGGTTGTTGACAAATTTTTTCCATTACAACCATGCTGCAAGTAACATCCTTGAACTTAATTCATTTTGCATTTGTATATATGTAGCATAAATTCCTAGAAGTAGAACTGCTGGGTCAGTGGGATATGTATTTGAAGCTTACTGTCTGATAGCCCTCCATAAGAATTCTATCAAATTCATACTCTCACCAGCAACAATATAAAAGTATTATTTTTCTGCAGTCTTGCCAATATAGTTTATTATCAAGCTTCTGGAACTTTGCCTGTTACAAAGATGGAAAAAACCCCAACTTCATCTCATTTTAATTTTTATTACTGTGAGTGAAGTTGGGCAATTTTTTTTTTTATTTATTCAAGAATGATATCTATTTTCTTTCCTGTGAATACTCTGTTTATCTTTGTGGACTTTTTAATCAGATAAACAATCTTTCATTTACTCTTATGGATTTGTAGGTAGTCTTTATATATGTGAGAGATTAGCCCTTTGTCTATGTTTCAGGCAGCAAATATTTTTGCCTAGCTGTCATTTGTTTTTTACATGGGTTATTTTCTTTCCCCAGAAAAATATTTTTTGATTTTTATAAAGTGGATCGTATCAAACTTGTCTTCCATGACTTCTGAATTTTGTAACTTAGAAAGGCTTTAATATTCAAGGTTATAAAATAATTATCTCAAATTTTTCTTTACTTCTTTTACATTTAAATACTGAATCTATTTAAAATTTCAGGTTCCCTTTTAGGCCATATCAAGCAAACATATCCCTGGGTTAAGTTTGCTAGATTTTACAAATAAAAATACAAATACCCCATTAAAGTTGAATTTCAGGTAAACAACAAATCAGTTTTTAGTACAACTATGTCCCATGTAATATTGGGAGTTTTACTGGGGACATACTTATACTTAGTAATGATTCATTGTTTATCTGAAATTCAAATTTAACTGGGTATCCTGTATTTTATCTTGCAACCCTATGCTGGAAGGCAGTAGCTTCTCTGCTTAGATACTTTAGATTGGTCTGATTCTCAATTTAGGCTATGTCAAGGTCTTACTACTCTTCCTCATTTGCTATTTAAAAGTTTAATGGTCTTATACTATGTCTGCTTCCATCTCTTACAGGTTGTGCACACAATTGGTATTAGACAAACTGAAATCAGTTCACCTGCTTATGAATAAATGAATGTCTAGTTCCCTTCTGACATTCTGTCCAATGTGTGCTACAAGAAAATCATTTCCAGGAGCAAGAAGAAACTGCCCTACAGTAGTGAAGAGCTAGTTCCCTCTCTGTTTTGTTCTAATGAAACAATTGAGTTTCTGAGAAAATTTCCTGATCGGAATAATTGTCTCAATTATTGTTTCAAAAGGTTAGAAGCCAGAGTTTCAGATTGACATAACATTGCTATTTTTTCTTACAGGAGTTTTAAATAATAACATTTAAAAATTATAAATTTAGTAACGTTTGATTAAATTGCACAAAAACAAGTCTAATGTCTCTTTCTTACTGCTTTTGAAAACACAGAGTCAGAAGTCTTATCTCTCTGAGCACTTCCATTATGATTAACAAAGCACAGTGTTGAGATAATACTCCCCTTCCCTCCACAGAATTGTAGCACAAATCATGACCATCATGATAAATAGAGACTGTGATGTCACTGAAGCAGCAAGGTCCTGGTTATATTATAACCAGTGGAAGATAGTATACTTCTACCTAATTTAATTGATTGCATCTCATTAGTTCACTAATTCATTCATTCCACGAATATTTATTGAGTGTCTACTGACTGTTAGGCACTGTGTTAGGTGCTAGGCTGAGCAAAACAGTCATGAACACTGTCTTCATGAAGCTTTGCAGTGGTGTGCTAGAGTCAGCTCCTATTGGCTGGTTGAGAGCCCACTGTTAAATTTTTAGGAACTTTGTGAGCATTATAATTGGCAATGGTGAGAGTACTTCTACACAAAAATGAGCAAACGCTACAAATCAGGCCTTTCTTTGTTTTTTCTTTTCTCTTCCATTGCCCTTTTTATTTAAATAGAGAGCTGGTTGTTAAACACTGACCAGCACATCACTGAGTTTACAGAGATGCGTCTCGACCGAATCACGCTTCCTGCATTTCTACCACCACACAAGGGCCCCACAGCACCAATATACCTTGCTTTTTACAAATAATAGCTTCCTGAAATGTTGTGAAGGAATCAAATCATTATAAGATATTTTAGTTGACACATATTGTTGGTTGTTGGCTATCTAAAGAATCCAAAGGGAAACTTTTAAAAGAAACTCTGCAATGTTAAAAAAAAATTCTGAGTTTATATTTAGCTATGTAAGATGGGGAAAATAATAGCACCTCCTTCACAGGGTTGTTGTGCGGATTAAATGAGCTACTATGTGTAAAGCACTTTGGGAAGTATCTGGCACAGTCACATAGAGTACACAAAACATACAAGTAAAGGTCCACCCTGTTCTTATTTTGCATGATATATGCAGATGAATTTTCTTTGTGGTACTGATAGTATGGAAGGTAAGTAGGAAACTTCAGCTGTATCTCTCAGCTCCGTTCAATAAGCTAAAACTACCTCTATGATTTGAAAAGATCCTTAAAGGATTTTAGATCTGGAATCTTAACTGCTGGAAGAAAGTTAAGAAAGGCAATATCATGTCCTTGGAGCCGGGAGAAATGCTGTACTTGCTTCTTTTTGCCATCTGACAGAATTAAGGCTTTTTATGAAAAACCTTACTTTTTTTCCATCTTTGTTATTTTCATGGCTTTCCTAAGTGAGTTAGGGCACTCTGAGTGTGCCACAACTGATTTTGTTTCCCTTATTCTATGAGAAGAGCACAGAGGGGAGAAGGGGACCAGAGAGCCTCTGATGGGTTACTAATCCTGGGAATTTGAAATATAGAATCTCACCTCAGGCAGAATTCCCCAGTCTTTACAAAGATAAAGAATATACTCTATTCCTAATTCTGTTAACCTATTTTCATGTACTAGAAGGTTTTTCTCTCCCCTTTGAAGGTAATTTTTCACATGCAGTTCCTGTATATATTTTGTTAGATTTATGACCAAGTTGTTGATATTTTTCTTCTTGGTAGTATTGTAAACGGTATTGTTTCATAATTTCATATCCAAGTTGTTCATGGCTAGTGTATAGGAAAACAATGACTTTTGTATATTGATCTAATTTCCTGCACCCTGGCTATAATCACTTACTAGTTCCAGGAGTTTTTTGGTAGATTCCTCAGAGCTCTCTAAATTAACAATGATGTCACCTGCAAATAAAGACAGTTGTATTTCTCCCTTTTTAATCAGTACATCTTTTATTTATTTTTCTGGTATTATTGCATTAGCTAGGACTTTGAAAAGGAGTGATGAGAGAGGATATCTTTGTAGTGTTACCATCTTAGGGGAAAGGTGTCCTGTCTCTCACCATTAAGTATGACGTTAGCTATATGTTGTTTTGTGTGTATGCCCTTTTTTAGATTATGGAAGTTCTCTTATAGTTTCATTTTTTGAGGTATACAGAATGTAAATGGTTTGTTTTAATTTAATCTATTGAGAAATTTGATTTTTTTGTCATTGCTTTCAGGGCGGGGGTGGTTTAAAAGTGGTAGAGGGAGAAAGAAGGACGTTCTACCCTTGATCCCGTGATGACTAGTCCGTGAGTCATCTCTCTGCTGTTTTCGTCCTCCACCCCTTGTCATAAAACAGGGATCTGTAGCAGCTGCATTTGGGAAAGAGGCAGCATGAGATGGAGTGATGAACTTGCTTTTAAATCTGAAGAGCTTCCACTTCTTATCTGTGCGAATTTGGATGAATCATAAAACTTTATTTCTAAAGTCAGGGCCATAATTACCTTTTAGGGTTGTGAAGATAGGTTAGTATGATGTAAACTTGAAAGTACTCTATAAATTTAAGTTTTCTTTTAGACTATAAATTCTTGGACATCAGGATCCATATCAGTTCTTTTTTGTATGCCCTACATAGTCTGGGGCACAGTAAATGCTTATTATGTATCTAATTATTGTGTTACTGCATACATTTGCTCCTCCAAGATCCCTTTGCTTGCCCTTGGGCTGTGTGTGTGGGGTGCTAACTAGTGGGCATTACTGCATGGTTTATCATAGCCAGGCTCTATGACGTTGGGAATAAGCCACCCAAACTCCCTAACAAATAATTGGACTGTTTGGATGATTATGTGAGAGGACCCAGGTAAAGCACTCTGCAAATATTGACTAATGGAAAATGCTCATTAAATGCTAGCTGTTATTTTTGTTTGGGTGATACCTTCATTAGGGAACTAGAGAACGAGAGGGAAAGCCATGGGGGTTTTGGTTTATATGTTTGTGGTTGTTTTTTGGTGTCTCCTTAAGGGAACATTCTTGTTTGCTCATAGGTGATAACAGAGGGCCAAAATAAGGGGGAAATGTGGCCCAAAGCTGACAGCTGGTCCAAGCTTATATTTGTGCCAATTCACTGGTTTTCTTCTTCTCCCGTCCACTAGGTGACACTGTTTACTCATCTATACTACTCTGTTCAGGCCTTTCCACAAACCTTAATTCAAAAGTAGCGTATTTTGTTTGGGGTAATGGTGGTGGTGGTGATGGGGATGGGTGCGTGGAGGGAGTGTATTGGGAAAGAAAATATAAATGAACTGCCAGTGACCAATCTTTGAGGTATAATTGTCACCTATGGTTATGTTACTTTACGGGATAAGTTTCAAACTATTTTTTAAGCTGATTCTAAGAGCAGCATGCAATTAGTTTCCATTTCCATTCCAAGAAATGAACGAAGGGAGGAACTGCTCACCCTCCCAAGCCTTCACCAAACCAACAGATAAAATAAAAATGTTGTGGCTTTGAATGTAGAGTTGAGTGGATGCTCTTAAAGGTCTACGTTTCCCTCTCTTCAAGGATAGTTACTGAGGGCACAGACCATTAATAAGCAGTTGAAACAGTTTCTAGGCTAAGCTTAAGCTGGGCCTTCAAATCTAATAAAAATTAATCACTGCAGACAAGAGACCAAAGGCCCTGTGTTCACTTGGATGTGGAGTTTGCAGAGGCCTTCCTTGTCTTCCAGGTTAGTTTTGATCCCATTTCTGCATTGCTATATTGCCACATACTCAGCGGAAGCTGTCATTTATCTGGATACCACCCAGGTGAAACTTGTGATGATTCCAAAATGGCACATGTAAACTTTTGGGTAGAAACAAAATTCAAAATGGTTTTCTTCCCTTGCATTTCTAGGCTACGAGCCAGGGGAAGCATGTCAACCATATAAAACTAAAGGGGCAAGAAACCAAAGATTTCATCCATTTCCTTGTAGTTTGGGGTCGGTCTTTTCTATTTATCATCACCTCTTCATTGTCCATTACAACTTTAAAATTAAATTGTTTATGTTGCTTGTTTAGGGCTTAGATTATTTTTGTCTTCAAAAGTAACTGAAATTCTCTAACAAATACTTCCCAGTTTAGAATTTTCCTAAAGCTTTCCTGGCCTCCTTTGCTAATGAGCTCCAATTTTCTTTGCTTTTCTGTGTGTCTACCAGCATGCACCACCTTGAGTTGGTGTGTAATAAACAACTAAATATAGTCACAGTTTTGGCAGTTAACTTCTGGAAGACCGTCACAAGGCCCCCTAAAACAGAAATTAAGCAGATTTAAAATGAACAGGCAAACTCTTTTGTGCTTGGTAAGAGAGGATTTTTATATGTTGTGAACAGTAGTTACCACAATGTTTTCTATGTATTTATGCACACTTTATTTAACTAACAGTAATAACTTTAATGATTGTTAGCAAAGCACTGTCAAATGCTCAGCACCCCTCTCTGAAATAGCGCTTCTTCCCGAAAATTCTTTATGTGGAACCAACACTGTGTAATCAGCAGTTGCATGAAGAGGTTTGGGCAGCAGAGCAGATAACAGCAGCCTCTGCTAGCTACGCAGAACCGCTGTGGCTGAAACATGCATTTTGTTTCTTGATTCTGTGTAGAGCCCCCATGACATCTGGGGTTTGCTTATTCACATCTCCAGTTTGCATGGTCCTCTGAGGAAGAAATGAGAGAGCAGAAAAAAGAGAGGAGGGAAAAGGGAGAGAGAAGGGGGACAGAGAGAAATCCAGGACTAGCTTCAGTAAATTTGAATTCTAACTGTTGGGGCATTCTCCTAAGTAGTGAATACTAATTATGCCGAGTGTGTCAAATCATGTCCCTTTTTTTTGTAAATCAAACAAATGTTCCCAGGAGATAGGTGGAGGCCACCAAGCCCGTTTCATTTATGATGCAACCAGAATTGAAAGCCAGGACTCGAGAGGGGATAGGCTTTGTGAATTTATTTAATTTTATGACATGTGCCTTGCACCTTCAATGTTACCTTGACATAAATGCTGCAGGCTTTAGTATAATGCTTTCATTTGAACAGTTAATATGCTATTAGAGATGGCTATAGCACTTTTTAGGGATATTGAGAATAAATAAATTGTTTTGAGGGACAGGGGTTGTAGTGCTTTTTTTTCGGGAAAAATGAGAAATAGATCATGGCGCATGTATGGTGTTGCTCTCATCCACAAGGTCTACAGATCTTTACCAAACTCTAGCTAGGTATTTGTGAGCTATTTATTGGTGAAAATATAACAGTGCTGCTTCCAAGAGGAAGACTTGACATTCCATGTTATATTGGAGCACCATAGACCCTCAATGATCCTGTCTTAGCTTTTAGAAGAAAGGAAATAAGTTTTTCTTTTTGTTGCGAGATTGATCTTCCTAAAGCACTATTTTTTTTTTCTTTTTTATCCCCTCCCACTTGCATCTCCCTCCCACCCTCCCTATCCTACCCCTCTAGGTGGTCACAAAGCACCCAGCTGATCTCCCTGTGCTTAAAGCACTCTTGTTGTTTACTAACTAGTGCCTAAACTTAGTGGGGACAAAAGCCTTCGCAACCCAGCAGAGCCTTTTCCAGTCTTTGTGCTCATGCTCCTCTATGTCTCACAGACCAACCAGATGGTATTCTGGATTTGGCTCTCCCAGTCTTTGCCAATGCCTGTCACATTTTAAAATGTGATATGAACTAACACTGACATTTATTGTGCACTTATTGTATGCCAGGTACTCTGCTCATCAGCTTACATGCATTATTTCATTTGGTCTCCCAATAATTATAATTTCCATTTATAGGTAAGAAAAATGAATCTTAGGAAAGTTAAGTGAATTGCTCAAAGACACATAGCTAGTAAGTGGCAGAACTGGGATTCAAACCCAGGCTAACTCCAGTGCTTATACCATTCTGCATTTTTGTGCAAATTTATGTCCTTCCAGAAGAGAATATAATATAGTGTATCTTAGGCAGTGTTAGAAATAGAACTTTTCATTCAGCCCAAACCTTCTGTCCTCAATGCCCCTATTTTACAGATGAAAGAACTGAGGCCTCAGAGAGGTTAAATGACTTATCCAGGATCTCAGAGCTAGTGAGATCTGGGATTAGACCACAGATACCTAGACTTCCAGTCTGGAGAGCAGCCCCACCACCACCTTAGAAAATTGTGTGTTATCACACAGGTTTGCATGTACATGAATCTAGCTGGGTTCCCTTAAACATAAGCCCTTTGTGCAGTGAAAGTTCAGCTGACCCTAGATGGTTTCAGTGTTGTCTGCTTTGTCAGGAGGTCTGACTACCTCCCTTTTTGCTTATTAGCTAATCCAGCAGTACTCATTTCAATTTGGCATCTATGTGACTTATCTACTTTAATCTTTCTGAATCTCTGACCAAAGCAACCAAGGGTGATGAAGTTGGCCATTTATGTACCAGAGACAGAGACATTTCCTCTTCTGTGGCTGACTTTGCCCTCTTGTATGAGAACCAGGGTCTGAAGAGGTGGCTTGGGTTTCTGTGTGGTGCCATTTGGAGGCTAGTCTGCTCCTTGGGGGCCACAGTTTTCTAAAATATTCACAATGAGTCTCTTAGGGTTAAGGCATTTCCTTAGTGATAAATACTGAGATTGTGGAAACAAAACAAAATAAACGAATAGAGATGACAAGGATGACAACAACAGCACAACCAGAATAATACAACAGAGCATTTGGAATCAAAAAGCTAGAGAACTGGGCACTAAAGGCTCATGACTTCAGGGTGAGTGCCGCTTCCTTCCCAGTTAAGCAGGGGATGGCCCTGCTTAAGCTCTCCTGTGGAGATTATAAGCACTCAGGCTTCCAGATATTGAGATGAGATTTGAAATCAGAAATAACTCTGCTTCTTAGTGTCAGCTGATCATGGAAAAGCTACTTAGTCTGTTTGGACTTCAGTTTCTTTTTCTGTAAAATGATACATATCTTACCGTGCTGGTGTGGCAATTAGGTTAAATTGGACAATGTATCTGAAAGCTTTTAGCAAATACAGCACTATACACACACCTGTTCTCCATTAATGACCAACTGATGCTTTTAGAGGGTCCTCATGAAAATGAAAATATATCTTCTGGGAGAGCAAACTAATTTAGTTATTTTTATATCCACATTACCTTAAAAAATTGGTCTTATGATAAAGGATGGCTCTGGGTGAATAGGGCATAGGTAGGGACATTTCTTTGGGTGGGGTGAGTAGGAGACAGAAGGAGAATGAAAAGTCAGGAGCAAGAGCTTCATCTAAGCAAAGGTCTCAACAGCCAATCGATGTGAAGGTCATGGGTACAGGTGAAGAGTAAGAAGGGGTCAGTGAGGGCAAACATTTCTCATATCACTGTTTGGTCCAGGGCTGTCCTTTTGCAGGTGTCTGAGTTACCTCATATGGTGTTTCTCAGTCACTGGGCTTTCAAGCTTCTGATATCAAAATTACTGTGGTGACTTAGCAACTTAAAGATCTTGTAGCCATCAGATAATACAGCCTGATATCCCAGTAGCAGGAACACTGCAGGGAAGGAAGACTGAAATGAGTTTTAACCAACATCTATATCTTCCATTTGTGTTTCACATACTATGACTTCTGTTTGGAGAGGTGAGTTTAGGTTATAGTTTACATTTTCTATTTCAGAGAGAAGGGAACCTCAATTATCAGGGTGGTTTTGCCCTTATGTATAGGAAAACTCCCAGCACCCAACAGACAGGTAATAGTGATCATTATAGTATCTACCTGTACATTATAACTTTCTTGTCCAAGTATCAAATCAGGGTTTAAAAATCTTAGAATTTAAAGACGACTTAAAGTATTTTTTATCCGTTCTATATATTTAAGCCATCCTAAATAAAAATGATATTCTCCTGATTCTAGAAAGAGATTCCCAGAGTCCTTTGAAAACGAACTTCAATATTTTGCTAGTCTTCCAACTACATATTAAATCCCACAGCTATTAATTTTTCCCTAATTGAAAATGGAGGCCAGCTTATTGCCACACTTCTGTGGGTGATGCTTTGTGTCATATTCATATTTGCATTCCCATCATTTACCATTGTCCCTGGCATAAAGCAAATGTTCAATTAATGTTTGTTGAATGAATGAATAAAAATGCATGAATGAATGAATGATTCTTGCATCTAATTTACTCCATCGGTGTGTCTCCTTTTTAGTCAGAAAAATTCTAGTTCTTTAATGTTTCATGAGGAATCTGCCTTCTTTTGAACATCTGAACCTTTGATTGGCTCTTTACTCAATTCTAAGTTTTTCATGTTTCCCTTTGGTTTGAAGCACAGAATTGGAGATCAGTGAAGCTATCAGGTGAAAATACTAAAACTCTTCCTCATTTATAGAATGGAGTAAAAAGCTTTAGTTTTAGGAAAAGGTGGCTATAACAGACTAAAATCTAGCTTGTGGGAGGTTTTGGGGCTTAAAATGTTAGAGTTGAAAGTGGTTGAAGGAATTATTGCCAAGTGTTTTTGTTCTTGGTTTTGTTAGTTTGTTTTGATGTAATGATGATAATGCAATGTGGCTAAGGCAACAGTCTTTATCTCTTAGAAATATTCATTTACCGCTTGAATGTTATGATGTCTAGGGTTTGCTTTAAAAAAAAGTCAGCAAGAAATGATGTGGGAGAAATCAAGGCAGTATAGATGAAGCAAGGTATACTGATAATTTTTGAAACTGGGTTAACTGTACTATTTTCTCTACTTTTGTCAATGAGTTTTTCTTTTCTTTTTAAAAATATTTATTTATTTATTTGGATGTGTTGGGTCTTAGTTGTGGAATGAGGGATCTTCGTTGGTCTGTGCAAGATCTTCATTGTGGCATGTGGGATCTTTTGTTGTGGCACGCAGGGTATTTAGTTGTGCATGCGAACTCTTAGTTGCAGCATGTGGGATCTACTTCCCTGACCAGGGATCAAACCTGGGCCTTCTGCTTTGGGAGCGTGCAGTCTTAGCCACTGGACCACCAGTCCCGAGTTTTTCTTTGTAATAATACAAAGTTAAGGTACTTCTCTGGTGATCCAGTGGTTAAGACTTTGCCTTCCAATGCAGGGGGTGCAGGTTGGATCCCTGGTCAGGGAACTAAGATCCCATATGCCTTGGGGCCAAAAAACCAAAACATAAAACAGAAGCAATATTGTAAGAAATTCAGTAAACACTTTAAAAATGGTCCACATCAAAAAAAAAATCTTAAAAAAAATACTACGTTAAGAAAAATGTATGGAGACAAACCTACTTATTCTAGATGAGAAAAACCAAGATCCAGAGAGGTGAGGAGGCATGTGTAACATCACAAAGCTAGATAATGGAGAACTTGGACCAGAGGGCAAGTCTCCTATCTCCTACTCAAATGCTTTTTCCAGGACACTATATATTAGTTCAGCTTGTTGTGCACTCTCTGTAGACCTTATTCATATCATCTTCATCCTGCTTATGATAATATTAACATGCAAAGACCATTTATGATTCTAGTCTACTTCCAACCTAACTTGGTTTACTATCCCTGTGATTTTAATAAACACAAAGATTTCCCTAGTCCAGGTAATAATCAAAAGAGAAAAAAATGTTGATATAATGCTTTTTTTTAACATCTTTACTGGAGTATAATTGCTTTACAATGAATGTTGTGTTAGTTTGTTTTATAGCATTTTTAGGGACTAAAATAAAACAATAAAAGAGAATAAAACACAAACACATGTGCAAGAATTTCAACTGATGAACAGTCACTAAACATATTTAAACTTTTAAACAAGAAATTGCACACTGCAACAGAATCTAAATAATGTCCCAGAAGTAAATGCTAATTTAAGTGTGTACTCAAACGACGAAATGCTTTGATAGGGCTGTGGCCTGCAGAGTCTCTGTGATACATGCAGCAGCTTGGCAGCCATCCAAAGCCCAGAGTGGCTTCAAGTTTGGAATATCTATCTCATCAGAAGCCAAGACCACCTCAGGAATTCACCTGTGCCCAGCACTTTCAGGGTTATATGTTTTTTTCCATGTTTCTCTTTAAAAAGAAAGAGCAAGCATCTCTTTATTTGGAGGAAAGGAATAGGGGTTGGTCTAAAGAGGAGAGGAAATGGAGAACTGTGTGTGTGTAGGGGTGGGAAGAAGAAATTGTTGGGAGAGTTAATTCATTCAGGTGTAGCCCTAAGATAAATACCATGAAATGGTTAACGACAAACTGCCAGGGTGGTGTAGCCCAGAATATGAGTTTGATAGTAGAAAACCTAAGTCAGGTGACTTACTCCAGGTGTGGAGAAGTGTTTCAGGGAGAGCCTAACCAGGAAGCTCTCCTCCTGTTCTGAACCAGAGGAAACCACCTGTGAGATGGCTCTTAAACCAATTAGTGCCAATAAGGTGCTGGAGGCACTAAGAAGGAATTTCTAAACCAATGTGGAATTCAGATAGCGCTCACTCCCTTATAAGATAGGCTCAAGGATGTACCATACAACATGGGGAATATAGCCAATATTTTGTAATAACTGTAAATGAAAAGTAACTTTTAAAAATTATATAAAAATTAATAAATACACAAAAATGAAGAAGAAAACTCCAAACAAATAGCAGTCACGCCCTTAAGTAGTTTTCAAAACATTTTTGGATTAGGTTTAAGACACTTTAAGTGATTTGTACACATAGGCAACACATAGGTATTTTGTCCATTTTTTTCCAATCAGAATTAATTCTCTTTGCTTAAAAAATGCATGTCATCAGGATAAAATTCTTTTTTTTTCTAACTTTTGACTGTATCCTCTAATTCCCAGGGTGACATAAAATTTCTTAAGAGGGTAATGTTAACTACGGATTTCAATTTTTAAAAAATATTTATTTATTTATTTTTGGCTGCGTTGGGCCTTCGTTGCTGTGCATGGACTTTAGTTGCGGGGAGCGGGGGCTACTCTTTGTTGCGGTGCGGGGGCTTCTCTTGTTGCGGAGCACGGGATCTAGGTGTGCAGGCTTCAGTAGTCGTGGCTCGCGGGCTCTAGAGTGCAGGCTCAGTAGTTGTGGCGCACGGGCTTAGTTGCTCCGTGGCATGTGGTATCTTCCTGGACCAGGGCTCGAACCCGTGTCCCCTGCATTGGCAGGCGGATGCTTAACCACTGCACCACCAGGGAAGTCTCCTGGATTTCAGTTTTAAACAAGTGTCTGAGTGAGAACCAGACAGACATGAAAGCTTACTTTCAAGTGAATTGTGTATTCATTTAAAGTAAAAAAATACAAAATAAAAACAAACCCTACTCCACCCCACCTAGTATGTGAATCCAGGTCACCACCCTTGGAACACTGTGTTTTTGAGCTTTTGACTAGATTTGCTTCTGAGGTTAAGAAAGTGTGTGGCAGATGTTGGGAGGCAGTTGGGGACAGGGGTGGGGTGCAGGGATGAAGGGGCTGCCAGATGTTGAGCGGGAGAGTGGAGTGTGAGGATAAAAGCCTGCCAGATGTCTGCAGTGCTGAGTGTCAGAGACCTGCTTTCCATGATCTTTGGAAGATGATTTACATCCCTTCAGTAGGATCTCATAAAGGTCTTACTCTTCCCCCAATAAATACTGAATCCAGGGCTCATGTAACTATTTTCTGCATGGTATCTTGCTTCAGATTATGTCTTTTTAAAAATCCAAGCTGAGGGTTATATGAATGAAAATACATAATCAACCAATATACTCATTTGTAAACAAAAGAGGGTTGGGGAGCTTTACATTTAAATCTGTTTTTCTGAATTATAAAGACAATCACCTTTTATTTTCTATTTATTTTATTTTTCCAATAAGGAATGATTTGCTTTTCTCTCTTCCCCACAATGAATTTAATAGATTTATTCATCAAGTTTTCTAAATTTAGACACCAAACTGATGTTTTTCTCCCACTGCTTAATTTTATTCTTAGCAGCACTTACATAAAGCCAGGCAGTGAAAGATATGGCAAAATTACTAACTTGCTGTGACCTGGAATGCACTGATAGAATAAAATAACAATAATGAAGATTGATGTACCAGAGAGACTTAATATCATGCACCCCTAATGAAATCTGTTTTATGCTTACAGTTTTTCCCCACAGTGCTTTTGGCTACATGTTTCTTGTGGTTTTTAGGGTTCTATATTTTCCTTGTGATGCCTGGAATAGGCTCAATTCTTAGGCTAATAGATGGATCACACAAAAGAAAATATGTGGACCTTATACTTCCCTTGGATTTTGAAAACTTTACTGTTTTATAGGACTAGATTTGATTATAGCAGGTAAAATTTCTCACTCTGCTCTTGTTTGAAAGGCTTAGAAATAATGGTATTTGGGAAGCTGGTGAGTGAACCAAGAGACTGGGAAGACTGAAAGAGAAGCTACCTTTGTCCCAGTGGCTTCTCAATCTTCAGAAAGCCAAGGCTTGTCATTTACCACAGACCACACTTAGCAGTGTTGATCACTGTTCCTCTAGATTGCACTGACATTCACGCATCCAGTAAATAATTACTGAGCACTTAGTAGGTGCCACACTGCTAAGTTCTGTGAATGTGTGGCGAAAGAAGCCCTTTCCTTCTTGGAACTCCCCTGTGTACGGGGGAAGACGGTCATTGAACAGATAATTGCTCAAATAATTATTCACAATGTGAGCAATGAGAGTATATAATAGTGGGGACTTTGGTAGATGTCATCAGATAACCGTGGAATCATGATCTGGCAATTTGGTCTCTCATCTAGGATCACCAGGCAGACTATCCTCTTGGTTGGGTGAGTCAGATTTCAATGTGATGGTGTACAAGCATTTTGTCAGGCTGTACTTTCTTAAGTACCACCAAGAAAACAAGAAAACTCTTTTAGCCTGTGTTCCAGATTCTTCTAGGGACAATTCCAGAGTTGGAACTGTCTTCACATCCAGGCACTGTGTTTTTTTTTTCTTTAAATAAGCTTTCAATTTTAGAATAGTTTTAGATTTATACAAAAGTTGTGAAGATGGTACAGAGAGTTCCCATATACTCCACACCCAATTTCTCATATTATGAACATTTTATATTAGTATGGTACATTTGTCACCATTAGTGAACCAATATTGATACATTACTATTGGCTGAAATTCATCTTTTTACTCACATTTCCTTAGTTTTTATCTAATGTTCTTTCTGCTCTAGAATCGCATCCAGGATACCACATCACATTTATTTGTCATGTCTCCTTAGCTCTTTGGTTGTGACAGTTTTTCAGACTTCCCTTGTTTTTCATGACTTTGACAGTTTTGAAGAGTACTGTTCAGGCATTCTGTAGGATGCTCCACTAGTGGAATTTGTCTGAAGCTTTTCTTATGATTAGTTAGGGCTATGGGTTTTGGGGAGGAGGACTACAGAGGTAAAGTATCATTCTCACCACATCATATCAAGGGTACTTACTATCATCATGACATCACTGTTGATGTTAACCTTGATCACCTGGCTGAGGTAGTGTTTGTTTCTCCACTGTAAGGTTACTAATTTCTCCTTTTTCCATACTGTATACTTTGGAAGGAAGTTACCATGTGCAGTCTGCACTGAAGGATTGGGGGGTTATGCTCCACTTTTTGAGGCTGGAGTATCCACATAAATTATTTGGCAGTCTTCTGCATGGAAAATTTGTCTGTTCTCCCCCATTTATTTCTTTATTGAATCATTTATTTATGTCAGCTATGGACACATGGATATTTATTTTATACTTTGGTTTATAACCCAATACTACTTTATTTTGTTGCTCCGATTGCTCTAGCTTTGGCCTTTGGAAGCTCTTTCAGTTGGCTCTTGTGCCCCTTAGACATACGCACATAATTGTGTGTGTACGTGTTTTCTTTTTGTAAGTTTTTGGAGTGCTTCATTACTTGTTGGCACTACAAATGCTCCAGGCTCATCTTGTATATTACCAGCTACAGTCCTAGACTCAGCCATTTCTCCAAGGAGCTCTGGTTTCTTTTATTGGAGAATGGTATTAGAAACTGATACCTGTCTATGCCTCTGGTTTGTTTTTCACACTATATATTACCTGTGAAATAGTGATTTAACAGAAATTTGGGGTGGAGAAGGAAGTCTGAACTTCAGAGACAAGCCTTATTTCCATTTCCTATATTTCCCATATTTCCCACTTATTAACAGCAGAGTTCTGGGCAAATAATTTGGCCTCTCATGATGTCAATTTTCTCATCTATAAAATAGGCATAATATTACTGACCTTGCAGGGTTGTTGTGAGAATTAGAAAAAAAATATTTATAATGGGTCTGGCACACAGCATCTCTTCAAAAAGTCATTTATATGGAGTGGTAGGTCCATATGGGTGTCAGCACCCTGGAGTTGTCTGAACACCAAGGAAAATAAATGTTTAATTTTTTAAATTGCATAAACTAAACCATATTATCCATGAAGGAAACTTAAAAAAGAGGATGTTTTACTTACAATTCTATTACCCTAACATATGTTCCTTGTCATTATGTACTTGTTTTAAAAATATTTTCATCACATTGCATATAATAAGAGAAATAGTGTTTCACCATAGCAGATATAGTAATAATAAAATAGCAGCACTTATTGAGTGCTTGTCTTATACTCAACCTTTTACATGAAGTATTACAATTTCCATTTTATAGCTGAGGTAACTGAGGCACAGAGGGGCTAAGTACCTTCCCAGAGGGCACTCACCAAGGAGAGGGGAAGACAGGGTTTGAACTGAGGTCTGTCTGACGCCAGAGCTTGAAATGCTTAATTATTGTTATATTTTCTCTTTAATGCAGACACACATGCACACAGTCACATATACACACACATATGTATGTATTCATTTCTTTATGCAACACATACTGAGCATCTACCATGCTAAAGGCAATGAATGATGTTGGTAATAAAAAATGCATTGTTCATAGTCCCTGTTTTTAAAGGTTCTCAGGATTTTATAGGGGATATTGCACACAATGACTGCAGTGCAATTCTATGTGTAATAAATACTATTTGAGCCATACAGATTTCAGTGTTTGGAAAAAGGAATGATTATATCTGCCCAGTGACACCAGGGAGAGTTTGATGGAGGAGGTGACATTTGAACTGGGACTCTAAGGATGATGGGCCAGATTTAAATAGGTAGGTTTGTGGATAGTAAAAGTACTTCAGCCAAATGGGGTAGTAAAAATAAAGCTGCAGAGGCTTGTGGTAAATTAGATCACTGAACAGCAGTTATTCATTTCATTCCCCAAACTGCTTGGGGTGGAGCATCCTCCCTTACCCTCAGTGTCTTTGGTCTTGGCCTTGTGACTTTCTTAGGCCAATGTAAGTGACATCATGATACTTGTGAGTATAGGCCTTAAAAGAGGCATGATAAGTTTCTGCTAGCCCTCTTGGAGCTTCTTCCTTTTGTCTTAAGAAGAGCATGTTTCAGGTAACAGTTACTCCTTCGGCCTGGGACCCAGTATGAAGGCACACGCAAGCAGACCTGAAAGTGACCTGGCTTGAATCCAACCCGGCCCAGATGAGCCCAGCTGAGATCACACAACCTTTGGCAGATATGCAGACTTGTGAGTATAAAACAAATGTCAGTTGTTAAGAATCCCTGAGATTTTGGGGTGTTTGTTATGCAGCATAATCTCAGCAAAAATGTGATTAAGACAGGCCAGAAAAGACAAATTAGAAGAGAAGGTAATTGTCCAGTTTGGCTGAAGAATATGCATGCATGCCTGTAAGAAGAATTTACACTTAAGATGAAAATAATGAGTAAAATGACTTGTACTTTGTTGGATTTTGGCTGCCAAGACAGCCAAGATGATTTTATAGGTATTTTATGTAGGATTTATGAAAAAATCTACAAAGTTATGGACTTGGAATAAAAGCACAGACTGTCTTGGGTATTTTTCCTTCTCTCCCCACCACTTTTGTGTCCTCTGAGCACATACCAAGTGAACAATGGGGACGTGAATCTTCCCCCCAAGGACTTTATAATCAGTTTAATAAGCAAGATAGATATACAAATAGGAAATACAAGGGGAGTTTTTGTAAACAAGAAAGTAGCAGGATTTAAGGTAAAGAAGGACTCTGATACCATTCTAGCTTAATAACATAAAGGTTATATGCTAGCAAGAAGTTAATCACAACAGTATGATGGGTATGATTCATTCATAAATATCCTCTCCTGAGGACAGTTAATTGCCACGGGTCCCCTACTCTTTCTACTTCTCCATCTTCCAAGTCCAGGAACATAAATGCAAATTGCTGATGATTGACAAGCCACCTGGATGCTTAGCCCAAGGTAGAACCCTAGTGGGAGGAAAGATAATGTTTCAAAAGCAAAATGAAAGAATAAAAATTGAGTGAGTGGGTGGCTCCATGGGAAAGGACCACGAGGGCATAGCTTTTTGGGAAAGACCTAGAGTGTAGAACTAAAACTAATGCTGGGGCAGGGGATGGGTGGAATAGACTAGAGAGGCCTTTCTTTCATCTCCATCCATTTTGGACTCAGGTTGGAAAATGTCACTCCAACGTCACATTAAAGACTGTTTCCTCCTGGTTTTGTTGTTGTGTTTACTGTCAGTAAGGCCATTTGGTTATAAACTATGCCACCACTGCCTCTTACTTGCAACTCATCTATATATCGTCATGTCTAAAGAGCTTGTCTCCTCTCAGCCTTCAGGACACGCCCTTGTATTACATGTCTCCTTTTATGAGACAAACTTGTATCATTACTTTTCATCTAATGAATTCTGCACCATGGAGTAAATTTACAACCATAACTTTCCTCTGGCTTAAAGATGAGGGAAAATTTGTGTCTTTGGTACATCATTCTGAAGTGTTTCTAGCACTGCTTCAGCCTCCAGTGAAACAACCTTTACTTTTTCCAGGGTGGGCAGGAGAAATATAAGGTCCTTCAGCTGAGTTCTGACTAAGCACTGCCCCGATCCCCTCATTGGTGTGACCACAGGGACTGCAGCCATAAACAAGCTCCATAGGAAGTCTTGCCACTAAAGAACTATAAAACATATTTTACCAACATTTGTTGAACACTTGCTATTTGACAGGCATTGTGGTAGGCATAGCAAGGGACACAAAATGAATAAGACATGGTTTTCTCCCCCATGGGGGTTTATAATCAAGTGGAGAAATAGATAGGCACAGAAGCAACACAGGATGTGGGAAGCTGAGGGGAAGGACAAGTTTGAGCATGGGCCAAATACGGAACCACCCAGTCTCTAGGTTCCAAATTGGAACGTAGTATAACGGAAATCCTGTTCTAGTCACACAGAAAGCCAGAAGAAGACCCAATGGAGGAGACTGATTTAAAATATTATCCTAGCAGGGTGGTCAAAGCTGAGGTACCCTATACTGGTCTGGGGAGAGAAGAATAGGCCCAACTGGATAAAAGGTCCTCTTTTTAAAACTCCATTTCAGCATCTTTTCTTCCTAACTTCCTATTTTTGTTTCACCTCCCAGAGGCACTGGCTAGAAGACTCCTAGAACATTCTTTGCCTGTGGGATAAAGATGGTATGATTTTACTGGGCCTCAGATCAGAACCAAGTGGGTTTGTACTTTAAGCAACAAAACTCCTGCACTCACCATGAGCTAGTTTCCTTTTGGATTGAATAGAAGTGAAGGAGTTAGCACTCCATTCCACTATGTAGACGCTAAACTCCTTTCAGCTTCAGTGAGCTCTTATGTAGATCATCTTGGAGATCTGGTAGCAAAATACCACTTGCTAATAGTTCATTCATTTTTTTTTTAAAGTAGAACAGTCTTGGAAGACAGGCCTGGGAACTAGGCTCATAGGCTGGGAAAACAGACAGGGACTCAGGCAGCAGCTGTTTTTAATGTGCTTAGAGACTACATATGTTCTATGTAGAGAACACACTGCACTCAGTAAGATCGTAAAATATGCATGCGAGTGTGGTAAGAACATGACAGTAAAAATGGTGCTGCCAACACAATGGAAACACTTTACTGCTAAACCATGTGGCTTCATGTCTCAGAACATGGCAGCAGGATATACACACATACACACACACACACATAGTTGAGATTTGTTGTGTTCTAAGGCCACAATCCTCTACTTTCCCCACATGATTAATATATAACACTAATAGTATTGCTAATGGTACCCTCTAAACTCTGGGGGGAATGCAAGGCTCCCTCTGCCCCCAATCTATGGAATAGTTTAAGGACAACATAGTTAAGGACAAAATCCTCAGAAATGGGCAATGTGCCATACTAGCAAAGTTTTGAGAAGGGAGGGTAAATGGTGTCAAATGAGGTAGATGGACCTAGAGTCTGTCATACAGAGTGAAATAAATCAGAAAGAGAAAAAAAAATACCGTATGTTAACACATATATATGGAATCTAAAAAAAAAAAAAGGTTCTGATGAACCTAGGGGCAAGACAGGAATAAAGACACAGACGTAGAGAATGGACTTGAGGACATGGGGATGGGGAAGGGTAAGCTGGGATGAAGTGAGAGAGTAGCACTGACATATGTACACTACCAAATGTAAAATAGATAGCTAGTGGGAGGCAGCTGCATCTCACAGGGAGATCAGCTCGGTGCTTTGTGACCACCTAGAGTAGAGGGGTGGGATAGGGAGGGTGGGAGGGAGACGCAAGAGGGAGGGGAGATGGAGATATATGTATACATATAGCTGATTTACTTTGTTATACAGCAGAAACTAACACACCATTGTAAAGCAATTATACTCCAATATAGATGTTAAAAAAATAAAAAACGAGGGCTTCCCTGGTGGTGCAGTGGTTGAGACTCTGCCTGCTGATGCAGGGGACACGAGTTCGTGCCCCAGTCCGGGAAGATCCCACATGCCGTGGAGCGGCTGGGCCCGTGAGCTATGGCCGCTGGGCCTGTGCGTCCGGAGCCTGTGCTCCGCAACGGGAGAGGCCACAACAGTGAGAGGCCCGCGTACCACAAAAAACAAACAAACAAAATAAAAATAAATAAATAAATAAGTTAAGCAATCCTTTAAACTCTCATTCAGTGCACCTTAAAAAATTACTGTTTTTATTTTAATAAACTTTTTATTTTGAAATGGTTTTAGATTTACAGAGAAGCTGCAAAGATAGCACAGAGAGTTCCCCTGTACCCCTCAACCAGTTTCAGTTTTCCCTCATGTTGCGATCTTACAATATCATGGTACATTTGTCAAAAATAGAAGACCAAATTGGTAAATGACTGTTAACTCTAGACTTCATTTCACCAGTTTTTCCATTAATGTCTTTTCCTATTCTAGGATCCAATATAGGATACTATATTCCATTTATTTGCCATGTTTCCTTAGTCTCCTCTGGTCTGTGACAGTTTCTCAGTCTTTCCTTGTTTTTCACAATCTTGACAGTTTGAAGATTATTGGCTAGGTATTTTGTAGAATGTAAAAAAAAAATTCTGTGCTTTAAAAGGAGGCCTGATCCTCTCTTACTTGGGAGAAACTGCTTTCTGCCTTGAAAGGCCAGAGAAGAACCATGGTCGATTCTGGGGGAGAAAAGGCATAGAGCAGGACACTAGGCCTCCTCCCACTCTGGTCTTCTGCTCTGGGGATGAAGAGCACCTGAGGACCATGGGTGGTATATTTGAGGGCAACTCCTGGAGTCAATGGTCTAAGCCGGTACACATCAGAATCACTTGGGGGAGCTTCTAAAATAGAACTCACACCAGACCAATTAAATCAGAATTTCTGGAGACGTGGTCCAGGCCTGGGTATTTTTTTTCGTTTTTTAAAAATTTTTGTTGGGGTATAGTTGATTACGATGTTGTGTTAGTTTCAGGTGTACAGCAAAGTAAATCTGTTATACATATACATATATCCACTCTTTTTTAGATTCTTTTCCCATATAGGCCATTACAGGGTACTGAGTAGAGTTCCCTGTGCTATACAGTAGGTCCTTATTAGTTATCTGTTTTATATATAGTAGTGTGTATGTATCAATCCCAGTCTTCCAATTTATCCCTCAACCCCCCTTACCCCCTGGTAACCATAAGTTTATTTCCTACATCTGTAACTCTATTTTTGCTTTGTAGATAAGTTCATTTTTAGCCTCTTTTTAGATTCCACATGTAAGCGATATCATACAATATTTGTCTTTGTCTGATTTACTTCACTCAGTATGACAATCTCTAGGTCCATCCATGTTGCTGCAAATGGCATTACTTCGTCCTTTTTTATGGCTGAGTAAAATCCCATTGTATATATGTACCACATCTTCTTTATCCATTCTTCTGTTGATGGACATTTAGGTTGCTTCCATGTCCTGGGTATTGTAAATAGAGCCGCAATGAACATTGTGGTACATGACTCTTTTTGAATTATGGTTTTCTCAGGGTATGTGCACAGTAGTGGGATTGCTGGGTCGTATGGTAGTTCTATTTTTAGTTTTTTAAGGAACCTCTATACTGTTCTCCATAGTGGCTGTATCAATTTACATTCCCACCAACAGTGCAAGAGGGTTCCCTTTTCTCCACACCCTCTCCAGTATTTACTGTTTGTAGATTTTTTGATGATGGCCATTCTGACTGGTGTGAGGTGATACCTCATTGTGGTTTTGATTTGCATTTCTCTAATGGTTAGTGATGTTGAGCATCCTTTCATGTGTTTGTTGGCAGTCTGTATATCTTCTGTGGAGAAATGTCTATTTAGGTCTTCTGCCCATTTTTGGATTGGGTCGTTTGTTTTTTTGATTTTGAGCTGCATGAGCTGCTTGTATATTTTGGAGATTAATCCTTCGTCAGTTGCTTCATTTGCAAATATTTTCTCCCATTCTGAGGGTTGTCTTTTTGTCTTGTTTATGGTTTCCTTTGCTGTGCAAAAGCTTTGAAGTTTCATTAGGTCCCATTTGTTTATTTTTGTTTTTATTTCCATTTTTCTAGGTGGGATAGAAAGGATCTTGCTGTGACTTATGTCATGGAGTGTTCTGCCTATGTTTTCCTCTAAGAGTTTTATAGTGTCTGGCCTTACATTTAGGTCTTTAATTGAGTTTGAGTTTATTTTTGTGTATGGTGTTAGGGAGTGTTCTAATTTCATTCTTTTACACGTAGTTGCCCAGTTTTCCCAGCACCACTTATTGAAGAGGCTGTCTTTTCTCCATTGTATATTCTTGCCTCCTCTATCAAAGATAAGGTGACCATATGTCCCTGGGTTTATTTCACACCAGGTGATTCTAATGCTCATCCAGGATGGATAAGAGCAGACTTAGCTAGAAATAAAGAACATAATTGCCTGTGTATCCTAGATATAGCCAGGGAGAAGGAGTAGGCCACAGGCATGCAGTTGGTCAAGGATTTGGGATTTGGGATCCTGGAAAAGGCTCTTTATCGCAGATTTAATTGACAGTATTATTCTATTTACTTAGTTTTCTTAACTAGCTTGACAACTAAGTGCCAAGCAGTGGATTTGTTTCCTTAATCATCAGTCTGATGTGAGACTAAAACAAATGAGATTTGGAACCCTGTTCCTCATTTAGTTGTCTAGTGACCAGAGCTGACCATTTGGAGGTGCAATCTATTGCTCAGGTAAAAACAGTGAACTGGGAATTGGTAAACTGGGTTTTAGTCTTAGGGCTTTAAAAGCCATTTGACCACTGGTTAGTTAAGTTACTAAATTTCTCTAAAACTCAGAGCACTCACCAGAAAAATGAAGGGTTTGAATTAGGTCACCACTGAGATCTCATCTGGCTCTAAAATTCTGTGTTTCTTATAAGTCCCAGTTTGTTACTGACTAAATGTTCATCCTTAAGTGAGCCACTTTATCTTGCTAGGCCTCCTTCCCATCTGTTAAATGGAAACAGGGATATCTCACTTCAGGGTTGTTGTGGGCAGTAACTGAGATCATTCTTTCTGAGGTATTGTACAATTCTAGCTATAATGTTTTCTGAAAATGTGGGTGATTCTTCCCTCTCTTGGGGATCCTTGTATCACCATTGTATATCTTTCCCATACCACATAAATGCCTCCCAAGTACTCAATAAATATTTGTGGATTGAGTAAATGGCATAATTTGAAGATAAAACTTTAGACAACATAGCAGTGGATTGCAACAGTGGCTTCCAATTAGATTCACCTGAGATGCTTTAAAAATCATGATTCTCCCATTGCCCCACAGACCATCAAATTAGAATCTCTGGGTTTGGGATCCAGGTGTCAGATTTTTGTTTGTTTGTTTGTTTGGGATCTCCAGGTGATTCCAATGTGCAGCCAAAGGTGAGAACCACAGCTTAGGATGGCTGGTTTTCCTTGCTCAGCAAGTTGAAGAAATAGAAGAAGGCTCAAGTATTAAAGATTGCCCAATCCTTCTTTTTTAAAATACATTTATTTTTTACTTAAAAAAATTTTTTTGGCTGCATTGGGTCTTTGTTGCTGCGCGTTGGGATTTTTCTCCAGTTGCGGCGGGCGGGGGCTACTCTTTGTTGAGGTGCGTGGGCTTCTCACTGTAGTGGCTTCTCTTGTTGCAGAGCGTGGGTTCTAGGCACACAGGATTCAGTAGTTGCAGCATGTGGGCTCAGTAGTTGTGGTGCACGGGCTTAGTTGCTCCGCAGCATGTGGGATCTTCCCGGACCAGGGCTCGAACCCATGTCCCCTGCATTGGCAGGCGGATTCTTAACCACTGCGCCACCAGGGAAGTCCAAGATTGCCCCATCCTTTAAGGACATGAATTGTATCTTTCTCTATCTACCACAACACTTAGCTCAGGTGCATGGCTGGAACTCAACGCAAACTTGTTGAACTGGATGGAATGAAAGAAGAATTCCCAGATCACCATTTACTCCCTTAACCATTTCACTCACTGTGTGATACAATGAGAAAGGCAGGGGAAGTCAAGGATTCTAATCCCCTTGATTGTATTCTCACAACAACACAGGTTCAGTTTTAAAAAATGATTCTTACAATTTTATGAATCTAGTTTGAAAAAGGCTTCCTTCCTCATTTCACCCCCACTCTTCATCCTCTTGCTGATTGGGCTCCACAGTCCTGCAGCTGATTGAAGCCTGGGGATGGGGAGCAAGGTAAGCGTCAGCTGGCGGTGGTGGCATTTCCAAGAGCCAGCGTTACTGCGATGAGCCCAGGGCATGTCACTGCTTCAGGGTGTTTCATCTACTGACCAAAAGGTACCTGATTTGATCTCCACACTCCTTAGGTTCACAATGCTTTATTTATTCTCATATGAAAAACATATTTTTAAAAAGATTCTGAGATGCTCCTCTTATTATTAATACAGGTGCTTACTTACTTCCAGATAAATACAGACACCCCCCCTTTTTTGAATGAGTTGTAGCTTTATATGAAGCTAATGGAGCAAGGCAATGCTCAAACGTCAAATTAAACTGCACAGCTCTGTAATCACTCAGACTGACATGGCATAAAAGGATAATTAGTAGTTCATTACATGGAACATTGTTTGTTCAGCTAAATTGATTTCTCAGCTGCCCATGTTTTCTGTTTACTTAGTAAGCGCTCCACTGCACATTTTTATTTGAGAGCTAGGAAATCCCTTTCCCTGAACTTTTTTTTTCTCGATCAGTGCAGTTTTAAAATATTATTTGCTTGAGCTGGGTGAACCTCTGAATGACATACAGGTGTACGGTAACAATCAGGAGTGTGGATTGATGCACGGAACATAAAACCGGCTGTGGTTAGAAACTTGGGAGACTCTCTCCAAAGGCCGGGATATACCCCGTGGCTTTGTATCTGGAAATGCTTTTGTGGCTGTTTGCTTTTCAACTTAAGAGTGAACTCCCCTCTCAGAAAGGGAGGGAGGGAGGGAGAAATTGGAATAAACACTAAATCCCTTGCCGTTCAAAGTGGAAATTTTCCAACAAAGTTTTCTTCATGTTGCCTGCTAATGCCAAGATAAAGAAAACAGCGGCTGTTTTAGGATTCCTGTGTCCCTGTGCACCAACAGCAGGGTTTAGGAAAAAAAAAAACAAAACCAAATGCTGACTTCAAAACTTTCTGAAATTGCTACCTTATAACGATAATGTGAATTTTCTAGGTTGGTGCAGCACAGCTATCCATAGAACATGCCTGTCGGCTGTTTCCATGTCCATAGCAATTCCCCTTCCTGGGGAGTGAAGCAGCCACACAGATTTTACTGGTCAAATATAGGCATTCAGATGTGTGGTCTTTGACACCATCAGCACCTGCCTCCTAATGCGTAGCTCACCCAGGGTTTTGCCATTGGCTTGCTCAGCTCTGCTTGATCCATAGGTAAATGCATTGACCTGAATGGCACCTTGGCGTTGTGACAGTCACAAAGAGAGGAGAGACACCAGTTCTGCAGCAAGTTCAGGCTTTGGGCACATGATGAAATATAAATCCGGGCAGGGTGTCAGGCTGGTAGTTCTGCCACAAAGATTCTCAACATTAATTACGTTTTGCTAGTCCTTGGAGGAACTTAGAAATCTGCTGTTTGAAATTAAATATTTATGTTGTCTGTATTAAGTGGAGAAGGTGGGTCCATGTCAAGAGAGGGGAGGTCATTTGAGGCTGGGCAAAGAAAAGCTTAGTGGCTCACCCTGGTTAAGAATTCTTTCAAAATACATGTGTGCAGCTGGAGTTCATGCTAGTGGAACTAAAGATTGTATTAAATTCCACCACAACAAGTTCTGGTTTCTTTCCTTGGCCCATTAGAAGGCTCCTATAACATAAACATGACATATTGAGCAGGTATTTCTCAGTTACCAATATTAATGGAAGGAAATAGAACCTGCGTGAATGAAATCCGTAGATAATCCCAGAGGCTCACCAGTGCTTTTTGATTTAATCTTCTTCCCTAGCAACATTTGGTGCTGCAGTCAGAGTTGAAGGTATACTCAGAAGAAGAGAATCCCATCTTTTGAAGAGAGTATGGACATATTATAGTTGTATTCTTCAGCAAAGACCCTTTATTTTCTGTAAAGAAAGTAATTTGGGGGTCAAAAATCTCGGCAGGCCATTCTCCTATAGGCTTTGAATGTGAAGACCAGTCAGAGTGAAGATCTGTGATTACCTGGTTTGTATTGGGACATTGTTCAGGTTAAAACAATGATAGCTAATGAATGTGCCTGTCATGAACTGAAGCCTACTGTGTGTCTGGCACTGTGCTATGTGTTTTACACCTGTGATTGTAGTCCCTTCCCTCCCAAATCTAATTGCAGATTTCCTTTTCCTTCTTTGGCTATTCCCAGTACTCTATGTTAAGGCAGTGGGGTGGTTATCACTATAAGACTGTCCTTTGTTCCTGAACAGTACCTGCCACCTGGATGTTTGCCTGGATGCTTGCTCACCTGTTCTACCCTCTTTATATGCTGCAACCTCCCTGGGTTCTCTTGGACAGGGCTTGGACCTTCCGGCTCCCTTTTGTCATCCTCTATCTCATTTTTCCTGTTACTGTTTTCCTTGAGTTTTGACAATCTGATTAGCTATTGCTGGTACCCCATCCCCCCAACCCCCTGCTAATGTGGGAATATGGGCTCAAACATAGCCCAATTCCTAAGCAGATGCCTATAAAGGCAGAATGAAAGTAAGTAGTCCTCCCCAACTTGCTCTTGTAGTGTTTTATCAAAGTTCTGCTGCTAAACTGAATTATCTGGTCTTGTTACAACTCATGAATTCCTGTTTACACTAACTCTCCTTGGCTGCCAAAGAGACCTGTAAACTGCTTCTCTAAGGGCAAATCCTGGGCCCCATATATCTCTCTCCTCAATCACAGACTCTCCTCAGCCCTCTTACATTGGCCCAGGATACAGGGTTAAGATTCTGTCCGGATGGTCCTTCCCCTGTGCCTGGAACAATGCCTGGCATGTAACAGATGCTCAATAAATACTTGTTGAATAAAGTCCAGCATCCTTGTCTAGACTGGGGAAGGGTCCTAACCTGTTAACACTTATGTCTCTGCCTTTGCCTTCAGGCTGGGATCCTGCCTTGCTTGGTCAGGAACTCTGCCTGGTTTCCAGTTCCTCATCTGCCATCACCTTTGGAGATGCTTTTCTCCAGCTCATTTCACTCTGCCCTGTCTTGCTCTGTGTGGCTAAGAGGACTATGATGTCTCATTCCTGAGTTTACAAAGCTGAGTTACAACAGCTTTGCCCTCCAGTTTCTCATTTGAATCTCTTGGCTTTCATCTGTGCTCCAAACTGCTGAGAATCTGAATGTTTGCTCTAATCACTGCTTCTCACATATGACTTTGGTTTTGTCGCTATCTTGCTCTCACCTCGATGCTGGCCTAAACCACTAGGTCTTGCCTCACACTCCCCAGGAAGAAGCATTTGGAAGCTAAACCCCAACAGAGCCTGAAGAAGGCAAGCTGCCTTTTCATCTCAAGTACAGTTTCCAATGCAGTCATGTGCCATGGATGTTTGCTGCCACTCCCTCAGGCATTAGTGAATCAGGAAGTATGCTGGTTCCCTTAACCCTTGCTGGTGAAGACCAATCACATAGCTAAATATATTAAGGCCCATTAAACTGCAAAATCTGGTTGTGAAGCAAACCAAGGAAAGCAAAATTTACAAGATTCCCAGCGTGAGACACAGCCTAGAACTGATATGGGAAAATAAGTGTAATAGAAGCCTCAGAATTAAAAAGGAAATTCCACTCTTATGTCCTAGCTATTGTTGGGCTTTTTGATAGTAGGTGTGAGTACATGAGTGTAAATAATTGGCATATATTTATACTCCAATTACTGGTTTATAGATGATATATAAAAAATGTAGGTGATATTTATATTTTACTTTAATGAAAAGTTATAAAATGAGTAATATTTATTCAAGAACCTAGAATAACTCCTTTGGATTTACTTGGATGATTAGGCCAGGAACACATTATATACATATATATATAATATATAGTCTCTCATCTCTCTGAAAGAACAAAGTGCTAGTTCTGCAGCATTTCAATCTGTCAAGCAAATATATATGAGCATGTTTTTCTTTTGAAAGGCATATTATTATGTACCCAATAAATCAAAATGAGCTCTTCTGAGTGACTTACATCTGTCAAATAAATAAAATTTGATCCCACGTATATATGTCACCTGTTAAACAAATCCAATGTGGGGACAAAACTAATTCAGTTATGTAATGCTTTTAAGAACAAAAATTAAAAAAACATAAAACTTGTTTATAAAAGAAATATACTCCATAATATGGATAATTCATACTTTATTTAATCATGCTGCTATTGATGGACATTTAAGATTATGTGATTATAAACAATGTTTATATTTGTATCCGTGTGGAAATATTTCTGTAAATTTAATTGTTGGGACTTCCCCGGTGGTGCAGTGGTTAAGAATCCGCCTGCCAATGCAGGGGACATGGGTTCAATCCCTGGTCTGGGAAGATCCCACATCCTGCGGAGCAGCTAAGCCCCTGTGCCACAACTACTGAGCCTGCACTCTAGAGCTGGCAAGCCACAACTACTGAGCCCAAGTGCCACAACTACTGAAGCCCACGCGCCTAGAGCCCATGCTCCACAACAAGAGAAGCCACCGCAATGAGAAGCCTGCGCATTGCAAGGAAGAGTAGCTCCTGCTCACGACAACTAGAGAAAGCCTGTGTGCAGCAACGAACACCCAACGCAGCCAAAAGTAAGTAAGTAAATAAATTTATTTATTTATTTATTTATTTTTAAAAAGTGAAATTGCTGTTTTAAAGAGATTGTGTATTTTAATTGATAGATATTGTGAGACTTAAGCTCCAACCAACACTGCATGAGAATGTTCATAACCTTATACTATCTCCACTACAGGACTTTTAGTTTTTGCTTACTTGGTGAGTGAACCTAGTTTCCTTTGGATTTATTTATTTATTCTTACAATTTTGCTGACTTAAGTATAATTGACCTACAATATGCTTGACATGTGACTTCGTGTGTTTATGTATGGGTTGTGTATGAGAAACTATCATCACAATCAAGCTAATAAACATTACTATTGCCTCTAAAAGTTTCCTTTGCCCCTTTGTAATTCTTCACTACCTCTTCCATCCCCTCCCCACACTGTCCCCAAGCAACCATTGATCTGCTTTCTATCATTATTCTATTTTCTAGTCTTTTATTTAAATGGAATTAAATAGTTTTCTTTTTAGTCTGGCTTCTCCTACTCTGTATAATTATTGTAAGATTCATCCATGTTGTTGTTTGTATCAACAATTCATGCTTTTTTATTGCTGAGTATATATGTCCATACTATAGCATATACCACAATTTATTTTCCATTTGCCTGTTCATGGATATTTAGGCTGTTCTCAAATGCCTTGGTTATCAGAATTGTGTGCCTACATGCTTTTATTTCTCTTGGGTACCCAAGCATGAAAGGGCCAGGTTGTATGGTAAGTTTATGTTGAACTTTTATTTTTTTATTTTTTTTTTTTTATTTATTTTTTTTTTTGTGGTACGCGGGCCTCTCACTGTTGTGGCCTCTCCCGTTGCGGAGCACAGGCTCCGGATGCGCAGGCTCAGCAGCCATGGCTCACAGGCCCAGCCGCTCCGCGGCATATGGGATCCTCCCAGACCGGGGCACGAACCCGTATCCCCTGCATCGGCAGGCGGACTCTCAACCACTGCGCCACCAGGGAGGCCCTATGTTGAACTTTTAAAGAAACAATCAAATGGTTTTCCAAAATGGTTATAACATTTTACATTCCCACAGTGAGAGTTCCAGTTGAACCACATCCTCTCCACACTCTGTCAAGTTTTAATTATTTTAGTGGATGTGTACTGGTATTGCATTGTCATTTTAATTTGCATTTTTCTAATGACTAATGATGTTGAACATCTTCTCAGGTGCTTAACTGCCATATACATATCTTCTTTGGTGATGTGTCTGGTTGAATTTTTTGCCCATTGTTTTATTCAGTGGTTTGTCTTATTATTGAGTTGTAAGAATTTTTTATATATTCTAGGTACATGTCCTCCATCAGATATATATGTTCTGCAAATATTTTCTTCCAGTCTGTTGGCTTGTTTTCTCCTCCTCCTCCTTCTTTTAACAGTATTTTATGAAGAGCAGAAGTTTTAAGTTTCGATTAAATCCATTTTATTGATTTTTTTCTTTTATAATTTGTGTTTTTGTGTTGTATCTAAGAAACCTTTGCCAAATCCAAGATCACATGCTGACTTTGAAGCTAGAGGAAGAGAGCTATGATCCAAGGAATCAAGTATTCTCTAGGAGTTGAAGGCCAGAAAATGGATTCACCCCTAGTGCTTCTAGAAGGGAAAACAGCCTTGCCAAACCTTGATTTTATCCCAGTGAGACACACATCAGACTTCTAATCTACAGAACTTTAAGATAATAAATCTGTGTTGTTTTAAGCCACTAAGTTTGTCATAATTTGTTACAACAGCAATAGAAAACTAATACGGCATAGTTTATCTAATTTTAGTTTTTGATTTTCCTTACAAGTATATAGAAATAAAATTAATATTTATATATTGGTCTTGTATCTTTCAAACATGCTAAACCTTTCCTACTTTCCATGCATGTGATCTTGTATGAATAAAAATATTGTTTTTACTTCTTTCCAATCTGCATGCTTTTTTATTTCTTCTTCTTGACTTATTGTACTGGTTAGAACCTCTAGTACAATGCTTACTGGAGGTAGTAACAGTGAGCACCCTTATTTTTTCCTGACCTTAGGGGGAAAGCATTCAGTCTCTCACTGTTAAATATGATGTTAGCTGTAGGTTTTTCATAGATGCCCTTTATCAATTTGAGAAATTTCCTCCTATTTTAAACTTGTTGAGAGTTTTTATTAGAAATGGATTTTTGATCTTGTCAATTTTTTTTTCATTATTGAGATGACCATATGGTCTTTTTTAGTTTGTTAATATGATGAACTACGTTGAATGACATCAAATGGTAAAGTAATCGTATATTGTTGGCATAAACCACATTTGGCCATGATTATGTTATCCCTTTTATTTATCATTGGGTTCAAGCTGTTAAAATTTTACAAAGAATTATTGCATTTAGGGTTTCCCTGGTGGTGCAGTGGTTAAGAATCTGCCTGTCAGTGCAGGGGACACAGGTTCGAGGTCTGGTCCAGGGAGATCCCATGTGCCGCGGAACAGCTAAGCCTGTGCACCACAACTATTGAGCCTGCTCTCTAGAGCTGGTGAGCCACAACTACTGAGCCCATGTGCCACAACTACTGAAGCCTGTGTGCCTAGAGCCCGTGCTCCACAACGAGAGAAGCCACCACAGTGAGAAGCCCACGTACCGCAATGAAGAGTAGCCCCTGCTCACTGCAACTAGAGAAAGCCTGCGCACAGCAATGAAGACCCAATGCAGCCAAAAATAAATAAATAAAACAAACTATGAAAAAAAAAGAATTATTGCATTTATATTACTGAGAGATATTGGTCTGTCCTTTTCTTGAATGTCTTTTTCAGGTTTTGATAACAAGGCAATGCTGGACTCACAGAATGAGTTGGGAAGTGTTACCCCCTTTTAAATTTTCTAAAGAAGTTTGTGTAGAATTGATATTACTTCTTATTTAAATGTTCAGTAGAATTCACCAGTGTAGCCTTCTATGCCTGCAGTTTTCTTTGTAAGAAGGTTTTAAACTACAAATTTAATTTCTTTAATAAATATAAGCCTACTGACGTCTATTTCTTGAGTAGACTCTGACAGTTTGTGTTTTTCAAGACATTTTTCCATTTCATCCAAGTTGTGGAATTTATTGACATAAGATGTTTATAACATTTCCCTTCTATCATTTTATCATCTGTAAGATCTACAGTTATAGCTCATATTCTTTTTTTTTTTTTTTTTTGCCGTACGTGGGCCTCTCACTGTTATGGCCTCTCCTGTTGTGGAGCACAGGATCCGGATGCGCAGGCTCAGTGGCCATGGCTTACAGGCCCAACTGCTCCATGGCATGTGGGATCTTCCCAGACCGGGGCACAAACCCATGTCCCTTGCATCAGCAGGTGGACTCTCAAACACTGCGCCAACAGGGAAGCCCCTCACATTCTTGTTATTGGAAATTTGTGTCTTTTCTCTATTTCTTGATCAGTCTGACTATAGTGTTATCAATTTCATTGATATTTCAAAATAATCACCTTTTTGTTTCACTGGGTTTTTTCTGTTTTCAATTTATTTATGGTTTTAAAATTATTTCTTTTCTTTTGTCCGTTTTGGGTTTAATTTGCTCTTTTTCTCATCTTATAAGATGGAAACTGAAATCACTGTTTTGAGACCTTTCTACTTTTCTAATATAACTGTTTTAGTGCTATAAATTTTCCTCTAAGTACTGCTTTAGTAGCATCTTGCAAATTTTGATAAGGCATGTTTTTTTCTTTCAGTTTAAAGTACATTCTGATTTCCCCTTCGATTTATATTCTGATCCATGGATTACTCAGAAGTGTATTATTTAGTTTTCAAATTTTGGATTTTCTACTTATGTTGTTGATTTCTAATTTAACTCCATTTTAAAGAACATACTTGTATGATTTGAACCTTTTAAAATTTATTGAGACCTGCTTTATGGCTCAGAATATGGTCCATCTTGGTAAATGTTCTCCATGCACTTGAAAAACATATATAGGCTGCTGTCACTGGCTGGAGTATTCTGCAAATGTTAATTAGGTCAAGTTGGTTGATAGTGTTTTAAATCCTTCTAGATTTTCTGTCTACTTCTTTTATCAATCCCAGAGGCAAGTTTTTGTTTATTTTTTAAAAAATGTTGATAATATATTGTGGATTTATTTATACATTTGAAAATAAAATATTTACATACATTAATTATAAATTATGTGTTTATTTTTAGTTCTACCAGTTTTTGCTTTATGTATTTTGAAGCTCTGTTAGGTTCATAAACATTTGGGATTGTTATGTCCTCCTAGCATATTGACCCCTTTATACTGGTATAGTGATGATAGATTTCTTTCAATTAGAAAGAAATTATATGCATGGCATATAATTTTCCATTATTTTACTTTAATCTATTTCCGTCTTTCTATTTAAAATGAGTTTACTTCAGGCAGGATATAGTTAGGTTTTACTTTTTTATCCAATCTGATGAGCAGGAATAGAAACAGTGCCCTTGTGAGTTCTTAGGCTTATTCTTTTTAATCATTTTGGGAGTTTATTTTGCTGGCCTCAGGTTTTTTCACAAGCATGTGCTGATCTGAAGGCTCAAGGGCAGGTCTCTGCAGATCTCCAGAATTTTCTTCATGCAGATTTCTCCTCTCTAGTTCTCTGCCCTGAAAACCCTAGCCAACATGGCCTCCTAGACTTTCAACTCCATTTCCTCAGTCTTTTCAACTCAGGAAGATTGCCAGGCAACACTTGGGTTCTCCCTGAATTGTGACCTGGAATCTTTTTCAAGGCATTAAGTTGGGACCATTCTTGGTCTTACCTTTTTTATTTCTCCTCTTTCAGATAACACTTTCTTGCACTATCTCATTCTAATGTCCAAAAGTTTTTGTTCTAAATACATTTATTTTGTCTAGTTTTTAGTTGTTTTGGGCAGAGGGTAAATCTGGTCCTTGTTACTCCATCTTTGCTGGAAGTGGAAGTTTCAAGTGGAACTTGGATATGATTTAAATTTAAAAATTTCCTTATTTCTAGTGATATCAAGCATATTTTTGAAAGTTTGTTAGATATTTAGTTCTTTTAATGACTTAATCTTTATATATTTGCCAGTTTTATATATATATATATATTTTTATATTAAGTTGTAGGAGTTAAAAAATATATTCTGGATATAAAATCTTAGTCTGTTTTATATGATGAAATATTTTTTCCCAGTCTATTATTTGGTTATGGTGATTTAGATGTATATGTACTATATGTTCTGATATGGAAAGAGCTTCAAGAAATTTTCAAGTTAAAAAAAAGCAAGATGTAAGATAATCTATATAGTATGATTCCATTTTAGTAGAAAACTGTTATGCATAATATGTGTATTATGTACACTGAACAGAATGTCCACTAGAATGTAAGTTCCTTGAGGCTGGGGGCATTCTTCTGTTCATTGTTGTATCTCATTGCCTGTAACAGTACATAGAAGATAGTTAGCAGGGGGGGTCCATATAACTTGCTGAATGATTGAATTAATAATCTATGATGTTGGGACTTCCCTGGCAGTCCAGTGGTTAAGAATCTGCACTTCCAATGCAGGGGGTGCAGGTTCGATCTCTGTTCAAGGAACTAAGATCCCACATGCCACACGGCACAGCCAAAACAAAAAACAAAAAAAAAATTAAAAAAATAATCTATGATGTTACTACATTTATGTAAAATAACTATATAGGTACAAGTTATGTGGAGGAGGTTGCATGTATAGCCATATATATTCATTTATATTTTTAAATGCGTAGAACAATGTTTGGGAGAATATATACTAAACTGTTATCAGTGGTTATCCGTGGGTTATCTATTGGGTGGAAGGGAAGTGAAAATAGACATTTACTATTACTTGATATATTTCTGAAATTGGATGTTCATATCATCATTTATTTTAATAACAAAAATATATATCAGTAAAGAAAATAATTATTATCTCAATTCTGATCAAAGATATTTAAATTTGAAGATCCTGTGTCCTATATCATTAAGCACTATTTTTGCCGAGGAGATTTTTTTTTTTTTGGCAGTACGCGGGCCTCTCCCTGTTGTGGCCTCTCCCGTTGCGGAGCACAGGCTCCAGACGCGCAGGCTCAACGGCCATGGCTCACAGGCCCAGCCGCTCCGTGGCATGTGGGATCTTCCCGGACTGGGACATGAACCCGTGTCCCCTGCATCGGCAGGCGGACTCTCAACCACTGCGCCACCAGGGAAGCCCTGCTGAGGAGATTTTAAAGGGACACTTAAAACAGTCCTTTAAAAACTAAGAAACAGGCACTTCTTATAAAGAAGTGCAAACCAGACTTGGAATATGGCATAAATAAAATATGGGTGCATGGTGAATAGGAACACAAGCAATTTTTTCTATCATCAGGCTTTGGGCAAGAAGATCCAGATGGTAGTGTCATAGTGGGTAGATCAGTGGGCTCGTAACAGGTATCACTGAGGGGACACTAGAAGTTACTTAATAAGGGAACCAATAATCTGATATCCAGGGATGAAACTGAGTCAGGAACTAAAGAAGAGAAAGATGCAATCCTACTGATGGACTGAGTTATGAGTCATGAAGCAACCTGGATGATTTTTCTTGCTGGATTTTATTGCTCAGCAGTGCCTGTGGCAGTTGTTATATTTGGGGTTATTATGAAGGTTCCAGGTGTCTCCAATTAGGCAAAACCTATCCTTTTGAATCAGCTTCATAATCAATATTGTCAAAGACGAACGTATTATGTGAAGATTCAGATTTCATTCAATAAGAATTTATACAATGCTTATAGCACACAAAGATCTGAAGTAGGCTCTGTCAAGAATACAGTAACAAATTAGGCATGTACCCTCTTCCCTAATAACAGGATCTTGGAGGTGAATCAAAACATGAACATAAATTGCCATGAAAGGATTAAAGTGATGAAGATACAAGATTATTAAGTCCAGAAGTAACACAGTATCAGCGGGAAAGAAAGAAGGGAATGAATGTGAGAGGAATTGAAGAGAGAGAATGGAAAGAGAATAGCCATTGATTGGATGCAATGACTGTAAGAAAACTGCCAAGAATCTATTGCAGTCATTGAACATCCCAGGTGACTCTCTTGAGAGAGTCTTTATCAGGACTCTCCTAGGTCCCAGGATTTCCTGGACTACAGAGGGTAAAGAAAGTTATTTATTAACGGGTGTTTATAGCCTTTATGGGCAGTGAGGGAGCCATTTAAGACACCACCAGGTCAGGACAACTCATATTTTACTTATTTGTCTCACTCACCAGCGTATAAGTTTCTCTGGGAAAGGATTCATTAGTTATTTCTATATTCTTAGTGTGTTACACAGTGCCTGGTACAGAGTAGACACTCTATTTCCTGAACATAAAAGCAATAATTGGTCATTAAGAAGAGATAACATGAAACAATAAGTAAGCACTCAAACTTCTTTCATTTGTCTAGTAGGACTGAGTCCCTGACTACTTGTGATACTCATTTTACAGAAGGCAGATACATAAATTCAGCCCCAACACGGGAGTTACGTAGATCCATTGTATCTGTCAATTTATGTTAGCAGACTGCTCCTGGACAACCAGAAAAGGAGATCTTGCAATGTCAAAACTTATGCTAATTTTCTGGGGGTATAGACCTGACTATGATAAGGTGCCTCCTCCCAAGAGTCCAGTGAGAGTTCATGAGATATACTAGATGGGTGCAGAAGGAAACTACAACTCAAGAAGGACGACAAGTTTTGCTACCAGCATACTCGTGTGCATCATTCAGGATGGGCTAGTTATGCTGTGGCAAAAACAACTCCACACCTCAGAGGTTCCCAAGGACAGTTTTCTGCTCACAGCACATGTCCATCTTGGGCTGGCTGTAGCTTGGCTGCCCATTGTCTTCACTCAGCGACCCAAGCTGAAAAGATCATCTTTTCTACCTAGAGCATTGCAGGTCATAGTGGCAGAGGCATGCGCTGGATTTTAACTTCTTCCTGGAAGTGACATACATCACTTCACACATTTCATCAGCCAAAGCAGGTCACATGCGCATGTCTGAGTTCAACAGGCTAAGTAAGTATAATCATCTCACAGGGAGAGGCAGTGAGGTTTTTTTTTTTTTAACATCTTTATTGGAGTATAATTGCTTTATATTGTTATGTTAGTTTCTGCTGTATAACAAAATGAACCAGCTATACATATACATGTATCCCCATATCACCTCTGTCTTGCGTCTCCCTCCCACCCTCCCTATCCCACCCCTCTAGGTGGTCACAAAGCACCCAGCTGATCTCCCTGTGCTATGCAGCTGCTTCCCACTATTTTACATTTGGTAGTGTATAAATGTCCATGCCACTCTCTCACTTCTTGCCATGTCTGCATCTTTGTTCCTATCGTGCCCCTAGGTTCTTCATAACCAATTTTTTTTTTTAGATTCCATATATGAGTTAGCATACAGTTTTTGTTTTTCTCTTTCTGACATACTTCACTCTGTATGACAGACTCTAGGTCCATCCACCTCACTACAAATAACTCAACTTCGATTCTTTTTATGGCCGAGTAATATTCCATTGTATATATGTGCCACATCTTCTTTATCCATTCATCTGTCGATGGACACTTAGGTTGCTTCCATGTCCTGGCTATTGTAAATAGAGCTGCAATGAACATTGTGGTACATGACTCTTTTTGAATTATGGTTTTCTCAGGGTATATGCCCAGTAGTGGGATTGCTGGGTCATATGGTAGTTCCATTTTTAGTTTTCTAAGGAAGCTCCATACTGTTCTCCATAGTGGCAGTATCAATTTACATTCACACCAACAGTGCAAGAGGGTTCCCTTTTGTCCACACCCTCTCCAGCATTTACTGTTTGTAGATTTTTTGATGATGGCCATTCTGACAGGTGTGAGGTGATAACTCATTGTAGTTTTGATTTGCATTTCTCTAATGATTAGTGATCTCGAGCATCCTTTCATGTGTTTGTGGGCAATCTGTATATTTTCTTTGGAGAAATGGTCTTCTTAGGTCTTCTGCCCATTTTTAGATTGGGTTGTTTGCTTTTTTGATTTTGAGCTGCATGAGCTGCTTGTATATTTTGGAGATTAATCCTTTGTCAGTTGCTTCATTTGCAAATATTTTCTCCCATTCTGACGGTTGCCTTTTAGTCTTGTTTATGGTGTCCTTTGCTGTGCAAAAGCTTTGAAGTTTCATTAGGTCCCATTTGTTTCTTTTTGTTTTTATTTCCATTTCTCTAGGAGGTGGGTAAGAAAGGATCTTGCGTGATTTATGTCATAGAGTGTTCTGCCTAAGTTTTCCTCTAAGAGTTTTATAGTGTCTGGCCTTACATTTAGGTCTTTAATCCATTTTGAGTTTATTTTTCTGCATGGTGTTAGGGAGTGTTCTAATTTCATTCTTTTATATGTAGCTGTCCAGTTTTCCCAGCAACACTTATTGAAGAGGCTGTCTTTTCTACATTGTATATTCTTGGCTCCTTTATCAAAGACAAGGTGACCATATGTGCGTGGGTTTATCTCTGGGCTATTTATCCTGCACCAATGATCTATATTTCTGTTTTTGTGCCAGTTCCTTATTGTCTTGATTAATGTAGCTTTGTAGTATAGTCTGAAGTCAGGGAGCCTGATTCCTCCAGCTCTGTTTTTCTTTCTCAGGATTGCTTTGGCTCTTAGGGGTCTTTTGTGTTTCCATACAAATTGTGAAAATTTTTGTTATAGTTCTGTGAAAAATGCCATTGGTAGTTTGACAGGGATTGCATTGAATCTGTAGATTGCTTTGGGTAGTGTAGTCATTTTCACAATGTTGATTCTTCCAGTCCAAGAAGATGGTATATCTCTACATCTGTTTGCATCATCTTTAATTTCTTTCATCAGTGTCTTATAGTTTTCTGCATACAGGTGTTTTGTCCCCTTAGGTAGATTTATTCCTAGGTATTTTATTCTTTTTGTTGCAATGGTAAATGGGAGTGTTTCTTTAATTTCTCTTCAGATTTTTCATCATTAGTGTATAGGAATGCAAGAGATTTCTGTGCATTGATTTTGTATCCTCCTACTTTACCAAATTCATTGATTAGCTCTAGTAGTTTTCTGGTCGCATTTTTAGGATTCTCTATATATAGTATCATGTCATCTTCAGTCAGTGACAGTTTTACCTCTTCCTTTCCGATTTGGATTGCTTTTATATCTTTTTCGTGTCTGATTGCTGTGGCTAAAACTTCCAAAACTATGTTGAATAATAGTGGTGAGAGTGGGCAACCTTGTCTTGTTCCTGATCCAAGTGGAAATGGTTTCAGTTTTTCATCATTGAGAATGATGTTGGTTGTGGGTTTGTCATATATGGCCTTTATAATGTTGAGGTAAGTTCCCTCTATGCCTGCTATCTGCAGTTGTTATCATAAATGGGTGTTGAATTTTGTCAAAAGTGTTTTCTGCATCTATTGAGATAATCATATGTTTTTTCTCCTTCAGTTTGTTAATATGGTGTATCACATTGATTGACTGGCATGTACTGAAGAATCCTTGCCTTCCTGGGATAAACTCCACTTGATCATGGTGTATGATCCTTTTAATGTGCTGTTGGATTCTGTTTGCTAGTATTTTGTTGAGGATTTTTGCATCTATGTTCATCAGTGATATTGGACTGTAGTTTTCTTTTTTTGTGACATCTTTGTCTGGTTTTGGTATCAGGGTGATGGTGGCCTCGTAGAATTAGTTTGGGAGTGTTACCCCCTCTGCTATATTTTGGAAGAGTTTGAGAAGAAAGGATACGTGTTAGCTCTTCCCTAAATGTTTGATAGAATTCGCCTGTGAAGCCATCTGGTCCTTGGCTTTTGTTTGTTGGAAGATTTTTAATCACAGTTTCAATTTCAGTGCTTGTGATTGGTCTGTTTATATTTTCTATTTCTTCCAGGTTCAGTCTCAGAAGGTTGTGCTTTTCTAAGAATTTTTCCATTTCTTCCAGGTTGTCCATTTTATTGGCATAGAGTTGCTTGCAGTAATCTCTCATGATCCTTTGTATTTCTGTAGTGTCAGCTGTTACTTCTTTTTCATTTCTAATTCTGTTGATTTGTGTCTTCTCCCTTTTTTTACTTGATGAGTCTGACTAATGGTTAATCAATTTTGTTTATCTTCTCTAAGAACAAGCTTTTAGTTTTGTTTATCTTTGCTATCGTTTCCTTCATTTCTTTTTCATTTATATCTGATCTGGTGTTTATGATTTCTTTCCTTCTGCTAACTTTGGGTTTTTTTCTTTTATTCTTCTTTCTCTCATTGCTTTAGGTATAACGTTAGGTTGTTTATTTGAGATTTTTCTTGTTTCTTGAGGTAGGATTGTATTGCTATAAACGTTCTTCTTAAAACTGCTTTTGCTGCTTCCCATAGGTTTTAGGCTGTCATTTGTTTCTTGGTATTTTTGTTTTCCTCTTTGATTTCTTCAGTGATCTCTTGGTTATTTAGTAGTGTATTGTTTAGCCTCCATGTGTTTGTATTTTTTACAGTTTTCCAGTAACTGATATCTAGTCTCATAGCATTATTGTTGGAAAAAATGCTTGATACAATTTCAGTTTTCTTAAATTTACCAAGGCTTGATCTATGACCCAAGATATGATCTATCCTGGAGAATGTTCCATGAGCACTTGAGAAGAAAGTGTATTCTGTTGTTTTTGGATGGAATGTCTGATAAATGTCAATTAAGTCCATTTGTCTAATGTGTCATTTGAAGCTTGTGTTTCCTTATTTATTTTCATTTTGGTTGATCTGTCCAATGGTGAAAGTGGGGTGGTAAAGTTCCCTACTATGATTGTGTTACTGTCGATTTCCCCTTTTATGGCTGTTAGTATTTGCCTTATGTATTGAGGTGCTCCTATGTTGGGTGCATGAATATTTACAATTGTTATATCTTCCTGGATTGATCCCTTGATCATTATGTAGTGTCCTTCACTGTCTCTTGTAATAGGCTTTATTTTAAAGTCTATTTTGTCTGATATGAGAATTGCTACTCCAGCTTTCTTTTGAGTTTCATTTGCATGGATTATCTTTTTCCATCCCCTCACATTCAGGCTGTATGTGTCCCTAGGTCTGAAGTGGGTCTCTTGTAGACTGCATATATATGGGTCTTGTTTTTGTATCCACTCAGCCAGTCTGTGTCTTTTGGTGGGAACATTTAATCCATTTATATTTAAGGTAATTATCAATATGTATGTTCCTATTGCCATTTTCTTAATTGTTTTGGGTGTCTTATTGTAGGTCTTTTCATTCTCTGTGTTTCCTGCCTAGAGAAGTTCCTTTAGCATTTGTTGTAAAGCTGGTTTCGTGCTGCTGAATTCTCTTAGTTTTTGTTTCTCTGTAAAGGTTTTAATTTCTCCGTTGAATCTGAATGAGATCCTTGCTGGGTAGAGTAATCTTGGTTGTATTTTTTTTCCTTTCATCACTTAAACTATGTCCTGCCACTCCCTTCTGGCTTGCAGATGTTCTGCTGAAATATCAGCTGTTAACCTCTTGGGGATTCCCTGGTATGTTATTGTTGCTTTTCCCTTGCTGCTTTTAATATTTTTTCTTTGTATTTAATTTTTGATAGTTTGATTAATATGTGTCTTGGTGTGTTTCTCCTTGGATTTATCCTGTATGGGACTCTCTGTGCTTCCTGGACTTGAATGACTATTTCCTTTCCCATATTAGGGAAGTTTTGAACTACAATCTCTTCAAATATTTTCTCAGACCCTTTCTTTTTCTATTCTTCTTCTGGGACCCCTATAATTCCAATGTTGGTTGGTTTAGTGTTGTCCCAGAGGTCTCTGAGGCTGTCCTGAATTCTTTTCATTCTTTTTTTCTTTATTCTGCTATGCAGTAGTTATTTGCCGTATTTTATCTTCCAGGTAACTTATCCATTCTTTTTGTTTGTTTGTTTTTTGAATTTTATTTTTTTATACAGCAGGTTCTTATTAGTTAACTATTTTCTACATATAGTGTATATATGTCAAGCTCAATCTCCCAATTCGCCACAGCTCCACCACTGACCCCCACCACTTTCAATCCTTGGTGTCCATACGTGTGTTCTCTACATCTGTGTCTCAATTTCTGACCTGAAAACCAGTTCATCTGTACCATTTTTCTAGGTTCCACATATATGCATTAACATACGTATTTGTTTTTCTCTTTCTGACTTACTTCACTCTGTATGACAGTCCCTAGATTCATCCACATCTCTACTAATGACCCAATTTCGTTTCTTTCTATGGCTGGGTAATATTCCATTGCATATATGTACCACATGTTCTTTATCCATTTGTCTGTTGATGGGCATTTAGGGTGCTTCCCTGACTTGGCTATTGTAAATAGTGCTGCAATGAACATTGGGGTGCATGTGTCTTTTTGAATTATGGTTTTCTCAGGGTATAGGCCCAGTAGTGGGATTGCTGGGTCATATGGTAATTCTAATTTCTAGTTTTTTAAGGAACCTCCATACTGTTCTCCATAGTGGCTCTATCAATTTATATTCCCACCAACAGTGCAAGAGGGTTCCCTTTTCTCCACACTCTCTCCAGCATTTGTTGTTTGTAGATTTTCTGATGATGCCCATTCTAACTGGTGTGAGGTGCTACCTCATTGTAGTTTTGACTTGCATTTCTCTAATAATTAGTGATTTGAGCAGCTTTTCATGTGCTTCTTGGCAGTCGGTATGTCTTCTTTGGAGAAATGTCTATTTAGGTCTTCTGCCCATTTTTGGATTGGGTTGTTTGTTTTTATGATATTGAGCTGCATGAGCTGTTTATATATTTGGGAGATTAATCCTTTGTCCACTGATTCGTTTGCAAATATTTTCTCCCATTCTAAGGGTTGTCTTATTGTCTTGTTTGTCATTTCCTTTGCTTTGCAGAGGCTCTGATGTTTCATTAGGTCCCATTTGTTTATTTTTGTTTTTATTTCCATTACTTTAAGAAGTGGATCAAAAAAGATCTTGCTGTGATTTATGTTAAAGAGGGTTCTTCCTATGTTTTCCTCTAAGGGTTTTATAGTGTCCTGTCTTACATTTAGGTCTCTAAGCCATTTTGAGTTTATTTTTGTGTATGGTGTTAGGGTGTGTTGTAAATTCATTCTTTTACATGTAGCTGTCCAGTTTTCCCAGCACCACTTATTGAAGTGACTGTCTTTTCTCCAATTTATATTCTTGCCTCCTTTGTCATAGATTAGTTGACCATAGGTGCGTTGGTTTATCTCTGGGCTTTCCATCCTGTTCCATTGATCTATAACTCTGTTTTTGTGCCAGTACCATATTGTCTTGATTACTGTAGCTTTGTAGTATAGTCTGAAATCAGGAAGTCATGATTCCTCCAGCTCCATTTTTTCCCCTGAAGACTGCTTTGGCTATTCGAGGTCTTTTGTGTCTGCATACAAATTTTAAGATTTTTTGTTCTAGTTCTGTAAAAAATGCCATTGGTAATTTGATAGGGATTGCATTGAATCTGTAGATTGCTTTGGGTAGTAGAGTCATTTTCACAATGTTGATTCTTCCAATCCAAGAAGATGGTATCTCTCTCCATCTGTTTGTATCATCTTTAATTTCTTTCATCAGTGTCTTACAGTTTTCTGCAAACAGGTGTTTTGTCTCCCTAGGTAGGCTTATTCCTAGGTATTTTATTCTTTTTGTTCCAGTGGTAAATGGGAGTGTTTCCTTAATTTCTCTTTCAGATATTTCATCATTAGTGTATAGGAATGCAAGAGATTTCTGTGCATTAATTTTGTATCCTGCTACTTTACCAAATTCATTGATTAGCTCTAGCACTCTTCTGGTGGCATTTTTAGGATTCTCTATGCATAGTATCATGTCATCTGCAAACAGTGACAGTTTTACTTCTTCTTTTCCAATTTGTGTTCCTTTTATTTCTTTTTCTTCTCTGATTGCTGTGTCCAGGACTTACAAAACTATGTTGAATAATAGTGGTAAGAATGGACATCCTTGTCTTGTTCCTGGTCTTAGAGGAAATGCTTTCAGTTTTTCACCATTGAGAATGATGTTTGCTCTGAGTTTGTCATATATGGCCTTTATTATGTTGAGGTAGGTCCCTCTATGCCCACCTTCTGGAAAGTTTTTATCATAAATGGGTGTTGAATTTTGTCAAAAGCTTTTTCTGCATCTACTGAGAAGATCATATGGTTTTTATTCTTCTATTTGTTAATATGGTATATCACGTTGATTGATTTGTGTATATTGAAGAATCCTTGCATCCCTGGGATAAATCCCACTTGATCATGGTGTATGAACCTTTTAATGTGTTGTTGGATTCTGTTTGCTAGTATTTTGTTGAGGATTGTTGCATCTATATTCATCAGAGATATTGGTGTGTAATTTTCTTTTTTTGTAGTATCTTTGTCTGGTTTTGGTATTAGGGTGATGGTGGCCTCATAGAATGAGTTTGGGAATGTTCCTTCCTCCCGAATTGTTTGGAAGAGTTTGAGAAGGATGGGCATTAGCTCTTCTCTAAATGTTTGGTAGAGTTCACCTGTGAAGCCAACTGGTCCTGAATTTTTGTTGGAAGATATTTAATCAGAGGTTCAATTTCATTACTTGTGATTGTTCTGTTCATATTTTCTATTTCTTCCTTTTTCAGTCTTGGAAGGTTATACCTTTCTAAGAATTTGTCCATTTCTTCCAGGTTGTCCATTTTATTGGTATAGAGTTGCTTGTAGTAGTCTCTTAGGATGCTTTGTTTTTCTGCAATGTCTGTTGTAACTTCTCCATTTCCATTTCTAATTTTATTGATTTGAGTCCTCTCCCTCTTTCTCTTGATGAGTCTGGCTAACGGTTTTGTCAATTTTGTTTATCTTCTCAAAGAAACAGCTTTTAGTTTTATTGATCTTTGCTATTGTTTTCTTTGTTTCTATTTCATTTGTTTCTGCTCTGGTCTTTATGATTTCTTTCCTTCTGCTAACTTTGGGCTTTGTTCTTCTTTCTCTCATTCCTTTAGGTGTACGGTTAGATTGTTTATTTGAGATTTTTCTTGTTTCTTGAGGTAGGCTTATATAGCTATAAACTTCCCTCTTGGAACTGCTTTTGCTGCATCCTATAGTTTTTTAGTTTGTAGTGTTTTCATTGTCATTTTTCTCTAGGTAGTTTTTGATTTCTTCTTTGATTTCTTCAGTGATCTCTTGGTTATTTAGTAACGTATTGTTTAGCGTCCATGTGTTTGTGCTTTTTATGTTTTTTTCCCTGTAATTGATTTCAAATCTCATAGCGTTGTGGTCAGAAATGATGCTTGATATGATTTCAATTTTCTTAAATTTACTGAGGTTTGATTTGTGACCCAAGATATTATCTATCCTGGAGAATGTTCCGTGTGCACTTGAGAAGAAAGTGTAATCTACTGTTGTGGGATGGAATGTCCTATAAATATCAATTAAATCTATCTGGTCTATTATGTAAAGTGAGGCCTGTGTTTCCTTAGTAATTTTGTTTGGATGATCTGTCCATTGGTGTAAGTGAGGTGTTAAAGTCCCCCACTATTATTGTGTTATTGTTGATTTCCTCTGTTAGAGCTCTTAACAGTTGCCTTATGTACTGAGGTGTTCCGATGTTGGGTGCATATATATTTATAATTGTTAAATCTTCTTCTTGGATTGATCCCTTGATCATTATGTAGTGTCCTTCCTTGTCTCTTGTAACATACTTTATTTTAAAGTCTATCTTATCTGATATGAGTATTGCTACTCCAGCTTTCTTTTGCTTTCCAATTGCATGGAATATCTTTTTACATCCCCTCACTTTCACTCTGTATGTGTCCCTAGGTCTGAAGTGGGTGTCTTGTAGACAGCATATATATGGGTCTTGTTCTTATATCCATTCAGAGAGCCTGTGTCTTTTGGTTGGAGCATTTAATCCATTGATGTTTAAGGTAATTATCGATATGTATGTTCCTATTACCATTTCTTAAATCGTTTTGGGATTTTTTGGTAGGTCCTTTTCTTCTCTTGTGTTTCCCACCTAGAGAAGATCGTTTAACATTTGTTGTAGGGCTGGTTTGGTGGTGCTGAATTCTCTTAGCTTTTGCTTGTCTGTAAAGCTTTTGATTGCTCCATCGAATCTGAATGAGATCCTTGCTGGGTAGAGTAAACTTGGTTGTAGGTTCTTCCCTTTCTTCACTTTAAATATGTCATGCCACTCCCTTCTGGCTTGCAGAGTTTCTGCAGAGAAATCAGCTGTTAACCTTATGGGAGTTCCCTTGTATGTTATTTGTCATTTTTCCCTTGTTGCTTTCAATAATTTTTCTTTGTCTTTAAGTTTTGCCAATTTGATTACTATGTGTTTCACATGTTTCTCCTTGTGTTTATTCTGTATGGGACTCTGTGCTTCCTGGACTTGGGTGGCTATTTCCTTTCCCATGTTAGGGAAGTTTTCGACTATAATCTCTGCAAACATTTTCTTGGATCCTTTCTCTCTCTCTTCTCCTTCTGGGACCCCTATAATGCAAATGTTGTTATGTTTAATGTTGTCCCAGAGGTGTCTTAGGGTGTCTTCATTTCTTTTCATTCTTTTTTCTTTATTCTGTTCTGAAGCATTGAATTCCACCATTCTGTCTTCCAGGTCACTTATCTGTTCTTCTGCCTCAGTTATTCTACTATTGATTCCTTTTAGTGTATTTTTCATTTCAGTCATTGTATTGTTCATCTCTGTTTGTTGGTTCTTTAATTCTTCTAGGTCTTTGTTAAACATTTCTTGCATCTTCTCGATCTTTGCCTCCATTCTTTTTCCGAGGTTCTGGATCATCTTCACTATCATTATTCTGAATTGTTTTTCTGGAAGGTTGCCTATCTCTACTTCGTTTGGTTGTTTTTCTGGGGTTTTATGTTGTTCCTTCATCTGGTAGATAGCCCTCTGCGTTTTTATGTTGTCTATCTTTCTGTGAATGTGGTTTTTGTTCCACAGGCTGCAGGGCTGTGGTTCTTCTTGCTTCTGCTGTCTGCCCTCTGGTGGATGAGGCACCACTTATCCATTCTTCTGCTTCAGTTATTTTGCTATTGATTCCTTCTAGAATTTTTTTTTTTTTTTTTTTTTTTTTTTTTGTGGTACGCAGGCCTCTCACCATTGTGGCCTCTCCCGTTGCGGAGCACAGGCTCTGGACGCACAGGCTCAGCGGCCATGGCCCAGGGGCTCAGCCACTCTGTGGCATGTGGGATCCTCCTGGCCTGGGGCACAAACCCAAGTCCCCTGCATCGGCAGGTGGACTCTCAACCACTGCGCTACCAGGGAAGCCCCTAGAATATTTTTAATTTCATTTATTGTGTTGTTCATCATTGTTTGTTTGCTCTTTAGTTCTTCTAGGTCCTTGTTAAATGTTTTTTTTTTTTTTTTTTGGTATTTTCTCCATTGTATTTCCATGATTTTGGATCATCTTTACTATTATTACTCTGAATTCTTTTTCAGGTACACCGCCTATTTCCTCTTCGTTGGTTTGGTCTGGTGGGTTTTTGCCTTGCTCCTTCACCTGCTGTGTGTTTCTCTGTCTTCTCATTTTGCTTAACTTATTGTGTTTGGGGTCTCCTTTTCACAGGCTGCACGTTTGTAGTTCCCATTGTTTTTGGTGTCTGCCCCCAGTGGCTAAGGTTGGTTCAGTGGGTTGTGTAGGCTTCTTGGTGTGGACTGGTGCCTTTGTTCTGGTGGGTGAGCCTGGGTCTTGTCTTTCTGGTGGGCAGGACCGAGTCCAGTCATGTGTTTTGGGGTGTCTGTGAACTTATTATGATTTTAGGCAGGCTCTCTGCTAATGGGTGGGGTTGTGTTCCTGTCTTTCTAGTTGTTTGGCATGGGGCATCCAGCACTGGAGCTTTCCGGTTGTTGAGTGGAGTTGGGTCTTAGCATTGAGTCAGAGTTGTCTGGGAAAGCTCTTGCCGATTGATATTAAATGGGGCCGGGAGGTCTCTGGTGGTCCAATGTCCTGAACTTGGCTCTCCCACCTCTGAGGCTCAGGCCTGACACCCAGCCCGAGCACCAAGATCCTACCAGCTACATGGCTCAGTAGATAAGGGAGGAGAAAAAAAGAAAGAAAGAAAATAAATAAATTAAAGAAAATAAAGTCATTAAAATAAAAAATAAAAAAATACTTTAAGATAAAAAGTTTAAAAAGTGTTAAAAAATAAGAGAGCAACAAAACCAATAAAGAAATCGACCAAAGATAACAAGTGCTAAAAGCTAAACTAAGATAAACATGCAAGTCAGAAACTAGTCAGTCACATACCCCAAGTCTACAGTTGCTCCCAAAGTCTACCGCCTCAATTTTGGGATGTTTCGTTGTCTATTCAGGTATTCCACAAATGCAGGGTACATCAATTTGATTGTGGAGATTTAATTCTGCTGCTCCTGAAGCTGCATGGAGAAATTTCCCTTTCTCTTCTTTGTTCACACAGCTCCTGGGGTTCAGCTTTGGATTTGGTCCTGCCACTCCATGTAGGTTGCCCTCTGATGTCTGTTCTTCACCCAGACAGGAGGGCTTAAAGGAGCAGCTGATTAGGGGGATCTGGCTCTCTCAGGCCAGGGGGAGGGAGGTGTACAGTAGTTATAATTGGAATGTGGCACAAGCCTGCGGTGGCTGAGGCTGGAGTGATGTTGCAACAGCCTGAGGCGTGCCATGTGTTCTCCTTGGGATCTTGTCCCTGGATCACGGGACCCTGGCAGTGGCAGGCTCCACAGGCTCCCAGGAGGGGAGGTTTGGATAGTGACCTGTGCTTGCACACAGGATTCTTGATGGCTGCAGCAATAGCGTTAACATTTCATGCTTGTCTCCGGTGTCTGCGCTGATAGCCGTGGCTTGCACCCATCTCTGAAGCTCGTGTAGGTGGTGCTCTGAATCCCCTCTCCTCACGCACCCCGAAACAATGGTTTCTTGCCTTTTTGGCAGGTCCAGAGTTTTTCGCAGACTCCCTCCCAGCTAGCGGAGGCTCACTAGCCCCCTCAGGCTGTGTTCACGCAGCTAACCCCAGTCCTCTCCCTGGGGTCTGACCTCCAAAGCCCGAGCCTCAGTTCCCAGCCTCCACCGCCCCGGCAGGTGAGCAGACAAGCCTCTCAGTCTGGTGAGTGCTAGTTGGCACCCATCCTCTGTGCAGGAATCTCTCCACTTTGCCCTCTGCACCCCTGTTGCTGTGCTCTCTTCTGTGGCTCTGAAGCTTCGCCCCCGTCCACCCACCATCTCTGCCAGTGAAGGGGCTTCCTAGTGTGTGGAAACTTTTCCTCTTTCACAGATCCCTCCCAGACGTGCAGGTCCGACCCTATTCTTTGGTCTCTGTTTTTTCTTTTTTCTTTTCCCCTACCCAGGTGCGTGAGGAGTTTCTTGCCTTTTGGTATGTCTGAGGTCTTCTGCCCCCGTTCAGTAGGTGTTCTGTAGGAGTTGTTCCACATGTAGATGTATTTCTGATGTATTTGTGGGGAGGAAGGTGATCTCCACGTCTTACTCCTCCGCCATCTTGAAGGTCCTACTGGCAGTGAGACTTGATGAACAAAAATATCTTCTACCACATTACTCCTCTGTACTACATTTTCTCAACCCTAAGACTTCATGTCTTGGAGGAAAATCTTGAGAATTTAAAGCATTTCTGGAGAACAAGGAATAGGGTACAGGAATAAAGAAGATGTTCTGAGAGAAGCTGGGACTGTGGGAGAAAAGTCAAATAAAGGAATCTTCAGGATAAATGTGAGAGAGGATTTTTAATTTAGCCATATACCCAATAAGGTAGTTGGTAGGAATGGCTGTGAAATCACGGGATTTTATTTTTCTGTGCAGATGATATTATCATATGCTTGTCACGACTAGGCTATTACTGTAAATTTTTTAAAAGAAGAAAAATGAAAAAATTTTGATCTAATGTCATCTTTATTTCAGAAAAAAGATAAGAACACTAATTGTTAAGACTGACAAAGAATTAATTTCTAGTTGCATTGAGAGGAAAAAAATTAGCAGACTATCAAAATTATAACCTTAACATGATTGAACTCATTACTCTTGAAATGCGGAGCAGATACTTTGTGTTGGTCTTTTAGTTTGTTTATAGAGCTGGAAATGACTTTAGCATGTTAATATTTTATGAAATCAAAATTAATACATTATGTTTTGAGAATCAAAATGTAAATGCCATTATATATGTTAGAGCATGTGCTTTATTTTTTCTAAAGAAACACAAGCTTATTACAAAAATTTCAAGTAGTACAAAAAGTACAAGGAAAGAAAAAAATTACTTATAAATAACCTAGCAGAACATTTGGTGAACACTATCTTTAGTCAACCCTATATGCATGTATAGAGATTGACAGATGAACTGAGAGGCAGGGTGATAGATAAATAGATAGATATAGAAATAATTTTATAAGAATGAAATCATACTATGTCAGCTATTAGAAATATATTTAATTTTACTTTAATTTACTAGATTTTGAAATGCAGGAATTTTGAATTTTTTTAAAGGAATTTTGAATTTTTGATAAATGATTTTCTCCTCCAGACATATTATTCTCTTAAGATCCTAAGCTTGAAGATTCTGAAAACAATCAAGACATTAGCAACATTACTTTTAAAGACTGAAATGTTTCCAGTATTTTACAGAACTCACTGATTTTTGCTATGAAGGATGAAGTCTTTAATAGTCTTATTCTTCCTTCTACCTCTGTTTTGTTCTGATTTTATTTAATTTTAATATAATTTTCAACTTACTCTAATGTTGTAAGAATAGTGCAAGGCATTCCTGTATACTTTTTACCCAGATTTACCAATTTTAAAATATTTTTCCCCATTTTTTATTATTCCTTCCATTTTACCCATACGCATATTATTTTTTTCTAAACTACACTTAATATATATTTCTGAAGAACAAGGACATTCTCCTACATAATCACAGTGCAATTTTCAAAAGCATTAACATTGATGTAATACTGTCTAGTCTGCAATTCATATTCAAATTCTGTCAGTTGTCCAAATATGATTTTAGAGGTCTTTTTTCTAGTACAGTGTTCAACCTAGGATCATGCATTGCTTAGTTATCATGTCTCCTTTAATCTGGAACAATTGTTCAGTCTTTCATTTTTCTTGATCTTGACATTTTTGAGGAATTTAGGCCAGTTATTTTGTATAGAATGTCCCTCAATTTGGATTTATCTAATGTTTCTTCATGATTCAATTCTGGTTATGCATTTTTGGCAAGAATATCACTGAGGTGATGCATCTTTCTCAGTGGAAGCACAGATGTCTATTTGTCCCAACTTTGCTGATGTTAATTTTGATCACATAATTAAAGTGGTGTTCACCAGGTTTTTCTTCTGTAAAGGTAATGTTTTCCCCTTTTTAATTAATAAGTATACTGAGCAGAGATATTCTGTGACTATTTAATATCTTACAACATCAAAATTTTGCCCACTAGTTTTAGCCCATTGATGATTTTATATTTCCATCGTTCCTTCTATATTTATTAGTTGGCTTTCTATTACAAACAAGAAATCTACTTTACCCATTGTTTACTTATTTTTTCATTGCAGTATGCATTTCTTATGGATTGAATTGTGTCTCCTCCACCCCCAAAAAGGTATGCTAAAGTCATTATCCCAGCACATCCAAATATGACCTTATTTGGAAATAAGGTGTTTGCAGATGAACTTATAAGGTTGGGCCTTAATCCAATATGTCTGGTGTCCTTATAAAAAGGGAAATTTGAATACAGATACACACAGAGGGAAGATAATATGAAGACACACATGGAGAATGCCATGTGAAGATGGAGGATCAGAGTGATGCCTCTACAAAACAAGGAATGCCAAAGATATGCTGTAAAACCACCTACGGAAGTGCTAGGAAGAGGTAAAGAAGGATTTTCCTACAGATTTTAGAAGCAGCATAGCTCTGCCAATACCTTGATTTTGGACTTCTAATCTCCAAACCTGTGAAACAACAAATTTTTGTTCTTTTAAGTCACCCAGTTCAAGGAACTTTGTTACAGCAGCCTCAGGAAACTAATATAACACATGTGGATTTTTCTTTTGTTCAAAAGTTATAATCAGTTACCATTATTATTTATTTTGATGTACAAATTGTCCCAGATTTTGCCAGAGGGAGCCACTTCAAGCTGGCTCATGCACCCTCTTGATATTACCCCATTATTTTTTGAGCATTTCCTTAATTCCTGGCATAAGAAGATGTTCATGCTCATCTTTTAATTCCCCTGTTCAAGCCCTCCGCACTCCCTCCAGCTCTACAGCTAGGAGATATCTCTTTCTCCTTCTTTCTATCTCACTCCCTGTCTCAGTCTCTCTCTCTCTCTTATCTCTGTCTGTTTGTCTCTCTATCCTCTATCATCTCCATAAGGTCATAGTGACACTCTCAGTTTCAACCCAGTACCTCAGGGTACATTCTTGTCTTCCTCTTTTTATATTTGTACCTCCTACAAGGAGAAATCTGGCTGTCATATTTTGAGCAATATATTTACTCATTTGCTCAAGCCTAAAATATGTTTACCCACTTGTCTAAACTCACACAAATTAATTTTAGAATTGCTAAGCCATACTACTGAAAAAAGAAAATTTACTAACCAGAGTTTAGTATTTGTTTATAGTTCTTTTACTTTTTTTTGGTGAAATTTAAATACAGTGAAATACACAAATCCTAAGTATACAATCTAATAAGTTTTGACAAATGCGTACACTTATGTACTCCACACCTCTATCAATATACAAAATCTTTCCAGCATCCCAGAAACTTTCCTTATGTCCATTACCAATTAATCCCTTCCCTCAAAGCAATATCTTTTCCATTTTTTCACCTTTGTACAGTCTTGCCTGTTCCAGAATTTTATATAAATGGGATGATATATCATGTATATTTTTGTGTCTGGCCTCTTTCACATAATGTGAATAATGTCTGAGATTTGTGCATGTTGTTACATGTATTCATGACTTTGTTAAATTCGCTTTAAGTTTTAGTAGCTGCTTTGTAGATTCTTTAGAGTTTTCCACATACAAAATCATATCATATGTGAATAGAGACAGTTTGACTTTTTCCTTTCCAACCCATGTACCTCTTATTTATTTCTTCTTGCTTTCTTGCACTAGCTAGAAACTCCACTACAATGTTGTATAAAATTGATGAAATCTTTCCTTGTTCCCAATCTTAGGGGAAAAGCAGTTAGTATTTATCATTAAATATGATGTTAGCTGTAGGTTTTTCGTAGATGCCCCTTTATCAGATTTAGGAAGTTGATTTGTTTTCCTAGTTTGTTAAGAACTTTTATCATGAATGGGTACTGAATTTTACCAGGTGTTATCTGTATTCATTGAAATTATTATATGAGTTTTCTAGTTTACTCTGATATTATGGTCTATTACATTGATTGATTTTCAAATGTTGAACCAACCTTCCATTCCTAGATAAACTTCACTTGGTCATGCTGCGTTTTCTTTTTTATACGATGCTGGGTTTGTTTGGCCAATATTTTTTTCACCATTTTTTTAAACATCTTTATTGGAGTATAATTGATTTACAATGTGTGTCAGTTTCTGCTTTACAACAAAGTGAATCACTTATACATATATATATGTTCCCATATCTCTTCCCTATTGCGTCTCCCTGCCTCCCACCCTCCCTACCCCACGCTTCTAGGTGGTCACAAAGCACCGAGCTGATCTCCCTCTGCTATGCAGCTGCTTCCCACTAGCTATCTATTTTACATTTGGTAGTGTATATATGTCCATGCCACTCTCTCACTCTGTCACAGCTTACCCTTCCCCCCACCCATATCCTCAAGTCCATTCTCTACTAGGTCTGTGTCTTTATTCCCATCTTACCCCTAGGTTCTTCATGACATTTTTTTTTCTTAAATTCCATATATATGTGTTAGCATATGATATTTGTCTTTCTCTTTCTGACTTACTTCACTCTGTCTGACAGACTGTAGTTCCATCCACCTCACTACAAATAACCCAATTTCGTTTCTTTTTATGGCTAATATTGCATTGTATATATGTGTCACATCTTTATCCATTCATCTGATGATGGACACTTAGGTTGCTTCCATCTCCTGGCTATTGTAAATAGAGCTACAATGAACATTTTGCTACAGGATGCTTTTTGAATTATGGTTTTCTCAGGGTACATGCCCAGTAGTGGGATTGCTGGGTCGTATGGTAGTTCTATTTGTAGTTTTTTAAGGAACCTCTATACTGTTCTCCATAGTGGCTGTACCAATTCACATTGACACCAGCAATGCAAGAGTGTTCCCTTTTCTCCACACCCTCTCCAGCATTTATTGTTTCTAGATTTTTTGATGATGGCCATTCTGACCAGTGTGAGATGATATCTCATTGTAGTGTTGATTTGCATTTCTGTAATGATTAATGATGTTGAGCATCCTTTCATGTGTTTGTTGGCAATCTGTATATCTTCTTCAGAGAAATGTCTATTTAGGTCTTCTGCCCATTTTTGGATTGGGTTGTTTGTTTTTGTGATGTGGAGCTGCATGAGCTGCTTGTAAATTTTGGAGATTAATCCTTTGTCAGTTGCTTCATTTGCAAATATTTTCTCCCATTCTGAGGGTTGTCTTTTTGTCTTGTTTATGGTTTCCTTTGCTGTGCAAAAGCTTTGAAGTTTCATTAGGTCCCATTTGTTTATTTTTGTTTTTATTTCCATTTCTCTAGGAGGTGGGTCAAAAAGGATCTTGCTGTGATTTATGTCATAGAGTGTTCTGCCTAAGTTTTCCTATATGAGTTTGATAGTTTCTGGCCTTACATTTAGGTCTTTAATCCATTTTGAGCTTATTTTTGTGTATGGTGTTAGGGAGTGTTCTAATCTCATACTTTTACATGTAGCTGTCCAGTTTTCCCAACACCATTTATTGAAGAGGCTGTCCTTTCTCCACTGTACATTCCTGCGTCCTTTATCAAAGATAAGGTGACCATATGTGCATGGGTTTATCTCTGGGCTTTCTATCCTGTTCCATTGATCTATATTTCTGTTTTTGTGCCAGTCCCATACTATCTTGATTACCGTAGCTTTGTAGTATAGTCTGAAGTCAGGGAGCCTGATTCCTACAGCTCCGTTTTTCATTCTCAAGATTGCTTTGGCTATTCGGGGTCTTTTGTGTTTCCATACAAATTGTGAAATTTTTTATTCTAGTTCTGTGAGAAATGCCAGTGGTAGTTTGATAGGGATTGCATTGAATCTGTAGATTGCTTTGGGTAGTAGAGTCATTTTCACAATGTTGATTCTTCCAATCCAAGAACATGGTACATCTCTCCATCAATTTGTATCATCTTTAATTTCTTTTATCAGTGTCTTATAATTTTCTGCATACAGGTCTTTTGTCTCCTTAGGTAGGTTTATTCCTAGATATTTTATTCTTTCTGTTGCAATGGTAAATGGGAGTGTTTTCTTAATTTCACTTTTAGATTTTTCATCATTAGTGTATAGGAATGCAAGAGATTTCTGTGCATTAATTTTGTATCCTGCTACTTTACCAAATTCATTGATTAGCTCTAGTAGTTTTCTGGTAGCATCTTTAGGATTCTTTATGTATAGTATCATGTCATCTGCAAACAGTGACAGCTTTACTTCTTCTTTTCTGATTTGGATTCCTTTTATTTCCTTTTCTTCTCTGAATGCTGTGGTTAAAACTTCCAAAACTATGTTGAATAAGAGTGGTGAGAGTTGGCAACCTTGTCTTGTTCCTGATCTTAGTGGAAATGCTTTCAGTTTTTCACCATTGAGGACGATGTTGGCTGTGGGTTTGTCATATATGGCCTTTATTATGTTGAGGAAAGTCCCCTCCCCTGCCACTTTCAGCATAGTTTTTTATCATAAATGAGTGTTGAGTATTGTGGAAAGCTTTCTCTGCATCTACTGAGATGATCATATGGTTTTTCTCCTTCAATTTGTTAATACGGTGTATCACGTTGATTGATTTGCATATATTGAAGAATCCTTGCATTCCTGGAATAAACCCCACTTGATCATGGTGTATGATCCTTTTAATGTGCTGTTGGATTCCGTTTGCTAGTATTTTATTGAGGATTTTTGCATCGGTGTTCATCAGTGATATTGGCCTGTAGTTTTCTTTCTTTGTGACATCTTTGTCTGGTTTTTGTATCAGGGTGATGGTGGCCTTGTAGAATGAGTTTGGGAGTGTTCCTCCCTCTGCTATATTTTGGAAGAGTTTGAGAAGAAAGGATAGGTGTTAGCTCTTCTCTAAATGTTTGATAGAATTCGCCTGTGAAGCCATCTGGTCTTGGGCTTTTGTTTGTTGGAAGATTTTTAATCATAGTTTCAATTTCAGTGCTTGTGATTGGTCTGTTCATATTTTCTATTTCTTCCTGATTCAGTCTGGCAGTTGTGCATTTCTAAGAATTTGTCAATTTCTTCCAGGTTGTCCATTTTATTGGCATAGAGTTGCTTGTAGTAATCTCTCATGATCTTTTCTATTTCTGCAGTGTCAGTTGTTACTTCTCCTTTTTCATTTCTAATTCTATTGATTTGAGTCTTCTCCCTTTTTTTTCTTGATGAGTCTGGCTAATGGTTTATCAATTTTGTTTGTCTTCTCAAAGAACCAGCTTTTAGTTTTATTGATCTTTGCTATCATTTCCTTCATTTCTTTTTCATTATTTCTGATCTGATCTTTATGATTTCTTTCCTTCTGCTAACTTTGGAGGTTTTTTGTTCTTCTTTCTCTATTTGTTTTAGGTGCAAGGTTAGGTTTTTTATTCGAGATGTTTCCTGTTTCTTAAGGTAGGATTGTATTCCTATAAACTTCCCTCTTAGAACTGCTTTTGCTGCATCCCATAAGTTTTGGGTTGTCGAGTCTCTATTGTCATTTGTTTCTAGGTATTTTTTGATTTCCTGTTTGATTTCTTCAGTGATCACTTCGTTATTAAGTAGTGTATTGTTTAGCCTCCATGTGTGTATTTTTTACAGATCTTTTCCTGTAATTGATATCTAGTCTCATAGCATTGTGGTCGGAAAAGATACTTGATACAATTTCAATTTTCTTAAATTTACCAAGGCTTGATTTGTGACCCAAGATATGATCTATCCTGGAGAATGTTCCAGGAGCACTTGAGAAAAATGTATATTCTGTTGTTTTTGGATGGAATGTCTTATAAATATCAATTAAGTCCATCTTGTTTAATGTGTCATTTAAAGCTTGTGTTTCCTTATTTATTTTCATTTTGGATGATCTGTCCATTGGTGAAAGTTGGGTGTTAAAGTCCCCTACTATGAATGTGTTACTGTCGATTTCCCCTTTTATGGATGTTAGTATTTGCCTTATGTATTGAAGTGTTCCTATGTTGGGTGCATAAATATTTACAATTGTTATATCTTCTTCTTGGATCCATCCCTTGATCATTATGTAGTCTCCTTGTCTCTTGTAATAGTCTTTAAAGTCTATTTTGTCTGATAGGTGAATTGCTACTCCAGCTTTGTTTTGATTTCCAATTGCATGGAATATCTTTTTCCATCCCCTTGCTTTCAGTCTGTATGTGACCCTACATCTGAAGTGGGTCTCTTGTAGACAGCATATATATGGGTCTTGTTTTTGTATCCATTCAGTCAGTCTGTGTCTTTTGGTGGGAGCATTTAATCCATTTACATTGAAGGTAATTTTTTTTTTTTTTTTTTTTTTTTTTTTTGTGGTATGCGGGCCTCTCACTGTTGTGGCCTCTCCCGTTGCGGAGCACAGGCTCCGGATGCGCAGGCTCAGCAGCCATGGCTCACGGGCCCAGCCGCTCCGCGGCATATGGGATCCTCCCAGACCGGGGCACGAACCCGTATCCCCTGCATCGGCAGGCGGACTCTCAACCACTGCGCCACCAGGGAGGCCCGAAGGTAATTTTTGATATGTATGTTCCTATTCCCATTTTCTTAATTGTTTTGGGTTTGTTATTGTAGGTCTTTTCCTTCTCTTGTGTTTCTTGCCTAGAGAAGTTCCTTTAGCATTTGTTGTAAATCTGGTTTGGTGGTGCTAAACTGTCTCAGCTTTTCCTTGTCTGTAAAGGTTTTAATTTCTCCATCAAATCTGGATGAGATCCTTGCTGGGTAGATTAATCTTGGTTGTAGGTTTTTCTCCTTCATCACTTTAAATATGTCCTGCCACTGCCTTCTGGCTTGCAGAGTTTCTGCTGAAAGATCAGCTGTTAACCTTATGGGGATCCCCTTGTGTGTTATTTGTTGCTTTTCCCTTGCTGGTTTTAATATGTTTTCTTTGTATTTAATTTTTGATAGTTTGATTAATATGTATCTTGGCATGCTTCTCCTTGGATTTATCCTGTATGGGACTCTCTGTGCTTCCTGTACTTGATAAACTATTTCCTTTCCCATATTAGGGAACTTTTCAACTATAATGTCTTCAAGTATTTTCTCAGTCCCTTTCTTTTTCTCTTCTTCTTCTGGGACCCCTATAATTCGAATGTTGGTGCGTTTAATGTTGTCCCAGAGGTCTCTGAGACTGTCCTCAGTTCTGTTCATTCTTTTTTCTTTATTCTGTTCTGCAGTAGTTATTTCCACTACTTTATCTTCCAGGTCACTTATCCGTTCTTCTGCTTCAGTTATTCTGCTATTGATCCCTTCTAGAGTATTTTTAATTTCATTTATTGTGCTGTTCATCACTGCTTGTTTCCTCTTTAGTTCTTCTAGGACCTTGTTAAATGTTTCTTGCATTTTATCTATTGTATTTCCAAGATTTTGGATCATCTTTACTATCATTATTCTGAATTCTTTTTCAGGTAGACTGCCTATTTCATCTTCATTTGTTAGGTCTGGTGGGCTTTTATGTTGCTCCTTCATCTGCTGTGTGTTTTTCTGTCTTCTCATTTTGCTTATTTTATTGAGCTTGGGGTCTCCTTTTTGCAGGCTGCAGGTTCGTAGTTCCCGTTGTTTTTGGTGTCTGTCCCCAGTGGCTAAAGTTGGTTCACGGGGTTGTGTAGGCTTCCTGGTGGAGGGGACTAGTGCCTGTGTTCTGGTGGATGAGGTTGGATCTTGTCTTCCTGGTGGGCAGGTCCATGTCTGGTGGTGTGTTTTGGGGTGTCTGTGGCCTTATTATGATTTTAGGCAGCCTCTCTGCTAATGGGCACGGTTATGTTCCTGTCTTGCTAGTTGTTTGGCATAGGATATCCAGCACTGTAGCTTGCTGGTTGTTGAGTGAAGCTGGGTGTTGATGTTGAGATGGAGATCTCTGGGATGTGTTCACCATTTGATATTACGTTTAGCTGGGAGATCTCTTGTGGACCAATGTCCTGAAGTTGGCTCTCTCATGTCAGAGGCACAGCACTGACTCCTGGCTGTAGCACCAAGAGCCTTTCATCCACATGGCTTCTGTGATCCTAAGCCCTTTTAAGTCAGGAACTGAGGGAGATTCTGGAACTCTTCTTGCTGTATTCACCAGTACCAATAGATACTGGCATCTGCAACTCCTCTCCAAAGGTGGTTCATGGACAGCTTTATCTCTGCTAGTGTTGGAGGGTCTCCTGCAGAGGCGGGCGCAGCTGTGGCTCACCAAGGGAGAAGGACACTGGCAGCAGAAGTTCTGGGAAGTACTCCTTGGTGTGAGCCCTCCCAGAGTCGGCCATTAGCCCCACCAAAGAGTCCATGTAGGCTCCTGTGTTGGGTTGCCTCAGGCCAAATAACCCTCACCATTTTTAAAAAAAATTATTTTTGAATTTTATTTATTGTTTATACAGCAGATTCTTATTAGTTATCTATTTTATACATATTAGTGTATATATGTCAATCCCAATCTCCCAGTTCATCCCACCTGCCCCCTCCCGCTTTCCCCCCATGGTGTCCATACATTTGTTCTCTACATCTGTGTCTCAATTTCTGCCTTGTAAACAGGTTCATCTGTACCACCTTTCTAGATTCCACATATATGCGTTAATATATGATATTTGTCTTTCTCTTTCTTACTTATTTCACTCTGTATGACAGTCTCTAGGTCCATTCATGTCTCTATAAATGACCCAATTTTTTTCTTTTTATGACTAATATTCCATTGTATATATTTACCACATCTTTATCCATTTGTCTGTCGATGGGCATTTAGGTTGCTTCCATGACCTTGCTATTGTATACAGTGCTGCAGTGAACATTGGGGTGCATGTGTCTTTTTGAATTATGGTTTTCTCTGGGTATATGCCCAGTGGTGTCACCATTTTTATATGTATATTCATTTGATTGTATTAGTCTGTAATTTTTGTTTCTTGTAATATTTTTGTCATGGTTTGGTATCAAGGTTTGGGTGGTCTCACAAAATGAGATGAAAACTCTTCTTTTTCAATATTTTAAAAGGATTTGTATAAGATTGGTGTCATAGCTTCCTTAAATGTTTAAGAGGATTTATTGGTGTAATCATCTAGGCCTGGGGTTTCCTTTGTAGGATTTTTTTTTTTATCATGAATTCAATTTCTGTAATAGGTGAAAGGTTATTCAGATTTTCTATATCATTTGTCTCATTTTAAGTTGTGTATTTTACAAGAAATGGTTTCATTTCATCTATGTTGTAAAATTAACTGGCACAGAATTACCTTTTAATGTCTGTGTTATTTGTAGTTATAAGTTCCCTTTTGTAACTGATATTAATAATTTTAATTTCCTTCCTCCCTTCCTTCCTTCCTTCTTTCCTCCTTCCTTCCTTCCTCTCTCCCTCCCCTCCTTCCTTCCTCCCTTTCATTTTCTGGTTAGGGATTTATCAATTTGGTTGATCTTTTCAAAGAATTAGCTTTTGCTTTTGTCAAATTCGTCTAGTGTTTGTTTCACGTTTCATTGATCTCTGCTCTTTATTTTTTTCTTTGCACATATCTAAAATTTACTTTTTTAAACCTTAAAATTGGAACTTGAACGTTGATTGTAAACTTTTTCTGTTATTTAAGATATGTATTTGACACTATAAATTTCCATCTAAGCACTGCATTAGCCATGTCCCATAAATTTCCTATAATGTAATTATCATTCTATTAAAAATAATTTATATTTTCTCTGTTTTCTTTAACCCATGGATTATTTAGAATTGTGTTGTTTAATGTCCAAATATTTGGTGGCTTTTCTTGATATCTTATTACTATTGATTTCTAATTAATTCCTTTATGGTTAGAGAATATACCCTGTAAGATTCCAATCTTTTAAATTTTATTGAGACTGAGTTTATGGCTCAGCATATAGGTATTATTTTAGTAAATATTCCATGTATACTTGAAAAGAATATATATTCTGAAATTTTTGAGTGTTCTGTAAATGTCATTATGTTAAAGGGGCTAATAGTGTCATTCAGCTCTTTTATATTCTTACTCATTTTTTTAAGCAGTTTTTCTATCAATAACTAAGAAAGGGATGTTAAAATCTCCAACTGGTCAGTTTTTGCTTTATATATTTCGCCTGTTACTTAGGTGCATACACACATATGATTGTTATGTCTTCCTGATGAATTGACTCTTTTAGCATTATGAAATTTATCTCTATCTCTGACAGTAATCCTTACATTTCTTACAGTTATTTTTTCCCGATATTAATATAGCCACTCTACCTTTCTGTTGCTTCCTGTTTTTATAGTATATGTATTTTTTCATCCTTTTACTTTTAACCCATCTGTGACTTTACCTAAGGCACTTATTATGTGCAGCATACAATTGAGTCTTACTTTGTTGTACAGTCTATCAATTATGCCTTTCAATTACATATTTAGTCTATTTATTTTCAGTGTGATTATTGATATGGCTGTATTTTTGTCTACCACTTTGAGATGTGTTTTCTATTCAGTCCATTTGTTTTTCTGTTCTGTTTGTCAAATATATATATATACATATATATACATATATATATATACACACACACACATATATATATATGTACACCCTAGAACAGAATGTTAAAATTTTTGCTTTAAACAGTCATATGTTGTTTAAAAAATTAAGAGAAAACAAATAGGGGGTTTTATATTATCATTTATGTTTTCATCTGGTGCTACTTCCCTTTAGCTAGAAGAGCTTTCTTTAATATTTCTTGTAGTGTAGATCAACTGGCAACAAAAGTTCCAACTTTTCATTTATTTGAAAATGTGTTAAATTCATTTTCATACTTAATGGATAATTTTGTTGGATATAGAAATCTGGATTGAAAGTTTTTTATTTTTCTTTCATCATTTTGACAACATTGTTCTGGTTAACTATTGCTGCCTCACAAACACCCCCAAAACCTAGTGTTTTAAAACAACACCAATTTGTTATATTATATCTAATGATTTTTTTTGTTCAGAAATTTGGGCAGGGGTTGGCTGAGTGATTCTTTTGTTCCACGTGTCACTGGTGGTAGTTACTTGGCGGTATTCAGCTGTGGCTGGTCAGCATGGTCCAGGATGATTTCATTCAAATGCATGTCACCTTGGTAAAATGTATGGAAGCTAGGGCTTAGCTATACATTTCTCCCTCTTCATGTAGTCTCAGAGCCAATCCATGTGATCTTTTGAGCAGGGTATTTGGACTTTTATCTGTCATCTCAGGACTTCAGGAATAAGTGTTTCAAGAGATGAAAAGAAGCTGCCACTCTCTTAAGGCCCATAAACAGATACAATATTACTTCTACCACATTCTTTTGGTTATGCTATCACATAGCTCACTCATATTCAAAGAAAGGGAATCTCTCGATTGGAGCAGTACCAAAGAAATTTTGGCCATCTTTTATCTACCACAGCCCTCCACAGTTTTCTCTTGGCCTCTGTTGTTTCTGATGAGAAATCAGCCATCATTGCTATCATTGTTTCTCTACTATGTAATATGTTTTCTCCTGTTTTCAAGACTTTACTTTTATTTTTAGTTTGCTGTTGTATGACTACAGTGTATCTAGCTGTGATTTTCTTTTTATTTATCTTGCTTGAGGTTTACTGAAATTTTTTGTCTGTAAGTTTATGTTTTCCAGTAAATTTGGGAAATTTTTGTTGCTATTTTCTTCTTCCTTTTGTTCCCCCTCCATTCTATCTACTCCACAGGTAACTGAATACCTGCTCACATTTTCCTCTTTTTTCCCCTTCTTTTCTGATTGGATAATTTCTATTAATCTGTCTTCAAGATTTTAGAGACTTGCTTCTTTTTCCTTCAATATTTTATGTGGTGAATTTAATGTAGAATATTATATTTTACCATTTTAGAATTTCCACTTGGTTCCTTTTTATACATTCATATCTTTGAGATTCTTCTCCATATGTTCGTTTATTTTGATGAGTCATTTTTTTTAAAGTTCTTGAACATATTCTTAATAGCTGCTTTACGTTCTTGCTTGCTAATTCCAGCACCTAGATCAACCCAGATGTTAATTTCTGTTGACTACTTTTTAATTGACTATGGGTCACATTTTTCTGTTTCTTTCTTTTCGACTTTATGCTGGATATCATGGCTAATACACTGTAAAGATTCTGAATTCTACTGCCTATCTCTGAAATGTGCTGATTTTTGTTCTAGCAGGCTAACTCAAATTCCACAATCTGTCTCCTCTGTGGTATGCTCCAGCTACAGTCTCTTCTCAGTTCTTTTAGCCTTCCAGCTGTCACCTCTCAGGATCCTGGTGAGACATTTTAATTTTGTCTTTGTAGTTGCCTTCATTTATGTGCAGTTCAGGGTTAGCCAAAGACTTGGGTAGAATTTACATGCAGATTTTGTTTTACATACATTTCTCTGATTCTCCAGTTTCAGAGATTTGTCCCCTTACTTCCTCACTTTTTATCTGCTTTGGCAGCCCCGAACTCCATTCTCTAACTTCTTAAGTCAGGAAGAATGAAGCTTCCTGCTTAGAAAGTTGTGATGTGCTGTGTAAAACAGAAAGTGACTATAAGTGAAAAGCTGTACAAATGCAAATGTTGCCCAGCAAAGTTCCCTTTTATTGAGTCAACTCCTTTCCAGTATGACTGCCTTTAGTCATTCTCCAATGCATTAAACTAATTAAAAAATATTTTGTCTAGATTTTGTAATGGTTATATGTGGGAGGGTTAGTCTGATACAAACTATTCTGTTATTACTAAAAACAGAGACCAGACATTAATTTTTCCCATGTCATGGTTATAATATTTTCATTTTATTCTGTAGCCAAATTTCCCCAGAGATATAGACTTTGTTATATGTTAAAATTCATTAAAATTTAACCATGACTCCTCTTACCATATCTTATTTAATGATGATTTCTTTATTAGGGTTTCATATGGCTTTATGAGTATTTTATTTCCTAAGCTCTTCCAGGTGTAAATATATCTAGACAGTTGCCTTTCTATTTGAATGGTAACAGGATTGGATACAATATTCTTGGTCATAGATATTTTTTCCCCTCAACTCTTAAGGTAAGAAAAGTTGAATTCAGTTATTGAATAATGTTGCATAGATTTCAGAGTCCAGGCTGATATTTTTTCTTCTTGTAAGTTACTTAATTTTTCTGCCTAGATAAGAATTCGTTCTTTATCTTTAAAGTTCAATAACTTAATCATGATTGGTTGTTATACAGATGACTTTGTGTCACTTTTTCCTGGTATATGATATGCCCTTTTGATCTTCAGATTTAGTTGTTTCTTCATGTTAGTACAGTTGTCCCTCAGTATCCACAGGGGATTGGTTGCAGGACCCTCTGTGGATACCCAAATCCATGGATCCTCAAGTCCCTTATCTAAAATGGTGTAGTATTTGCATATAACCTATGCACATCCTCCCATATACTTTATTTTTTATTTATTTTTTAGATATTTTATTTTTTTATTTTTACTTTTTAAATTTTTATTGGCGTATAGTTGATTTACAATGTTGTGTTATTTCAGGTGTACAGCAAAGTGAATCTGTTATACTCCCATATACTTTAAAGCATCTCTAGATTACTTATAATACCTCATACAATGTAAATGCTATGTAAATAGTTGTCAGTGTCAGTAAATTCAAGTTTTGCTTTTTGGAACTTTCTGGAGTTTTGGGGGGAATATTTTCAATCTGCGGATGGTTGAATTCAAAGATGCAGAACCCACAGATATGGAGGGCTGACTGTAATCCTATATACCTCTGAATTTTTTTTTCTGTTCTATTAGTTGGTTTCTCTGATACCAATTATCATTTTGTTGTAAAGATTTTATCTCTTTCACATCTAACAGTTTCTTTGTAATTGCTTTACTAGCTTGTCTTTTTCCTTTTATATTTAAAAAATTATATATATAATGTATAATATATATAAACATATAATTCCTTTACGTGTAATCATCTGAAGCCTTTCTTCTTTGCTATTTTTTCCATATATTTGCTGCTTCTAATTTATGTGTTAGAACTTCAATGTTGTTATTTTGCTTCTCAATTTGTTTGTTTATATGGTATCTTCTTTGCAATTAGTTATGTTGTTGTACCATTCCATCTTTGAATACATATTCTTTTAAGTTCCTTTATAGATAAAGAATTCAGGCATTTTCTGCTCTTGGGTGATATTTTCTGAGTTCATTAGGTTTTTGCCTCCTAGGATATTTGATACATTTGAAAATTTTTTTCTTCTACAGTGTGACTGCAAAGTTGCCATAATTAAGTTACTCAAGCTTAATGTGGGAAACTCAGTCTAGATCGTACATTTACTCTGACTTTTCCTTGACTCCATTCTCCTCCATTTCTTGATCCTTCTCCCTTTTATCAGTGTGGGGACAAAGTGTTGCTTTCCATGTACTTTCTTAAAGTCTGAAGGAGTTATGGGTAGAGTGAGCTGGGTTCCCATGGTGACCAGCATAGCCACTTCCTGTGGGCTCAGAGATCTCCTCTCTCTTTTGAGAACCCACTGAATCTTCGGTACCAGGATCCTCTCCATTTTGCCAAGGGTGTATCATAAACCTACAAGCTTCAGCTTATTCCCCCAACTCAGCATAGAACCCTGGAATATGGCAAACTCAGGCTACTAATCATGCTTAATAGAGGTCCTGGAGCATTAAAAAGCAGCTTTTACTTTTAGAGGTTTTTCCATGGAAAATCCTAGGGTGCTTTACTCACCTGAGTCTCCTTTGCTCCAAGAGTACTTTTTAAAATTCTCAAGATTTTGGTGACACACTTTGTTCCCTCGGTTCTGCTTTTTAAAAGGTTAGCAACTGTGGGTGCAAGTTTAGAAGTTGGGCTCTGATACACCAGAATCTTTTATTTCTTTTCCTGGTTACCATTTTTCTGAGTTTAGGTTATAAGGATGAGATCCTTTTTTGGGTTTGGTAGCTGTTGGTTATTTTTTCTAAACTTTCTTTTCAACACTTTTTTTTCCCCATTCAAGCCACTTGGTATTGGGGGAGGAACATTTTGTGATACTGATTCATTTGGTCATCTTTCCTCAGATGTTTCCAATAAGATTTTGTTGTTGTTGTTGTTGTTTTTTAAACATCTTCATTGGAGTATAATTGCTTTACAATGGTGTGTTAGTTTCTGCTTTATAACAAAGTGAATCAGCTATACATATACATATATCCCCATATCTCTTCCCTCTTGCGTCTCCCTCCCACCCTCCCTATCCCACCTCTCTAAGTGGTCACAAAGCACCGAGCTAATCTCCCTGTGCTGTGCGGCTGCTTCCCACTAGCTATCTATTTTACATTTGGTAGTGTATATATGTCCATCCCACTCTCTCACTTCATCCCAGCTTATCCTTCCCCCTCCCCGTGTCCTCAAGTCCATTCTCTACGTCTGCATCTTTATTCCTGTCCCAATAATATTTTATAAAGTTTTTTGTTCATGTTGATGCATGGAAGTATTCACTTAAAGCATAATTATAATTGTAAGAGAAGCAGGAAAGACACAGTTCTTTCCACTACTGTAAATGTAATAACTCTCTTACAAGATCTCAAATGACAACACACAATCATATAAATGTTTCATGAAGTTTGGGTTTAATTGATTAAATTATTTTTTCTCCCTACATTAAATAATTGTCACTAAGAACAAGGCACATTTTAATAGATTTTCTTGATACTATTTTAGATGAATGAAGCCCCTGGCGGGCAGAGGCCCAGCTGTATTTGAGGGTGCTAGTGTGGCGTGATAGGAAGGTGTGGCTATGGAGTCAAATTAACCAAGGTTCAAACCAATAAACATTCACAGGAAACCCATTCAAAAGGTTATGTTAATCTTGCCTAGAAATATATAGGCTTCCCTGGTATTCTGAGCAGTTACTAAGCAGTGGCTAAGAGTAGGAGCATTTCTTATAATCTCACTTCGAACTGTTCTGGAGAAGTACGGTGAAAGGTTCATACTATTCTCTATCAAAGTTTAAATCCCATTAATAATAATAAAGCTACCATATGGTGATGGAAAATATTTTTTTATCCTCTGCTTCATTTAATTAATTTCAAAGTACTAAAGAATTTGCATTCTCTGGTGGTGAGCCCTGAGTCTGACTGGGTACACATGAAAAAAGCCAAATAAATAAGTGAAGTATAGCCAGTGGCAGTCCACCAATCTTCAACAGTTACTATAATTCAGAAAGTCCTGGAATAAAATTTATTTTTGTATTCTACATAAAGAAAGGATTCGCCAAGATTAGCTGTTTAAAGCAATCAAGAAAAGAAACTACTTTAAGACAATTTAGAAGCATTTAGTTACCGTAAACAATAAAGATATTAATAAAATCACCGTTATCTTTTGTGGAATCATTAATTAATGGATTAATTTTTTTAGTGAAGATGAATAAACTGCAGTTTCTCTACCTGAGGTTCTCATAATATGGAAAGAATATCAGACTAAGCTCCCAAATGAGGTATGGGTAAAGTGTTGTGAGAGTTTGAAGAGAGCAATACTACAGTTTTTGGAGACTAATCTTAATAATGAAAACTAACATTTATAGAATGCCAACTAAGTGACCAATCCTGGAAAATCTGGCTTTAGAAGGTTTATCGCCAAAGCTGATGGGAACTTGCCCTGCCTTCTGGGTAGAGGCTGTCCAACACTGTAGCCTGGCATTAAGCTTTAGGCCCCAGTTAATGGAACAAGGAAATGTCCTGAATATTTGTTCAGAATGGAGGTCTTCAACCTCCTTATTTTTGAAAGAAAGATGAAAGAGAAACTTAGACTGTACAAACTCTGCTTCTCTGATTTGTATACTCAAAGTGTCAATAATGTAGCCATATACTTTTCTTGGAAATGGATAAGAATAAACTATCAGATGAGGAATAGTATTGGTAACAGACTCATGAAACTTCAGTTATGTGAGGAACTTGTAAGTGATCATTCTTAGTTGCAACAAATGAGTACTGGTTTTCTGTTTTGGGCTACCTATCCCAGGGCACTGAGAAAAACTGTAGATGAGCTTAGTTCTTAGGCACCTGTGGAGAATGGAAGAAGCATTCTCTTACTGGTATTACAGGGACAAACTGGTAATCCAGGCATCAAACCGAGATGGAAGTATGATTTGTGAATATATAGAAAAGAAAGCAATGGGTTCACTAAGTCATGTCAAATAAGTTAAATTTTCTTTTTTGACAGGGATACTAGCTTGGTAGCTTAGGAGATAGCTCTTAACACAGCATTTATTTCAGGATTGCATTTGGCTGTCTCTCTTGAACTTTTTTTTTTTAAAACAAAATGGAGAAAGGGAAATAGGATGTCAGTATCAGAGTATGTATTCATAACTGGTCAGGGAAATAACTGAACCTCAAAGAGGACTAATTAATGCAACATTGATAACTGATGTACAGTTCTATAGTCCTACCACATAGACTGGGTCCTTTTCCTTGTCAATAACTGACAAAGGTTTGTTTAGTGTCTACTATGTACCAGGCATGGTGCTGAGTGTTAGAATTAACACTGGTTTACACATGCCATGAACTGTACTCAATACTTTATAATCTTATTTGATTCTCACAATAACCTTATTAGATAGGTATTAGTATCTCCATTTCATAGATGAGGAAACGGAGGGACGGAAAACTTAATTAGCCTGACCAAGGTTGGCCACATAGCTACTAAGTGGCAGTGCCGAGATACAAACCTTGGTCTGTTGACTCCTCTTCACTGCCAATTTTTTAAAAAAATTAATTATTAGAACAAGAAAATGAATCAATAGGCATATAAAATGAATGCAGAAGAGAGAATGATGTGGGCACATGCTTAATGACAGAATTAGTGTCCAAAAGAATTTTAATGGGCTACAGCAAATTTAATCAGAGAACATTTAACGGAGATGCACATGAGATCCTGAGCTTGGTTCCAAATATCCAGCTGCACAGGGCAATGTGGCTTAGCAGCTGCATAAGCTCAATGTGATTTAATAGTGTGACGTAGCGGCCCTAAAAGTGAATGAAAATGAATGCCACATTTGTATAAATCTAGTATTCCAAACAACGAGACAGATTATTCTGTTTTATTAGGGAGCCTAATAGCTCTAGGCAGCACACCTTTGAAGGGGCATAGAGCTAGCCAGACTTGTGAAAGGACTCAGTATCATTTTTTTTTTCATTCTTTTGACAAGTTCTTTTTTTCTTCATTGAAATATAGTTGATGTACAATATTATGTTAGTTTCAGGTGTACTACATAGTGAGTTGACATTTGCATACATAATGAAATGATAATGATGAAACAATAAGTCTAGTAACTATCTGTTCCCATACGAAGTTATTAGAATCTTATTGTCCATATTCCTTATGCTGTAATTACATATTTTTTTTATAACTGGAGGTTTGTATCTCTTAATCCCCTTCACCTATTTTGAACATTGGGGTGCATATATCTTTCTGAATTAGTGTTTTTGTTTTCTTTGGGTAAATACCCAGAAGTGATTTGTTGGATCATATGGCAGTTCTATTTTTAATTTTTGAGGAAACTCCATACTGTTTTCTATAGTGGTTGTACCATTTTACTGTTCCACCAACAGTGCACGAATTTCCTGAAAAGTATTTTTTTTTTGAGTGCTTACTATGCACCAGATATTGTGTTAGGCACTAAGGAAATCAAAGTTTATAAAACAGCCCTCTTATAGTTTACATTCTTATCGGAGAGGAAAACAAAAACAAAACAAATGAATAAATGTATACTGTAGTGTCAGACTGTGATAAATCCTGGAAGAAAACAAAGCAGTATAAAGGGATAGAGAACAGGGCAGAGGCTATTTCAGATAATTTAGTCAGGGAAGTATCTCTGAAGAACTGTCATTTGATCAGAGACCTGGAATAACTAAGGGAGGGCATCATATATCGAAGAAGAAAATTCCATGCTGAGGGAAAAGAAGGTACAAAACCTTGAGGTGGGAGTTCGCTTCTTATGTTCTGGAAGGAACTCAAGGAAGCCATTGTGCTATGTTAGCAGACAATAATGCAGGAGGAAAAGCAGGACTCTGGTCTGTCACAGAGGTCAGGTGAATAAAGGATTGCAAGAAGGACAGAGGGACCAACAGGAGTAACATGACTAAGATGAGAATAGAGAACTGATCATTTGATTTGCACATGTGAGAGTTTGTTGCTCCTCATGAGAATTAATTGAAAGCATCTGAAGACATCTAGTCGTGGAAAGAAAAGTCTTAGAGCAGCGTAATTGTGGACCATCTGAAGACCTCCTGAAATTAGATCTCTAGGGACATGGAGGCCTGGAATCTGCATTTTTAGCATCAGGAGTTTCTTCTTCACCTTAAAGTTTGAAAAATATCTGATTTGGAATATTTACAAAGTTGTTCTGCATCTCCACTGTGGGACTGATGAACAGTGGCTAAAAGTAGACACATTTTTTAAATTTAAATTAAATTTTATTTTTTAACATCTTTATTGGTGTATAATTGCTTTACAATGGTGTGTTAGTTTCTGTTCTATAAAAGTAGACAAATTTTTGTTATACATTAGATGGAACACTCAAATGCTGGCCATCTTAAAGGAGTTGTTTATGACAGAAATAAGTTCTCTCCCATTGAAGCAGAGACTGGTTAACTACTTTGGGAGGGGGGGATTATTTGGAGAGAATTTAAACATTGTATGGAATGGGAAGAGTGTTATAGAAAGTAAAGTTCTAACCCCAAGGTCCCATTATTCTGAAATGTAAACAGCAAAACTGCTCCAAAGAGCCAGAGGAACACTGGCTCCAACTAGCTTTTTCTATGTCTTAGTTGACTTTCAGAATGTAGGAAAAAGACCTTTCTATTTTGTTGAGTCCTAGGATTAGGGTTGTCAAGTGACCATAAAGCAACATCTATTAATTAAGGAAAAGGAGGGAATTAAAATCTTACTGAAAAATGGCAAGAGAAAAGAAATCTTAATAATTGAGAAAGCATTGTATCAACATTAATGTTCCCATTACAACATATAGGAAAATCCTGAAAGTCAATTCCCTTGCTGTTATTGGATTTATTATTATTATTATTATTATTATTATTATTATTATTGAATTAGGGCAAAAGCATGAAGTCAGAACAGATTATCTTGTATCTGTTAGTGAGTGAGATGTTCCAGATTTTGTGTCACACAATAAGTGTGGTGGGTTTCTTTCCTCTGATCATAGCATTTCCTGTATGCCACAGAGGCTGGGCTGTGGACCTCCTCATTTGTTGAAGCATATGCACTATTGTTGAGCTCACCACACAGCTGTGGGGGGAAAACGTTGCTCACCCTAAGGTTATAACCCCCCTTCTCTAAATTACTGTTTACTGATGTGGGAGAAAAGGACTCCTGGCATAGCCCAATAATTACTCTTGGCACAGCTCAATAATTAATGAAGTGTTAGAAAGACACTGTTAAAGTTTGTGCATCTGCTATGGAGGGTGCGAAAGTACAAGAAACTCGCCTGCGTCGCCAAGTCAAAGACACACATGGCTTGGCCCGTCCTCCTAGGAGAGGACCCGGTGGGGAATGAGCACAAGCGAATGAGTTAGGGAAGGAGAGAAGGGGACTCTTGCTACCAAGCTGTTTCTACCTTACTGAGAATAGAGAAGCCCAAGGTGGTAGAGTTGTAATTTCTCAGACTTTTCTCCCCTGTGATTTATAGGTAGGTCCTTTAATTTGTGAAAAGAAATTTATATGCAGAAACAACCGCTCTCCTTTCTCTATTGGTTATAATATAGTACTTGTTAAGTCAGCAGTTTAAAATAATTTGATGATGATAATGCAACAAGGACAAATAATTACTGCCACTAGTGTGGTATTTATCTCCTGAAGTTTTCTGAGATTGCAGGCTGGCATTTGGTCTAGTGAATAAGATATCAAGAGTGCTTTTTTAGCTGCAAAATTAACAAAGGAAGGAATAAATATTATTTTTCCCTCAAAGGACCCAGTTTGGAAAAAGCCCAAGGATTAACTCTTTGTGCCTCAGTCTGATTTCACAGTGTGTCACCTCTCACACTTGTCCTCATCAATCACTGACATAGGACCAGGACTCAGACAGGCCTCTGGGCTTTCCCAGGAATCCCTGCTGCTTGGCTACAAAGTCAGGTCCAGGCCAAGGGTTTCTGAAACACAGCTCAGGTACAAGCTGACTCTAGCTTCAAGCCAATTTCTTTAAGCAAAAGGTCTTTGCTAATATGTGGAACAGAAAAGAATGTTGGGGGAAAGAGTTGGTGTCTTTTCATTCTCCCTCTTCCTCTGTTCTCCCCTCTCCCATCCCTAAGTTTTTAAAGTTCTAGTTCAGACTAAAAGGAAGACATTTGACACGTTCTGTTTTATTAACTCTACTCTAGTTTGGTTGATGACACATTGAATATTGTTTTCTCTTTTCCCTTTTTTTTTTCAGTGTTGTGTATATAAATTTCTTAATGGTCACAATTTCTCTATGTGACAGCTAAGGGGGAGTATAGGGCAAGGAGTAAACCTTAAAGTATTAAGGTGCAGGCTACCCTATTTTTTTCCCCTCCTCTTTGATATGAAACTGGTTACAGGCACATTTTTTTAAACCTCTCAGCAGGAATTGCAAAGTTTTCCTGGTCATCACCTAGCAACAAAAACCAGCAAAACATTCGCAAAGCAGTTTTTGCAATGCAGCCATCACTGACTGGCAGAACTGACTTGTGGAAGGCTGAATTTGTAATGGAGGCGAATTGAATGCTTTTTTCTTTATTCAAGTAGAATGCTGAGATGTGCAGTCTGGATCCTGTTTGAACCAAATTAATGTATATTAAAGAATAAACCATAATGCCCATTGTGAATAGGAGGTCGGAATGATTCAACAGAATTTGATGATGAGCCAGTTCTTATTGAAACTATTTAAATTGAACTTTTAAAGTAGTTGTTTTAAATAAAGCAATCTGAGATTGATATAACTATCCCTTTATTAGATAAAATATTCTGAGGACCTTTGGGTAGTATAAGAAACCTTAAGCCTATTGGGTAATAAGTTCAGAATTCAACTGAAGATTACTTAGCCTCTTCCCTGAAAATAATGATAAAAATTCCCCTTCAGAAGGACAGGAAATCTGCTTTGTCTGGCTTTGACTTCTACTCAGAGTTAGCAGCCAAGCATAATGTCTGTTATCATTAAGAAAATATGCTACTCTGGAACTTGGTTATAATATCCATCTGAAGGTCCATGCTGTGGGTCTTTTTCTTTAGACGTATAAGAATCTTACAACAAGATCCTTTTGCTTTGTCATGTACTTTAGGACCAAAATATTGGATGCAAACACATTTTGTTTCAATTATTTTTTTTCCGTAGTAGCTATATGTGGAGACTCAAATATATCAAGTCAACTATTTGATTTTTAATACTCAGGGCCTTCTGAATGCATATCTCTTTTGATAACAGAGGAAGCTTTTTAGCTCAGTATTTCTGGCAGACAGCAAAAGGATTTGTTGAATGTGACAGAATCCTCACTCTCCAATGAGAATTCTACAAAGTTTGTTTCACATAGTGCAATATGTGATGGAGGCTATAGAGTATGTTTTCATATCAGGCTTCAGCTCTTGATCACTGAGGAACTAGCGAGACTAGTAACTTGTGGGGAAATTGTTGTGATCCCGTTTAGATTCTCTTCCTTGTGTCCCATAGACTGGTTGTTGTCCAGGGTGCCAACTCAGCTTTCTGTCCATTATTGCTAATGACAGAATTTTTCTGTACATTTGCCCATGTCCTTGCACAAAATGGAGCTGTTAAGTACTGAGTCCTTTCCAGTTGATTTGTGTAAGTCTTTGCTTCCCTCCATTATGCTCTGTGAAATGTTGGCTATCATTTGTCCATCTCTCTTTAGGCTGAACTCTCTTTGACAGTTTTCTCTCTTGTCACAATTAGCCCTTCTGTGGCTATGGGAACAACATGGTAAATCCTTGTTGCACAAAGTATGGTCTGCATCAGCACCTGGGGACTTGTTATATATGTAGAATCTCAGGCTCTACCTAAGAACTACTGAGTTAGAATATGCATTTTAAGAAGTTGCCCAGGTGATTCACATGCATGCTGAAGTTTAAGGAAGATTGTAAATCTTTTCGATTCAACAATTTGCTTCCTGCTAGGAGTGCTAGCTGATCTTCCTTTTGGTATTTCCTCTAAAACAGCACTAAACACTCCCTACTCTCAACAGTACTGAGGTAATATTAGAGGCTGAACCATACAAGTAACAAAGAGATGTGAGCAAAGATGTAGAGACTGCCCATATGTTAACTGGCATACACAGCACAAACCAATGGTTCCACATGACCCAGCAGACTATCAGATAGTTTACTCTGTACCCATTTTAGCGAAAATTCTACATTTTGTCTTATATTGTAGTTATTTTTATATATGACAATTCTCTTGCTAGATGAAAAATTTCTTGAGGCAGTATATGTTTATATGCTTAAATATAAGTACTCATATTTATCCCCTTCACATCCCTAGCCCAGGGCTTTATCATAATAGGAACTCAACAAATGATGGCTGCATCGAATTGGTAACATATCCAGTAGATGCAGTATGTTTAAAAAGGTTACAACCCCGCTCTTTCTAGGGAAATTGCATAGGAACTTAATAATGACCTAACAAAAAGCACTGAGGGGAACGTGCGCCTTAGTGACCCTAGGCATTTGGGTCACACTGCAAATGGTACAGTCTGGTTGAAATTAATCCTGTCTATTACCAAATAGGCCAGGTCCTCAAGTCAGTTATGAAAAATAACATAATTTGGGGGCATCCTTTTGATTTTGGTCCTAGATTGGCTTCTTCCAATATTAGTTACCAAAAACGTGTAGATCTTTCAGTAGACTTATTGATTGTAGAAAACTTCTAAAATTTAATCCAATTCAGATTTTCCAATTCGTGGTTTATCCAATAGATTATACAGATAAAGTGCTGACATTCTGGGAGTATGAACTGGCCTACTCATATTTATATGAAGTTTTACAAAGTTTGGGAAGGGTAACACAACTCAGCCACAGTGCTCTCACATCCAGGTTTATGTGATATATTGGCAATTTGAATTGGTAGTGGAAAAATTGCAAATGAAAATTCTGCCATGTGCAATATTAGGAACCCACATTGGGGAAAAGAAACTAAGCATAAACAGGCAAATTGGTTTCACCTCAAGGTAAAAAGCAAGAGGTAGGATAAAAATTACAGGTTTATACAAATTACTGCATACATCACCCTGAAAAATACAGGCAACCAGATGGGAATTTTTATCCTGTTTTCATGAAGTATATGTTTCTTTTAAAGGAAGGGTTTTAGTTACAAAAAGGAGTAGTTAATAACGTGTAAAGCCTGCACTAGTTTCATTTATAGCTAAAGGCAAGTTTGTCACTTAATTAGTAATTCTGACACAGGTAAAGGGGAAGACAGCTGCTTTTCTAGGCATTTTATGCCTCACTGGTCCCTGGTAACCAGATGGCATTGTTGTTGCTGATGGATGAACCAGAGAAGATGTGGAAGAGGGTCCACCCCACCCCCCACCCCAACTCCTTGAAATAACAAGCTTGGATTAGAAAACTTGCAAGGAGTAGGCTTTCTTCTGTGGTCACTTGGCCAGGGTGCAATGGGGAACAGTGTTGGAGCTGAACCAGTAACTGAGCCTTCTACCCTCCTTACAACTTGTCTGGGGAGACCCTGAAGTTCATAGGTAAATGAGCAGCTGCACATACTAGCTTGCTTTCTTTTATTTAGAAAAAGTCCCAATTACAGAATTATGTAATAACATTACACAGATTTTTAAAACTAAAAGAAATCCCATCTATTTGTCTAGCATTTTGGAGTTTTCCACTTGTTTTTTCATCTATTATTTTACCAAACCCTCACATTAACTTTGTGGAGAAAGGCAGGAGTGGGACTATTATTTCCATTTGTCAGATTGAGAAAATGAGGTTCAGAAAGGTGGATTTAGTTCATCAAAGCCTGCAAAGCTAGTTACAAACCTAGGACTGAAATCTAGTCTTTAGATTCCCATAATTAGTGCTTCTTCTAACTAATGTAAACATAAACAGGCAACAAATAGATGAAATGATGATCAATCTCACTAGTAATCAGGAAAATACAAATTAATGTATCAAAATTTTTATCATCAATTTGGTAAAAATTAAGAAATTAATATTCACTGTTGGCAAATACATAGAGAAACACACTGGTGTTGTTGTAAATAGGTGCAGCTTAGAAAATATTCATAGTCTTTAACATAACAATTCCACTTCTAGTAATCTATCCTACAGAAAAACACATTTGTACATAAAGATGTATGTACACTGATGCTGATTGTTTCTATTAATAAAAAACTGCAAACAACTTTAAAGCCCCTAATTTGGAGATTATTAAATAAATATGGCATATATATCATGAAATATAATAAAATTATTTTAGAAAGGATGGATGTACATGTACTGATACACAAGAACTCCCAGACATATTAATAAGTAAATAAAGCAAACTGCACAACACATACCATTTGTTTTTTTAAAAAACAATGTACGTGCACACACATCTGCATAGGAAAAAAGGTTTGTGAGAGCACAGACCAAACTGAAAATAGTGATTACTTATGGTGAGAAGAGTGATATTGTGGGATGGGCAGATAAAGAGGAAATTTTACACTTGGTCTCTATATTTCTATATTAGTAGACTCTTTTAAAAGAATTTATTTATGCATTATTATAAAATTAAGAACATTTAAAAAGAAAAGTTAAATTTCCCAGGGCTGCCTTCATTTCTTGCATCCTAGATAGCTGCCTCTCCTGTACTGTCTGATTATTAGAGCCATTCCTGAGTCTGAGCTGGAGCTCAGCAAGATGTCTCCACCCTGCATCTCCAATATCTTTAGGTAGGGGAAGGGCCTGAAATTGACTTTTCAGGATCATCTAGGTAGACTTTCTATCCTTGCACATGATGGATCCTTACCAACCCAGATATATAGTTTCATGCTGATTTTTTTTTAACCTTTGCTAGACCAATGGTTTCAAAATACTTTTGGCAACACATTATATTCAGAAGCACAATGCATGAGAAGGTAAAAGTAGAGCTCTTTTGGTTGAAGTTGAAGAGGGTGGAGGCGTCTTTTCAACCTCATTACTTCTCCCTACTGAACTCCAAAAAACTGGCTCCAAAAAACTCCTAGGTCTCCACAGACAAATCACTGACACCATGTCATTTTATAAAGAAACAGGGGTCCAGCAAAGTGAAGTTCTTCAGCTGAGGTTATACAAATGCTCAATGTAGAGCCTGTCTTTGAATCCAGATATTCTGAGTCCAATTTCTGTTGGCCTTCCCAAATAGGGAAAGGTGCTTCACCTTTTAGGCAGCTCCAATTAGCTTTGTCTTTCCAGACTTTTTCAAAATAGCAAATAGCATCTCTACAAATGTTTCATTTTCCTCCTTGCTTCTTCCTAATACCACATTTCATCTTTGCCTTTTCCATGATCATTTTCTTCTATTCTGATCTTATAGAGGTGAGTCCTTGCAAAAATAATAGATAGGAATATTATAGAAGCCTCTCACAGTGTTAAACAGGTAAGGGTTGAAAGTTTTTAAAGGATTTTCTGTTAGTCACAGGCTAGTGAACAAGGCTAGTCACAGTTGAGACATTGCTTAGAGTCTGTTCATCAATAGCAGGCTTCACACACACACACACACACACACACACACACCCCTCCACTGAAAGCATTTAGTGACTGTTATCAGCAGGTCTTATTCCTTCAGACCAAAGAAATCATAAACTACTTATGTTCTAGTTTTCACAACCTTTTATAACTGTTAAAATAGGTTTTTATTTATTTATTTTTTTGGTGCACACTTCTCAAATACTCTCTACTATTAACTTAAATTGCTTTTTTTTTTTTAGAAAACATAGTTTTAAATATTTCTAGTATATTTGAAACAATAAGACACCTTTCCACTTATAAAAACTTGACTTTGGGGTTTGGGGAGAACCAGTAAATAACATCTGTTTATCAGCCCATCTGGGTTTGGAATCAGTAGAGAAAAAGACATAGGACATAGACAAATGAGACCTCAAAACATCAACTTTAATACTGACAAAATACGATTGAAAGACATGCCTTTGGGTGCAGTGGACCTCCTAATAATTCACCCAAATTAAGTTTATCCAGCTAGTCACTAACACAGTAGGAATTACTGTGGAGGTGGGGGACAGAGGGGTGCAGAGGAAACAGCTTGCATATTAGAAAAGGAGAGCAACTGTATTTTCTCGTGTTAGGCAGCAATGTCTGTGACCAAAATTCAATTACGATAAACTTTTTTTTTAAATTCACACTTTTATTTTATTTTCCTTAAAAAAAAAAGTTATTTTGGCCACACAGCATGGCACGTAGGCTCTTATTGATAGTTCACTGTCCAGGGATCAAACCCGTGCCCCTTGCAGTTGATGTGCGGAGTCTTAACCACTGGACTGCCAGGGAAGTACCTGATTAACTTCTTAATTACTTTATCTCAAAGAGCTCCACTGGGTAGATACTACAAAGTAAAGTTCAGTTTCTTTATACTATTTTACTTTAGGAGATGAGAAGGTAAAACTTAGTATCTTGTAACTTGTGCGTTTTGAATATCCAGATGGTTGTCACACTATTCTGCATTGAGCCATAATGATCCGGTGCTTAACATCAAGAGCTGGGGTTTGGAAAACTTGTTAGTGTGCAAACCTCACAGTCCTAGTGTTGGTGAATGAGACCAACGAGCCTTTAACTAGATTAACTGCTTAGGCCATGCTCATCCACGTTTACTAATTTTCACTCACATTGGAAATATGGGTGAGTCACAGGTTTACAGTGATGCTTTCAACCTATTTTCTGGTTGATAGGCAAATTATTTCACATAGTAAACTACCCTTAAACATCATCAAAGTCAATTTTTTAAACAGTTAGGATAAAGAAATTCTAAGACCAGGATTTGATCTGTATTGAGTGTCGTAAAATGCTCCATTAACTATGGTTGGCTTGGCTAAAACAAGTTAATCCCTTTAAAATGAGAATGCTTAATAAAACTAGCTTTACCTTATCAATCTTTCCTCCCCCCAGGCTTATTGAGGTATAATTGACATACAGCACTATATAACTTTAAGATGTACAAAATAGTGATCTGACTTATAAATATTGTAAAATGACTACCATACCATATAAATACTATCATTATTACGATCATCATTATGCTTTATTAAGTGTCCCTTGCTGGTCTTTGGGAGTAAAGAATAAGACCAACAACATCACTGTGCTGTAGTGGACACATGGCCAGGAGATAGAGAATATAGTTCCAACTCTAACACTGGCCTTTCTAGAACCCGGTTTTCTAATCTACAAAATAGTGGGGTTTGACTAGATCAGTTTTACTTAATCTGGTTTATTTGAACCTCTAAAACTTCATAAAGGAATTCTCCCCAGTTTCTTATGGGGATCATTTTCAGTATTTCATAAAGTCTAAAAGAAATGGCATATTTATATTAGATGAGGCCCTAAAAATGAATTAATGCATTGGCCATCTAATTAATTACATAACTTCATTAATTTAAAATATTGCTGATTAACTATGCTCTTTACTGTATTGCATATTATAGTTTTATATGAATAAAAGTGAAGAAATAATCTATTACTTAATAAATAAAACCTCCTAGGAAGAAAAATTCAAAACAGAAACCACATGGAATGTTGAAGTGTTTCTTGGTAATGAAAAATTGGGAAACTCTGGTCTATAAAATCCTTAGGCATCTCCTAAGAGGATCCTTAATGATCCCTGACTTCTAGTATTCATGCCCTTATGCAATCCCCTCCTCTTGAGTGTGGTCTGGATTTACTGACTCCCTCCTAGTGAATAGAATATGGCAGAGGTGATGGGATGTCACTTCTGAGATTAGGTTATGTAAAGATTTTGGTTTCTATCTTGCAGGCTCTCTTTCAGATCATTTGCTCTGGGGAAAGGCAGCTGCCATGTCATAAGGCAACGCTGTGTAGGGACTCACACGAGTGAGTTTGGAAGCAGTTCTGAGGCCTGCCAATACCCATGTGAGTGAGCTTGGAAGCTGATCCTCCCACAGTCAGGTCCTGAGATTTTGGGAGCCCCAGCTACACCTTGGTTGTAGCCTCATGAGTGACCCTGAGAGCAGAACTACCCAGCTATAAGCCACTCCCAGATTCCTGACCCATTGAAACTGAGATAACAGATATTTATTTCCAGTCTCTAAATTTGGGATATCCTGTTATGCAACAATAGATAGCTAGTATGGACCTTTCACCTTTTCCTGTTTTAATTTCCAAATACTTTAAAGAGATTTAAAATATAATAGAAAGACAAATAATACAAAGAGAGACGGTCACTACTAAAAGTGGGGAAAATAAAAGAGAACAAACAGGAATAGGAAATATCAGACAGGCAAAGGGAACAACTGCCCTGGAATACTACAGAACACTCTCCTGACTTCTAAAGAACTTGAATGAGTACAGTGACTCATCATTATCTTTTGTGAAGAGTGAGAGTTATTTTTACTTCTGAGATAGTTGGGTGGGGATTGTGGTGGTAGTCACAAAGAGCCTCTCCCTTCCTGCATCCCCCCAAAGTCAGAACTTTGGCCTTGGAGTTTCTCATTTAGTTTTCCTTCAAGGGTCACCACCTCAGCATGTATACAAAATATTGGTTATGTTTTCTGCATTATTAGTATGAGCATTACAAAAGATGATAGATGAAGAGCAAAAACAAAAAAGTTCTGTGCAAAAGTTCTGTGAATTTAAAACAGAAGTCTCTAATTCTTTAATTTTTAAATTATGTTTATTATGCATTTTTAGCCTTTATTTAGAAAATACATGAAGGAGTAGGAAAAAGAGAAGGAAAGGGTAATTTTTAAAAAGTAAAAGAGAGGAAAAAGTAAAGAGAAGGGGGGGTGAGATTTCCAGTCAGGATGGCTCAATGAGCTTCTACTCACTTCACTCCAAATATGGAGCAATGATAGATAGAACATGAAAATAGAAAACCGTAGAGAGAGGTACTGATGAAAACTCAAGATAAATATCACTGTAGACCAGTGGGGGGCTGATTTCACAAGCCTGGACACTCCAGACCTAGAAATAAGCAGTGGTATTAGGAGTCCTGTGGGGAAATGATTCCATGAAATAAGCAGTCAGAGTAAGACTAACAGTTTTAACTCAGGGACTAGATTGTGAAGTCCCCTTCTTGATCACTACCAGGGGCTCTGGCTTTAGTAGGTGTCAGATTCCAGGAAGGTGGGGAGTGGTTTAGTGAGAGGAGGGTAGCACAAAGGAAATCTATTTATCACTTGTTTATCACTATTAGAGAAGAGCTCTAAAATGTAATTGTACAACAATTCTGGACTAGGAGCCTGGGAGGCAGGTGGAAGCAACCTCAAAACTGCTAGATGAGGATGGGTAAATACAAGGGCAGAGAGAGAGACAGAGAGACAGAGAGAAAGAGAGAGAGAGAGAAAGAACCATAAAAATATCAAGAGCCGTTTGTTAAACTTCTGTTATATAGAAGGCACATAGAATGATTTATAAACATAGAATATATGACTCATGCATCATCTCAAGAACTCTATGAGGTAATCAGTATTTTTATTTTTCTTATTGTTGTTATTGTTATTATCCCATTGTACAAATGAGGAAACCAAGCCACAGAGAGGCTAAATAAATTGTCAGGATCACTTGGCCAATGAGTGGCAGACCTTAAACTTGAACCCAGGAAGTCTAAGCCCAGAGCACATATGCTAATCACTTCACTATTCTTTCCTGAATGCAAAATTCAGTTAAATTTTTCCTACTCAAATGAACCTACAAACTATATTCCAAACATAAATAAATCAATGCAAGGCAGGAAAATAACTAATTGAAACATGAATTCAATACAGATGAAATTAGTGTGACAAAGATTTTAAAATAAATATGTTTAGGATAGTTAAAGAGATAAGTGAAAAAATAACATATTTTTATAAAAGCAAGAAATTTTGAAATGAATGGAACAGGTGGATAGGAAAAGAGGTTGATTAGAAATCTTGGAACTAAAAAACATAGTCATGACACCACTCTCTTTTTTTTTTAATTGGAGTATAATTGCTTTACAATGTTGTGTTAGTTTCTGCTGTACAATGAAGTGAATCAGCTATATGTATACCTGTATCCCCTCCCTCTTGGACCTCCCTCCCACCCCCCACCCCCATCCCACCCATCTAGGTCATCAGAGAGTGCCGAGCTGAGCTTCCTGTGCTTTACCGCAGGAGTCATGACCCCACACTTAATCCATAGTTGAGTAACTGTAGCTGGATTTACCCTCTCACTGTATATAGCTAGAAAACTGGACAAAGTATATAAAATTATTGTTCTCAGATATTAGACAATAGGCAACATAGGAATACGATCCCTGAGAGGAGGGAAACACATGAAGTTTGCTTGATGATCACATTGGCTTTCTTCCTAGGGGCACTTTATTTACATTCTATGGCACAGAAATGGGGAACTTAAAAAGAGCACAGCAGTCTCACTGAATTGAGGAGACAGAGATCAAAGTTTCAGGAGTTTGAAGCAGCTGGAATTCACAGAGCAGAGTATAGAGAGGCAAGAAGTGTGCAGAGAAAGAGCTCCAGAGATCTGTGTATGAGTCCCTTTGAGTCTGGTTGAATGACAAGCTACATATTCGTAGCATGAGAATCTATGAAGATGGACAAAGAAAAATTACTAGGGAAATATCAACTATAAGGAAGCTATAAAAGGGGCTAGGAGACATTTGAGTGGAGGCAGGCAGAGTAGAGAGATTTCCTTGAACACCCAGGGAATTTAATAGTGATGACAAAAGGGTTGCACCTTAATACTAGGGCTAAGTGGCTTTACAACAATGGCTACTCTAGACCCACCCTAGAAAGCCTAAAAACAAGCCTTAAAATGACCAGGCTTGTCTGCAAGTTACATAACTGCCTGACAAAACAAGACTCAATACTCTTTAAAGGAAGAGAAAAAAATCCAGACACTCAACATGACAAATAAAAAAATTTTTCTAGTCATCAAACATGACTACACATGCACAGAAACAGGAAATGTGGCCCATAACCAGAAAAAGAATCAGTTAATAGAATAGATCCAGAAAAGACAGAGATGAGGACATTAGCTGACAAGGATGTTTTAAAAGCTATTATAAATACACTCAAAAACTTAAATTAAAACATGAAAATGTGAAAATAATAAGAGAAAAAGACAATGGAGAAAAGAGAGTCTCTTCAATAAGTGGTGCTGGGAAAACTGGACAGCTACATGTGAAAGAATGAAATTAGAATGTTCTCTAACACCATATACAAAAATAAACTCAAAATGGATTAAAGACCTAAATGTAAGACAAGATACTATAAAACTCCTAGAGGAAAACACAGGCAGAACACTCTTTGACATAAATTGCAGCAAAATTTTTTTGGATATGTCTCCTAGAGTAATGGAGATAAAAACAAAAATAAACAAATGGGACCGAATTAAACTTAAAAGCTTTTGCACAGCAAAGGAAACTATCAAGAGAACAAAAAGACAACCTATGGACTGGGAGAAAATATTTGCAAATGATGCGACAGACAAGGGATTAATTTCCAGAATATACAAACAGCTCATACAGCTTAATATCAAAAAAACCCCAACAACCCAACTAAAAAAATGGGCAGAAGACCTAAACAGACATTTCTCCAAAGAAGACATACAGACAGCCAACAGACACATAAAAAGATGCTCAACATCACTAATATTAGAGAAATGCAAATCAAAACTACAGTGAGGTATCACCTCACACCAGTCAGAATGGCCATCATTATAAAAAGTCTACAAATAACAAATGCTGGAGAGGGTGTGGAGAAAAAGGAACCCTCCTACACTGTTCATGGGAATGTAAATTGGTTACAGCCACTATGGAAAACAGTATAGAGGTTCCTCAAAAAAATTAAAAATAGAGTTACCATATGATCCTACAATTCCACTCCTGGGCATACATTTGCAGAAAACTCTAACTCAAAAAGATGTATTCACTCCAATGTTCATAGCAGCACTATTTACAATAGCCAAGACATAGAAGCAACCTAAGTGTCCATCCACAGATGAATGGATAAAGATGTGGTATACACACACAGTGGAATGTTTCTCAACCATAAAAAAAAGAAATAATGCCATTTGTAGCAACATGGATGGATCTAGAGATTATCATATTAAGTGAAGTAAATCAGACAGAGAAAGACAAATATCATATAATATCACTTACATGTGGAATCTAAAACAATGAGACAAATGAACTTTTTTGGCCTCACTGTATGGCATGTGGGATCTTAGTTCCCCAACCAGGGATTGAACCCACCCCCTGCAGTGGAAGCATAGAGTCTTACACACTGGACCGCCAGGGAAGTCCTGATACAAATGAACTTAGTTACAACACAGAAATAGACTCACAGACATAGAGAATATACTTACTGTTACTAAAGGGCAAAGGTGGGGGAGAGATAAATTAGGAGTTGGGATTAACATATACACACTACTATATATAAAATAGATAAACAACAAGGACTCATATATGCATGTCTGAATTACTTTGCTGTACACCTGAAACTAACACAGCACTGCAAATTAACTATACGTCAATTTAAAAAATTGGTTTAAAAAAGAATAAATGCATCAACTATAAATTGAAAAAAAAGAATATATTGTACAACATAGGGAATATAGCCAATATTTTTTAATAACTATAAATGAAGTGTACACTTTGTTATATAGCAGAAACTAACACAACAATGTAAAGCAATTATACTCCAGTAAAGATGTTAAAAAAAACTATAAATGAAGTGTAACCTTTAAAAAATTGTAAATCACTATATTGCAAACCTGTAACATATAATATTTTATAGCAACTATACTTCAATTAAAAAAAATAAAACTCTTAGAGGAAAACATAAGAACACTCTGACATAAATCACAGCAAGATCCTTTTTGACCCACCTCCTAGAGAAATGGAAATAAAAACAAAAATAAACAAATGGGACCTAATGAAACTTAATAGCTTTTGCACAGCAAAGGAAACCATAAACAAGACGAAAAGACAACCCTCAGAATGGGAGAAAATATTTGCAAGCGAAGCAACTGACAAAGGATTAATCTCCAAAATTTACAAGCAGCTCAAAATCAAAAAAACAAAAAACCCAATCCAAAAATGGGCAGAAGACCTAAATAGCCATTCCTCCAAAGAAGATATACAGATTGCCAACAAACACATGAAAGGATGCTCAACATCACTAACTGTTAGAGAAATGCAAATCAAAACTACAATGAGGTATCACCTCACACCAGTCAGAATGGCCATCATCAAAAAATCTAAAAACAATAAATGCTGGAGAGGGTGTGGAGAAAAGGGAACCCTCTTCACTGCTGGTGGGAATGTAAATTGATACAGCCACTATGGAGAACAATATGGAGGTTCCTTAAAGAACTAAAAATAGAACTACCATATGACCCAGCAATCCCACTACTGGGCATATACCCTGAGAAAACCACAATTCAAAAAGAGTCATGTACCACAATGTTCATTGCAGTTCTATTTACAATAGCCAGGACATGGAAGCAACCTAAGTGTCCATCGACAGATGAATGGATAAAGAAGTTGTGGCACATATATACAATGGAATATTACTCAGCCATAAAAAGAAACGAAATTGAGTTATTTGTAGTGAGGTGGATGGACCTAGAGTCTGTCATACAGAGCGAAGTAAGTCAGAAACAGAAAAACAAATACCGTATGCTAACACATATATATGGAATCTAAAAAAAAAAAATTGTTCTGATGAACCTAGGGGCAGGGTAAGAATAAAGACACAGATGTAGGGAATGGACTTGAGGACACGGGGAGGGGGAAGGGTAAGCTGGGACGAAGTGAGAGAGTGGCATGGACTTATATATACTACCAAATGTAAAATAGATAGCTAGTGGGAAGCAGCCGCATAGCATAGCATAAGGAGATCAGCTCAGTGCTTTGTGACCACCTAGAGGGGTGGGATAGGGAAGGTGGGAGGGAGACGCAAGAGGGAGGGGATATGGGAATATATGTATACATATAGCTGATTCACTTTGTTATACAGCAGAAACTAACACAACATTGTAAAGCAATTATACTCCAATAAAGATGTTAAAATATATATATAAAGAACACATTATTTTCTAAATACTCATCTTTATGAGATCATTTTTTTCTATTTTGATTATCCTATGTAACCTATTGGATGGCAAATTTTGTAAATGTTTTATGAGTACTTTAAAAAAAGACTAACCTAGAAAAACTGATCAAGGAAATCAAAAGGTAGAGGTACAAATTAAAACAATACTAAGGTCAAAAGATATAATTACAGATATTTAAAGAAATCTTGTGACTAATACAAATAGCTTTAAATCAATAACTTTGAAATTTTAAATGAAGTGAATGATTTTTTAGAAAAATGTAAATTATCAGAATTGACTCAAGTATAAATGGAAAATTAAGTAATTCAGTACCTCTTAAAGACATTAAATTGGTAATAAATTATCTCTAATCTCCAACCTTCCATGTGCACTTAATCCCAAATTCACTAGGGTTTGATAAGCTTCCTAAAGCTTCATCAAACATTCAATGAGAAGATCTGATTAGCCATTATACTACTGTAGAAATTTCTGGGTTATGCTTGGTGAACAATGTACATAATAAAATAGGTCATTGGAGGTGAAAAACTTAGGAGCTGCTACGCTATCAACACCAAATTCCCAGGTCTCCTGAATATCCTAGTGCATTCAAGCATTCTTCCCCATTCTTTGATAAAATCTTCTCTAAAATCCTCTAAAACACATTCCATCATAAATGACTGTTAATATGAACTGCTACCAATGAGTAGATGGGGATGATCCTTAAACAACAAAATGTTAAGCATCACTTTAAAGGGGAATATCTTTGACTAGGGACTCCTCTGGATCCCAGTAATCAGTGTTGATTTCCCCTTCAATGTGAGAATAAGCTGGTTAACCAAAAATAAAATAAAATAAAATCAGAGGTTAAAAATATTAACTATGTGTCCATTTATTAGGCATTTTTTTCCTAATCATTGAAAAAATGATTAGCACATTAATTTCCAGAATTAAGTGTTAGGTTTTGAAGTTCTTGGAGACATACAGCAAAACCCATTTTGGAATCAATATGCTGATCTCCACTTCTAAGTATTCATATCATTATATTTGGATAGTAAAAATTACTCTAGCAGCATGGCCAGAGTGTGTCTCCTGGTTGCTTCATACAATACTTTGGGTACGTTATACAATGAAGTGGTATCATGATGGTTTGGTATCATGGTAAAAATGGGATTAAGAAAAATCACCATGAATGTAATGGAGTTCTTATGGATTATTAAAAAAGAAAGGAGATACCCTCCTTCCCACATTTTCCTTGGTGTAATATTGATAACCTCCTGATTTCCAGTTGTATGAAAATTGGGAAATGTGGAATTGGAAAGCATAAAATCTGTAATTTCTAGAGGTATACTTTTGATTGTGTTTGGTCTGAACTGAAAGCAAAGAGTGTATATTGAATCACTCAAAAGAAACTGGAAATTGCATACTTCAAGCACACCTTTCAGTGGTCTACTTCTGTCATTACAGTATTAACAAAAGGCTCTATGGATGCCGGCAGGCGTATCTACCTAGTTTCTTGGGAAGAAAATCTAAAATGAAAAGACTCAACAAAAGACTATAAGATGGAAGGAGATTGTTGTGAAGGAGATGTCCTGGATTTCCTTTTTTTTTTTACCTGTTGCCAAGGAGCCCAGAACCTAGCTTACCCAAAATCTTTCTTGGATATTTTGCTGCTAATAAATCTAATTACAAATCAGGTAAGACATGCAAATCTATCTTTTTGACATTATGTACATTCAGAGAGCATGTAAGCTCAAATTGAAAATGAAATGCTGTGACTGGATAAAACAAATAAAGCATATATTTTTTGGTGATGGATATGCATGATGAAGGTAAAAATAAAATGAACAGGTCACCTAAAGTGGAATAGATGAAAGAATACTTTAGAGTTCATAAGAAGTTTTCCTTGCAAAAAGATCAAACAATAGTTGAAAGTATAAAAGCTGCATTGTGGTAAAACTTCTATTCTGAAATTCTTTAGCTATTCCATTTAAAAACACACATTAGCTGTTAGGTTAGCATCAAATATGGAAATGTCAAAATGACCATGGTCTCAGTAAGGATGAAAGGAAAAACAGGGACTTGTTGTAAAAACACATCGTTAGCTATATTTGCACCTCTGGTTCATTGACCTTGAGAATATAGATCTTTTTTCTTTACCTTCACAGACAGTTCCACCCTCTGGGAAAATGAATCCCTAATGTTTGGCTAGGTGTGCCTGGGAGTTTTTCTTTGAAGACATTATGTTCCATTATAATGAGGTCTTAATTGGATCTATCTCACTCATTCTCAGATCATCCTGGACATCTTTTAAAAAGTAGATTTCCTTTTAAACAGTATCATAAAACAACCACAACAAAAACAAACATATAAAGCAGTACTCATTTTTAAGATTTTAGTAACTATGGTTTAATTTTTCAGAAATCATCAAATTGCTTTTTCTTTACTTCAAGGAGACAGGTAGGAAAATCAACCAACTTACACTGATTTGAATAAACCAAGAATTTGTTTCTCTCTGCTGCTTTATATAGATCTAAAAGGACATGAAGTGAGTATATATCTTGGAGAAATTATGTTGGATTATATGACATGTTCAAAAGACTTCTGGTTTATTACTGACAATATATTCAGGTTTGAAGTTTTCTTCTCTTTGGGCCCCACTCTCATCTCTGACCTGTGTTGGGCATCTGGGGTGGGAAATTAACCTATGCTTCTCCTCTGAATACATCTTTATATTTGTGTTAATCAAAACATTAATTTATTTGGTATAAGCTTCTTGATGGGAAGTTCTGCATTTATTTTCTAAAACTGTGTATTTTCAGTGACTTTAAAAAATGAGCTACAGATACTGATATTTAGATATACTGCAATGGCAAATGCATCTTGCATTCCCTCTTGTACTTCCTTACTCCTTCTATGTTTTTTTTTTAAATAAATTTATTTATTTTTTGCTGCATTGGGTCTTCGTTGCTGTGTGCAGGCTTTCTCTAGTTGCGGCACGTGGGCTTCTCATTGTGGTGGCTTCTCTTGTTGCGGAGCATGGGCTCTAGGTGTGCGGGCTTCAGTAGGTGTGGCACGAGGGCTCAGCAGTTGTGGCTCCTGGGCTCTAGAGCGCAGGCTCAGTAGTTGTGGCACATGGGCTTAGTTGTTCTGCAGCATGTGGGATCTTCCCAGACCAGGGCTCAAACCTGTGTCCCCTGCATTGGCAGGCAGATTCTAAACCACTGTGCCACCAGGGAAGCCCCACCCCTTCTATGTTGATTTTGTTTTCCAACAACAAATGAAACAAGCTCATAAATTAACACCATCAATTTAATTTCTTCCCTGTCCCCTCTCCACATGTCTGGTATTTTTACTCATCAGAAGTGATAAGAAACACAAGACTTTAAAAAGGCATTTTAAAGTAGCAGTAATTTATTTACAACTCAGACTCTGGGTTCTTTTATTTTAAAATGTAAAACTCACCATCTGAAACATGCACTGTATATCAGACATGTCACTTCCCTAAGTTGTGTTCTAAGAAAACCAATGCTTGTTTTAATTGGCCCTCCCTTCTCTGACTGATTTGAAGGTTGCTATACATACCGATGATGAAGTGACATGACAAGAACTTTCTAGGAATGTTGTTGCTGTACGTGTATGGAGCAGATTATTGTAGGGCAATTTTAAGGGATATTGAGTGAAAATAAGAAAAAGAAATGAAATAATTTAGGGGAAAAAACAACCATTTATTGAGTACTTACTTTGTACAAGATCCTTTATATACATTTTTCCATTTAACCCTAACAATGACCTTATAAAATATGTATTATTACCTTATTTCATAGCTCAAGAACCAGTGGCACAGAGAGGCTGAATAACATGTAAGACAGAAGAGCTGGGGTTCAAACCCAGGTATATCTGACTCTGGAGCTCATAGTATAGAAATGCAACAGATTTCTGTGTATTAATTTTGTATCCTGCAACTTTACCGGATTTGTTGATGATCTCTAGTAGTTTTCCAGTAGCATCTTTAGGATTCTCTACGTATAGTATCATGTCATTTGCAAACAGTGACAGTTTTACTTCTACTTTTCCAATTTGGATTCTATTTATTTCCTTTTCTTCTCTGATTGCTGTGGCTAGGCCTTCCAAAACTATGTTGAATAAAAGTGGTGAGAGTAGACATCCTTGTCCTGTTCCTGATCTTAAAGGAAATGCTTTCAGCTTTTCACCATTGAGTACGATGTTAGCTGTAGGTTTGTCATGTATGGCCTTTATTACGTTGAGGTGTGTTCCCTCTACGCCCACTTTCTGGAGAGGTTTTTTTTTTTTTTTTTTTTTTTTTACCATAAATGGGTGTTGAATTTTGTCAAAAGCTTTTTCTGCATCTATTGAGAAGATCATATGGTTTTTATACTTCAATTTGCTGATGTGGTATATCACAATGATTGATTTGTGGATATTGAAAAATCCTTTCTTCCCTGGGATAAATCCCACTTGATCGTGGTGTATGATCCATTTAATGTATTCTTGGATTAGGATTGCTAGTATTTTACTAAGGTTTTTGCATCTATGATCATTGGTGATACTGGCCTATAATTTTTGTGTGTGTGTGTGTGGTATCTTTGTCTGGTTTTGGTATCAGGGTGATGATGGCCTCATAGAATGAGTTTGGGAGTATTCCTTCTTCTGAAATTTTTTGGAATAGTTTGAGAAGGACAGGTATTAACTCTTCTCTAAATGTTTGATAGAGGTTACCTGTGAAGCCATCTGGCCTTGCACTTTTGTTTGTTGGGAGTTTTTAAATCACAGTTTCAATTTCAGTACTTGTGACTGGTCTGTTCATATTTTCTTTTTCTTCCTGGTTCAGTCTTGGGATATTGTACCTTTCTAAGAATTTGTCCATTTCTTCCAGGTTGTTCACTTTATTGGCATATAGTTGCTTGTAGTAGTCTCTTAGGATGCTTTGTATTTCTGTGGTATCTGTTTTAACTTCTTTTCATTTCTAATTTTATTGGTTTGAACCCTCTCCCTTTTTTTCTTGATGAGTCTTGCTAACAGTTTATCAATTTTGTTTATCTTTTCAAAGAACCAGCTTTTAGTTTCATTGATCTTTTCTATTGTTTTCTTGGTCTCTATGCCATTTATTTCTGCTCTGATCTTTATGATTTCTTTCCTTCTGCTAACTATGGGTTTTGTTTGTTCTTCTTTGTCTAGTTGCTTTAGGTGTAAGGTTAGGTTGTTTGTGATTTTTCTTGTTTCCTGAGTTAAGATTGTATTGCTATGACCTTCCCTCTTAGAACTGCTTTTGCTGCATCCCATAGGTTTTGGATCATGGGGCTTTCATTTTCATTTGTCTCTAGGTATTTTTTTATTTCCTCTTTGATTTCTTCAGTGATCCACTGGTTGCATATTTTTTAGGTTCCATGTGTTTGTGTTTTTTAGTTTTTTTTCTCATAGTTGATTTCTAAACTATAGTGTTGTGGTCAGAAAATATGCTTGATATGATTTCAATTTTCTTGAATTTACTGAGGCTCAATTTGTGGCCCAGCATGTGCTCAATCCTGGAGAATGTTTCATGTGCACTTGAGAAGAATGTGTATCCTGCTGCTTTTGTATGGACTGCTCTATAAATATCAGTTAAGTCCATCTGATCTAATGTGTCATTTAAGGCCTGTGTTTCCTTATGAATTTTCTGTCTGGATGACCTGTCTACTGGTGAAAGTGGGGTGCTAAAGTCCCCCACTATTATTGTGCTACTATCAATTCCTCCCTTTATGGCTGTTGGTATTTGCCTTATATATTGAGGTGCTCCTATGTTGGGTGCATATATATTTACAATTATTATATCTTCTTCTTGGACTAGACCCTTGAACATTACATAGTATCCTTCTTTGTCTCTTGTAACAGTCTTTATTTTAACGTCCATTTTGTCTAATATGAGTATTGCTACTTCAGCTTTCTTTTGATTTCCATTTTCATGGAATACCTTTTTCCATCCCTTCACTTTCAATCTGTATGTGTCCCTAGATCTGAAGTGGCTCTCTTGTAGAGAGTATATATACAGGTCTTGTTTTCATATCCATTCAGCCAGTCTAAGTCTTTTGGTTGGAGCATTTAATTCATTTACGTTTAAGGTAATTATTGATATGTATGTTCTTCTTGTCATTTTGTTAATTGTTTGGGGTTTGTTTTTATTCCCTTCCTCTTTTGTTCTCTTTTCTTGTGGTTTGATGACTACCTTTAGTGTTATGTTTGGATTCTTTTTTCTTTTTGTGTGTGTATCAATTGTAGATTTTCAGTTTGTGGTTACCATGAGGTTTTTTTTTTTTTTTTTTTTTTTGCGGTACGCGGGCCTCTCACTGTTGTGGCCTCTCCCGTTGCAGAGCACAGGCTCCGGACGAGCAGGTTCAGCGGCCATGGCTCATGGGTCCAGCCGCTCCGCGGCACGCGGGATCCTCCCGGACCAGGGCACGAACCCACGTCCCCTGCATCGGCAGGAGGATTCTCAACCACTGCACTACCAGGGAAGCCCTACCATGAGGTTTTGATATAGCAGTCTGTATATAAACAACATTGTTTTAAGTTGCTGGTCTTTTAATTTCATATGCATTTCCAATAGCCTGCATTTGTGCTCTCCTCACAATTGCTGGTTTTGATTTCATATTTGTGGATGATTTCCTATCTTTATTGTATGTTTGCCTTTACTGGTGAGCTTTTCCATTAGTAATTTTCCTGTTTCTAGTTGTGGCTTTCTTTCTTTTTCTTTTTTCTGCTTAGAGAAGTTCCTTTAGCATTTGTTGCAAAGCTGGTCTGGTGGTGAATTCTCTTAGCTTTTGTTTGTCTGTAAAGTTTTTGATTTCTCCATTGAAGCTGAATGAGAGCCTTGCTGGGTAGAATATTCTTGGTTGTAGGTTATTACTTTTCATCACTTTAAATATATTGTGCTATTCCTTTCTGGCCTGCAGAGTTTCTGCTGAGAAATCAGCTGATAACCTTATGGGAATTCCCTTTTGTTATTTGTTGCTTTTCCCTTGCTGCTTTTAGAAGCTTTTCTTTGTCTTTAGTCTTTGTTGATTTGACTACTATGTGTCTTGTGTTCTTCCTTGAGTTTATCCTGTCTTGGACTCTTTGCGCTTCCTGGACTTGGGTGACTCTTTCCTTTCCCATGTTAGGGAATTTTTCAGCTATTTTATCTTCAAATATTTTCTCAGGTGCTCTCTCTCTCTTCCCCTTCTGGGACCCCTATAATGCGAATGTTGGTGTGTTTAATGTTGTCCCAGAGGTCTCTTAGACTGTCTTCATTTCTTTTCATTCTTTTTCCTTTATTCTGTTCTGTGGCAGTGATGTCCACCATTCTGTCTTCCAGGTCACTTACCCGTTCTTCTGCTTCAGTTATTCGGTTATTGATTACTTCTAGTGTATTTTTCATTTCAGTTATTATATTGTTCATTTCTTTTTGTTTTTTTTCCATGACTTTGTTAAACATTTCTTGCATCTTCTCGATCCTCACCTCCATTCTTTTTCTGAAGTCTTGGATCATCTTCACTATCATTATTGTGAATTCTTTTTCTGTCAGGTTGCCTATGTCCATTTCTCTTAGTTGTTCTTCTGGGGTTTTATCTTGTTTCTTCCTCTGGGACATATTCCTCTGTTGTCTCATTTTGTCTAACTTTCTGTGATCGCGGTTTCCATTCTGCAGGCTGCAGGATTGTAGTTCTTCTTGCTTTTGCTGTCTGCCCTCTGGTGGATGAGGCTGTGTAAGAGGCCTGTGCAGGCTTCCTGATGGGCTGAACTCCACTGGTGAGTGGAGGTGGGTCTTGTCCCTCTGGTGGGTAAGACTGTGCTCAGGAAAACTTTAAGCAGCCCGTCTGCTGATGGGTGGGGCTGTGTTCCTGCCCTGTTGGTTGTTTGGCCTGAGTTGTCCCAAGACTGGAGCCTATAGGCTGTTGGGTGAAGCTAACGGCGGCCTCCAGGAGGGCTCATGCCAATGAGTACTCCCCAGAATTGCCACTGCCAGTGTCTTTGTCCCTTCAGTGAGCAGCAGCCACCACCCTGCCTCCACAGGAGACCCTCCAATACCAGCAGGTAGGTCTGGCCCAGTCTCTTATCAGGTCTCCTTTTCTTCCCCCTGGGTTCTGGTGTGCACAGGACCTTGTGTGCACCCACCAAGAGTGGGGTCTCTATTCCCCCCAGTCATGAATTTTCTGCACTCAAACCCTGCTGGCTAACAAAGCCAGATTCTCTAGGGGCTCCTCCTCCTGTTGCTGGATCCCCAAGCTGGGAAGTGTGATATTGGGCTCAGGACTTTCACTCCTGTGGGAAGGCCTCCATGGTACAATTGCTCTCCACCTGTGGGTCACCCACCCAGTGGGCATGAGATTTGATCTTATCACGATTGCACCCCTCCTACTGTCTCATTGTGGCTTCTTCTTTGTCTTTGGCTGTAGGGTATCTTTTTTGGTAGGTTCCAACATTTTTCTGTGGATGGTTGTTCAGCAGTTAGTTGTGATTTTGATGTTTCTGTAAGGAGGGGTGAACCCATGTCCTTCTACTCCACCATCTTGAGCTTGAGCAGTCCAGAGAGTTAAGTTTAGAAAGAATGAAAGGAGAGACAAGGATATGTGCTGAGATGGTCATGAGGAGTTTGCTGTTGTTCTCCAATTATATTTTGAATTTGTGTCTCTACCATCATTGTGATTTATTGAGCATATACTATGTGATATAATGTAATGGAGGAGATGTTTAGGAAGTAGACCTTAATTATTATATATTTATTTATCTCATTAAAATTTTTCGTTAAGCTTTCATGTCTGAGACATTGTGCTAAGCAAAGTGAATGGCCATTCACTTATTGAATGTGAATTAAAGGAAGGTACATATTCAGGTCCCATTTGTCAGAGAAAACTCCATGGAGGGCATGAAAAAGACAAACCAAGTAATCACCATTTATATTATTCATGGTCATCAGGGCATAGATATTGTGTAATAGGATGTATATACAGTTTTTTTTTTTCCTATTTGGGAAGCAAACCATCTCCTTTTTCCTTCCACAGACTTAATTTAAAAACTCTGTTCAGAATACTAAGAGAACCTGTAACTCAAGGACTACTTTTAATAGATATGTAAGTTAGCTTCTCACATGAAGTCTGATAAAAAAAATTTATAGAAAGCGGGCAATAAACTTAATAAGGTGTTATATAATATGCAGAATAAATATTAGTACAGTACATGAACCTAAATGACAGCAACAAATTATAAAGCTTAGCATGCAATTAAAATCGCTAATGGAACACTGTATAGAGAGAATGTATTCATTCTTAGATCAGTCAAAGAGCAGCTATTTGGTGTCAGAACCACCACTTGAACTAATGACACCTTAAACTTATTTTTAAACACTCTGTCATGCAATAGCTACACTTTATGGGTGTCTTCAGTTCAGTCTTTTAGCATACGTTGTACATGCTAATAAAATGTGTCCTCAAGGCAGGATGGTCCTGATGGCCAAGAGACAATGGTCAGGTTTATGCTCAAGTGTATTTTTCTGATGTCAAATTTATGAACAGACAATAATAACAGTACCTCTACTAGTGATTAGCAGGCTGACAGTATCTTAGATTTCAAACTTAGGAACTAAGAACTGCCTGAAACTTGTCAGTTAATTGATCCTACTGCCATGAAAACTATTACGCTCTGAGTTTTTGTTTTTTACAAGGTTGTACTTTCTTGGCTCCATGCTCTTGTGCATGGGATTCTCTCTGCCAATGTCATTTACCTCATCTCTGCATGTACAAATTTTACTCATCTTTAAAGACCCAGAGTAAATGACATCTTCTCCATGAAACTCTCCTCCAGTCCTCCCAGTTTGAAGTAATCTTTCCTTTCTCTGAACTTCTATTGCATATGTTTGTACTTCATTAGCACTTTTCACTATCCACATTATAGTGTAATGTGACATATATTTTGCATATTTAAAAATTATATACCTATAAAATATATACCATACTTATTTGTATATGTGTCTTATCCCTTATTTTGAACTAATATAGGGAAGAAGTGTCCTAGAATTAGGTATGGATGCAAAGGGATGCCAGCATTGGTTTACAAGCTAGATATGGACATTTACTGAAAGTTTACCACTTAAGTGAGGTATATTTGTAAAATGATGGAATGACTTTGTAGTCTTTGATGGTTGGCAATAGAGTTGCCCTTTCTATGTGTAATTTAAAAAGTTGACATCTGTCAACTCTCTTGGAAAAAGAAACATTCACATAAGTGAAAGGTTTCAAATCCATGCAGACATTGAATGGGAAGAAAGGAATAATCTTCTGTATTCAAGGAGAAAAAGTTCACAGAGTTCATGGTAGGAATGAGGAGAGAAGATTTACTGTTGATATTGAATCTGATCTACTCAACATTAGAAACAGGGAGCCTTTTGGTTTCTATGGCCATGGAGGTAGGCCACTCAATCCCCTATCAAGAAAGAATCTGCTTAAGAGTGTAATTAGCAGAAAGCCTCCAGATATTGCAAATTTGGGATCCTCCACAGTCTTCAACTCCAAGTTCATGCTCTTCCAGGGCTGCTCACAGCCCGTAACAGCCCAGGAGGGGGTTCTGTGCACCAAGTACTGTAGAGCCAGGTCATTTTGGCCCCATATGGGACTTCTCTAATCTTTGCTTTTGGCTTCCCCATTGGCCTGACTGGGACTTTCTTGAGCTACATTGCAGTCTGAGGCTCTTCCTACCCAATCCTCCTTCCTTTCCTCTCTCCATTCACAAGTGACAAAACAGCATTGGAATACAAAGTCTTTTCCTTCCTACTATTCACACCAATTTATGTCCCCCAATATATTTCTTGCTCTTCTAGGTCCATCTCTGTATCTGCTTCCAGGAGTACCTGAACTGACACAGCTTAACACTAACTATCATGTTGAGCAACCATCATGGCAAAATTGGACCTGAGTACCCACACTCATGAATTCATTCATCTATTCAATTTATTTTACAAATATTTTTGAGCACTTACTATGTGCCAAGCACTTTTGTTCTAGATAATAGTGATATAGGAATGAACAAGGCAAACAAGATTTTTGTTTTGAATAGAATCTACATTTATAAGGAAACCAATTAAATGATTATTGTTTCTCACTTATCTATTATCCCATAAGGTTGTGTAGCTCATGAGTATTTCCTAATGCTTAGCAACTTGGTGTCTCAGAAGGTTACTTTATGTCCTTCCTCTGCTTCCCTCCCTCCCTCCCCTTCGTTCCCCCCTTCCCCCTTCCTCCCTTCCTTCCTTCCCTCTTTCTCTTTCACCTTTCTTAAAAATTTTTTTCTTTCTTCCCACCCTCCTTCCATCAGAATAATTAATAATATGTTTCTAATGAAAGAAAACCTGTAGATGGTAGTAGATTTGGAGACTGTAACTTAATCTCAATGAAGGCAAAGCACATCTCAACTTGGACAAGATTAAGGAAGGCTGATACATCATCAGCACAGCACAGTGGAAAAGAAAGAAAAAATTTGGGCTTTCGAAATATGTGGTTGACCGCAGGTTTGACTTGGTTTTGGAAAGGTTGGTGTCTTTCATATTCCAGGGAATTGTGCATGTAAAAAAAATACTCAATACCATTTGTATCTTTTTTATTGCCAAATTTGGATTGTCTCCTTCTTTCCCTAAATCAGGTATTGTCTTGCCACTTTGATATACTAATCCAGTTGTAGTATTACTGGAACCAAATTATATATCAAATCAGTATTTAATTTTAATTAGTAAGGTCACCTAGAGGTTTTCTCTACTAGACATCAAGGGATCAAGCTTGTTCAGTTAATTCTTTTCTTTGGGATTTTGGTCTAATTATTCATTATGTAACACACTGTCCCCCCCCTTTTAAAAAATTTTTGTTGTTGTGTATTTCTAGTTGGTTATTATCTGTGGCCACTGGTGTTTTTCAGTCCTTGTTGTTGGTACTGTAATTAACTACTTTTCTGGATCTATTTGACTTATTTAAGTTTCCTGTGTTCACTCATTTCTGCACACATAGATAGAAACAAGTACATAGGTGTACATTAAAAATATACATATACTCACAGAAGTAAGAAAAAATATTTACTCATATCAATATTTCACTACTTATTAACATAAATAAAAATACCATCTTCACGTTACAATTACTTTTGTACACCATTTTTTTATTATTTATTCTTACTTTAAAACATGGAGCCCATGGAAAATTCACCACTGTTACTAGAAATAAGCTATACTCTCTTGGAGTTTTTTTCTGGATGAATCTGTATTGCTTCTACAAGTAATAACAGATTTCCCTTACAAGTTCCCCCACAGAGTTAACTTGCTACAGATTTGTATCCTTTGGTTAATGTCCAACATTCAAAGATTTTTTACTGGAAGAGCTCTTCTAAATAAGAATAATATTACAAAATAATAGTTCTAAAAGTACACATTACAACTGAAGAGGAGAATAGATACATTGTTTTGAATATAGCCATTAACAAAAGTACTAGAAAATTTTTTACGAAAAGGTGTAGACACCCTGTTGAAAAGCATCTAGAAGCAGAATTCTTTGCTTTGGGATATCCAGCTGAATTCCACTTTCATAATATTTGCTTAAAAGCAAATAAGACCCAGATTCTCTTATATCTGGTATCTAGAACTATCATAATCTAATATTACCACAAAAGCAAGTTTTTAATTGTCCTAATTTTATTCTAGTCTCAGAAAATATTTTTAACCATCAAGAACATTTTATTTATTAAAGGACTTTCATGCAGATTATATCTCAAATTTTTGTCAGGTAGATAAAGTAAATAAAGATGAACTTACAAAAAAAAATCACTTATCATTCCCCTACATATCACTAACCAAGTGGAAAATATAATAGAAAAAAATAAGCAAACTCACTATAGCAACAAAAAAATTAAAGCATCTAGGAACTAACATAATGAATGCACAAGACCTTTATAGAAAAAAGTAAAGCTTTAATAATAGAGACATTATAATTGGATACTCAATAATAAAAAAAGGAATCTTGATCCCTACCTCATACCCTACAGTCACACACACAATGGATTGCAAATGTAACTGTAAAAGGCAAGACAATAAAGCTTCTAAAATAATATAGGAGAGTTTTTTCATGAACTTGAGGTAGGTAAAGATTTCTTAAACAGAACATTAAAAAATACTATCCATAAAAGAAAAAAAAAAGATAAATTGGACCAAATTAAAATTAAGAACCTTCTATACATCAAAAGCCACTATTAAGAGACTGAAAAACAAGCCACAAATCAGAAGATATTGTAATACATATATTTGATAATGACTCATATCCAGAATATATAAAGTCCTATAGTTGAATGAAACAACCAAAAAAAAAGGGGGGGGGGCGAATACTTAAACAGGCATTTCATGAAAGAAGAATGGTCATCAAACTGAGAAAAAGGTGCTCAATTTCATTAACACCAGGAATATGCAAACTAAAACCATAATATGATATAACTATACACCTATCAAAATGGCTAAAGTACAGAAGAGAAAAAAGCAAGCGTTAACAAAGATGTGGAACAACTAGAACTCTCATATGCTGCTAGTGGAATTATAAATCTGTACTACCATTTTGGAAAATTTTTAGTAGTATCTAGTAAAGGTGACTACAGGCAAACTAAAGCTGAATATAGGCAAACCCCACAACTGAGCACTTTTAGTCATATACTCAACAGAAATGCATACATTTGTTCACCAAAAGATATTTACAAGAATATTTATAGCAGCACTATTCCTAGTAGTCCAAAACTGGAAACAACCCAAATATCCATCATAAGGGTAAATTGTGTTATATTCATACAATGGAATACTACAGAGCAATGAGAGTAAACAAACTCAACTATATACAACAGAATGGATGAATCTCACAAAGACAATGTTGAGTGAAGGAAGCCATACTCAAGTATATACTGCATGATTTCAATTTTATAAAGTTCAGAAATAAGCTAAATAGAAAGCAAGATAGTGGTAGGAGGGATAATGTAGGAGAGAGGGGATAATGTAGGGAAGGATAATGACTGGGAGGGTAGGTAAGGGTGGCTTCTAGAGTTCTGGTGTTTTTTGATCTGGGTGCTACTTATATAAGTGGGCTTACTTTGTGAAAATTAGTCAAAGTGTACACTTACAGTCTGTACACTTTATGCATATTATATCAATCAAAAGTTTAGATGAGAAAGAAAAAGGAAAACATACTGAATTCCAGATCTCAAAAGAAGCAGAACTATAAATCAAAAATTTTAACTTAAAAATCACTAAAAGGGACACAAATGAAGACCTAAAAAATTGCTGAAATATGTTTATGGATGAAAAAATTTAACATTAATCATCCTCTCTAAATATGTAAATTCAATGTAATTCCAACAAGATTTTTGAGGAGTTCAACTAATATATTCTAAAACACATACTGAACAATAAAGGTGCATAAATAGCCAAGACAATTTTGAAAAACAAAAGCAGAGGGGAGTCCTTATCAAATATTATGAAATACAGTAATACAGTAATAAAAATAATGTTTCTGGAGCAGAAGTAGACAGATTAATGGGATACTACAGAAACAGACCCACTTACATATAAGAAGTTAAGAAAGAATGGACTGTTTAATAAATGTTGGGAAAACCAACTCGAGATAAGAATAATAATTAAGGTGGCTTCCTACCTTAAATCAAATAAAAAGCTGAACTCCATATAGTTGAAATACCTAAAAAGAAGCTGTAAGGCAAACAGAAGAAACTTGTAGAGAAATGTCTTTAGGAAATTCTGATAGAAATGGATGTCTAAAACGAGATTCAAAGTGCACAACAACAAGGTGAAAAACTGATGGACTAAGAATTTGTTCAACAAAGTACAGCATAAACAAAGTTAATGGATGACCTCTTTCACAGCTCAACAGCCACTTACCTGGAAAGATGAGAGAATCTGTACATCCTTCCACGTGAGTCCTTGTGATTCATTCAGGCTGTAGTTTAAGTTTCCTTTCAATCAATCCAAGAAGGATCAGAGTGACCAAATAAAGCAGGTTGCAAAGGCAGGAAGCAGAAACAATATGATGTTATGGAAGTACCTTTCTGAACAGTCCCTTCTGCTGCTGTAGGGCCTTGGGGCAACCCTTCAATGTAGGTGCTCGGCAACAAGTGTGCTGAGACAGGCTGACCCTGGAGCTTTTGTAGTCTCTCTCGTGCAGCACTGGTCAGGTCTCCGTAAGCCTTGTCAAGGCTGGCACTTTCAGTCGCAGCAAAATGAGACCTTACCTCCATCACTTCCACACTGGCTTCCTGGTATTCGGTGAGGTCAGCTTTTCCCACAGGACGCACGAACTCGTGACAGTAGACGATCTGGACATAACTTCTTAGCGTCATCTGCCCACATATTTCTAGTGACCCCAAGCACACAAGCTTCGTAACGTACTGCAATTACTCCACCAGACTTAAATGATTTGTACTGTACAACCGCACAAGTTTTAGTCCTCAAATGAGGATTTTGCCGCTGCTCCACTTGAACAAAAACAAACAAAAAACAGTCCATATCCACCAGAGCAATGGTCCTCTCCATCAGCCATCTTTCAAGGTGACAGACACCTGACAAAACCGCCACCCGCGGACGCCGCCGACTCCGGGCTCTGTGTCCAGTGGAAGGAAGATGAAAGGATCTTAAATATCTGTTCCCTTTCAGGGAGTGGGCTAGTCAGTTTCGAGAGAGGTTTATTCCCCGTAACGACAGAGGAAAGGGCCAAAGGCCAAGAACACCCTTGCCCGGGCAACGGCCCGCACAGCTCGGCTGCCTCAGCCGAGCTCACGTACTCAGCGGATCGCTCTGCTGACGGAGACGTGATGGTGCGCGCGCAACCAACGGCCGATGAAGCGCCTGCGCACAGCCCCTTACGTCTCCCGGGACGACTTCTAAATCAACGTTTCTGTTTCTGTGCCGTAATGAATTCTGCCTTCCACAGACTCAACTGTTCTAATTAACCGTAACTGTTATTATATTTTGGTATGGATGTTTGAATCATCATGGCTTGGTGAGTAGCTGCTCTTTCAGCTGATCTGTTGTCGTTTCAGCACATCCTGTCATCCTAGAAAAAGTCTCGTTCTGCTATAACCATAGGAGGTACCATCACCATCCTAATTTTTTCTGTCCTAAGAAATGAAGCCAGGTATCTTCCAAGGAGTCCTGGTTCCTTTGAGTGTGATTTGAAATCGTAATCTGCGCTTTATGAGTTCTCCTAACGGCAAGTTGTGTACACAGGTGCTGCTATTACTGTAGGTGAAATGCTTTCAGCGGCAGAGCTGGGAAATATATATATATATATATATTTTGGCGGTACGCGGGCCTCTCACCGCTGTGGCCTCACCCGTTGCGGAGCACAGGCTTCGGACGCGCAGGCGCAGCGGCCACGGCTCACGGGCCCAGCCGCTCCGCGGCATGTGGGATCCTCCCAGACCGGGGCACGAACCGGCGTCCCCTGCATCGGCAGGCGGACTCTCAACCACTACGCCTCCAGGGAAGCCCTGGGAAATATATTTTTAAGAGTATGAGCTCTTACATCAGATTTCTTTCTAAATTAAAAAGTTTGAATAATGTAAGTTTTTATGCTGCACTGGCCGTGTGAATCGAATTGCACGAATGGGTTTCCTAAGCCAAGGCTTGTTTCTGTTCAGAACCAGTATTTTCTGAGACGGCCTACGGTGGAACCTGTGGTTTTGATCCACCCAGCAGCCTTTCCCCTTTCTTTGTTACTAACATTCCAGTTTTCCTTCTGGGGACTTCACTTCCCTCCTTCCATGCTGTTCTGGTGGGAGAGTCATGTGCACTGTTTGGACACGTGTCTGAGATAAGACTAATCCTATCCTCCCAGGAGTTTGAGTCTTCATTGAGGGGACATTGACACAAAGCATTGAAATGGGTCCTTCCAATGGCCATCCCTTGAAGAGATACTCTGTTAATGCCTCTTTCCTAATTTCTTAGAGCATCTTTGATCCTATTGCTCCCAACACCTGATTGTTCACTTTTTCATTAGGTTCTATAATTTATTTTATTTTTGTTAATTATTATTGTTACTGTGCTTAAGTTAACCAGAGTCTGTTTCTGTCACCTGCAACCAGATAATCGTAACTGATGCACTTTTCTTTGTGGGTGGGTATGTGGGTTGCCAGTAGCTTCCACTCTAACCATGGCAGGTGATTATTTGCATGATGACAATTATTTGCATGATGACATGATCAGTTTACTTAGAGAAGATTTCAGTCAGTAACAAAGGGTGTGGGAAAAACGTGGGTCCTTTTTATTCACAAAACAGGCTTTTTTGTTTTTGAGGCACATTTTGTTTTTCTATTTGTTTTTTTTTTGTTTATAGGTACAATCATTTTCAGAGTTATTTTTATGTGAAAAAGATTACTCACAATTTGTCATTTTCAGAAAGCGAGTGCATAAGACATTCTTTGAGGGAAAGGCCTGCATAACTTTACCACCCTGCCCCCAAGATTATCTGAGGTTGCATATCCTGTATATACAACACAATTACTCAGCCTCTGTCTTCATAAGGAAGAAGGTCAGAGGTACCTTTGGGTTGTTTTCTTTGATGTCTTGGTATAGAGATTTGTTCATAGACAATGACTTTAGGACATCAAATATTTGAACTTGTTTGAGCTGAACTATGTGATTCCTACCAGCAAAGGTGCTGTGTTTTCCCCATCTGTGAAGTGCTTTTCTCTTCCTGTGTTTAGGAAATGATAATGACTGACCTTGAAATTTGCTGGGCTGAAGTGCTAGGTAAGCAATAAATAATAGCAGTGATTCCATGGGATCCTAGTCCAGGTTGGGTGTTGTCTGCATTCTTCAACACTTCATTGTTGGTTCAGTTTTCAGTTTTCAAGTTACCAACTCAATCTTCAGATCATGTGTAGTAAGCCATTCCAAATCATAGGTACAATAGCAGCTACCATTTATTGAGTATACTGTGCTACGCACTGTATCAGGTGGTTTGTAAAAAGTGTGTTCTATTTTTACTAGTATTCTGGGTAAATACTATCATCACCATTTACAGAGAAGGGAATTGGGATTCGAAGTTCTGTGATGTTATAAAGATTTCCCTATTCTACTTTTTGACAATTTATTCAAATTAAAGATATGCATATTTCACATACGAGCGTTCATAAATAATGGGATAGGGACTTCCCTGGTGGTCCAGTGGCTAAGATTCCGTGCTCCCAATGCAGGGGTTCGATCCCTGGTCAGGGAACTAGATCCCAAATGGTGCAACTGAGAGTTTGCCTGCCACAAGTAAAGATCCCCCATGCTGCAACTAAAAAGATCCCACATGCTGCAGCAAAGATCCTGCACGTGGCAATGAAAATCCTGCGTGCTGCAACTATGACCCGGTGCAACAAATAAAAAATAATAATAATGGGATAAACACAAGACATGTGCCTATGTCGCCCTTGTTTTAATGATTTTCAGATCTCAAACTCTTTACCCCTGTTCTTTGATCACATCCAGCATTCAACACCTTTTCCAAGTCAGAAATCTGAAAGTCACCCTTGATCTTTTCCTCTTTTCATTCCCTTTTGTTCATCAGTTATCTAGTCTTGTCAAAAATATATTTTGAATATGACTGTTTTTCTTCTTTCCTACTGTTACTGCCATACTTTAGTTCACCATTATCTTGTCATCTCAGTGATGGGATTACTGCAACAGTATTCTAGCTGTATCTAAAAGGAGATGTCTTAGGTAGTCTATGCTTATCCAGGCCTCTGGAAGACATGGACTTTTTGGAATGAGTTATGGTCCTAGAGGGGAATAGAGTTATGGTCCTAGGGTGATAATGTGTGGTCACAGACTTGGATGAGAGATCATATATGGGGAAAGAATAAAGATTGAGTTGTTTCATTTTAGTGGTAGGCTATAATCATCATGGAATCTTTTGAATCAAGGGTGAGAGATTAAATCAATAAGCAGGAAATGGAGCTGTCTTTGGATCCTGGGTATAACAGATCAGTGTGCCACACTGTAGCAGCTAGGTAAAGGTATTAAGAGAACAATAAGAGGTCAGCAATATATTAAGAGAAAAGAGCAAGATGAAGTTGGAGAGGTAAGATGGTAACTTTCCTAACATTTACCATGTTCTGTGTAGGACCTGTTTGTTGAATTGTACAAAGGCTTTATTCTTATTTATATGGTATAAAGGTCTTCCCAGGTTGAGGGTAGATCCAAAGTGTCTGGACCAAATAGACCTTTAGGAACCAAGGGCTTGAGACCTGAGTATCAGTTCTGTGAATTTAGTAATGCCCTTTGGCCATACCTTTTCCTCAGCTAGAGATTGGAAAGTGGCCAATATTATGCCCAAGCAGGTTGGGCCATGCCCGTTTTGGACTGCCCAAAGGCAGAATAAAAGATAAGTAAAAAGACCAGGTGATATTTTTAAAAAGATAAAATGAAAGAAGGCAGTTTCATATGAAAAAGACCTTATAAGCAGAGAGATCGGTCACCCTAAGTGAAACAATGTTAGATGAATTCCACAAGGCTGTGGCTGATGGTTTTTGCTAAATCACTATGGATTATATTCACCTAGAGTACCATTTCATTGTGTAGTAGATAGGGTCTTGGGGGACAAGAACAAACATTGGATTCCCTATCAAATAGCACACTGAGCCTGGGAGAGGAAAGTTGTGGATCTCTCATAGCCAGAATGAAACAGTATTTCATTGAAAACGTTCTCACTCTAAACAGGGATCCTGATTTCTAAATTGGTTTCAATTAAATATATTTTCTCCCCTTCTAAGAAAACAACATACACCTATAATCTCTTCTAACTATTGGCAGATCTGTGATGCTATAGCACTCCACACCTTCCCAGTGGCTGCAATTACACACATCAAATTTCAGGATGGACGACAAGGTAAGATTCTAGAGGTAAAAGGCTACCACTTATGGTCCCCAGTTTGCTCTCATATGTCACAGCCTTTTATTGTCAGGAGTTATTTAGAGAAACAGTCATCAGCTAACAAAACCATCTGTTAGTTAACAACAGCAAAATATAAGGCTATTTCAAAATAGCATGGGGCATTTCAAGTTAAGGGCAGATGAGTGCCAACTATTTTTTCCCTTCAGTCTTTCCTTGTTAAAAAAGAATGCATTTGTTATCAAAGCTAGTTTGGCTAATGTGCTTTCACCTCATACATATCTAGAAATCAAAGCTGCCTAGAAAGTTATTTGAGGGTATGTTCTCCCTTTGGAGCCCATCTTGCTCCAGTCATGCTAATAGGAATTTCATGTGTGTGTCAAGAGGACAATATAGCCTTTATGCAATTCAACCAAAACGTCCTACTCAGAACATGGTAAATGTTGGGAAAGCAAAAACGGTCTCACTGGACAGATTTAGTAAAATTCTTCACCTTTGTGCTTGTCTGCACTACTCCATTACTTTTTCCATCTGGAGGAGGAGGGGTGGTAGATGAAGAATCTCTGTACTCCTCCTTTTCCCTTGGCCAGATAGTTTCCCAAATCAGCTAAATATAACTCCATTTATTGTCATGCTAAAATGTTCTATTTAGCTGTGTTTAACTGGATATCATGATTCCCCAGGCTGACCTTTTGCTCCTGGGAAGTCGTTTTAAATTCAATCCCGGCAAAGGAAAATCCTTCCAATTCGCTGGCTGTGAAAGGTCACAAGTGAAATGTGTTTTGATGGTATCTGCCTATGGCTTAATTCTCAGTAAACTTGAGCACTAACTGGGCCTCAATTGTGCTTTGTCTTGGGAATCCGAGTTCTAAGAAGCCTGGGAGAGCTGAGTGGGAGACGTGGGGCTGAGTTGCTGGCATCAGCCAAGGGTACACAAAGGTACCAGCTGAAAGGTAAGGTATATGGTGCTAAGTTAGGTCAATGCTGCCTTCTTTCTGAGCTGATGAGGGATTCAGACTAAAATATATAGTTTCTCTCCCTGTTTCATTTGATCTGTTTAAGAGGGGCATTTCCCACTTTCTGGGAGGCAAAGAGGGCTTAGGGTGAGATAGAGAAGGAACTAGAAGTGTGTGAATCAGTCAAGAGGAAATTGGAGTATCCTGAAAATTTAGCCATTTCAGGGTCCAGAGCATAAAGTCAGCGTTCCAAGTTTGACTCTTTCCCTTTTACAACATCTTTCTCATTTATAATTTAGTAGCACTTCAGTCTCCAGTGAGTTCCTCACCATCATTATGCTGATTTATAACTGAATTAAAGTACTCTTATTACCTCTTATCAAAGAACCTCACCCCCATTTAAAAAAAATCATATTTACCAAGCAATATTAGGAACTCTGTCAGAGACTTTTGAAGAGTTCAGTGGATGAAATATTGAGGTGGGGCTTCCCTGGTGGCGCAGTGGTTGAGAGGCCGCCTGCCAATGCAGGGGACACAGGTTCGTGCCCCAGTCCGGGAGAATCCCACATGCCGCGGAGCGGCTGGGCCCGTGAGCCATGGCCGCTGGGCCTGCGCATCCGGAGCCTGTGCTCCGCAACGGGAGAGGCCACAACAGTAAGAGGCCCGCATACCGCAAAAAAAAAAAAAAAAAAAAAAAATATTGAGGTGAAGTTTCTGGATTTTTGTTTTGTTCTTACTCTATTTCAACTTTTTGTGACTTTGTGCCATAATCATTCAACCAACAAGCATAATATCTGGCTCTTTCTGAGAAAGAAGCCCAGAGTCTGTCCTCCCAGCACCCCATTCCTCTATCACACACACATTATGCTCTACGCCAGCAAGTATTCAATGTTTCCTGAACACGACTTGCAATTCCATACTTCCATGCCTATGTTTATGTGGCTTCCTCTTCCTGGGATGTCTTCATTTTTTTCATCAAAATTCTATTCATGCAGAAAGGCCAAAATGGCACTCCTTTCTGTAAAGCTTTCAAAAGGCTTCCCTCCGCTCACCTGTGCTGAAGGTGAGCAGGACTTTGTAACATTTTGTCTATGCATCTATTATGCTTGGATATTCTATTGTGGTATATCTGTGTGTCTCCCACTCAACCCAGCACCCTGAGGGCAGAAGCTGGGCCTTCTTCATATTTATACCCCAGTGCTTAGCTCAGGGATTACTCTAAGAAGAGGAGTCTTTAGCCATCCTACCACTGGAGTATGAGCAGTATGAGCCTTTGATATCAAGGGGGAGAAATGAAGTGATGTTTCTTAGAGCAAATGTATCTTGAGAGTTTATAGCAGCCACAGGAATAAGAAGAAAGCAAAAAACTCATTCTCTAAAAGCAGTAAGGGCAGTTCTCTGGTCATAAATGAGAAAAATTCTCCTTCCCTTTTCCCTTCTTTGTGTTGTCAGTTCTTGGAAATACCTGGTTGCCGGGAGACCTCTTAGAATATTGGCAGTGAGTTCAGCTGGAGAGAAATGGAGATGGCTCTAAAGTTGGGTGGAGACAGCTACACTTGGCCACATTTCACCAGCTTCTCATCTTCTTCTCCCTTCCTGGTTCTCCCTTCCACCCAGCAGACAGCAGGCTGGCTCCAATTCCTGAGATTTCTTGAGAGAGAAAGCAGTATACGGCCTGTCAACCCCTGAGTTAAGCCATGGTCTACAGAAACAGCATTCAGTGATCCAGGCGCAGCTGATGGAGCAACTGCTTGCACTTACTCCTTTGCCATCAGTGGCTTCTGGCATTTAGTGACCCTGGGTGGTCCTGGGTATCCATATCAGTCCCAGATGACAGCACTTTTTGTCCCTCCTCAGGGGTCAGTCTTTCTCGCATATTGGTCTAATGAATTATATCTGTCAGGATTGTTGGCTGTAAGAATCCAGTGAAGCTGGTTTAAGGAGAAAATCTCCCCAACCTCCTGGTGGACTAGAGACTCCGGCTTGAATGCTACACAACTGGAAACAACGGGCAGTTATGCTACAAGGCCCTTCACTGGCAAAAGTACCACTCCTGATAGCCTATGCCTCAACTCCATAGGGAATAGACACCAGGACCTTCACCTTTTCTGCCCTCCAAGACTTGGACACATTCGCCACATGTTCTCTAGAAGGTGAATTTCACAGGCCTTCTTTTTTACATTGTATTCTTTTGAAAACAAGTCTCTCATGGTTGAGTTTGATAGGTGGATCCTAGGTCTCAGGCATACATCTTAGCAGCTAAGTTGCTGGGGAGATGTGTTTTCTAGTTTCTACCTTGAGGAGTTGAAACTCATAAGGCAAAATGTTTTCCAAGTATTGCAGGACTCTGAAAAGGTGCTGAGCAGCTGGAAAACATGACAAAAATCTATTGTATCCTATAGGGTATTTTAAAAAGTTTTAAGAAATATAAAACCGTATGACATTATTATACCAATTTCCTCAGTCTGTCTGATAACTTAGTGGTATGTGAAACTTTTTTTCTGGAGTTTGAGGCTTAGATTACCTTTCCAGTTCCTGATACCTCTCTTCCTAATGAAGGACGTTGCTCTTTATTACCTTCCTCATATTGTTTCTTCTCCCAAACTCATTCTCCCACGTGTTGGTGTGTTGGTTGGGACCTTGATGCATGGGACATGTCTTCTGCTGGTGACTTCCATTTGGTACCCTATATACCATCCCTCATGGCTGTGGCCCACCCTTGAGTTGGGACCTTCAGTTGCCAATAATTTTCTGAGTCATGCTTCAGCTCATGACTCTGTTTGAATACAATAGCCTTGATTCTCTGGGTTGCCTTTTAAGACCAACCACTAGGGCCACCTGAGTTTGATATAGCTTGATTTTTCTCCACGCTGACTCCATCTTGACAAGGGTCAATGTACCTTGCTTGTGAGAGGTAGGCATAAAAACAGAGCTGCCAATGCAGATTTTTCAAATTAAAATAAATTTATGCTGTGAGTTCCTCAAAGGCTAGAATCTTATCTTAATTAATGTCTTAATGATTAGTCGTCTGTATTCCCAGTGCTCAGTATAGCATCTGACATGCAGCAGGCCTGCAATTCAATTTGAATGAATGAATGAATGAATGAATGGAGTGAATGCAAATTGCATAAAGGCCACTAGTATATTTCAGCATCACAGACTGGTCATTCATTTATTTAGCAAACATTTTTTGAGAAGTTGCTTTTATGTACAAAGCACTATACTAGATACCATGGAAATCTGAAATGGCCCTAATGTTATTAAAAATTACAACCATAGGCAACATTTATTGTATACTTACTAGATGACCAGCACTGAGTTACCTGTTTCATGAACATTCATTTGGTTCTCACAACAACCCTGCGAGGCAAACATACTATTATTGTTAGTTCCATTTACAAGGGGAAGAATTGATTCTCAGAGGGGTTAAGTAAATGAAAACAAGTTGGGGATATGATGTTTACACAGTAGAGTTGGGAAGGTACAAGAGCCATCTGGAATGTCTTAAATATCACAGGGCAACACATTTGCAGCACTCAGATTCCATCCAAAGAGTCCTTGAGTGCTAAATGGATACAGCTGGGGAATCAGAACTTACCTGGTGACCTTTATGCAACCTGCATTTTAGCACTAAGGAGCTCTGCTTTATTCATTCATCCATTCATTCAACAAACATGAATGGTATGCCTTCTGTGTGCTAGGAACTGTACTGAGCACTGGGTGCAGGGTGGGAGGAGCTGGGAGAGGGGAGGACAAAAATGTCAATAGGTCATTGCAATTCGTAATAAGAGCTATAATAGAAGTGTGAACATATTTCAGAGGAAATATGTTTTTATCTTTCATATTTCCAACATTTCAACATTAAGTATGACATTTGCAGTAGGCACTTGTAGTTACCCTCTATTAGGTTAAAAAGAGTCCTTTTATGCCTAGTTTGCTAAGGGATTTGCAGATCATAAGTGGATTTGCATTTATTTCAAATGTTTTTCCTACATCTATTCAGATGAATTTTCTACATCTATGGAGATTATTTCTCTTCTTTTACTTATTAATATGGATACATAGACCATTATCTGTTATGAATATTTTCTAATTTCAAACCAACCTTGCATTTTTAGGGCAAAACATACTTTTATACTTTTATAGACCTATTCAGATTTTCTCTGATTTAAATTAAAAAAAATTCTCCATTCACTTTTGCTAAATTGCATATTTGTAGAATGTATCTATTTCGTCTATGTTTTAAAATTTATTAGCATAGAATTATTCATACTCTCAATGTAATATCTTTTAAATTAATATAGCATCTGTAGCTGTGGCCTCTTCATTAATATTATTTACATATTCTTTCTCTCTTTTTTCTTTATTAACATTACTAGAAAACTTTCAATTTTATTAGTTTTTTCAGTGACCCCCCACTTTGGCTTTTTTTAATTCTAAATAATTCCTAATTTCATGTTATATGTTTTACTCATTAATTTTGAGCCTTTATTTTTCTACTGTAGGCATTTAAACCTATGCTTTTTTTCAAGAAATGCTTTAGCTGCATCCCTCAATTTTTGATATGCTAATTTTTCATGTCATTCTTTTGAAACATTATATAATAATCTAAGTTACATCATGATTTCTTTTTTGTCCTGAATTATTTAAAATGTATTTTAAAATTTCTAATGAAATAGATTTTTATTTTGTTCTTTTTGAAAAGTTGTGTTTATTGCATTGCTGCCACAAGATGTGGCCTATAGAGAGCCTTTGAAATTTATTAGACTTGCTCTACAGCCTAATGCATGGTTAATTTTTGTAAATAGCCCTTGTATGTTCAACAAGTAGTTGGATGCAGATTTCCATAATATGTCCTTTGCATCAGGCTTGTTATTTGTGTTCAGATCTATATCCTTGCTGTTCTTTATTCACTTGATCTATCAATTACTGAGAGAAGTGTGTTAAAGTGTGTGAACATATAAATTTTTCTTAACAGATAGCTCAATTTTGTATTCACACATTTTGGAGGTGTAACATACCTAAGAGTTTAAAATTGTTATATGTTCCTGTGAGTTGAAGCTTTTATTATTATGTAGTGACCATTTTTATTTTTAATAATGCTTTTTACCTTAAAGTCAATTTTGCGTGATAATTTTGCTACACCAGCTTTCTTTTGGTTAGGATTTCCTTGGAAGGAAATGGTTCCAAATGGTTTTTTTAATTTTTTAATTTTTAATTTTGGCTGTGTTGGGTCTTCGTTGCTGTGTGAGGTCTTTAGTTGTGGTGAGTGGGGGCTGCTCTTCGTTATGGTGCGCAGGCTTCTCATTGCGGTGGCTTCTGTTGTTGCAGAGCACAGGCTCTAGGCACGCAGGCTTCAGTAGTTGTGGCATGAGGGCTCAGTAGTTGTGGCTCATGGGCTCTAGAGCGCAGGCTCAGTAGTTGCGGCGCACGGGCTTAGTTGTTCCACGGCATGTGGAATCTTCCCGGACCAGGGCTCGAACCCGTGTCCCCAGCATTGGCAGGTGGATTCTTAACCACTGCACCACCAGGGAAGTCCTCCAAATGGTTAACAGTGATTAATGCTAACCCTTCCAGGCAAAATTAGTTTCCCCCTTCTGGATTTGACAGAACTCTCTCAAGGCTCAAATCCAGACTCACCACTCTACCTTGTGGGCTTTGATTTGCTGGGGGGAAGAGACCTTTCTGTTTCTGGGTAGAGCCATGCTGTAAGCCAGCAACGTCCATCAGACAGGAGGGGTGGTTTGCTAGAAGCAAGTTCCAGCCACAGGGCATTGGAAGGTGTCTGGGGTTATAGGGCTGGACTCAGTATCTTTGGGACCCAGTGTTAGGACAGAAGGAATGCTGGACAGGGCAAGCCAGTGTTTATTAAGTGGAAACATCTTCATAACCACCACTCCTTGTAAAAACCCTGTGAGGGATGCACTGTTGTCCTTCATGGCAAATTGCGGGGGTTGGCTTGCTCTACCTGTTCCGACCCCTTCTGTTGTGTCTTCCTGGTGCACAGAGGCTGTACAATTAAGAATGACATTTCCTACATGCCCCTGCAGCTATGATTTTGGATGCAATTTTAGTTTTATCACTTGTACTCTCGTGAGACTTGGATTTGTCACAGGGTTAAATATAGGGGGAGAGATTAAGCGTGAGGCATCTATATTGCTAGCAAGGAAGATGCCAGAGGTTAAGTGGTTCTAGCAGGTGGAAGCTGTACCAGGAAACTCAGCCTGGAGCCTGATCATCTAGCCCTTACAGTGATTTAGAAAGCTACTCATACTTAGTAATAAACTCCTTTTTGTTTCAACAAGTTAGAGTGAATTTTGCTCTCTATAGCTGTGCTCTGACAAATACACCCATTGTATAGGAGAGGAAGCTGAGACTGGAGCTAGGAAGTGACCTGCTCCTGGTCGCACAGCTCATGAGTAGCTGAAATGGATGATGAGCTTACGTCCTTTGATGCCAAGTCAGGGCTCTTTCAGCAGCAGGACAAGCAGCAGACTCAGGGACCAGGCCCTGGAAGTTTCCAGGGCCATTAAGATAGTACTGAGAAACCACACATGCAGATGCAAAGTCTGGGTGCCACAGTGACACTTTGACTACATTACCCTACTGGCCTGAGCTGGAATTAGGTGGCTCCCCACCAACTCCACCCCATTACTTGCCTCTTCCTGCATTTTTTTTTTTTTTTGGCCTTTCTGCTAAGTGTATTACTTGCCCTCCTGTGTTTCTGTGTTAATATTGGGATCCCATAGAGTTTGGGTTGCTCATTCAGCTGCGTTCACATTGTACTGTGTGCTCCTTTACTGTTCTTAGAATATTTTATTGCTTCTTCAAAACTTTTTGGGAATGAAGGAGAGAATAACAAACCTATAGGTTGTTGTGCAGATAAGCAAGTAGTGAATTGTAACTATCAGATTACTTTTCTGTCTCCCACTAAAGTATCTAAAGTAAATGTCCTGTCCATCTCAGTCCATTGTCTCATTTATGGCTCTCTTCATAATTTGTAATTATTTTCTCCTTTTGGGGGGGTTATGTTTGTTTTCTTTTATATTTTCCATACTAGGAAATAAGTTTCATGAGATCAGGGTCCATGTCTACCTTGATCAGGGCTGTGTCTGCAGCCTCTAGTCCATTCCTGGCACAAAGTAGGTATTTGAAAATGTTAACCAAGTGAATGAATGAATGATAAGCAGGGACCATGTCTTATCTTTTCATCTTTGTATCTTAGCATCCAGTTCAGAACCTGACACATAGAGGTTGCTGACTCATTTTAATTGAAAAAGAAGCTACAGTATGTGTACATAACCTACATTCATGAATACAAATTTTATTTTTTTTCTTTTCTGTGTCTTCATAACTGGAAACTTTGGGTTGTTCATCGTTCACTTGCTATTTATTCAACAAATATCTACAGAGTGAGTTGATACAAAGATAAGAAACAAACCTTTCCTAGCTTCAATTTTAGCAGAAGATCTAGCACATGACATATCTTTAATATACTTTCTAGAGGAATAAATAAATGAATGAAGGAATGTTAAATTTGTGGGGCTTGATATTACATGCATAAAAGAAACTCGGCATTTTCAGACAATAGGGTAACTTCAGCTACACTGCATTGATTAGATGCACTGGATATCTTTCTACACGAGGTAGTATTTCCTAGATGGCATTCTCTCTGGTATTTCTTCTCTGGCTGGTCATGGGGAACAAGAATGTGCAACACCTTTGTCTCTGAGTGTTGCTGGAGGGTGTTTGGGCACCACTTACAGAGCCGAGGCACTGGCAGGAGAGAGTAGAGAAAAGGAGAATGAGAAAGCAAGAAGAAAAGAAAAGAGGGAAATGAGAGGTCAGGGGATGGGAACGAGGGAAAGAATGGAGGAGAATTTGGAAGAAATAATGGTGATAAAGCTAGTGATGCCTGCCAGTTATTAAATGCCTTTTATAGAGATTCTATGTTCTTTTCAACACATATGTTATCTCTAATTTTCATAACGCAGCCAGCAAGGTCAGTAACATTTATTACTTTCATTGTGTAGATGAGCAGACAGGCTCAGAGATGTTAAGAAGTAACCAGTCACACAGTGCTAAGAGGTGAAGCCAGGATTTGCTCTCAGGAGCGTCTGGCTCAAAGCCACAGTATGTTCACCTGGTGAGAAATGACAGAGAGCCACCACCAGGGACTTGCATGCCTCCCACGGGGCATTTGGATTACAGATGATTGTCAACCTACCACTTCAGGTGGGATGTCTAGATATCAACACTTTAAAGTAGCTGTCTATTTATCTGCTGATTCACAAGCATATACATACACACAACCAGAATAAAGAAAAGAAAAATTTATTAATTTTTGTGTACACTTTGACCAGAATAAATACTTAACAGAAAAGAAGCGTAATGGATGACAAATGGGGCAACATTCTCAAATGCCATAATTCCAGAAGTAAAGCAAAACCCCTGACTCTAGCCTCACCTGCCATAGGTAGTGAGTAAACAAAGCCACATAGACCAAAAAAAAAAGCAACAGGAAAATAACAAAATTGAGGAGCCATGTAAATACTTTCTGAATGTCCATTCCCCAAAGGGTTAGGGTCAGGCATATGGTTCTGTTCACCAAACCCTAAACAAAGGACTTGGGCTGTTTTATACCCTGGTCATTATTGTTGGTTAAATTAAATCATGATCAGAAGAAGTAAATGGAATATTAATTTCAGTTACTGTAGCTAATTGAAACATAGCAGGAGTTGTGATTATTGAAAATGGAGTGAGAACACTCAGATGCACGTCCAAGTCTAGCTTCCCCTTTTCAAGTTGGGCAGTAGCATATTTTTGAAAATGATCATTATCCCTAGAGTCTATACTTAAGTGCATCAGGAGAAGTACTTGGCCTGGGAAAAAAGAAAAGCAAGTAATTCTCAGCTATCAGCAGACTTCAAAAATTCAAATTCAATTTAAAACTATTAATTGTTAATTTGTTCACATAAAAGACATTGCAAAAATATATAATCCCTGTCAAGCCAAGGACTGTGTGGTTTTCATCTTGCTGTTCCCAGTTTGAAGCCTACATCCTGGCATCTAGGGGATGCTTATCAGTAATTGTTGAGTGAATGAGTATATGATTGTTGATGACTTTTGATTACTCTAATAAATGAGAGGGTTTTCCTTCTCAGACAACTGACCCCCTTCCTAAGTGAAAGTGCAGATCAGCAAGATTTGGGAGGAAGAAGACACCTCTACTTTAGCTTGATACATAAGCCTGAGAGAGAGATGAAGAATATAAGCAGGAATTTGTCTGTTTTGTTCATTACTGTATTTCCATTGCATAGAACGGTATCTGGCAAATGTGAGGTATCCAACAAATATTTGTTAAATTAATGAATAAATGCTCAGCATGGAATTAGAAGGAGAGAATGAGTTAAGCAAAGGAGGCAACGTGGAGAGCTCAGAACTTCATAGTTCATAGGAGAACTTCTTATTTTACTTCTCTGCTGAGTTACCAATTCTCAAACATGGGGCACACTCCTACTCAATGTAAGTACAAGAATCCCCTCCTCAAATCAGTATAATCTGCCATGTGGGATTAATCAGGTTTCTCTTTATTAACATGAGGGACTGGGATAATGCTTTTAAAGGCATCAGTTCGAACAACTTAGTGAAAGTTGTTCTAGAATCACTTAAGATGCAAGGGGGATATATTAGGGTCATGCCAGTCATTCTCATGTTACAGGAGAATGTTATGTCCTTAAGGAGAATTTGTATTAGGTTTCTGAGCTTTGTACCCTCAATGTCCATTACCTACTTATACTCATTGATTTTTCCTAGAAGAGGCTTATTCTACTCATTTTTCTTCAGGCAAAGATACTTTACTGATTATCAAAGGCCAGTGACGCAGAGGATGTACATGAGAGGCCATGTTTAAGTAGCACTGAGAGAAATGGTCTTATGAAGAATGCTCCTAGAATGTGTCTTTAATCTACACCTGACAACATAATGGAGGGAAACACCAGCAAAAACAAGCTGGATGCGCTTTAGCAAGAGTAATTTGTATGGGGTAGAAAATATGTCATCAATACTCGATAGTCACCCTCTGTGTGTAGTATTCTGTGTATGTGGGTGGCATTTTTTTTTGGCTTTTTCAGACGAGTATGTATATGTTGTTTGTTGTCTTCTCCTTTTGTTATACACTTAACCATCAATTTAAAGGGGAAAAAAAGACTGTTGAAACAACATTTATTTTCATTTAGACAAGTACCACATTTTCTGAATCCATTTTGAATTCAGTTCAAGTTATGGAAAATTGGTGAAATTTTTCATAGAACCACAAATTTGAAAAATTGTCACAAAGTTTAGGGTTCCTCTGTTGTCTCATGATCATACATGGGAGCCAAAGTCATATACTTTTGAATACATCTCTTTTGAATTGAATTCCCAGAACTGTGGTGCAAAGATGCAGGCAACAATTTTCACAAGTAAGGAAATGTTCAGTGGGTTTTGCAGTTGTTTTACCTAAAATACTATTTGAATGTGACTCTTTTACATCACTGGGTGAAGCTCTCTGGTGTCACTACACACAATGGGGCTCTCTTTACCAATGAAGAAGAGGGGGAAAGTCATAAGAGGGCAAGGAATAAAGCCAGGGGGAACAGGGTTTATGAATGCAAAACTTACAGTAGAATTTTAGACAGGAAAAAAGTTGATGATGCAAGTTAAAGCTGGCCCCAGGCAGCAATAACTTACTGAAGTGGCATTTATTTGGCTGATAACCCAAGGTCTTGCTGAACTTTCTAGTACAACAGAGGTAATCTTTATGGAAGAATGAATTACAATAGCAGTTTACAGTAACATTATTTGATCTTTCCCTTATGAAAGACCTTGTAAGCTCCCTGAAAGCTCTAAGTTCCAACTCTCTGCTATGGCTTAGAAACTGAAATGGGAATCTTCCTATATATCCTAAAAGATTTTTCCAATAGGTTTGCAGTATATCTCACCTGTAATAGAGTGAGTGATAAGGGCATAATGTGAGATTTGATCTCATGAAGTAACTGAGCTGAAAGTAGATGGGGTAAGATATTTACATTCTGAGAAGTAAAATGACTTGCTCAAAGTCACACAGCCAGGTGACATGCTTCAGGTGTCATGTCAGTAGCTATTATTTCAAAGCCAATTAAACAGGCTCAGATCAAGAAGTCTCAAGATGAAAGAGGATTATAAAAAAGATTGTGATGCTTTTCTGAGAAGCATGGGTGTCATGAGAGCAAGATGAATACTGAATTATTTGTAAAGACTAGTTTTCCTTTCTTTTTTCTTCTCTAATTAGGAATGATAATGGGCATTAAATAATTTTGTAGCTGAAAGTTTGAAATTTATTTACAGTGTACTAAGAATCTTCAGTGCATTTTGATGCAGAGATACACTGTGTTTGTTTAGAACACAGAGCTTTGGGGAAGGACGAAACTTCATCATTTTAAGTTTAAGACACATGGAGTGTTTTCTCTTCCAAGGTACATGCACTATTCCTTAAACACCCTCTGAATGCCAAGCAATATGCAGTCTGGGTGGGGTAGACATATGGCACCACACCTGGAGAAATGCTGAATCATCCATCAGTTGCAGTTTAGGTATTTGGAGCTGGCTGGGAGCATAACGATGAGGCAGGGATCCTAGGTCTCTTGTCTACCTCCTCCACTTCCAGTGTCTTCCTCCAGTGTCGAAGCTCCAGTTTGAGGGCATTATAGGTGAGGTGGAGAGTAGTGAGAGATAAGACTAGAAATAACAAGCCAGTGTCAGTCAGGGAGACCTTGAAAATCTCTTTCTCTCTCAAGTTGCCATTTTTTTTCTTCTCAATATATCATCACAACTAAGTCTTTCTAATCATTAAAAAGAAAGAGTCCATCTGTATTCCCCTTTAACTATTGCGTTTTCTCTTTTCCCCTTCAACAGCTTGAGACTTATCTGAAGTCTCCTTTTTCACCTTGCGTTTGCTGCTATACTCTTCAAACTAATGTGGCCTGACATTTGCTTCCACCTTGCCTCTGAAACTGCCCTTGCTAAATTCATTAATGACATACTTGCCAAATCCAGTAGCATGTTAAACTTCTTATATTAGGCAACATACCTATGGTTTTACACTGTTGATTTCCCCCTTATTCTTGAAACTCCTGCTTGGCCTCCACAATTCCCTTCTTACCTTGCTGTCCTTCTATTTCATGAGTCCCTTCCCTTTCACACTGGTGCTCTCCAGTGGTCTCTGGGTCCCTCTTTTGCTCTTACTCTTCATACCCCATGTCTTCTATTCATATAGTTTTAAATTCCTTCCCATGAGCTCTGGACCCATATTTCCAATTGCCTCATGTAGATCTTTCAGTCTGCATGCAGACACTGCAACTTAAGCACATCCTAAACCGAACCGACTGTCTCTCTTCCAAAATCAGTTCTTTGTCATGTATTTTTGATTCTGCTTAATAACTCCACCATGTACTTGGTCCCCCATGTCAGAAATTTGGGAATAATCCATTATACTTTCACTCTTGCTACTTCTATAAATGTCATCAAATTCTCTTGGTTTTGCTTCTTAATCACTTCTCAGGCCTGTCTTTTCCTTTGTCTATTGTCACTACTGTAGTTTAGCTACTCATCATTTTTGAATCCTAGCTGATTAATCAGTCATGAAAGTTGTTATGGGAAAAATATAAACAGTGTGATATGACAGCGTTTCTGGGACCATCTCTTTGATGAAGTGACATTTTGGCCTGATGACAGAGCCAGCCTGGAATGATCTGCAGGGGGTAGAAATTTCCAGGAGTAGACAAGATAATGCATAAAACTCCAAGGAGAGAACAAACTTGGTGGGTTTGAGAAGCAGAAAGAAGGCCAGAATGGCTAAATCATGGTGAGCCAGGGGAGAATATAGGGGTACAATGTCACAGAGATTACATAGAAAATTTTTGGCCATGGAAAGGATGTAATACTTATAGTTTCATTGTATGTGTCATGACAATTCATTTGCCATGGAGAGAGAAGAAACACCCGTGGCTCTGTGACGTTAATGACATATCTATTGAAATGAGGAAGTTGAAAAGAAGGGCTTATTTGATGGGGAAGGAGGATTTTAGTTTGAGGAATTAATCAATGGCTCTGAAAGTTAAAAATGTGAGTATAGGGGACTCCCCTGGTGGCACAGTGGTTAAGAATCCTCTTGCCAATGCAGGGGACACGGGTTCGAGCCCTTGTCTGGGAAGATCCCACATGCCGCGGAGCAACTAAGCCTGTGCGCCAAAACTACTGAGCCTGTGCTCTAGAGCCTGCGAGACACGACTACTGAGCCCATGTGCCACGACTACTGAGGCCCATGAGCCTAGAGCCCATGCTCCGCAACAAGAGAAGCCACAGCAATGAGAAGCCCGCGCACTGCAACGAAGAGTGGCCCCCCGCTCGCCGCAGCTAGAGAAAGCCCGCGTGCAAAAACGAAGACCCAACACAGCCAAAAAAAAGTAAGTATAGGGATTGAGGAATTCATTGCTTAAAGACCAGAGTAGAAGCTCTGGATTTGATGAGATTACCAAAGAAGACAGTGAAGACAGAGATTGTAAAAGAGAGAACTAAGGAAGAAGGCCAAGGATAAAGCCTTCGAGAAGTGGAAATGGTGGTAGAAGGAGAGCTCTCAAAGGAAATTTATAAGAATAAGGGAGAGCTGGCCGTGTTCTCAGACATAGGGATGGGGCCATTGGCAGAAGAGATAGAAGATGCTGTTAAGAGTTGTAATAGACTCCAGATCAAGGTTAGTTGGGACCAGGCAGCAACACATAGGCCTTAAAGATGAACTGTCAAGTTGGTGTTGCCTTGTGAGGGTGGAGGGCAGAGGTGGAGAGAACTTAAGAGAACTGCACAGGCCGGGCCCAGCTAGGCCAGCCAGGCAGGTCAAGGCCTGGGTCTAGTTTGGTCAAGGACCAGTGCAAGGGGATCATGCTGCCTGACCTTCCTCAGTGAAGTAGGACTGAAGGTCATCCCCCATGAGTGAGATTAAGTTGAAGGGAGTCAAGGGGCGGGCCCTTGAGGATGGATGTTTAAAACAGCCATTGTGGTTTCCTATAATCATTAGTCAACAAGGGATGTGTAAAACCATTCCTGAGGATCAGTGAGAGCTTGGCCGAGGTTAGAAAACATTGCTTTATGGTGGCCCAGTTTCCATGGTTTCCTTTCTCATGCAGCTTGGGAAAGGGAGCAGAGAAAACCAATTATTGTCTACAATAAGTCTAGGTTAAGAAATACTAGCTTGATGTTAGAGGCTACTATATGTTTTTTCCTTAGTGCCACAATATTATTTTGAATTTTGTGGGAAAAAAAATAGATTGTAGGTCAAATTGAATTTTGTTATTTTTCTATATTAAAAATTATGTGATTCAGCCCAATTTTGAAAATCTGTAATAAGTGGAACCAAGGTTTTACATTAAGAGCCTACAGTGATTTATATTTAACTATGATTTTAAAAGCAATTTGAAAATGTTGGACCACTTTTACAGTGATTTGGGCTCTTATCTAGCAAGAGATAGATAAGAGACCAAGAATGTACAAATAAATAGTAATGGTATAACACAAATTTCAAATCTTTTGAGTGACACATTAACAATGTGAAGTTTTCCACTGACTGATATTTTAATGTCACACCCCCCAACAAACCTATAATTAAAGTTATTTTGGCATTTTCATCTCAAATCCCTGCTTTTGGGGGGGGTGGGTGGGTTATAATTCCACTTTTAAAATGAGCTTCCAGATACAATTTGACATAAAATACAAAGTCTTATCCTAGCAACAATTTCCTCTCTACCCTTCCATCATGAAATATAGGAATGTGTGGTCTCTTAGTTTTAAAAGTTATAAAGGTATTTAAAAAAGGAAATCGAACCTTTTTTGTTTATTTTTTGACCAGTGTATATGCAGGAACTAAAGTCTAGCTTTAGAACAATTCACACAGACATCAGAGATCATTATAGCATGTAACAGTTCTGGGAGAAGGCAGTAGTCCCACTTACTATACTTGTTTTCTTTTAATTGGAATGTTAATTAATTCATATTTTTCTTTGAGAGAAATAATACTTGCCCTGTGATTATTCTCAGAAAAAGAGTTTGGGTCTATAGCTGCACATTTTAAACAGCATCTGAATAAGTTTGAGCAATAGCATCAAAATAGAAATAAACAAAAATTCAAGGCAATTGAAGGAGAATCATCTCTCTTTTTGTACATTGCCCCTTTCACGTAATCTCTTGAGCACAGAAATTTTATATGGAATTCTAATGATTTCCTTTCCTATTCATTTATTTTATGTATATACACACACATATACACACACATATATGTCATATGTATTATGCATTGTGTGTATATATATATAATGTACTATATATGCATATATATAACCAGGGGATAAATCTCTTGAAGAATCATCTTCTGGGCCTTTTCCCCCCTTGAATGTGAATTCTGACTTAGGAGAGGGAAACCCTTAGATACTTCTGAATCAAGGAGTTAAGTTCTTCATTGGAATTCAGAAAGTAAAGGGAAAGTGCTTGGGAAGAAATCTTATGCTGAGGTGAGGGGTCATAGAAAGGCCATTCAATTCTCGCAGGAAGGTCATGGGGGCAGTGGGAGGGGTCATAGACTGAGGATCATTTGAAGAATGCCATCCTTTAAGTAGGGTTTAGGCATATCACTGGTTGAGAGACATCAATATGGTCTTTCTTGCATAAACAATTCTAGGAAATGCCTCCCAAGACATTTATTTTATAGCCCAGGGTGGGGGTGAGGAAAGGGGTGAGAATTGAGACAGCCATCATTTATTCCCATCAGAATGAGAGCTGAATCACGCACAAAAATCCTTTCTGAAACTCTTGGTCATTTTACATGGGTGAGGGCTTGACTTTGCCTTAGGAGAGACATTTTTTCTTATCAACGCCTTTCCTTCTCTCCTCCCCAAACACATATAACCTAATTTCCTCAGAAATAACAGAGTCCAAACCTCAAATACATCCAGAGGTTTTATAGCTTCCTCCTCAAGTTTTAAAATTCTCTGGTGTCACCATCACATGCATAAATATGAAAGAAAGGAGCAATATCTGCGACTACCATTGAGCTAATGCAATTCTTGATAAACCTTTATGGCAAATTAGAGGTTTCCCATTTCCCCAGTCAGCTGGCTATAAGATGTTGGGAGGGCTATTTTTTTTTTTCCTTTAACACAAGGCTCTTAAGAATTTGTAGCTATGTATTTTTAATACTGTCAATAAACAGCTTCCTCAAGACTCAGAGGGGCAATAATGGAAGCTGTTAACAAAGTGTGAAAAGCAACGGGCTAGCAAAGGTTAATCACATGGCTGCCCACTAATGACCTCTACAGCCCTCAGTTTAAACCCAACAGCACTTGTAAAGACCAATCACGTGAATAATTTCCTGTCTGAGGTAGCCTTTATGGTTAAGAATAAAAGCAGGGCTGATTGTGAATAGAAAGCCCCCGGCAGGGGAGGTGGTTATTATTTTTAAGCTGATCTAAACACCTGGGTTTCCCACTGGACGCTATTAAACTTCCTCCATTATGTCTAAATATTTCAATCATTTCTACAGCAGTTGTGAATGAGTGCACTACTAAGGTAGGCAAGAACTAGGAGAGAGGGGGCAGGTTATCAAATGGCTGAGCCCCTTCCTCCAGGTGACGACAGTCAGGTAGGGAGAATCCCAGGCCTTGGGAAGGGAATTAGGGGGTCATCCCTCCCTCTGTAGCTCCCTAACCCCACCCCGCTTCAAGGAAGACCACGCGTAAAGCCATTCAGACCAAGAAAATTTTACTATTTTAAAGGCCTGTAGATGAGATTCCTGAGCTTGCCCTGGTAACCCATTTCATTGTTTAACAGCCCTTACTATCAGCTAACAGTTTCCCCATATAAAGGACTTAAGTAATTTCTGCTGTGGTTCAGACCCATTTTCCCTGCCGTGTCTTTGGATGGCTGTATTTTGCTGATCCTTCCACATTTTATTATAGACTTAGTTAAACATTACTCCAATAAAATTGCCAAGTCTTTGAAGATTTTATTTTCTACCTCCAGCTTATAGATCAGAACATATTTAAGTGAGGAGCACTTATCTAGTAACAATGACATTTTTAGGTTCATGGCAAGGACAGGATTTAAAAGCAGTAATAGGGCTTCAAGATTCCAATTTGGTATGTAGAACTGGGTGGTCCTTTGGACCGTGGGTCAGTCCATACTCAATCCTTCTTCTCTCTTTTGCCACTCCTTGTTTGTATCTGCTCATATCTCGTTATCTTATTTGTATGAATTATTTCTCTTCTAAATTGTGTTATGAGGTCCCATAATGGGCGACACGTAGAAGAGGAATAAAACTGGGATATGCAGTCAGGTCTAAGTTCAAATTTTGCCTCTGTTACTTCTTGTGAGTATGTGAACAAGTTGCCAACCACACTAAAACTCAATTTCATAAAAGCAGTACTTCCTAGAGTTGCTGTAAGGATGAAATTAAGTAATTTGTACATAGTTCCTGAAATGCACTGGGCACTCAGTATATGTTCTTGCCCCTTTCTACTTTATTAGTAACCCTGAATCCAGCCTAGTGAGTTATACATGATAAAGATCCACAGGAGGCATTCACATTTAGCATATTGGGGATAATTTGGTTCCATATGGCAGGTACACAACTTGAACTAACTTGAACAAGAGGGAGATTTACTATTTCACCTAGCCAATCAGCAGGTAAGGGCAGGTTGGTCTCAGAGATGCCTAGAAACAGAAACTCTCTGGGTATGGTCACCAGGACATTTTTCATTTTTCTTCTCTGCTCCTCTCCCAGATCCTCAGCCTTATTTTCTCAGACCAACTTCTGTTTGGCTTGAAACATGGCCTTCTACTGCTCTCAGGCCCACATCTCCCATCTTTACTGTCACAGAGGGGGCCAGTCCTCTCTGAGCTCCAGCTAGAAGATCATGGGTTCGAATTCAGATTGGCCCAAATCTGTGCTCATTCCCAAACTCATTAATTGAGGTTGGGAGTTGGGAGGAGAAGCAGTGATCGTCACTTTCTATCAGAGTCATATGATTGAAGTAGTGGTAGGGTCAATTCCCTAAAAGAAGAGGGGCTGTTTCTAGAATAAGGGAGGGTGCTGGGCAGCAGAACAATAAGTATTCACTTAATTAGGAATCCCAAGGGACCCCTCTTCACCTATGTCTTTACTGCCACAAAGGTGCTATGTATATTTCCGTATCCAGATGACCTTGGCAAAAAATTTAAAAGAGGGTATTTTTAATGTGTTTTCCTGACTGGGCATTGATAATGATAATGATGGTCATGATGATGATGATAACGACCAGATTCTTTATATTTACACCATGCTCTAAAAATCTGTCACGTTCCAGATCATTCTAGAGCCATCCTTTGTGATTCAGAGCCCTGTGGTATAACTGGAGCAATCTTGTTTTCCCAGTAAAAAATTGGGATGCGTCTGGTGGTTATTTTTTTCTTCTTTGTGCTTCTCTGAGCTTTTCTAATTTACTACAATGAACATGCATTATTTTTATAATAAAACAAGTGTTGTTGGAAATAAATAGGATATGTGGTCTTACGTGTGAATTCTGTAAGCTCATCCTATCCCCAGGCCTTTCCACATGCTCTTTCCATGGCCCTGGATTTTCTTTCCTCGTGGATGTTTTCTTCACTTTCTTTGGGTTTCAGCTGAAATGTCATCTCCACCGAGAAGCTGTGACCAGGGGCAGATTTTGTGGGGCCTGAAGCTTATATAATTTGGGAATTTTCCTTAAAGAAAAAAAATCATGAATAGAAATTTATACTCAAAAGTGAATGTTTATTTGGATAAGAAAAGACATCACAAAAAATGATGAATTAAAAAATGTAAGTAGTACCATAAATAATGCTTTAATTGTTTTTTACCTACATTCTTTGGCTACATTTTTTTTTTTTTTTTCGGTACGCGGGCCTCTCACTGCCGTGGCCTCTCCCATTGTGGAGCACAGGCTCCGGACGCGCAGGCTCAGCGGCCATGGCTCATGGGCCTAGCCGCTCCGTGGCATGTGGGATCCTCCCGGACTGGGGCACAAACCCGCGCCCCCTGCATCGGCAGGCAGACTCCCAACTACTGCGCCACCGGGGAAGCCCCCCCCCCTTTTTTTTTTTTGTACTGAGATATAATTGACATGGCTACCTATCTTTTGACTGTCCTTCCATATGACAATGATACTGTAATATTGTCCATGGTGAGAATATGGTGAGAATAGAAAGATAGTTTAGTTTTCCTCCATAGTAATCAAGTTTTGCTTTTTATTATTGACAGTTTAGAAAAGTTTATTTCAGCTTCATAACATTTTTATTAGTAATGGTATGCAAATGTTTAGTAGTAATATTTTCACACAGGGAAAAAGCTCTGTCTTGCTCCCTGCATTTCATATCTGGTTTCTCCCTCACTACCTATCTACTTCTGGTGCCAGGCAGTGGAGGACACAGTCATATCAGGGGACACCCTCTAGGCCTGCATGCTTGTGTCATCCTGCTGTATGAATTAGTGAAAAGGCTAGGAGGACTGTTCTTGGAAACCTTTCTTATATTGGGATGCTTGCAGTAACTTAACTACACTTTTTTAACATGTCCCTTCAAACCCAATTGAGATGTACCCCCCATCTCAATTTTCCCCTAACTAGATTCCCCAAATGCCCATCTTCACACAATGTAAGGGGAAATATGACAGAGGAAATCAGAGTGGAAAGAGACAGAGGTCTTAACTGATTGCAGTTAAAATATCTCACATTTGCAAAATTTACAAAAACATATAGCTGTATGAACACACTGTAGGCTTCCCTTCCCACCATCTCCAAAGCCTTGGACGGAGCCCATATAAATAAGAGGATTTCAAGCTTAAACGTCATTAGTTTCAGGGTAAATTTACTTTTGCATTCAATCCAAAAGGTGGACTACATCATTCTCTCATAATCCACTGTTCTTTTCCCTTTTAGCTCTTAGCATGTTTGAAAATGAAGTATTAGTCAGTATGCCTGCTTGTGTAATGTTTGTCTGTCACACTAGGATTGTGTGCATCGTAAGGGGAGGTACTTTATCTGCATTCACACCACTGTATACCAATACCTGTCCTAGTGCTAGCACATTCTCAGTACTCACTAAGCCTTACTTAAAAACAACAACAACAAAAGGAACAATGAGTAGACTCTGGGACAACAGGATTGAATGCTGACATTGATTTCCATTATTACTCTTCCTCCCCAGCTGCCCAGCACCAGGATCTAATTAAGTCACTTCTCCCTGGTCTACCTGCTCCAGGCTTCCCCTGGTTCCAGTCCCACAGCAATCTGATGCCCGTGACTAAAATCCTTTCCAATTTCTCTTTCCCTGAGGCCAGGTTGTCTTCAGTGGGTCCAGAAAGTTGACCTGATAAATTATTGTGTTAATAATGATATTTTTTAATGATGTACAAGGAATATTCCCATGCGTGATGCTAATATGCTAATGAGAAAAGGCAACTGAAAAGATAACAGGTATTTTTGCAAGGGTTTTCTGAAGATGCCGTGTCCAGCCCACCCTTACACCCACCACACACATATGCATAAACTTACAATGGCAAGAATTTCAAGCTAGTTTGGAAGGAGGGAAAGATTTATGGGTAAACATTTTTGAACATCTTGCAGTTCTACCTGGAAATCATACTATTTGTTGATGGGAAGCCATCAACTTCATCTAGTCCTAGTCCCTGCTTTAATCTCCTGATTCTGAGACAGTTTATGTTTGTTCTTTTCGGTTTGGAGTTCAGGATTTTGTGACATTGTATTAAGGATGCAAAATCTGGAGAAAGGTGGAATTGACTGAATTTTAAAAATTTACTTCCCAAACTGGTTCACTTCATTTTTATTGGCCTTACAAGGCCAGTAAAACAACTGAGTTATGAATATTTGCTTGAACTGAGTAGCAGAGGCACCAGATCTGCATAAGTTAATACAACAGAGTGAATGGAAGAGAATGCAAGAGTTAAGGCTGTCCTACACCCCCAGTATGTTGCTCTTTCTTACCCTGTGTCATGTCATCTCTGTGTTTATGTCTCCGTCACTTATTTGGGGGTTGACTTGCAGCAGAACATTATATATTCATATTTCCAATTCCATAAGCATTTATTAAGTGCCTACTGTGTATGATGTAGGCGCTGTCTTAGGCACAGGGGATTCTGAGTTGAATAGGGCAGAGTCCTGCCATCAAGTTTCTTATAATCTAATAGAGGACACGTGTAAGTAAATACATTACAAAATGGTGCTTAGAAGGTATAATAGAATATTTGAAACAGGTGCTATGGGAGAGCGGCTAATGAACTTGGACAGGGGTGGGGTAGTGAGGAAAGGCTCTAAGGAGGAAGTGACATATGGATTTTATATCTGATGGGGGTGCCAAGCGCACTTGATGAGTCTCATTCTCCCACACTGTAGCAGTAAGGTGATCCACATGGCAGTAGCTCTTCACTAATGATATGAGCCTGTGCTCACTGAGAGACCTCTATTCCAGACACTGTCAGGGTGCGACATTTATGATCTCATTAAATCCTCACAGTGCTTTGAGGGTTAGTACTCTCCACTTTATAGATGAAGAACATGAGGCTCAGAGAGTGGAACTTGCCCAGGGTCATACAGCTGCTATCAGGCAGAGGCAGGATTCTAACTCAGGTGGCTCTGACTCTGGGCCCAAGCTCTTGACCAAATAGCATACATAGTGAAGAGAGGCTGTGGATACTGCTCTTGGTGCTTTAGGCTTTTCACAGTGCGAAATCACCTGTTTCAATTCATTTGAACCTCTTAAGCACCCTAGGGATGACACTGGAAGGACATTATTATTCCATTTGAAGACAAGGAAAGTGTCACACAGTTAGTAAGAGGTCGAGCTGGGCCAGGCCGTTTGACTACTAGTTTAGCGCTCTCTTCACTACAGAATGACTGGGGAGCCTGCCACATGCACAGCAGCTATGTTTCCCCCACACTGCCCCTCCCTTCCCCCTGTCCCATCCTCCCACCACCTCCTGCCACCAGGTTTCCTATGCTTGATTTTAAAAATCCAAAGAAAATGTCTCTGTATAGCTAGGTAGGAAGGAACGGGAGAGGAGGAAGGATCCTACTTTCCTGTGCCTGGTAGGAACGGGAAGGACCTACCTTATATTCTTTCTCATAAATTATCCTAGAAAGGAAGAATGCAGGCTATTTTATTTCTATTTTAAACGAGCGATCAGAGGTGTGTCCCATGTAGGTGACCCATCATGTTTATATATGGGTGGGAACTGATAATGGCATAAATATTACAGAATCCCAATAAACCACAGGTTTTTATCAAATGCATTTGGATGGTCTATGTTCAGAATGCGCTGTAAATTATCTTATCACGTAGGTTGAAAGATTAGCGATACCCACTAGCCAACGAGGCGAGCTTCAGTGGCAACATCTTTAAGGGTTTTCATCAGGCAAAACCACCTTGTCTTTGTCAAGCTGGCTTCCTTCCAGGGTCCAAGGTCTCTCCGTTGTTATTCCACCGAGGAATCCCACTTCAGACTTTTACCAGCCACAAAAAGTTCCTTCATGTGATTTGTACTGATCACAGGGCTTTCAATGTTTAAATCTCACGAATTTGAAAAAGATTACCTGTTCTTATCTTGAGAAGTTCATAGATACTGCTTAAATCAGTCTTGCCCTAAGGAATATATGAAAAAAAAAAAAGACACATATAGGAAGCCCAAACTTAATTTGCCTTTCACTATCATCTGAGCTTGGGATAGAAGTATTTCACAGATAGGAAAAATGTATGGGAAAACTCTAAAGGAAACGCACTTTCTCAGAAGGGCAAATTAAAGCAGAAATAAATTTGAGATATGTAATATGTGGCAGTGGTATAAAACGTATATGAGAATATATATAAAAATATAATATATAGAAAAGTATATGACAAAAAACTTAATAAATTGTGAATTGTTATACGTATGTCAGTAATTCGATAGCACCCTCCCATCCTCACTTCTGATGTCACCCCATGGAGAAAGCTTTCTAAATTCCTAACCATTTTTCTTCTACCAGGTGGGTACTCAGTAAATATTTGTGGCATTAATGAATAAGTGAACTTTTGAATCTTAATTCTTAAATGAAATCTTATTATAGAGATTGGGCAATATTTCTGATAAAGACTTAAAAAAAATTGAAGTATAGTTGATTTACAATATTGTGTTAGTTTCAGGTGTACAGCAAAGTGATTCAGTTATATATATAAATTCTTTTTCAGATTCTTTTCCATTATAGGTTATTACAAGATATTGAATATAGTTCCCTGTGCTATATAGTAAATCCTTGTTGATTATCTATTTCAGTATCTGTAGTAGTGTGTATCTGTTTATCCCATACTCCTAATTTATCCCCCCCCTCCACTTCCCCTTTGGTAACCGTAAGTTTTTTCTTTGTCTGGAAGTCTGGTTCTGTTTTGTAAATAAGTTCATTTGTATTATTTTTTTAGATTCCACATGTAAGTAATATTACATAATACTTATCTTTCTCTGTCTGACTTACTTCACTTAGTATGATAATCTCTAGGTCCATCCATGTTGCTGCAAATGGCAATATTTCGTTCTTTTTTATGGCTAGTATTCTATTGTGTATATATATTTATATACCACATCTTCTTTATCCATTCATCTGTTGATGGTCACTTAGCTTCCATGTCTTGGCTATTGTAAATAGTGCTGCCATGAACATTGGGGTGCACGTACCTTTTTGAATTAGAGTTGTCATCTTTTCTGGATATATGCCCAGGAGTGAAGTTGCTGGATCATATGGAAGTTCTGTTTAAGAAACCTTCATACTGTTTCCCATGGTGGCTGCACCAGTTTGCATTCCCACCAACAGTGCCAACAGTGTAGGAGGGTTCCAATAAAGGCATTTTTTTTTTAAAGTAAGCTTGGGAAGACCACATGCTGTCTATACCATTTGGAGTGTCACGATGCACATCAATTCATTAATTAATTGCCCTGAGACATTTTGCTGTAAAATTTGCTCAACTTTGTTTTATCTAGCATGTACCAGATTCTGGCCACAGAATCATACTGAGGAGCACTGAAGTAATATCGTATTTGAGGAAGTGCTGCTTTAAAAGTTAAAATAAAAATATGAGATGTCACAAGGCATAATTAATGTCAGATGAATTCTATACCATGTATGGTACCAATTTGTAAAGGAGAAAGATTAACGTGAAATGGCCTGCAAAATCTTCTTGAAGGAAAACGGAAGCTTGAGGGATGGATGAAGTCTGGCTAGGTGGGGGGTAAGGTAGCGCTGTAGTGTTTCACTGTTTTGTCTCCTAGCACCTGATAGGACACACTCCCGTTAATAGCGGTGTCTCACTGTGGGATGTGAATTTGAGTTTGGGGGAAGGGCTTATGAGCAGTCCAAAAACTTGGCTCTCACCCATTTTCCACTGTGATCCTGACCCTAGCCTCACCTGATGTGCCTTGAAAAATACGGTGGCTTTAAAGATGGGTGAGTGGTCAGAACTTCCAGGGACTCCGTAACAGACAATTTCCTTTTTTTCTTTTTTCTTTTTTATAAATTTATTTATTTATTTTTGGCTGCATAGGATCTTTGTTTCTGTGCGTGGGCTTTCCCCAGTTGTGGCAAGCGGGGGCTACTCTTCATTGCGGTGCACGGGCTTCTCACTCTGGTGGCTTCTCTTGTTGTGGGGCATGGGCTCTAGGTGCACAGGCTTCAGTAGTTGTGGCACTTGGGCTCAATAGTTGTGGCTCGCGGGCTCCAGAGCGCAGGCTCAGCAATTGTGGCACACGGGCCTAGGTGCTCCGCGGCATGTGGGATCTTCCCGGATCAGGGCTCGAACCTGTGTCCCCTGCATTGGCAGGCAGATTCTTAACCACTGCGCCAGCAGGGAAGCCCTCCCTTTATTCTTTTAGACTCTGTTGAGGTTACTCAGCCTAACTGAAGAGCTTCCATCGAAGCTGTGAGTTATTGGGATTCACCTCTTTAGGGACTTTAATCTTGGCAGTGGGAGAGGAATTGAAATCTCCTTGTCTACCACTTAGTGCAAAATGTATTATCAGTCTTGTCTGGTTCTACCCATGGAATCACAGGAGTTTGGAATCAGATGACATCTTCGAGACTATCTAATGATTCAGCTTTCTCCTTTCATAGATGAAAATGCTGAGGCCAGAGAGAGCACGTTATGTCCTCAAGGCCATACTGATTTGGGGTTGAGACTCTTGCCTCCCAGTCCCTTCCTCATTTCCACTAGGGAAGAATTTACCCCGAATCTCGCCTCATTCTGAGTGGGAGGCAAAGCTTTCCCCATTTACTGAGGGGAAACTGACAGAGGGGTAGTATGTAGAGTCCCCGTACTTTGCTGATTCTACAGGTTACATGCAGGTAATTCCCACTTCCATGATGAAAACAATTGTCCATCCTTTATTTCGTATTTTACCTAAGGCTTGCAGGCTTTTAAAAGGGGCATTGTTTTCACTGGGACTGATGGGTGGTATACCCAATGTCCCTGCCTTGCATTCCTTTCGAACTCTGTTTTTGCCCCAAAGTTGGATGCTTTCTAAGCAGTATAACTGCCACCATGGTCAAGCCCCCCAACTGCTTAAATTACTCTTTGAAAATATAAATGTGGTGAGACATTTTTAGTTTCATGCTCCTACTCTTGAACTCTAGTTTCCCCTTCTGTGATTCATTTATATTTTCAGACCCTAAAGAATGATTTAATTAATTTTCATGTTTTACTAATTTGCACATTTGGCTTTCTTGTTTTACTAGTTTTTGTATTAACCTCAGAGATTCATGTTGAGAAAAATGCTTGTATTTCCAATAGATTTTATTTATATTTTGTCAGATAACTGACACATTTGGAGCCTTTCGTGGGGGGTGGGGAGTATAGTCTAGGAATTTTCAAAAACTTGTTGCCATTCCTCCGAATTTCTGCTTAGGCTGACAGGTAGAATACATTTTCAATAAATGAAAGAAGTGTTTCTAAGGTTCCAAAGAGAGAGCCTCACAAATGCTTTCCCACTTTTCAATATGAATTATTTTCTTTTGATTTTTTTAAAGCAAGCAGAGACCAGGCCAAGCTTATTTGGAAGTCAGTCTGAAATAAATGAATCTGGGTCTCTCTAACAACAAAAAAAGGCCTTTTCTGGGGCACTCAAGCACATCATTCACAGCTAACTGTGCGTTATTCTATAGTGTGGATACAAACATATATGATAGGTCACATGCTCATAAACCAAGTAATAATTGTGTAGTGGAATAATTTATCCCTACCATAGAAATAGAAATCCTGTAAGTAAAAATTCTGGGGAACAGAAGTTTGTATAATGACCTGATGTGAGACATGGGCTTTTATTCCTTTTCTATTTTGTGTGTGTGTGTGTTTTGTTTTGTTTTAATAAACCATATGGAGTTTTCCTGAAATACTGGAAAAGGTCTGTGGAGATGCATGTATCTGTGTGAATGCGTATGAAAAAGCCTCATGTAGGCTCTTTTCACTCCTTTGGTAAAGGCCTCCTTGAAGCAACTTCCTCTAGTCTTGCTAAGGAAGGAAAACACAGCTTCGAGCCAATGTTAGGGAGGAGCTGTCCGGTGCTCTCTAGCAGCAAACACGCTTACAACTCAGTTTAGAATACAGTGTACTGCAAACACCTAATTTTTACAGAACTGCTTGTATTGGGAGTTACTAATTAAAAATCCTCACGCTCTCCCTTCTTTTCCTGTTCAAATCTGCAAGGTTATTTAATTGAAGTCCTATTTTGTGGGTGCAGATGCATGATGTGTTTGAATCATCAAACAGATTTATAGTGTGTTTTGATTGTTGTGTGTGCCTCATTGCTATTCCCAGAATGTCGAGCTGAGCTTATGCTCCTCGGGAAGACTTAGCCGCCTGAAACAGTAAAAGAGTCCTTTCTTCTTCTCCCGCCCCCTCGCCCCCCATTTTCCTTGAAACTTTGCCAATATCAGATCGCGCGCTGTCTGTTGCTGCATTAAAATGAAGTCATTCCCTCCCACTTGTCACCCTCCTCCCTCCCACCCCCTACCTTTCCCTGTGCTCTCCAGCTCCGCGATTTTCTAAGTGGGGGTGCCGCTCTTGCCGTTATGGACGAACTTTTTCAGTTTTATTTTCTTCCGCCTCTCTCTCCTCTCCATTTTTTCTCCCCACTTCTTAGAGGTGGTTTTTGGATTGGGGGCTGTGAAAGGAAAAGAGAAGGGGCCTGTTTTCCTCTCGAGGTAAAAACAGCCTTGGAAACGGCAGGTGCACGGCCCCCAAGCAGCTGCTTGCGCCTCGCAAGCTGAAGCGTTTTACTTCCCCCTTCTAAGCCAAGAGCACTTCATATAATCCTCTCATGCAATTCACACTGTAATTGCAGAAACCCCGACTGCTAGGGCTCATCTTATTATTATTATTACGATTATTATTATTGTTGTTGTTGTTGTTTTTCACTGATAACAAGCTCTTCTGCAAACAGGAACCTGTCATGTTAATTAGGTTTTTGTGTAAGATGAGCTGCTTCTCTAGAAGCAAGATTTTTTTTTTTTTTTTTGTCTTGCTCTTAGCCCTGTTCCCCTACCCCCTTCCAGGCCTTACCCCCTTAGAGGCCATTTAGGGAGTAGCACATGTGGAACTTTTATGTGGTTCTATAGGCCTTTTATTATCCTGTGGGCCTCATCCTCTTCTTAAGAAAGAGGCCAGTGGTTAGATGCTGGCAATGAAAATTATTTTCTTGAACACCAGCTTGTTTTCTCAAGGTTCTGCTTATTCCTTTGGTAATTATGGGACTAAAGGATTTTTTTTTTTTTTGGTTGACCCATGAGTGCTGTAGTCTATGGAACAATCATTTCATGGTTTTGAGGAAGAAAGGGCCAGGGATGAAAGTATGAAGAGATTTTATTTTTTTTAATTCCCTTAAGAAATTCTTAGGGAATTAATGAAAGTGTTTTTATTGCCAATTTAAAGAAAACCTGGTGCTTTGAGGTTCAGAGATATACAAACTATTACTAACGCCTAAATCTAATTTTGATCTACAACTTTGGCCTATTTTTTATTGTTTACCAAATTCAGTAATTCATGACCACTGTCTTTTTTTTTTATGGCTACATACTACCCGTACTATTATTTAAATAATATTTTCTTTATATGGCCTTACCTTTTAAATGTAGTTTACTAGCAAAGGAAACAATAATATACCACTACTATAAATAGTAAATTAATGCAATAAGTGATACAAACATAACTGTTAAAGTAAAAAAATGGAAACTGTTAAGTTCATCTGTGTTAGAGGTATTGCATAGTATAGGAAAGGTGTTCAGGATTAGCACTGGGACTTTTTATTCTTACTGTAATCAGAAGGATTGAAAGAGAACCAACAGGAGAATAACTTTCCCGCTCACTGTGTGCACTACTGGTATTCAAGGCCATGCCAGTGTACCACCCTCATCTGCTCATCTCCAGCAGCGTGCCCACGCACGGCACATGCCCTACACTTTGGGAAATACCAGCCCATTGGGGGCTGAGGGCTCAGGTGGTCCAAAATCCATTATGGATATTTGATTCTAGGAGGACTATTATTTAAGTTGGCTCTTGATGTATATGAAATATATATTTCTAGTAAAAGAGTGACAAGAAAACCCACTCTTTAAGAGGAATTTGTGTCTACTAGTGGAATTAATGAAACATTGAGCATAAGAAACCAAAGTTCTAAAAGAACATCAAGGGGGGGCTTCCCTGGTGGCACAGTGGTTGAGAGTCCGCCTGCCAATGCAGGGGACATGGGTTCGTGCCCCGGTCTGGGAAGATCCCACATGCCACGGAGCTGCTGGGCCCGTGAGCCATGGCCACTGAGCCTGGGCATCCGGAGCCTGTGCTCCGCAACGGGAGAGGCCACAACAGTGAGAGGCCCACATACTGCAAAAAAAAAAAAAAAGAACATCAAGGGGGAAAACTTAAGAAAATCCAAGTTCCAGGATCCGTAATGGGAGCCAGAAATGGAAGCCAAGATAGGATCGAAAGTCTGGACAAAGTGGAATGGGCATGAGGTCAGAAGTGAAGTGAGATGGATGTTCCAGAAAAAAGTGTTTGTGAGAGCTGAGGTATCTGAAATTTTCCTTTGCTGGCATGTGATGTACGAGAGGGTCTGGCCCAGTAAAAGCCCCGGCTAAAATCAGAGTTGAGGCTATAAAGAAAAGCACTTCTTAAATAATTAGTGTGAGTCATAAGACAATGAAGAGGACTGCCCACCTCACCTCCACACACCTACCCACACTCTACAGAGGTACAGGGGTTGGAAAACCTCACAGTTTTTCTTAATTATAAACAAAATATTTTTAAGAGGTTTATGTCCCAAACTCTTCCACACAACCAATTATGATTTCAGGATGTAAATCTTCCCAGTTATTCCAAACGGTTCTGTGCTCTTTATCTCCCCACAACTCTCCCGCCCACCCCACCCCCCGACCCCATTCTCCAGCCTTTAGGATGGAAAGGACAACCTTGAAGATGCATAAATCATCTAGCGAATATTTCTTCAATCTAAGTTTAGTAGACCTTCAAGGACCTCTCTGCAATGTCCATGTTTTTATTTATTCTCCAGGACAGTATGGTGAGAAGGTGAGTGTTGACATGTTTCATTAGGGCCATATCCCTTCGGTGGTTGGCTGGTTAATGGCAGTTTCTAATGTTGATGCAATTTATTAAAAATGATTTTTATAATCAATCAATATGACATCTAACCTGTTTTATATTGGACACTGCAGATGATTATATAAAGTACTATGATAGATATAAAAGAAATCTATTTGACAAATATTTTCTAAGGACTTAATATGTGAAAGGCTCCGTGCTAGGGCCTGAGAGCAGTAAACCAGCCCACACTGTCAAGGAATTTTTTATTTGGAGTAGGACAAACAAGCACACAGCCTATTGCAATGATATTTGATAGAAATTCTGATAAGGGTAAGGATTGGCATGTTATGGAAACATGAGCCGCCCCTAACCAAATCTTCCCCAGTCAGGAAAGGCTCCCATATAAGCTGAGAACTTAATACTAAATAGTAATTAGCTGTGGGGAGTCTGAAGGGAGAGGTTCTGGGAGAAAGAGAAAGAGTATACAAGAGGAAAGAGAACCCCTGAAGACCTGGAGGTGAAGATTAATGTGGGCAGTTTTGAGAACTTTCAGTAGTTCAGCATAGCTGGAGGTTGGGTGGTGGATGGAGGGCAGAGATGGAAATTGAGGCTGAAGAAGTGAAGAAGGGTCTGGAGGGCCATGTGGAATATAGGCTTGATGCTGAATGAAATAGGGAGCTACTGAAGGAGTGAAAAGCACAAACTGAAACGTGAGAAGAAAGAGACTGTGCTGGGGTGGAGTGGGCACATAAGTAATGGTACAAAGGTGAGGTTGAACCGGGCCAGGCGGAGCCTGAGGGTACAGGTGAGTGGGTTACATTTGTCACCTAGGACAGGAGGTAACCTTGCAATGATCTCTAGCGACTGATTCTGAATGTGCAGGTAGTGACCGGGCCAGCAGAGAGGACTGTTCATACTGGCTGAGCAGCATAGTAGTGGCTTAGGAGTGGGATCATGCAGAGGAGAGGGGTAGTACGCATGGAAATCATTTTGTTTTTGATCGAAGGAGATATTTTTGGAAAATAATCTGGACACTATTTGGCTAAGTTAAAATTACTTTCTTTTTTTTTTGGAAAGCTATGGGTTTTATTTTTATTTATTTATTTATTTATTTATTTATTTATTTCAGTAGCTCTGTCGTTCCCTAGATGTTATTTTATTTTATTTTTAATTTTACATCTTTACTGTAGTATAATTGCTTTACAATGGTGTGTTAGTTTCTGCTGTATAACAGAGTGAACCAGCAATACATATACATATATCCCCATATCTCCTCTCTCTTGCGTCTCCCTCCCACCCTCCCTATCCCACCCCTCTAGGTGGTCACAAAGCACCAAGCTGATCTCCCTGTGCCATGTGGCTACTTCCCACTAGGATTACTTTCTTATTTCCAGTGTGCTTCATGTACTTGTCTTACCTTAAAGTGGGCCTTTAATATAAAGGGGAGCATTGATTCTAATCATCTGGTAATAGTATTAATAAATGATCACATTAATGGGGTACTTACTTGGGGCCAAACACTGGGCTGAGCACTTGATATATATTATCTCATTTAATCCCTGCCCCTCAAACATGACATGTTATTATCATCTTCATCTTACAGATGAGGGCAACGAGGCTTAGAGAGGATAAATAATGCCATAACTAAACGGTGGAGGTAGGATTTCATCCCAGGGTTGATTCCAGAGCCTGAGCTCAAAACCAAAACCCCATAGTTAAGGATGTAGAGTGTGTTGCACACTGAGTCTAGTGAATAACTTTGTGCAAAACTGTGTGTAGACATTTTTTAATGAAAGGAAAATTTGTTACAAGGTTTTTTGGTTTCTTTTGGCATCTTTCTTTTGGAATTATGCTCCCAGAAAAAAGCTTTAATTAATAAAGGGCTATGATTACTCATTCTCAATTAAACATGGTTTTATTGAACAAACAAAAACAAAGGGAAAAACAAACAGGTCATTTTTTCCCGGTTTTGATGTTTAAAGTTTTGGAGTAAATTTGCCAAAGGAGTAAGTAGGTTTTTCTTTTTATATTTTACATACGGAGGCCATGCTTTCTTAAAATTCTTGTATTGGAAAAGACTCACAGAGTTAATCTACACTAATTTTTAAGTAGTCATTATTCTCCATTGAAAAAACAAAATGCATTACCAGAATTATTGTAGCATCCCCAAAGTGAAAAGAGTTTAAAGACCAACACCTAGTCTACCCTCCTCATTTTCCATGAGGAAACAGAGGACCGAAGCAACTAAGGGACTTACATGCCCAAAGCCACACAGTGAGTATACAGTAGGGCTTAAGATCAGAGTCTTTAGCCCCAAGGAAGGCTCATTGATTGCTGTACCATCTCACCCTGGATAACAGTATTTCAGGGGATTAATATGGTTCATCTTCCTGGAGTATCAGTTTTGCTCTAAGATTTAAAAGCAAGCAAGCAAACTAAATAGTTCATAATTTAAATCCTTTTTATATTAAAATGAACATGGCTATATTGTGGAGTAAAAATCATAGGGATTTAATAAATAAAACAGGAAACTTCAAAGAAATGTCCCTTTTTAGAAAAGAAGGCAGGGAGCAAGAAGAGGGTCTCAGTCTTTACTCCCAGGTGTCTTGGTTCAAATGCGTTCTCTCTGCCTTTAGAGATTTTTCAGAGGGAAATTTTTTGAGACACTCTGGCATCTCTTAGGTGTATATGGACAATAGTGAACTACCAATTAATAGCACTGTTCATAATTATTCTGTTAAATGACACTGTGAGATGCCAGAAACACACTTTTTCCATTAATATATAATTTAAAATTGTCTAAATACATGTTAACAGATCCTATAATGGAATAGATTTAAATTTCTTCTCTGAGAAATTTGATTTTTTAAGCTAATTTCAATAGAAAATGTATCTGATTAGTTAGAAATGTGTTACTTGAATGAATGCATTTTGCTACAAAGGTTATCTTTGAAATGATGTGAATAATCTGTCTTATGCCCACAAGTACTGTGAATACTAACACTTCATTCTTAACTCATCTAGTTGTCATTAGGTGCAGCAGCTGATGCAATCTTCCATTAAGCAGTCTCAGAACTGTGGGTGGTCTTGGAAACTATACCATATGAACTGTAATACACAATAGAGTGAGTTAGGGATTTTCTTTTCAGCTTTAATTTTGAATCTTGCAGTTCCTATTGGTTGAAATCGAGCAAAAGAATAAAGGGAACCTGATCTTAGCATGAATCTATATTGATGTAGAGCTCCTTGTATACTTATTGATTAGAGAGTTTAAACTTAACTGCAGCCATTTCTTTTCTATTTGAGTTGTTTATTTACTTAACTAAAGGAACTGACATGACAGTGCTTGCAAACAGGGGCACTGTCAGCTGTTTACATTTTTAAAACCATACGCTAATAAAATAAACTAATGAAAGGAAAAATATAATACATTTTAACCATACTTTGCTTAAACCAGCACTGGGTAAGTTTTAGTGGGACATTTTGGAAGTGTAGCACACAATTGACATCAATACCAAATTGGCTGTGTTCATTGTGGGATTATTATAAAGGGAGTTATTCATCATGTTTGGAAACTTAACACCACTTTAAAAGGGCTGAAACTTAACAGTATTATATATATATTTATAGGTTTCTTTATAAAAGTAACTTAAAGTGCCTTAAATATAATAAGTGCTCAATAAATAGCTATTGATTTGATTTCCATGAGAAATGCAGTGCATTGGAAGCCCAGAATGGAAGGAAAATGCAAAGTACATTAGTAATAATTTTGCATTCACTAGGTGGAGATGGAAGCAAGTGGTATATATGGATTTAGCCACTGAAGAAAGAGAAATCTGCTCATAGATCTCTGAAATGAAAGCAATCATTTATTAGCTCAAGAGAAATATTCTTAAAAAATTATCTTTGTGTATATGCATTTAAAGAAAAAAATCTTTCCAAACAATTGGAATGACAAGCAAACTGTCTTTCATTTGTGGTAAATGAGCTACAAATGTATGCATTTACAATTTTTCTTCAGTATTCAAATGAGAAATCTGCAACCACAAAGAAGTTGTCTTAAAAGTGCTACTTTTTTTTTTTTTCTGGCATAGATGGTCCCCAGTCTTTTCCACTATAGTCTAGAGTCCTTAATAAAGAAACCACAAGCTATTCTCTAGTACAGCATTTTAGCTCCCAACTTTAATTTTGGTTTTAGTCCAACAGGCAGATAGTTTAAAAAGTTTTCTGTCTCCCATCCTAGTTTGTTTCTTAAACGCTCTCAAATCTTAAAGGGATAAAACTGTAGTGCTGTTCATTTTGTACCTTCCATCTCTACCTGCAAAATTTTGTTTTTTAATGGTTTAGCACAGATACTTCAAAGTTCAACTGCTCTCCCTTCTTTTTCTTTTTCTAACCCCCCTCCGCCCACCCCCTTTTTCTTTTTTCTTTCTTTCTTCCTTCTTCCTCCTCCAGCTCCCTCTTGGGCCCCCTCTCCATCCCCCCTGTCCCCTTTGGAAGCCCCTGGGATGACACTGTTCATTGATGCATCTCCCTCATTAGCATTGCTGCAGCTTGGCTCAGAGGTTTCAGAGGCAATCCGTCATGAGAAAACTGAAGAATGTGCCCCATTTGCATGATTCTGTGCCAGAATGCAACTTTTTCTCAGCTGTTCTTTGTGTAATTTCCCCTTGAGCGTTCAACTTTCCCATGAAGTCCTAGAAATCATATTACGGATTTCCAACCCAATTGAAATGCTCTTCAGATTAGCTTTACATACTTGCTTCCTTCCCCCAACAACTTCATAGTTCTTCGTAAACAGAGCAAATTAGTACAAGAAAACAGGTTTCGCCTTTTATTGTTTGGAAATGTAGGAAACATTGAACGAATAATTTTGCTTTGAAAGTGCAGGGGTACATATTATATGTGCAAATGTATATTTATTACACATGTCCAAATGAGGCCACAGTGCTAATAAATACTTAGGCAATCTCTGCTTCCTAGTCACTTAGTGCCACTGAAAACCACATTCTGTAACCCACCACAGAGAGACTCAGAGCAGAAACAGCAAAAAGCGGGATGAAGTACTCACTGTTTAATAAAGAGAACTTCCCCCATAAGTCAAGGAAATCTGCTTTGCAGCTCTTGGATGAGCACATTTTAATAAATAATGAATTCATAGTAGCTAACTAACTGCTAATTAAATATGTATTCTCACAGTATTTTTTTCCTAGATAAAAAATTATTGTGACAACTACAACACTGGGACACACAACCTGTTACCAAGGTTTCCATTTTCCAGAAATTAAGATAATGTGCTATACACACATGATACCCCACATTCCAGAAGAGAAAATGCTCCATTCACATGTTCATCATATTGCATTTGAATTAACAACAGAAAACAATTTACGCACAGGCGCATACAATCTTTAGCCCTTTTCAATGACATGCTATTCTTCTCAGTGTCATTATATACAAATGAATATAGAGTCTTTTCATTCCCTCTTGCCTTTTAGGGCACTTAGGAGTAAGAATAAACTACTTATTTTTTTATTATTTCCATTCTAAAAACTGTAGAATTAATATTTTTTGATTACCCTTTGACTTGGTTGGAGTGTATCCATTTGGGTAAAATAATGAAGATATTCTAAAAGTGCTTTAGTTATAACTTCTTAAAATTTTAAATTATGTCGTAATCTTTTAGAAGGAAAAAATGACTTTAGAATAGGAAGGCAGAAATATCGAACTTACTGAGTTCCAAACAGAATTAAAATGACTTAAAGATAATTCCCTGCACCAACAGAAGAAAATAAAGCTCTTAAAGTTCAAAAATTTGGTTGTTGGAGGAACGCTCACACAGTGATTAGAATTAGGTTGCAGAAGATTTCATTAATTATAGGTGACTGGTTTTCCCTCAGCAGACAGCTCAGGTCTCGCCCCCCCCCGCCCCCACCTCCCCCCCACCTCATCTCAAACTGTTGTCTAACCTTTCCCTTAATCCATCTCATCTTGAGCTGATGGGAACTGCTTTCATTCCACCTCTTGTGGAGGTAATGAAACAATCTTCTTATTCACTTGGTTCCTCTGAGCCGGTGACATGCAACAACAACAAAAAAAAGCAAGTGCCCTGATTAATGGCTGCTAATTAGCAATGTTAATGACCAGGTGTCCGAGAGCATGGCCAGCTCCTCTCAGCATGGAGTGATCGCTCAATGAGGGCCCTGCAAATCCATTCCCAGTGACCCTTCCCCTCAGCTGCCAGTAATGAAGGCCGCTTGCTCGTTACTCCCGGGAGGGGCGCAGGAGGAGACCCAGGCCTGGGACCCAAACCCTTGGCTGGGGTCTAGTGGATCTTCCATTAATTAAGGTTAGCGTTTCTGGCCCCCAAAAGCTCAAAGGTAAGGAAGTGAGGGGCAGGGAGATGAACTCAACCTCTCTTGTCTCGGGAGGCGATTCTTTTCTAAATGGAACCAGTAGTTAATTTGGGCTATCCACATGTATATCTATAATTTTGACTCTTTGTTAGCTATACATATCATCTTCTCTGGCTCTGTTATTATCCCGAGAGAGATCATTCACATGGGGGAAGCAAATATCACACTAACTCTCAAATACAACTTTTTATCTGGGAGGTTTACGTTCTCTTTTTACCATTCAGGTTTACAGATGAGTGGCAGCAGAAACTCGGAGCACCTAGATCTGTGCTTAAAAAATTAGTTATCTTTTAAAAAATATTTTCCTGGTTAGGAGATGGGTTGAACATGCCAGTGCTGTTAGCTCTCATGTAGGAGTAAGGGAATTATATTACTTTTAAAAAAAAACAACACAAAAGCAAGCTTTTCCAAGAGCTTTCTAGAAAATCAGCTCCATAAAGACCTGAAAAATTATTTTACTAATTAGAGTTGGTTCCTTTTTTTAAATGCTGACCAGAAAATTGAAAAGTGACAAGACTGAAGTCTTTGCAGATAATTAACCATTAACGGTATTTGCCAATTTGTGACAAGCCGATTCTCTGAGTTTACACATTTATTTTCTCTTCACTGGTGAATGGACTTGTACTTTCTCCAAGGAGGGGGTGGAGGGAATGATTCAGTTTGGAAGAAACAGACTAAAATGGAAAAAGGTATGCCATGTCATTGCTTTTGTTTTATCAGGCCACATATATATATAGCAGGCTTTTTATATCTGTCTATCATCTATCTATCTATCTATCTATCTGAAGTGAGGATAGCACCTTGGTTAATTTAGAAATCTCCCCCCGCCACCTTTAACAAAGTTTTTATTTGTTGAAATGTCTTATGTTTGATACCATTGTAATGAGTTTCTTTTGATGACATTGTGAAGAATGTAAAATTTATTTCAGTAGAATAAGTGCTATTGTGAAAATTACTGACTATTCATGGGTGATAAAATACCTAATAGCAGGGTTTAAAAACTCATGGTCACTAGGTTGCTGCTGGCCAGTAGGCCCAAATGAAATTTGACAAGAAAAACTTAAGAGCTTTATTCCAAGTGTGGACGAGGCCAAACAACATTACCTCATAAGCTACGAAAAGAGGCTGCCTAGACAGGAGGCTGGCTTCTCTGTCATTAGAGCCCACCTTCTGTTGCAGTAATATCTGATGTAGTTTTTTGGAAGGAGGGGTAAAAATTGTCTCCCTATGTAGAGAAGTTAGTAAACTCTTTCACTGTAGAAAATTTAGAAAACATTGAAAAGCACCAGCACACATACATTTGCATGCATTCACCCATGTACAGTACACACAATCCTAACCAGAGCTATCAATGGCCAACATGTTGCTATGTATTCTAGCCATCTTTTTCTTGCATAGTTACTCTTTCTGTTTTAACAAAATTGTGTTGTACTGCATGTGTTTTATAAACTACTTTTTAAATTAACAATCTAACATCTATTGTGAAATATTCTTCTGCAGTGGTATATTATGACAGCTTCTACTGAGAGCCACAAGTCTCCATTAACCATTCACGGTTAATGCAGATTTCTAGAGTTATTATAGAGCCATATTACTGTGATGATCCCAGTGCTAAAGGGAAGGCCACAGGTACCATCCTGGCCAGTCCCTCCTACATAGAGGACATTGAAGATTTGTTGAGGATTGAGTTATATCCCTCCATTAGCTCAGATTCTCCATCTGTTTGTTCTCTCCACAGTCCTTAGAACAGAATAAGTGTACCAGTGGTGCACTATATCCAATTAATTAATTATTAGCAAAGAAGGGACAAAACTGTGTGAACATAAGCTTCATGAGAGCAGAGAACTTGTATATCTTCTCACCTATATATCTGCAGTGCCCAGAACCATACCTGGCATGTAATGGGTACTCAATACATATTTTTGAATGAATGAATGAACAGTTAAAAGGTAATTTGACTATATTCTAGTTTATTCACGTATTAGATTCTGATGTGTTTTCTTTAGTGGCAGAGAGAATGATGAATTTTTAGTTAGTGTCCTGGAAGTAATCACAGGGCATAGCTCTTGAGGGAACTCTTCCCTCTTGCATGTCACCTGTGGTACTGGTAGAAATACACATAAGCAGAGACACAGCTCTATTCTAGCCAGAATTCATGAAAACCCTGAGATCTATTGCTTGCTTCCATGTGTCTAGTCCTACCTGATCCTCTATCTGGCTAAAACAATCTTGCCCCCCCCCAAAAAAAAGTTACACTTTTGAGCCTCAAGATCATTAATTTGGACTTGAAATTAACATGCATTCTAAATTAAATCTGGCATTATAAAGATTTAAATATTTTGTGTATCTCTTCTGTCCATTTTTAGGTTTATGAAACAAAGTCCATTTATAGACTGAATGTATTCTGGCCTGGAAAACGAATAAATAAGTTATCGATGGCAGGAGAATCAGTTGCATTTAGTGAGACTCAAAGTTAAAAAGTGTAGGGTTAAAAAAAAAAGGATAGTGCTTGTTAGTTGGATTTCTTTCCTTTTATAACTTAAAAAATACAAGTTATCCTAAGAAAATAACCAAGAAATAATAGAAAATAACCACCTTGCCTCAAAAGATGTTTTGCAGCAATTAGCAGAAGAAGCAGTCCTATCCTCTGTCAGACGCCCTTGTCTATTGTGTGCAGTAGGGATATCTGTTCCTTGACCCCTCTCACTCACCTACCTCTGGTGCTTTGTTCAGGCAGCAGGGGCAGAGCGGACCCCTTTGGTAAACTTAGCCTGTTGTAATAGCAAATGGAGAATGCTGTAATGCATTCACCCTTTCCTCCATCCATCCATCAATCGTTCTATTAATCAATCAATTGAAAAGCCTGTTTAAGAGTCTCTCTACAGCCCATTATCCACAGTGAGTCAAAGAAATGTGGCTCCTACACTTTGCGGCTTGTAGTTTTAGAGAAAACAACAATGGAGGTAGGAACAGAGGATAAATAGACAACAGGTAAAACACTGAGCAAGTGTGTGAAATGAAAAGAATGAATAATTTTAACATTGTCAGTCAATTAACAGGTGTTTCTGGTGTGCTAATTACATGTTCATCACTGGGCTTGGGTGCTCTACAAGTGAAGTGGCTAAGGATCAGGAAGACTTCTTACAAATCACAGTTTTAAGTAATGAGAAACTAAAGAGGTTTACTTTCTATTCTGTTTAAGACTTTGTGCAGGCAAGTGTATGGGGGATGGAGGGTGTGTGTCTCTTTTTGGCACTTGCTGAAAGTAATAGAAAGGCTATGATGGGAGGGGGAGGATGTGATGATTTAGAATGTTGAATTTATTAATTTTAAAATCAAGCATTGCAAGGTTGAAATGGGCCTGAAAAATAGTTTTTTTCAGTTCTTTGCATTCAATGTTTAATTTTGTCTAAAACATTGAGGCCTGCTTAGAGGTGCGTTTGTGTAGTAGAGGAATGAGGTGATGGTCAAGCTGGTATGAGATGAGCCAGTCAAGGGGTGCAGATGGAAGCAAGGGAAGTGAGGTCTCCTTGGATGTAATTGTGACCCAGAAGAGGTTTTAGAAGCCATTCACAAGGGTCTTGTTTCTTATTTGCAATAAGTCTTAGAGGAGAAAAGGGTTAATGTAGTCAAAATCCATAGTGGAGAACTCTTTGTGACAATGATAAAAAGCTGTTCAGTGAGGAAGAAATTGTGGTAAGGCAGGCAAGTGATGCCCAAGGCCTATATTATGGATGTCTTGTTCCTCTCTAATTCATGCATCAGGGAAAAATCAAATCCTTATTACCTGACCTTTACTTATTTGAGACCTAGGAGTACTAAATCCTAAATCTTCATCAAAGTTTGCTGAAATTGGTATCCTGGCTTAACATATGATTATTTCATTTTTGAAATCTGGGTAAAAATTTAAGTAAATACTTTCGGATAGACTGGGCTAACTGCGGACGCTCAATGGAATGATTATAATAGCATTTTCAAATATCGAAGGAGGGAAGAAGACATCTTATTTGACTGTCCGTCCTATGGTAGTTATTGTGCTAAGCCCTCTAAAAATTGTCTAATTAATCCTTATAATCTTCAAAAATAAAGTCGTATTATCCCCATGTTACAGACACCAAGGCTTGACAAATCAAGTATCTAGATCCCAATCCCACAGTCACTGAGTGATGAGGAGTTGGGTCCTTATGACACCAAGCCATTGCTTTTGCCATAGCACCACACTGTGTCACATAATTTAGACTTTTTATTTGTTTGCTTGTTTTGGTTCTCTTCCCTTTAGATATATAGTAGCCCAGAGTTGGATGAAATCAATATTTCTCATCAGTGCATTCCTCCTTGCCACAACTTATCTGGCGTGCAAGTTATAATGGTTGAGTAGATACGTAGTCTTTCCTATTTTTGGATTACAATCAGGATACATTAGTCTTATGAAGCAACGGATGCCTAGAAAATCGTAATGCTCAGGACCTCGTAAGGAGCCAACTTGACTAAAATCTTTAAAGCATCAGATAAAAGGTTTGATAGGAAAAGTTTTTCTTACCAGAGAGGACAACCTTAGAAAAGGGCTGAGGCTTCTGACAAAGAATCTTGGACCCCATCCTGTTATTCTGAAGTCACGTCCCAATTTTAGGAATGCTAATACTGCAATCTGGACTTCCAAAGTTCTTCATAATAGAGACAGGGTTGCGATTTTCTGCTCGTATTTGCCCTGAGGTTGTGTATTCCATACCCTGATGACCATGTCCTTGAAGGTGCTGAAAGAGACTGTGCTTTTATTTCTGTGGTACATGAAAATTTCTTCTACCACCTTATAGAAATGTAATTGTGAGGAGTTTTCAATATAAGCAAGTTCTCCTGGGAGCCCTCAACTATTTGAGATGAGTTGTTTTTTTTTTTCTTTTTGATGATGAAAATATTGATGCCAGATCACAAGATTATTGGCACATTGGCCCACAGTGATTACTTTTGGACAGAGGCAACAAGAGGCAACCTGGAATGTGGCCACCATCCAGGGGAATATGTATAAATGGGCTCTCCATGACCACAGCCTGCTGGGATTCTATGAGTGTGAGAGGGTCCTGAGGATTCTCTTAGTTTCATACCTTTTGAGAGATGCTCAGGCACTTTCAGGGGTCTCTGTCAAAACAAAACATCATATTTTTACTCAAGATTAACAGTTACAGTGGAGCAAGTGAGAACATTGAGCGGCTGGTGTTTTTCATTTTGAAGTCTGAAAAGAGCTAAGAGGTTCTCTCTGCTTTGTGCCTGGTCCTGTTAAGAGTTGTTCCAAATCATACCAATCTAAAGGAGGGCAGATAATCAGGAAAACTAATATTTATAGACTGTATTACACCAGGCCCTTTACAAATACTATTACATTTATTTTAGGTGATAGATATTACTCTTCTATTTTATATATTGAGAAACTGAATCTCTAGGAGATTAAATGTCATAGAGGTAGGAAGTGTCAGGAACATGCATTCAAGTCTAGGTGTGATTCCAAAATGGTTCATAATGGTACTGTCCAACATGGTAACCCTATTAGCCATATGGTTCTTTTAACTCAAATTCAAATTAAATATAATTAAATATTCAGTTCCTTAGTCAAACTAGCCACATTTCAAATGCTCATTAGCTGTATGGGGCTAGTAACTACCGTATTAGACAGGGCAGATATACAATGTTTCCATCATCAAAGAAACTTCTATTGGACAGTATCTGTCGATAATTAAGTTGAGAATTTTCCTTGACATAAGTATTCATGGAAAATAACAGTAATAAAACCTCTACTTTAATGGAGAATGGTGGGGGTAAAGGGGAAGATAGAATATGAGATTTTATATTTTGAAGACCTTATATACTTGGATGATTTTTAATGAGGAGAGTAGTTTAATTGTAGATATGTTTCTGTAGTATAAACTAAACTAATAGTAGTAATAATATCAATTGTCTAATACTTCTTATGTGGTAGGTACTATTCTAAATTTGTTTCATACATAAACTCATTTAATCCTCAAAACAATCCTACAAAGTAGATGCCATTATTATCTCCACTTTATGGATGACGAAACTGAGGCACAGTGAGGTTAAGCAATTTTCTAAGATTATCAGATAAGGAAAAATAGAACCAAGATTTCAACCATAGCCTGGCTTCAGATAGTGAGTGCCTAATCATTATTCCATACAAGAATATTTTATAGGATTACTTAGGAGAGAGTTGTGAGAGTAAATTGCTAATTAGAAATGAAGGCACAAAAAGCAATACATTGTTCTTTTAAAAAAGACAGCCTGAGTTGGTGGGAATGTAAACTGATACAGCCACTATGGAGAACAGTATGGAGGTTCCTCAAAAAACTAAAAATAGAACTACCACATGACCCAGCAATCCCACTTCTGGGCATATACCCAGAGAAAACCATAATTCAAAAAGACACATGCATCCCAATGTTCATTGCAGCACTATTTACAATAGCCAGGTCATGGAAGCAACCTAAATGTCCATCTAAAGAGGAATGGATAAAGAAGATGTGCTACATATAGACAATGGAATATTACTCAGCCATAAAAAGGAACAAAATTGTGCCATTTGCAGAGATGTAGATGGACCTAGAGACTATCGTACAGAGTGTGAAGTAAGTCAGAAAGAGAAAACAAATATCGTATAATATTGCTTATATGTGGAATCTAGAGAAATGATACAGATGAATTTATTTGCAAAGCAGAAATAGGGACACAGACGTAGAGAACAAAGATACGGATACCAAGGGGGAGAGGAGGGGTGGGATGAATTGGGAGATTGGGATTGACATATATACACTACTATGTATAAAATAGATAACTAATGAGAACCTACTGTATAGCACAGGGAACTCGACGCAATACTCTGTGGTGACCTAAGTGGGAAGGAAATCCAAAAAAGGGGGCCTATATGTATATATATAGCTGATTCACTTCATTGTACAGCAGAAACTCACACAACATTGTAAAGCAACTACACTCCAATAAAAATTTAAAAAAAAGAACAGCCTGAACCAAGCAATACTTCCTTTTGTGTGCTGTATGTGTGTGTATGTGAAATAAATATTACATGTGTATAAATATGTATAAATATTACATGTGTATATACACACACACGTAAATTTCTACCTTTATGAAGCCAACAAGTCATATGTAGTGTTGTTCATGGCAAGTAGATGAGTGAGAAAGGAGAGGCTATTATAATTGGAGAATAGCAAATACTATATAATTAACTCCTGGTAAAATTTATTTCCTTACCTGCTTCAACAACAGGTAGAAGAGAGAAACAATGGTTAAGAGCAAACCCCAAATGGGCTAACCTTAATATTTTTGTAAACTAGGTTTACAAAGTTTGCAAAGTAGGTTTAAAAGTTCTTTACGTGTTTCAGAAAAATTCTGGAATGAGGGTTTCAGCTTTGACTTGGAGTACATAAATCAAATTCCTGTTACCTCGTGTATAATTTGTGCACTTGAAAGCTTTAAATTATTTCATAATCTGTGAATCTAATGCATTTCCAAATGGTGTTCTTTTACCTCCCATCTCAGTTAACCTCATGGAAGACAGTAGTAGTCCAGAACAAGGACCTTGTCCATATTGGGGCCATTGCCATTTCATGCATTGAGTGGTTCTATTGGTATCTTACTGGTTGGGTGTTTCAGTCTTGAACACATTGCTATGATGACCATATCTAAAAATTCCCTTACCTTTGTGGTGGTTATTATCTTACCTGTCTACCCATCAGGATGCCCACTATAAACACATATTTGTAAACCAAATGTAAATTCTTCAATACAGAGTAATATGGAACAGAGAATGTTTCATAATTATTCAGACCAATATCCATTTTCTTCAGAATATATAGTAAAATACACTGAATATTATATATAGGAATGTGGCAATTTGATTTTTTTCTGTTTGAGCCATAATTTCAGTGTTGGAAAAGACTTAGAGGTCATCTACCCCACTGCTCTTAGAAGTTTTGGTGGACTGACCCAACACCACATAGAGCCTGGCAGAGCTAAGCCTTGAATCTTAGTTCTCTCTCTCCAGGAGCCATCAACCAGCCAACGCTTACCACGTTTTGTTCACTTTTTGACCTGATCTTGGGTGCACCAAATCTCGATTTAATAAACATTTAAACCATTTGAGAAATAGATTATCTTGCTTTGCTTGGCTACTGTAATCAAATATGTACTAAGTCTCTTGTGTATATCATCCATGTAGTACTATGAATATCTGAAACCACAGAGCTAGAAGGAACCTTAGCGATTATCTAGTTCAGTTTCCTTGGGTTTCAGATGGAGAAAATGAGAAGTTAATAGACTGGTTCAAGGCCCCCCAGCTAGTCAACAGCAGATTTGAGTTCCTATTCTAGATGGCCTAACCTCAAGTCTGGTCCTCTTATTCTGTATTATTTCCAGTGCAGTGTACGTCTCCGAGGGGATGGTCAAGTGTTCAAACAAGAATCCAAACATTGCCAAGGCCCAGTGACTCTTGTTCTGGTTACCTTATGGGTGATTGGGACAGTGACAAAGAGCAAATATTTGCCAAAGAATCATGAATAAGCTCAGCTTGGAATAAACTTTGATATGTAAATGACAGGGGTGGTTGTAAACATGAAAAAAATTTTTCTTTCTTTAAAAAATTTTAAAATCAGTTATAAAACACATGGGGTCAGTCAAACCATTTAAAAAACTGGCATTCTCCACAATGTGTCATTGCTTTTGGAGTATTGCATTGGAATTGGAGCTTTGATAATGTCTATGAAGAATAAAGGCAAGAGGAAAGAGGGCTGCAGACAAATGAAAACCTTGGCTGTGTCCTGAGAGTTTTAGGTAATCCAGGCTCATAATTTGATTTGAGAAGAGCTACTCCAGGCTATTGTGTAATTATAGAAGCATTCACTCAGCTGGCTCCTGTTGACTTCATCACGTTCTACTTCATTGCCCTTTATGCTAAAGCCCCTGTTGATGAGAGGGCGGAAACAGTAAGTACAAATAAAGCAATTAGCAGGTGGGAATGCTACCACTGTTTAAGGATAACATCCAATCTTTATTGGTACTTATTAAGTAGAAGTCTAGAGCTTAGAGATAAAGGGAAATATTGCAAACCACAAAATGAGGAGTGTGGGAACAAAAGGAGAATAAAGGAAAAATTAGACCAATGTATCTATTTTATATTCTACAAATCTAATCACAAAGGCTAGTTTTAAAAATAATATCAAACCTCCAATTTATTTATAATATAGTGAGTTACATTCTTATGTAAAGTTCATGCTTCTTCTTTTATTATGTGGATTAACTTGACAAATATTTTTTAACAGTTAACTGTTCAAATGAGAGGAGGGTTTTGAGTTTGGTTGTAGTTAAACCCTCCAGCAGGGGGAGTTAAGATAATTAGCAAACCTCTTCGACAGGGTCCTGACATCCAGAGCACAGATTCACAGGCACTACTGGCAGAGCTGAAAATGCCCCCTGTAGACAAGGAATATAATGGGCAAAAGGAGGAAAGCAAGAACACTTGAAATCCTAGGACAGGATGTTGAAGGTGGACAAGAAAACTAGGGTACAGGCTTTCTCCCGCCCTCCATCTGCAGAGTAAGCCGTGTACTCTTGTCCTCTGTTTAATTATCTGAAAATAGGGATAATAAATATCTATCCATCCAGAATGCTATAATTCTCATTTCTCAGTGAATAGCATTGCTCTTCTTGCTCCAGCCTTATTTTGAGTGTCTTGAGTAGGAAAGTGGAGTACAAATAATTGTTATTCATTGTCATTCATCTCAGAGCAGCACAAGATTTGGGACATGGAAAAGATTCGTGCATCCTCTCCAGACTCGGAATCGTAATATTTCAGAAATGTGGCAAATGGCAGTGCTTTTGGTCCTTGAATGTCTTATCCATTAACGCTCTGCTGGCAACTTCAGCTACTTAAACTGGACATAGCTTCCTATTTAAATAGCAGATTTCCAGCTAGTCAACTTAAAAAGTAAGGAAGTTTGCAGAAAAATCGATGTTCTTTTCCTTTACCATAGATAGTGATGGGAGGGTACTGTGGACAGAAATTTGTGCAGATATCCAGAAAGACAAAGTTTTTATAGTGCAGTTGCTTGTTTAATAGGTTAGCAATTGATATTGCAAGGTTAAATCTTTATCCTCATCCTAGGAAAACTATAGTTTCTGTTAGGGCATATTTTTAGCTTTCACTATTATATAGTCTTCCTCTTTTTCATCCTTCCATCACTTAGTAGCCACCTGAGGCAGAACCAGAGGGTCAAAAGTAGAATCTCTTGGGTGATAATACTGAGATGCATGCTTATTTCACCCTCTGACAGAAACCCCAGGACTTGAATAGGACAAGACAGTATTTCAGTCAGACTAACTGTCTAAAAATTATCCTCACCAGGTCTTCCCAAGCATTATTCAAGAGGAGGTGTGATCATGTAGGCAAAGCAAGGAAAGATAACTTCCAGAAGCTGCAAAATATTGAGCACTTTGCATCTTTGTTACCTTTGGTAGTGCTAGTAAATATAGAAATATGCATATCATTAATTTTCTTTTGACAAGTATACATTGTATATTTAAAATGTTTCATTCAAGTATCACCATTGTGCTTATAAACTTATTGGCATCTGCATCTTGGATGCCCCCAAATATTAAAATACCCACAAGACAAATATTAAGCCATAATTTCATAAATGTACACAATTTCCACCTGCATTTTCTCTTGTCATCATTATCATCTTCACAGTTGCCACTGTTCCTTGAATTTGTTGTGGTGCTTCATATTTTTTTTAAATTAAAAAAAATTTTTTTAATTAATTTTTTGCTTCATATTTTTGAAGGCATTTTCATAGTCATGAACTCACTTAATTCTTCTGAACAACCTTGTGAATTTGGCAAGTGAGATAATATCATGATTCTACAGATAAGGAAACAGACACAGAGATGTTCTGTGCCACTCAGGGTGGCACAGTTTGGAATAGTATCCAAGTTTCTAGGTCAGTGAACTCCATCTGTTGTTAGTTTAAAGATACAAGTGCAAGAAACTGGAAGTCCTTTTCAGCAATTATTCAGCCATTGGAAATTATCAGTTTTTTTGTCGAAAGATGAATAGAGCAAAAGATTCATGCATCCTCTCGAGACTGGGAATATTGGTATTTTAGAAATGCGGCAAATGGCAGAACAGAATACAAAGAGTATGATTCATCTTTTCACCCCTCCCCATTCTCACCACCACATTTTTCTTGTTGAGTCAGGTTAAAAAATAAAGTAATGGTCAAATCTGGATGGTTGCAGTTGGGCTCAAAGACTTGTGATACTCACTGCTTAAACCTATAAGCAGGGCTTCAAAGCAACCACTGGCAATGCCTCTTTTCTCTAAGACCTCATCTTCCTCCAAAAAATAAGAACTCAGTTGTATTTATAGGGCGGCTCTTAGGAATTTTCTGCTTTGGCAAATCCATAGGCACACCATTTGTGTTGTCCAGTTCATCTCCTACATCCCATTCTCCTAATAAATTCCTTTTCCTCTACATAGTGAAATGAACTTCACTGTTGATCAGTTCAATTTATTTATTTATTTTTTTGTGGTACGCAGGCCTCTCCTGTTGCGGAGCACAGGCTCCGGACGCGCAGGCTCAGTGGCCATGGCTCACGGGCCCAGCCACTCGGCGGCATGTGGGATCTTCCCGGACCGGGGCATGAACCCGTGTCCCCTGCATCGGCAGGTGGACTCTCAACCACTGCGCCACCAGGGAAGCCCTCAATTTATATTTGATGAAAAATTTTCTGAGAACATACCCATCCACAGTTTGAAGGGCTGAACAAAGTGCCTGTTTTTAAAACAGTTATTTCAGTCTCTAGTATTCGTAAAGGTACAGGGCAGTTAAAAAGAAGAGTAAAGACTGAAGATTTGTGCTAATGAAGGAAAGTAACCAGGATACCCACAATGAACCTCATACATAGGTTCTCCAGCTCACAGTGACCCACCTGGATGCCTTTTAGGGTTTCTTTCCTTCTTGATGGTAGCCTGAGGCCCCTTTGGGCCTGGCCTGAGGAAGCCTAAATGTATTATCTCCTTAACAGATAATCTGTAGTGGACCACAAATGATGATTGATGCTTCTGTGTTGCCTGGAGCCTCTGCACCTGATGCCATTTGAAACTGCTACAGGAAACACTGGGCATCCTATTCCAGGGTGTCCTTAGAGCCAATGACAGATTCCTCTTGCTCGCTCAAAAGGCACACTTCCTGATGTTTTGGGTGGTCTGTCCAATGCCCAGATTTGAAAATGTTTAAAGGGAGAATAAAGAACATTTAAAAATTCATAAGCAAAATACTTTAGAGTTGATAGAACTTGGTGTTGATAGCATAATGTGGAAATAGAATGATTCTCTATTTACTGTGAGCATTTGGTGGCAAGCAGACCTGATGGGGGGATAATTTTTTCTTTTTTAACATCTTTATTGGAGTTTAATTGCTTTACCATGATGTTTTAGTTTCTGCTTTATAACAAAGTGAATCGGCTTTACATATACATATATCCCCGTATCTCCTCCATCTTGCGTCTCCCTCCCACCCTCCCTATCCCACCCCTTTAGGTGGTCAAAAAGCAGCAAGCTAATCTCCCTGTGCTATGCGGCTGCTTCCCACTAGCTATGTTTTACATTGGGTAGTATATATAAGTCCATGCAACTCTCTCACTTCATCCCTGTTTACCCTTCCCCATCTCTGTATCCTCAAGTCCATTCTCTACATCTGCGTCTTTGTTTCTGTCCTGCCCGTAGGTTTTTCAGAACCTTTTTTTTTTTTTTAGATTTCATATATATGTCTTAGCATACGGTATTTGTTTTTCTCTTTCTGACTTACTTCACTCTGTATGAGACTCTAGGTCCATCCACCTCACTACAAATAACTCAATTTTGTTTCTTTTTATGACTGAGTAATATTCCATTGTATATATGTGTCACATCTTCTTTATCCATTTATCTGTCGATGGACACTTAGGTTGCTTCCATGTCCTGGCTATTGTAAATAGAGCTGCAATGAACATTGTGGTACATGACTGTTTTTGAATTATGGTTTTCTCAGGGCATATGCCCAGTAGTGGGATTGCTGGGTCGTACGGTAGTTCTGTTTTTAATTTTTTAAGGAACTTCCATACTGTTCTCCATAGTGGCTGTATCAATTTACATTCCCACCAACAATGTAAGAGGGTTCCCTTTTCTCTACACCCTCTCCAGCATTTATTGTTTGTGGATTTTTTGATGATGGCCATTCTGACTGGTGTGAGGTGATACCTCATTATAGTTTTCATTTGCATTTCTCTAATGATTAGTGATGTTGAGCATTCTTTCATGTGTTTGTTGGCAATCTGTATATCTTCTTTGGAGTAATGTCTATTTAGGTCTTCTGCCCATTTTTGGATTGGGTTGTTTGGTTTTTTGCTATTGAGCTGCATGAGCTGCTTGTAAATTTTGGAGATTAATCCTTTGTCAGTTGCTTCATTTGCAAATATTTTCTCCCATTCTGAGGGTTGTCTTTTTGTCTTGTTTATGGTTTCCTTTGCTGGGCAAAAGCTTTGAAGTTTCATTAGGTTCCATTTGTTTATTTTTGTTTTTATTTCCATTTCTCTAGGAGGTGGGTCAGAAAGGATCTTGCTGTGATTCATGTCATAGAGTGTTCTGTCTATGTTTTCCTCTAAGAGTTTGATAGTGTCTGGCCTTACATTTAGGTCTTTAATCCATTTTGAGTTTATTTTTGTGTATGGTGTTAGGGAGTGTTCTAATTTCATTCTTTTACATGTAGTTGTCCAGTTTTTCCAGCACCACTTATTGAAGAGGCTGTCTTTGCTCCATTGTATATTCTTGCCTCCATTATCAAAAATAAGGTGACCACATGTGCATGAGTTTATCTCTGGGCTTTCTATCCTGTTCCGTTGATCTATATTTCTGTTTTTGTGCCAGTATCATACTGTCTTGATTACTGTAGCTTTGTAGTATAGTCTGAAGTCCAGGAGACTGATTCGTCCAGTTCCGTTTTTCTTTCTCAGTATTGCTTTGGCTATTCGGGGTCTTTTGTATTTCCATACAAATTGTGAATTTTTTTGTTCTAGTTCTGTGAAAAATGCCATTGGTAGCTTGATAGGGATTGCATTGAATCTGTAGATTGCTTTGGGTAGTATAGTCATTTTCACAGTGTTGATTCTTCCAATCCACAAACATGATATATCGCTCCATCTATTTGTATCATCTTTAATTTCTTTCATCAGTGTCTTACAGTTTTCTGCATACCGGTCTTTTGTCTCCTTAGGTAGGTTTATTCCTAGGTATTTTATTCTTTTTGTTGCAATGGTAAAAGGGAGTGTTTCCTTAATTTCTCTTTCAGATTGTTCATCATTAGTGTATAGGAATGCAAGAGATTTCTGTGCATTCATTTTGTATCCTGCAACTTTACAAATTCATGGATTAGCTCTAGTAGTTTTCTGGTAGCATCTTTAGGATTCTCTGTATATAGTACCATGTCATATGCAAACAGTGACAGTTTTACTTCTTCTTTTCCGTTTTGGATTCCTTTTATTTCTTTTTCTTCTCTGAATGCTGTGGCTAAAACTTCCAAAACTATGTTGAGTAATAGTGGTGAGAGTGGGCAACCTTGTCTTGTTCCTGATCTTAGTGGAAGTGGTTTCAGTTTTTCACCATTGAGAATGATGTTGGCTGTGGGTTTATCCTACATGGCCTTTATGATGTTGAGATAAGTTCCCTCTATGCGTACTTTTTGGAGGGTTTTTATCATAAATGGGTGTTGAACTTTGTTGAAAGCTTTTTCTGCATCTATTGAGATGATCATATGGTTTTTCTCCTTCAGTTTGTTAATATGGTGTATCACATTGATTGATTTGCGTATATTGAAGAATCCTTGCATTCTTGGGATAAACCCCACTTGATCATGGTGTATGATCCTTTTAATGTGCTTTTGGATTCTGTTTGCTAGTATTTTGCTGAGAATTTTTGCATCTATGTTCATCAGTGATATTGAACTGTAGTTTTCTTTCTTTGTGACATCTTTGTCTGGTTTTGGTGTCAGGGTGATGGTGGCCTCATAGAATGAGTTTGCAAGTGTTTCTCCCTCTGCTATATTTTGGAAGAGTTTGAGGATAGGTATTAGCTCTTCTCTAAATGTTTGATAGAATTTGCCTGTGAAGCCGTCTGGTCCTGGGCTTTTGTTTGTTGGAAGATTTTTAATCACAGTGTCTATTGCAGTGCTTGTGATTGGTCTGTTTATATTTTCTATTTCTTCCTGGTTCAGTCTCAGAAGGTTGTGCTTTTCTAAGAATTTGTCCATTTCTTCCAGGTTGTCCATTTTATTGGCATAGAGTTGCTTGTAGAAATCTCTCATGATCTTTTGTATTTCTGCAGTGTCCGTTGTTACTTTTCCTTTTTCCTTTCTAATTCTATTGATTTGAGTCTTCTCCCTTTTTTCTTGATGAGTCTGGCTAGGTTCATCAATTTTGTTTATCTTCTCAAAGAACCAGCTTTTAGTTTTATTGATCTTTGCTGTCGTTTTCTTCATTTCTTTTTCATTTATTTTGGTTCTGATCCTTATGATTTCTTTCTTTATGCTAACTTTGGGGGTTTTTTGTTCTTCTTTCTGTAATTGCTTTAGGTGTAAGGTTAGCTTGTTTATTGGAGATGTTTCCTGTTTCTTGAGGTATGATTGTATTGCTATAAAATTCCCTCTTAGAACTGCTTTTGCTGCATCCCATAGGTTTTGGTTTGTTGTGTTTTCATTGTCATTTGTTTCTAGGTGTTTTTTGATTTCCTCTTTGATTTCTTAAGTGAGCTCTTGGTTTTTAAATAGTGTATTGTTTAGCCTCCATGTGTTTGTATTTTTACAGATGTTTTCCTGTAATTGATATTTAGTCTCATAGCATTGTGGTCGGAAAAGATACTTGATATGATTTCAATTTTCTTAAATTTACCAAGGCTTGATTTGTGACCCAAGATATGATGTATCCTATAGAATGTTCCATGAGCACTTGAGAAGAAAGTGTACTCTGTTGTTTTTAGATGGGATGTCCTATAAATAACAATTAAGTCTATCTTGTTTAATGTATCATTTAAATCTTGTGTTTCCTTATTTATTTTCATTTTGGATTTTGTGTCCATTGGTGAAAGTGGGGTGTTAAAATCCCCTACTATGATTGTATTTCTGTTGATTTCCCCTTTTATGGCTGTTAGCATTTGCCTTATGTATTGAGGTGCTCCTATGTTGGGTGCATAAATATTTACAATTGTTATATCTTCTTCTTGGATTGATCCCTTGATCATTATGTAGTGTCTTTCTTTGTCTCTTCTAATAGTCTTTATTTTAAAGTCTATTTCGTCTGATAGGAGAATTGCTACTCCAGCTTTCTTTTGGTTTCCATTTTCATGGAATATCTTTTTCCATCCCCTCACTTTCAGTCTGTATGTGTCTCTAGGTCTGAAGTGGGTCTCTTGTAGACAGCATATATATGAGTTTTGCTTTTGTATCCATTCAGCCAGTCTGTGTCTTTTGGTGGGAGCATTTAATCCATTTACATTTAAGGTAATTATCGATATGTATGTTCCTATTCCCATTTTCTTAATTGTTTTGAGTTTGTTATTGTAGGTCTTTCCTTCTCTTGTGTTTCTTGCCTAGAGAAGTTCCTTTAGCATTTGTTGTAAAGCTGGTTTGGTGGTGCTGAACTCTCTCAGCTTTTCCTTGTCTGTAAAGGTTTTAATTTCTCCATCAAATCTGAATGAGATCCTTGCTGGGTAGAGTAATCTTGGTTGTAGGTTTTTCCCTTTCATCCCTTAAAATATGTCCTGCCACTCCCTTCTGGCTTGCAGAGTTTCTGCTGAAAGATCAGCTGTTAACCTTATGGGGATTCCCTTGTATGTTATTTGTTGTTTTTCTCTTGCTGCTTTTAATATTTTTTCTTTGTATTTAATTTTTGATAGTTTGATTAATATGTGTCTTGGTGTGTTTCTCCTTGGATTTATCCTATATGGGACTCTCTGTGCTTCCTGAACTTGAGTGACTATCTTCTTTACCATATTAGGGAAGTTTTCAACTATAATCTCTTCAAATATTTTCTCAGCCCCTTTCTTTTTCTCCTCTTCTTCTGGGACCCCTATAATTCAAATGTTGGTGCATTTAATGTTGTCCCAGAGGTCTCTGAGACTGTCCTCAATTCTTTTCATTCTTTTTTCTTTATGCTGCCCTGCAGTAGTTATTTCTACTATTTTACCTTCCAGGTCACTTATCCATTCTTCTGCCTCAGTTATTCTGCTATTGATCCCTTCTAGAGAATTTTAAATTTCATTTATTGTGTTGTTTATCATTGTTTGTTTGCTCTTTAGTTCTTCTAGGTCCTTGTTAAACATTTCTTGTATTTTCTTCATTCTATTTCCAAGATTTTGGATCACCTTTACTATAATTACTGTGAATTCTTTTTCAGGTACACTGCCTATTTCCTCTTCATTTGTTTGATCTGGTGGTGTTTTACGTTGCTCCTTTGTCTGCTGTGTGTTTCTCTGTCTTCTTAATTTGCTTAACTTATTGTATTTGGGGTCTCCTTTTCACAGGCTGCAAGTTCATAGTTCCCATTGTCTTTGGTGTCTGCCCCCAGTGGCTAAGGTTGGTTAAGTAGGTTGTATAGGCTTCCTGGTGGAGGGGACTAGTGCCTGTGTTCTGGTGGATGAGGCTGGATCTTATCTTTTGGGGGGCAGGACCGTGTCCTGTGGTGTGTTTTGGGGTGTCTGTGACCTTATTATGATTTTAGGCAGCCTCTCTGCTAATGGGTGGGGTTGTGTTCCTGTCTTGCTAGTTGTTTGGCATAGGGTGTCCAGTACTGTAGCTTGCTGGTTGTTGAGTGGAGCTGGGTCTTAGTGTTGAGATGGAGATCAGGGAGAGCTTTCGCTATTTGATATTACATGGATCCGGGAGGTCTCTGGTGGACCAATATCCTGAACTCGGCTCTCCCACCTCAGAACACAGGCCTGACACCCAGCTGGAGCACCAAGGGCCTGTTAGCCGCATGGGTCAGAAGAAAAGGGAAAAAAGAAGAAAGAAAGAAAAAAATAAAAATAAAGTTATTAAAACAAAAAATTTAAAAAAATTATTAAAAAAAAAAAAAGTAGGCCTTCCCTGGTGGCGCAGTGGTTGAGAATCTGCCTGCCGATTCAGGGGACACGGGTTCGTGCCCCGGTCCGGGAAGATCCCACATGCCGTGGAGCGGCTGGGCCCGTGAGCCATGGCCGCTGAGCCTGCCCGTCCGGAGCCTGTGCTCCACAACGGGAGAGGCCACAGCAGTGAGAGGCCCGCGTACCGCAAAAAAAAAAAAAAAAAAAAAAAGTAATAAAAGAAAGAAAGAAAGAAAGAAGAGAGCAACCAAACCAAGAAACAAATCCACCAATGTTAACAAGCACTAAAAACTATACTAATAAAAACAACAAAGAAAACAAAAAGCGGACAGACAGAACCCTAGGAGAAATGGTAAAAGCAAAGGTATACAGACAAAAATCACACAAAGAAGCATACACATACACACTCACAAAAAGAGAAAAAGGAAAAAATATATATTAAAAAAAGAAGGAAGAGAGCAACCAAATCAATAAACAAATCTACCAATGATAATAAGCTTTAAATAGTAAACTAAGATAAACATAAAACCAGAAACAAATTAGATGTACAAAGGAAACCCGAAGTCTACGGTTTCTCCCAAAGTCCCCCACCTCAATTTTGGGATGATTCGTTGTCTATTCAGGTATTCCACAGATGCAGGGTACATCAAGTTGATTGTGGAGATTTAATCCGCTGCTCCTGAGGCTGCCAGGAGAGATTTCCCTTTCTCTTCTTTGTTCGCACAGCTCCTGGGGCTCAGCTTTGGATTTGGCCCCGCCTCGGTATGTAGGTCGCCTGAGGGTGTCTGTTCTTCTCTCAGACAGGATGGGGTTAAAGTAGCAGCTAATTAGGGGGCTCTGGGTCACTCAGGCCGGGGGGAAGGAGGGGTACGGAATGTGGGACGAGCCTGTGGTGGCAGAGGCAGGCATGACATTGCAACAGCCTGAGGAGCGCCATGTGTTCTCCCCGGGAAGTTGTCCCTGGATCATGGGACCCTGGCAGTGGCACGCTGCACAGGCTCCCTGGAGGGGAGATTTGGGTAGTGACCTGTGCTTGCACACAGGATTCTTGGTGGCTGCAGCAGCAGTGATAGCACCTTCTTCCGTCTCTGAAGCAGCCAGTTCTGAGCAGCGGTTCAGGCCTGTTTCTGACTAAGCAAGTTGTTCCTTTTAGATCCTGTTTTCAAGGCGGTCTCTGATGGTAGATGGAGGACACGTTTTTCTCTGCTGGTCCATTTGTCTGTACAGTCATTGGCCTCTCAGAGACTCCAGGTTGGAGGTCTTCATAAATTAGCCTCACTAGCCTTTTTGAACCAGATGCATTGTACAGACCGCAACTGGTTTGTAAAAGCAGTACATCTAATCACATAATGCCTCTATAATGTGGTTTTTTAAATTAAGTGACCCACAGGATATCAGTCTGGTTGTAACAACTCCCAGAGGATGCAGCACTGGCAAATACTTCAAGAGCAGCTAGTACTACTATTAAATGTGATGTTCATTTCATCTGAACATATGGAAATAAAAACAAGTCATGGGAGAACTTCAGTGCTCTGTACATGCTATATTGTTCATAAACCTGTCATAAATACGTGCCTCTTAAAAAGAAACCAATTAATATACGTGCATTGAATTACAAAGTTTAAATATTCCATAATATGGGATCTCTCCCCACCCCCTTTACCCACATTCCCACCCCTGCCAGGGCCCCCTTGTTATTCAAGCTGTTATAACATTTTCCACTGTTTGGCACATCTCCGTTTTATTGTTGTTGATTGAGTTATTTGGTTGGTTTGGTTGCTTAAAAAAAATGGAGAAAAAATCTGTAAGCTATAAAATGCATCTTCTTTCTTCCTTTGTCTGTGTATTAGAGTCTGGCTTGGCACTAGGGCCCCACCCCAAACCTCCCACCAAGAGTATGTCATATTTCTATATGCTTGTGCATGTTCAGTTCTACCTCTTTTGAAATGATGCCCAAAACCAAGCAATGTTTACATAAGTAAAAAGGAGTTTCACTTTTATGCCGTAATTTCTGCATGGAGCAGAGAGTTTTCCTAGCCATACCTTATACTTTGTTCATGGGTGAACTTGTATTTTTCTAATGTGATGGTTTTATCCACCTTTGACAACAGATTTCTTAAGAGATTACACACCTGGAATTAACTTCTTCTGCCAAGAATTACAGTGCACCTGGAAGTACTAAATCATTTTTATCCATGTTTTAGAAGCTTTTCATAATAAAATTGCATATCTTGAACTTGACCTGTCTCTTGAGGAGAAGCTTAAGGGCCAGAGTTGGGTAGGTATGTATATGCTGGAGTTATGAAGTAAATATATCCAGGATGTGTTTACTTCTCACTAGTCACACACTGGCTACCTGAACACCATCTCCCTGAGTATCTCGCTTCTTAAATGACTCTGCTTACTGCATAACATATGGAAATATGAGTATGTACTTTCAGCAGATTGTTTGCTATGTTTACACTGGTTCTAACACTAATCCCCGTTAATGTTTGATATAGTTCTGAACAGGTTTAAGTAGATGTCAGACACCGTATCTATTGCGTATGTGTTGGGCATGATATACACAAGGAGAATGATAAAGAAGTGTTTTTAAGGATTTCTTTCCTGAAGACATTTTTGCTAACTAGACTAAGTATTTTGAAAATGTGAAATACTTTCTATGAGTATAAATGCCACCAAAATACAACATCAATTAATTTATAAAATCATGCAGGGAATTTATTATACCATCAGTTTTGAGACCTATGATATTTTCTGTCTGTTGTAAAACTGTTGATAAGATCTTGTGAGGTACAACTGCAAGACTGTCCTCAAAAGATTCAGAAATATGAGCTGGAAAACTTTTTACAAATTCATGCGAACACATCAGAGAGATAATATAGTGTGAGTGTTAGAAATTACTTAAATGATTTCTTTGGTGGAGGAGGCATAGGGGGACAGGTATAGGAAAGTTAGTGGAAAAAAAAATTCCCTTTAAGTTTTGCTATGAGCATCAGATCTCCCTTTTTGCCATGAAACCTGAATATGCTCTAGTTTTCCTTGACGTGAAGTCATATGAGTAGAACAACAAATGCTTTTTATCCTTAGGCATCCTTGCCCTGCTATGTTTGGTTTGCCTTAAGTTTGCCAAACTGGTTCTGCTTATTCTTGTCAAACAGGGATAATTTCTTCTCTTGGTTGACTCTGATATAGTGACAGCATTTTAAAGGCCAAAAGTTGCCGTAGTGACAAATTATAGAAGTATAAACATTTATTCTTTTTAGACAAAAACTCTGTAAGATTAAGAAAAGGAATAGAAAAATCATGGATAAACCAACACATTTATTTTGATGGATTTTATTTTTCAGGCAACATAAGAATGATATTGTAAGTGAGGTAAATGATGTTTAGGTAAAAAAGAAGTACAGGAAAAACAAAATTTAGATACATTAAAATAGACCTGCTACCAAATTCAAACATAAATAATTGAATTTCACAAATTACTATTCTCTGTAATTGTGGTTTAATCTTACATGAATGTGACTAAATTCTACCCCAGGTATAGATAAACTCATTATGTCCTTTAAGTAGTTCCAATTTCCTGATAACCAGCAGTCAAATCGAAGAACAAGCAGAATTAGTAGCCAAGTCTAATAAACGACTGGGAAAAATTGTATCTGTCTCATCCTTCTGGTTCCCACACACTCTGGTTACATCATTACTTAGTCTGTAAACTCAGAGCCCAATTGGGCTCCAGAGTTTGGGTCAGGTGACCAAAACATCAAAATGCATCTGAAACTCTACCCTAAAGATGGGGTTTCAGTAGGGGCCTCTGGGTAGCTGACTCCTCTGTGGCTGCTGTGCAATTTTCGTATTTTATTTCACCTTTGCTTTCAGGCTTAGCTCTTGGTCCCACAGATTGATGGCCGAAGCAAACTTGTTGATGTGGGTTTTTCTGTGCAGGTGTGTGGGCAAAATTATTTCCTGTACAACATACTACACTTGGTTATGTAATAGCTTAAAAGAAAAACAACCATGGGACGTTTCCCTATGAATTGGCTTTCATCAGCAGAGAGAATTCTAATGCCTTCCTTTTCCTTTTATCTTGTTTTGGTTTGTTTTTGAAAAGTGTTTTGGGTTTTATTTTGTCTTTAAAAATAATTTAATGTCTAAATCCACAAAACTCAAAAGCCAAGTTTATCAGGTCCACTGGATGCAACTCCTGACGATGGAGCTGAAATGCTGTGCTCCTCTTAAAGGAACGGAATGTGTAACTCTATCACCTTGCTAAGGTTTCACAGGGCAAGTATAGTGATGACAACAATTACTTGTTTTCTGCAGATGTAGAAAGGCATTTTTTTACATGTGCAGGAAGCAACAGAAAACCTGGTCTTAGGGGACAGGTGAGTGAGTTGCCTTGCAAGAAATAAACCAAATAATCCTTAAAGTTGTAGTAACACATACAGAGCCAAAAGCTTGACACATCTATACACAAACGTGTTTTTAGGTTCAGGTTTACCTTTCTCTTGATTGCTACAATAGGTGCTTTGATCACTTCTGGCTGAGGATTTGTTCTGAACTTTCTTGAAGTAAAATCAGAAATGGAAAATCCACTGGAAACTGTCTTTGATACATTGTTATCAGGTATTCAGAGATATCTCCAGGAGGCAGGGATGTGCTAAAGAAGGAGGAAGCTCAGGTGAAAGTTGGCTTTGTCAAAAACCAAGCCAAACAAAACAAATTGCTCTCTCAAGCCATTGTTCTTAGATCAAAGGATTACATATAAAATATATTTCATGATTTATACAACAAACATTAGTATGCACCAACGATTATGCTAGATTGTAGGGATACAAAGAAGGCAATGGGGAAAATGATGATGATGATGATAACAGCTAGTATTGATGAAATGCCTGCTACATACACACTGTACTAGGTGCTCCACCACATTCATCCTAATCCTTACATTAATCCAGAAAGGTAATTATTATTATCACCCCTCCTACCCCTTTAAAGAGGAGAAGCTGAGGATCAGAAAAGTTCAATGATTTGCTCAAGATCGTGCAGCTCTTTTGTGGTGGTACATAGAGATAAGATTCCAGCCTACATGTGATTTAATCTGGGACCTCTGTCCTTCACCACCATCCCACCTTGCCTCCCCGTAAAATTCTTTGTCCTTATGGCACTTTTATTGATAATATTGAGGTGGAATAAACCGGATGAGGAAATAATTGAAATTACTTGTGTTAAAACATTAACAGGGCTAAGTGCTTGAGGAGAGTGAAACTTTCATGGAAGAAATGGTTCAGGTTAGAACAGTGTTGAGGAGCCTTGTATCTAAGGCAAGCAAAGCCGGGAAGAGTGTGGGCGGTAGACAAATACTTGGTTATCTTTTCCCCTGCAGGTAATCCCTCAAAAATAACTGATAACTACTTTTATCCTGGAAAACTATCTCTGAAAGTACTGTGTAAGACAGAGCAAACTCCCGTCCCCACGGGTGCCTGCCAAATAAAGTAACTAGGTGCTCACATATTTTCCAGTACAAGTGCTTCATTATTAATTCATGGTCCAGGTCCTCCGTACATGCTGTTACTAATATTAGGTTTCGGCAGAGCATAATGAACAGGAGCACTGGACTGGGTGTCTTAACACTTTTTAAACAATGTTTGCAGTGCTAAATTCTATTTCTAGCTTAATGGGGGTCTTTACATAAACAAGAGGAGGGCTCTATAGAGGCTGTGGGTATAATTTTCCCGCAGCTTAGCAACAGGAAGGGTAAGAGTCAGCATGATTAAGACCTGGTGGAAGGTTATGCAGGTAGGGATTTCCACCCTTAGGTCTCAGCTTATTCTTCTTAAGTCAGACAAGAAAAGGAGAGGCCTCCTGAGTTCGGATTCCAACTAGAAAGTCTGGACCAGCTGCTTGCTTTGAAACTGCATCCCATCAGGAAAGAAGGGAGGAGGTCTTGCTCTGGTGGGGTCCCCTACAGGTGGCCCCCAGAGCAGGGCCTGCTTACTCACTAGGCATAGCATCCATAGGTCCATGGTACTTTTAGTGGCTCACATAAATGTTTTCACCTGAATTCCGTTTAAAACAAGATGAAAAAACTGAATATGATGATGAATATATAATGATGAATCCAGCTTGGTTTATATTCATCTTTACACCAGCACAGTCATAAAGTATAAGTTTTAATTATTCTCATGGAGCAAGGGAGCCAGGAGGGCAAAATGCTCATCAAAATTTTCATGTGGTCCTGCCCCAAAGAGGCCGCATACCAGTGGCACTGAGTGGGGGGATGCTAAACACGTTGAATTATTTCATTAGACAACCTGTTCTTCCTATTGTTGTTTTCTCACTGTAAATCTTACTGAGGGCAAAAAATAACTATCTGGGTTAACAACATTAAGATCACCTTTCCTCTGGGTTCCCAACAGTGCCCTGCCTGGCATAGAGTTAGTATTCAATAATTAGTTGCATATAATTGAAATTGATTTAAAGGATAATCACGTTGATGTATTTATTCATTAAGTGCAACAGCTATTTATTTAGTGCCAACTGTGTGTCGGGTACTGACTGCACTCAGTGTTAGAGATACAATGGGAAATAAGCTTCAGAGAAGGGCAATGAGAAGAAACACACAAAAATGACATTTTCAAGGGGTAGGAGCTTAGTAAAAATAAGGTGGAAGAAATCCCTGATTTCCATTTGAAAAATGTGTCAACCTCCTAATTAAAATAGATTTTCTTCGGTGGCACTGAGATACAAGCTAAATCAGTCATAAATACATGAAATGGAGATACAGCATTGTATTTGGTAGTTAAGATTTTTGAGCTATTTAAAAATAAAAGATGTTTAATTAAAATTAAAAGGAGGTTTGATGGGAATGGCTTAGCTCACCTGACTGTGGTGATTGGCTGTCCAAGCACAAAGAATCAGTGAGTATTGTTTCTATGAAGGGGCTAAAGCCACAACTGGCTGTTTTCTCCTTGCTGTTGTTGGACCTGCTAGGATTCATGTTCAATTTTGAGATTCAACTGATAGAAGCATAAGTTTTCATGGGGGCTGTCTGAATCACTGGGCTTTAAGTAAGCACCTAGGTCTATTCACTTAGGTCTGGTAATGGGACTTCAGGCAACATATGGATCTTGCCTGGTCCATTCATGTAACAGACATTTATTGAGCCTCTACTGTGTATCAGGGCCTGTGCCTGTTTGATTTACAGAAAAGAATAAAACAGACTACTCCCTTCCCCATGTAGGATTTACATTCTAGTTGGGGAGGGACAGATTAAAAAATTTTAAATAATGAACAAGGTAATTGCAGGTTTCTGTAGTATATTCCAGTGGATATCTTTTATTTTGGCTTTTTGGTAACAGCAACCCGATTTTCCACAACATAGGGTCTTGGCAGACAATCTGTCAAGGAATCCCACCTTTCTCTAGCCATAAAGTGGGCACGTGACCCAAGTTTGACCAGTCAGAATCTCTCTTCTGGAGATTTGAGGGGCTGGGTGTTGATACCATGAGCATGTGGCCAGATTCTGAAAAAAGACCACCATTGATATCATGGAGTAATGAACAGCCATAACGGACTGACTAGTGAGTTAAGGGTAACTCTTGCTTTAGTTTGCCGATGATAGTACCAAGTTATTAAATTATGTTGACCCTAAATTCCCTTCACCTCATTCCTCCTTTATGGAATTCAGTAGGGATCACCAAGAAGAATTTAAGCATAGACCATGGGATGATTGGATTAGCATGGTTTAATGGAAAGAACTTGGGAGTTGCACAGATTTGGGTCCCAAATAAAGATTTGTCAAAGGATAGTTGTGTAACACCGACTCCAGGAGTCACTGTGAGGTTTAAATCTAGAGGGCCTAATGTGTATATGCCCAAAAATGTCAGTTCCTTTCCCTCACCTGCTTCTACTCTACACCTACCCTGCTGTTCCACCCTGTCTTCATCATTACTATGTTGCCAGATCGGCGGGAAATTTAAAATAACATGCAATAGCAACTCTTGGAAAAGAGAGGAAATAGAAAGGATTGGAAGGCTGTCTAGTGAATGAATCCTCAGCCTGCTCCTTCACTCTTCAGATACTATAGGCTTGGAGCCAAGTGTGGACCAGAAACTCAAAAACTGGCCCGTTCTGTGGCTCATGAACTCTGCCTGGCACAAACACTTCTGTTTCAGCACATCTGTGATTGCCATATCACCAGCATTTGCAGAATGGAGGATTAATTTTATTGTGCATTGGATCAGCAGATCTGGTGACATAATATTGCACGACGAAGAAGGATTACTCACCAGTTTCTGGATGCTGCATTTTTAGAAACTAACTCCACTTAACGATAAGTGCTGGATCTAACAACTTCCCCTTTTCCTCACTCCCACTCTCCAATCACCCAACCAACAAATATCACTTAATGCAAAAACCAGCTCTCTTGGAACCAGATGGATACAGTTTTTTTCAGGATAAAATTCTGGATATTCCCCCAAAGTAAAGGTTTATTATACTTCTTCAGTTATTAAAAACAGATGTGTCATGTTTATAATGATGGCTCCAAGCACTTTTTTCGCCTCTGGGTTTATGGAAAGCAATTTGCATAGGGTAAAATAATATAGTATTTGTGAGTCATTTCTGAGGAAAAAATAGGAAAATTATATAGTCTGCAAGCCAGACAGGGCTCATGGTCATAAGGAAATATGGCTACATCCCAGGGCAAACAAAGAGGAGACCTTGTTTCTATTCCTGTCAGATACCCACTCAGGGTTTTGACTTACCATTTTTTCACCTGCGACCTCCATTTGCAGGAAAGGGAACTCAGAGATAGGCTCCTATCCAGGTCTAGAGTATAGCAGAGCTCAGCTGCACGCTGCATCCTGTAATTTCCCTACCTGCCGCTGAGCCAGTACTACTACTTCCCTTACCTGGTGTCTTTCTCTATGCGCTTTTTAAAATTCGAAATTTAGGCTATCACAGGGCCTTGTTGTTCCTCCAGTAGCATATCTTAAAAACGGTTTCTTCCTTTCTCTGTAGCCTCAGCTTTGTCCACTCTTCTGTCATTTCTGCTTTGCAATGGTTAACCAGTTGTTGGGCTCCTGTGTCTCAGCTGGCTGTAGAGTATGGAGTGAGTAGGGCACTGTGGATAAATGTAAAAGTATGTGTGTGTGTGTGTGTGTGTGTGTGTGTGCTGCGGGAGAGTTCTTTACTGAGTGCTTATTACATGCCAGACATTGCTCTAACTCAGTTTTTAGAGTTTGTTACGTTTAATTTTCACAGCAGCTATATGAGGTAGGAGTTTGGACAGGACCTATATTTAAACCCTGCTTTACCATTTACTTGTAGAAATATGTAAGCTTAGAGGTAGGCACTATCCATATTTGTATGGTTCAGAAAACTGCTTTATCTCTTATATAGCCAGGGAAATTAAAAAATATATTTCAAAAAATTTCTGTCAATTTTTCTTATATTCGAAGCTCTGATGGCCAAACTAGATATATGCCATATTCATTTTTTAACAGCACAAAGTACAAAGAAAGTGATCAAAAATATACAAACTGCTCTCATTTAGTCTATGCAAGCAGTGGACAGTAAAATATAATGGTCTACTTATTCTGCTGTGATTGACAGCCAAACCTTAGAGCAGTTTGTGCTCTGATCAGATAGCAGGGTTTCTCCCATAACCTTGAGGTCCAAATCTCACTGCCCTTTATTGTGAAATTATCTGCCCTTTGACCTTTTGGAGAGCCTGGGACCCACATCTTCTAAAAGTCTTCCTTCGACCCTCCACTGACATGTACAGTAAATGACCGATTGTCTCTGTTCTACGCCCATGGCAGACACAGAGAAATACCTAACTCACTTTAGCAAAACTTATCCTAATTGGCAGTATAATCAAAGGTTACTGGAATGCTCCAGAAACTTACCTGGAGACCTGAATTTGGTGTCTTTTGAAGTTTTGGTAAAATAAGTGGTACCTTCTTTGTGCTTGTATTTTCTTTCCTTCCAAAGGGGGAATGAGGAAGAAAAAAAAAATTGAAAGGAAAGCTAAAGCATCTCTTTTCACACAACCTTCCCTTCTCTCTTTCTCTGTGGCAGAAAGTGACACGGGGCTGCTGGGCTGGTTCAGGGGGTTATGCACATAAAGTCCTTGTCACCTGCGCTATTTAAAGTGGAATGGAAAAGTGCAGTTGAAAACATCCTGGAAGAAATGTTCTCTCCTAGGGCAGCCAGGGTCCTTTTCATCTTCACCTGAAGGCAGCCCTCACCCAATTTAATGCATCATTTAGTTCGACATTAGTGAAAAAAGCCTCCCCAGGCCTGCTCGCAATGACCCCAGGGCTCTGCAAAAAGACTGAGCAGGAGGGTTACTGGTTCTCACTTCCCCATTCAGAACCCTTCGTAAGGGAAACTTCAAAAATGGACATGGAGCCAAATGAGGAGGTTGAAGAGTGCAAGCCTTAAATGACAGACAAGTGCTTTCTCTAAAGTTTTCCAGTCCTATTGCCCAGGAGATAGGAGGAGCCCTGGATAAATTTGTAGATATTAGGAAGGAAGGCAAAAAGGAAGGAAGGAAGGAAGGAAGGGAGAACCCACTTTGTCAAGACACTGTACCAGGTTTTTGGCATTATATCAACTAATCATCATAATGCTGTTTATATTTTTGTTATTCAATGTCAATTTTGCAGATTAGCAAACAGATACTCCCAGGGGTTGGGTAATTTCTCTAAATATGCCAAAGTAAAGGGCAGAAATAGGATTTGAACCTAGGTTATCTTTCCCATCAATCTTTCCCCTCATCATTTTCAGGTGGTCTGGGGTTTTGCATTGACTCTAGGATCTCCAAATAATACCAATCAAGAGTTCAGTCTGTGGGAGGGCTTCAGTGCCCTGGGGAGAACTCAAGGCAAGGCCAGTTAACAGCTTGCCTTTGGAGCTGGGCAGGAGAGAAGCCACTTGTACCTACCAGGAGGAAAGTGCAGGTGCAGTGTGACTGTCTAGGGTGCAACTGTTGCACCTACATGTTCCTGTCTTGGGGGCACCTGCCAGCCACAATATCAGGCCCACAATTCACTGCGACTCAAAAGCCCATCAGTAATTTCCTTTTTTCTAAATCCAAAAAAAGAATCTTTGGATGGGAAGACTTCTGGCTGTTCCTTCTGTTAAGCTAAATATTATGTCCATGTCTTCTACGAATGTGTCCTGAGATTATTTTAATTTCAAAATTTAATGGTTCTGTGCATTAGTCATGCTTTACCTTGCTTAGAGTAAATAGCTTAGGAATTTCATGCAGTCATTTGATTGGTCTACCATGATTTGAAAGAAGAGTTGTGTCTCTTTTCAACTGATAATCCCATTTAATATCTATGTGATTCACTACAAGATGCAGTTGAATGTTATCTGCCAATATTGTGTATAATATCTGTATGCCAAAATATTTCTTGCCTCTTGTTCTACAGTTTTGAATACATTGTTTGAAAGTTTATTGTGTTTTGTCATTTAAGGAAATATTGACAGAACAGGCTATCTTCTAAGAAGAGAGGATAATTTCAATGTGTGTAAGAGGCACTTGCAGAGAAATTCAGTGTGACTGGGTTTCTTGTAATAATGGCATTTTAACATCATGGTAAACAAAGCTCTTCTTGTTAAAGCTTCTGTGATAATTGTTGAAATGATAATGTCTTTTCATCATTTAAATTAGTAGTCCAAAAATTTTGAGTTACCTGACCCTAGTCAAGTGCCAGCTCCACCATTTATTAGCTGTATATTCTTGCACAAGTTACATGTGCTCTCTAAGTCTCATATTTCTCATCTGTAAAATGGGGTGATGATACCTATTTATTGAGATTTTGGGGAGAGGTAAGGGTTAAATGAAATAAATTGACTAGTGTATGCACCTAGTACATGACAGACACTCATTAGACGGAATTATTAATATTAGTCCCAGAGAGCAGTGCTCGTTTTTTAGTGTTTTGACTAGCTGGGATTTGGTGTTATTAGTCTAAATTGAAAACTCTCAAAACCACAAAAGGGCACCAATCATAATGTACAAATATTTTTAACATGGAAATGTTTGGAAATGGAAATCAGCCAGCCTCCTAATCTGATAATTCTAATAGAAGTGGGAATACATGAAGATGATTATATTAAATCTTTACATACAGACAAACCCCTGTATACAATGCAGATGTTATGATAGGCGTCAGTATTGGTATTAAGATATGCTTCATGTTCGCATTAGTAATAAGCTATGATTAACTCAAGAAAGTAAAACAAGAATATACAGTAGTATAATTTCCTAATTCATCACTAAAAGAATGTGTGTATGTCACTTATATTTAAAGAACTTTCCTGCTAAAACTTATTCTGGATATAATATGGTGAATACGTATGTCTCAGACAAGCCATGCAATATGAAAAGTATTTCATAAAGGAAGTTATTTTTATCTTAAAAAAGGAACTAAATGGTTGCATGTAAAACAACCCATTATGACCCATTAGAAGTTTGTTATATATCAACTTTATCTAAGCCTTTTTAAGGTGTATCTGTGTTTTCAATTCCTATTATATCTTTTTTTTTATTAGTTTCTGCTTTATAACAAAGTGAATCAGTCATACATATACATCTGTTACCATATCCCTTCCCTCTTGCGTCTCCCTCCCTCCCACCCTCCCTATCCCACGCCTCCAGGCGGTCACAAAGCAGGGAGCTGATCTCCCTATGCTATGCGGCTGCTTCCCACTATCTATCTACCTTACGTTTGGTAGTGTATATATGTCCATGCCTCTCTCTCGCTTTGTCACAGCTTACCCTTCCCCCTCCCCATATCCTCAAGTCCATTCTCAAGTAGGTCTGTGTCTTTATTCCTGTTTTGCCCCTAGGTTCTTCATGACATTTTTTTCCCTTAAATTCCATATATATGTGTTAGCATACGGTATTTGTCTTTCTCTTTCTGACTTACTTCACTCTGTATGACAGACTCTAGGTCTATCCACCTCATTACAAATAGCTCAATTTCATTTCTTTTTATGGCTGAGTAATATTCCATTGTATATATGTGCCACATCTTCTTTATCCATTCATCTGTCAATGGACACTTAGGTTGTTTCCATCTCCGGACTATTGTGAATAGAGCTGCAATGAACATTTTGGTACATGTCTCTTTTTGAATTATGGTTTTCTCAGGGTATATGCCTAGTAGTGGGATTGCTGGGTCATATGGTAGTTCTATTTTTAGTTTTTTAAGGAACCTCCATACTGTTCTCCATAGAGGCTGTACCAATTCACATTCCCACCAGCAGTGCAAGAGTGTTCCCTTTTCTCCACACCCTCTCCAGCATTTATTGTTTCCCTATTATATCTTTAGGTAATGAAGTCTCCGAGCGGTTACCTAGTGAGTGGATAAAAGTTTCACACTCAAATGAGCACTTACTTGGTGAGTAACTAAGACATCTTGAGTTTACTTTCTTTTTCTGTAAATATGGGTGGAAGTGCCTATCCAGCAATACCAAGTTCATAGGGAGTGTGTGAAAGTCAAATGATATTGTGGCTGTCAAAGTGTTCTATGGACAGAGCACTATACAGATGGAAGAAATTTACTTAGGTTGTCATCTTCCTGGGTAAAATTAATTTCCTCATTACAGTGTTCTAATTGTTGTGCCCTAGATATTTTTCCTTCAAGGGTTACTCACTAGAATTTGGTGGACAAATATATGTCAAAGCTTTTATATGCCAGAGTTTCATTAATGAATATGATGAAAAATAAAATAGCTAAAGAGACTAATGTCTGCAGATTGACTAGACATTGTCAGTGACTTTTAAAATGTAATTTATGGTTAATTTTTTCATGTGTTCACTTTCTTTTCTCCAAAACCTTTTAATTACTGCTTACATCAAGGAAACATTAGAAAAAGAATAACTTGTATTATTTTCAACATATTGGAGTACATTTCCTGTTTTACCTTCATTTCTTCTGAGAAAATTAATTGTAATTTAATTACCTTCCATTTTTCAAGAAGTTAACCCTTGAGTAAATAAGAAGTAGATCTACTTGATTTTTAAGTTTACAGTAAGTCCCCTACATACTTGAAGTCCCCTTCAAGTTGTGAACTTTCAAAGATGCAAACGTGCATTCCATCAACATCAGGCGTGAGTGAACTTGCAGCTTGCCCTCTGTCTCCTATTGCTGACGATCCTTCAGCTCTACCATCTCCCACCTCCTCTTCCTCCTCCAGTCAGTAGCTCTTCTTGCCTGTTCACTCAATGCCAGCCCCTGTATGCCAGCTGGTGTACTGTACTAATGTACTTTTCAAGGTACCGTACTATAAGATTAAAAATGTTTTCTTTATTTTTTGTGTTTGTTTGTTTTTTATATATTATTTGTGTGAAAAGTATTATAAACCTATTACAGTACAGTACTATATAGCCAATTATGTTAGTTGGGTACCTAGGCTAACTTTGTTGGACTTACGAACAAGTTGGACTTAACGAATGCTCTCTCAGAACAGAACTCGTTCGTATGTAGGGGACTTACTGTACTTAATAATGTCCTTGAGGATAGAATGTTCTTCAAGAATGGGATAGTAAATATAGGCTCCCAAACCACTAATACAATCCATGCATATAATTCCAATGGTGACCTTCCCCACCCCCAAATCATAGAAGAACCCAAACTACTCAATTTAAATACTTTTTCTTACAGTAAGTCTCCCTCAATTTCCATTTTCATCTATGATTAATTGTAAATCTGGCTCATAACTCTTTCCTTTAATATTGTTTGCACATCAATAGATATTTTTGCCAATAGAGACCAGGACAATCAAAAAAGGAAATAATTTGAGAGTCAGGAAGAGGGAAGGTTTCTTTAGGAATAAATCCTTTCAGGAGTGGAAATTTAGTCTCAAAAGGGATTCAAAGTATCTTATTAGATGGGGAATGGCATAATTAAACAGACACAAGTGCTACCTTTTCTTCCTGAAACGTTTTTCTGGTTCCAGTTTTCTCTTTAATTCCCTGTACTAAATACATCGTAGTTCATACACTGGCTTCCCAAAGTAAACTGATATTTGGCATTACCAGAAAGACACAATATCTAAAAGCATTAGGATATTTTAAAGCCAATCTTCTAAAAAAATGATTTTGCTTTACAAGAGGAAATATTTCTACCATTAGTCTTATTTCTCTAACAATTTTCTGGCCAAGAATAAAGCAGTAAATACCTACTCATGCTCAACTAATCTCAAATAACTTTTTAACAATCCATTTGTTTTGAAGTACCAAATGCACGTTCAGGATGTTGCCTCCTTGCAATTTCTTTATCACTTTTGTTGGATTTACTGGTTCAAAAGAAATATGTCTTGCAGAATTAACCTTAATCACATGGATTGAGATCAATAGTAAAATAAAATATAACATGTTGTCAATTGAAACATTTCATCACACTTAATCTTACAGATCAGATTTGGAGGTTGTAAAATATGAACAATTCACATGAGAGCAATGAATGGTAATTAGTGAAGATGGCTGTATGATAAATTTCATCAGTTAATGCCCATTTGTTTTCCCAAAACATGTCTGGTCTGCCACTGACTCTTCTGTATTTTCCATATTATCAGAATCAAGAAGAATATGATTTGTTTCAAGAAAATTTTAGCTAGAAAAACGTACAATATGCAAATAATTTAAATTATAATTTTTAACAAATAATACTAGTGAAAATTTGTACTTGACTAGATTTTTTTACTAGCTGTGATGACCAGAATCTTTCCTCAGAACTTTGAGTTTGAATAAGATTATCAACTTCCAGCAGATGGATGCTTCCTGCTCAGACAAGCTTCTCCAACGATATTAGTCAGGTTTCTTCAGAGAAACAGAATCATTAGGGTATATAGAGATGTATTTAAGATGAGATTTCTTATAAGAATTTGCTTATACTATTATGGAGGCCAAGAAGTCCCACAATCTGCTATCTGCATATTGGAGACCCAGGAAAGCTGAGAGTGTAGTTCCAGTTGGAGTCCAAAGGCCTGAGAACCAGGGGCTCCTGTGTCCCAGCTCAGGAAGAAGGAGAGAATTTGCCTGTCCTTGGTCTTTTTTTTTTGTTCCATCTGGGTCCCCAACGGATTGGATGATATCTGCTACATTTAGTCAGTCTATTGAATCGAATGCTAATCTCTTCCAGAAACACACTCACAGACACACCCAGAAATAATATTTTACCAGCTATCTAACCATCTCTTAGCCCAGTCAAGTTGACACATAAAATTAACCATCGTACTAACCCAATAACCCCAGGATCCAGTAGCTAAGCATACTTTCCATATGTGAATAGAAAATTGAAGTTGTCCCCCTCTTCCTCCCTTCCGTCCTTCCTCCCTCCCTCCCTCCCTTCCTTCCTTCCCTCTCTCCCTCTTACATTTTTTTAGTCTTTTTTTACTTTTCATATCTCATTCTGTTCACCTATAAAATAAAAATGGACTCACCAGCCTGGTCTAAATCAATATAATTACAACCAAGAAATTGGCATTGAATTAAATTGAATGAGAATTTGGGTCTAAAGTAAATATGAGGGTAGACATTAAAGAAAATTTATAAACTCTAATATTTTTTAAAATAAATAAATAAATAAATTTATTTGTTTGTTTATTTATTTATTTATTTATTGTCTGTGTTGGGTCTTCATTGTTGTGTGCGGGCTTTCTCTAGTTGCAGTGAGCGGGGGCTACTCTTTGTTGTGGTGCTCAGGCTTCTCATTGCGGTGGCTTCTCTTTGTTTCAGAGCATGGGCTCTAGGCACATGGGCTTCAGTAGTTGTGGCACGTGGGCTTCAGTAGTTGTGGCATGCAGGGTCAATAGTTGTGGCTCATGGGCTCTAGAGCACAGGCTCGGTAGTTGTGGCACACAGGCTTTGTTGCTCCATGGCATGTGGGATCTTCCCGGACCAGGGCTCAAACCCTTGTTCCCTGTTTTGACAGGTGGATTCTTAAACACTGTGCCACAAGGGAAGTCCCTACTCTAATATTGTGGTAGGCAGAATACTGCTCTCCACCCAACCCCCAATGATGTCTAAATCCTAATCCCTGGAACCTATGAGTATGTTACATTATACAGAAAAGAGGAATTAAGGTTGTAGGTAGAATTAAGTTTGTTAATCTTATGATTTTATGTTAAGGAGATTATCCTGCATTATCCAGGTGGACCCAGTATAATCACCGGGGTCTTTAAAAGTAAAAAAGGGAGACTGAAGAGGAGGTCAGAGTAATGTGATGTAAAAAAGACTCAACATGCCATTGCTGGCTTTGAAGATGGAGGAAGAGGACTATGAGTCACAGAATGTGGGAAGTCTTTAGAAGCTGGAAAATACAAGGAAACTGATTCTTCCCTAGAGCCTACAGAAGAGAATTTAGCCCAGCTCACACCTTGATTTTAGCCCATTGAGACCTGCATTGAACTTTTAACCTACAGAACTGTAAGATACTACATTTTTATTGTTTTAAGCCACTAAGTTTGTGGTAATTTTCAGGAGCAATAGAAAACAAATACAAATATACTTTCTTTTCTATAATAATTTCTCTTTGTTATTAAGTTCTGCTGGGGAAGAATTTGTAAAGGAGTACATTTGCCCTAATGTTTGACTTAATAAAAGGAAGGATTGGCTGGAATGAGTCAAAACTGTTGTTTTCTGTCGTTCTTAAAGCTGATGTGTTTGCAGAATGAAAGCTTTTATTGTTGTTCCGCAGCATTTTACATCGTATTTGCAAGAGCTACTGTTGACGTTCATTGGTTTCTTTCTTAGCCTGGGTGACCCTGGAGAGCAGAACTTGAGAAAAGAATCTGCATTGAGGTAGTTTATTTGGGAAATGATGCCAGGATTAGAAAGTGGAAGCTCTTGTCCCTTGGCTCCCGTTTCCTGTTGGTTGAGGGTTACCTTGTTAACTCCTCTGTATTAGGCCTGTGCAAGCATCCATGTCCAGTAAATGCCTGTGGGTATCCCACTCCTTTAGAATCAGACAAACACCATAGCAAGCCAAAGACATGCCTGAGGCAAGATGTGGTCAGTATTGGAACTCTTCACCCTTTTGCTACAGTTGCAAATGGAATCAGAAGTAAGACCAAGAGAAAGTGAGGCAGGGCACAAGAATACAGTCCACCCCTTGCTTACCCCACATATTAAGAACAATTTGTCACTGAATCTTCAAAATGCTCACAGCTGCAATCACTCCCCCAAAGGAACTTAATACATTGGGTTAGTGTAACAAGTTACAATCCCTTCTGCTGCACCTGGGCCTGAGGTCATAATTGGTATTCATCATCTAACTACTTCAATGCCTATTCTGGATTTCCCTCACCATTGCCCAGCACTTCAGTTCCTCCAGATTGCTTTCTGGGTGGTGTGCCAGTATCTCCATTCTTGAGGGATCTGAGCCCTTTATTTCCTTGTCCTCGTTGGGCTGTGATTGCTACAACTGGCTATTTACCAATATCACCTTGCATGGAAGTACCCACAGACACCCAGTGACTCCCCTGTATTCCAGACATATTCTCTTTGCCGCCATTGTGTAGCAAGAAACCCTACTGCTCAAGATAATCATATTCAATTACCCTCCTTCCCCTACCAGTACAGTAACTCCTTTCTTTGTCTGCTGGGTCACTGACATGAGGAACCCAAAGTTTCATAGCGTCCAGTTTAATGGAACTCTTACTGTTTTCCTTAGTGGAAGCAGTACTCCCCTAGGTACCAGGGCCTCTAATCCTGTAAAGCCTAAAGACATGGGGACAGGAAACACACATCCTGTAAGTAAACCACTGTTAATGATGGTGAAAGGGACACATCCTACTTTTATCTCTTGGTGTCTAGATCTGTTTATTCTAGTTATTGGGGGAGCACGTCACAGCTGTTTGTCCACTTCACTTTGTTGGGCAGTGTCCCAAATCCACTGAGGTCTTTGTCTTGAGTTAGCACCTTAGTTGGGCCTTTAGTAAATAATTCCATTGTTCTAGTAGGCTGGCTGCTTCCAGGTGATGGACTATGTGGTAGAAGTAATAGATCCCTTGGTCACATGTTGATTTTTGCATACCCTTTCCTGTAAAATATGTCCCTTGGTTTTAAGTGATATTATGCGGGAATCCCATGACAGTACATTGAGCCTTCTATATGCCCATGAATGGTGGTGCTGGCAGAGACATGGCGGATAGGGAAATCAAAGCCATTTGTGAGTAAGTATCAACTAGAGTGATGTTGAGTCACTGCCTTCTCCAGGGTAGAAGGGGTCTGATGTAATCATTCTGCCACCAAATGTCTGGCTGATCTCAAGCTTTTCTTCTTTATCATGGGCTTTGTATCAGGTTGTTAACACTTTGGCAGGTTGGGTGTTCAGTAGCAGCAGCTAGATCTGCCTTGGTGAGTGGGAGTCCATACCATTGAGCTGATGCATAGCCTCTAGTCCTGCCACCATGGTGACTCCATTCTTGGCCCCATTGTGCAGGCATAGGGGTGGTAGAGGAGCGAAGCTGGCTGACACCCACAGGATGAATCATCCTTGTTGTTGAGTGTCTCCCCTGACTTGGATGCTCTCTGGTGGGCAGTAGAATATCTGTGCCTGCTTTGTACCTGCTCCAGTGGGTCCACTATATTCTTCTTCCAACTCTTGTTTTCTCTTTGATCTTTCAAACTTGTTCCTTCCAGGCCCTGACCAACCAGCCAGGCTAGTTGCCAATAATCAGGAGTCCATGCATGTTCTTCTCAAGCTACTACTTCTTTCATATAAGGTAAAAAAAAATCAAATGTACTGCTCCCAGCTCTGTCCATTGGAAGGATTGTCCCTCACAACTGACATTTAGAGCCATCCCCCAAGTAGGACTACAGTGTAGCAACAGCCCATTTTAAGTTTGTACTAATGTATTGTGATGACCCAGCTGTGAACTAGGCCCAAGCTTTTTCCTCCTGTGTCAGCTGGCTTTAGGAATACTTCCCATCCCTTCAGCAAGATGTTAGGTGTGAATTGAGGGTTAGGCATTGGTACAGCAGAAGTAAGTGGTGTGAGAGTCAGAAGTCCTGTTCGTGTAGCTTTTTGTATCCTCTGACTTTGCTTGGTCCTGATTTTGTACCATCTCTATAGTACGATGGATGGCTGCTGCATATGTCTGACCTTATAGTTTGGTAGATCTGAAAATACCAGTTCAAGATGGGTTGCAACATTCACACAGCCATTTGGTCAGGCATTTAGTTTCTACTAGGGCTTAGTAGCAGCCAGAGACTGCTTTGCAAAAAGCATGTAGTTTCTGCCATAGAAGACAGGAGTCTTGCTCCAAAATCTGAAGTCTCTCTACTGTAGCTTATGAATTGTCATTTTCCAGGGATCCCACACCTGTATTCACTGTGGATCCATGTATTCATCATGGATACCCCATGTGCCATTGAATCTGTTGGGCTATGTAGTCTGGAGGGTAGAGCAGCTTGCAGCACAGACTGAATCTGCTGCTGAGCCTTCTTTCTGCTTTGGGCTCCATCAGAAATGTCAGCCTTTCAAATTGTCCAACAACTAAATCAGAGTGGTAGTCCTACAAGCAGTATATGCTGCCACCAAAATTCAAAATGGGTCACTAAACACTGTGTTTTCTTTCGTGGTAGGGGATGCAAGATGCAATTGTCCTTTTTTTTTTGAAATGGGATATCCTGACATGCCCTGGGTTATTGAACTCCTAAATACTTTATTAAATATGATAAAGCAAGTATAGTAGGATGTTAGTTTTATAATAGAATCTAGATGTTGGATAGTCAGAAGTTTGCTGTAAAATTATTTCAGGTTTTCTATATGTTTGAAAATTTTCCTGATGAAACTTTGGAAAAACATTTTTTATTTATCATAAAAAATTTATTGATGTGTCAGTCCCCTGAATCTTTATAAAAGGGTTTATCTCCTACCCTGTGGTATGCATGTTTCTAATTAGGACATCCAGAGTACTTGACACTACCAGCTCACCCGTCCAATTAGTATGACCTCATTAAGAAAGTGAATTAGTGTGTTGTATGGAATCTCAAGATGATCAAAGTTATTCTGGACTATACTGTAACAGAGAAGAGGAAGGTTAACATGTAACCCTATGACAAGACCGTAAATGTGTACTGCTATTCTTTCCATATGAGTGTGAGCTGCTTGTGATCAAACTTTTGCATGTTTGGTATTTTAAGCATTTGTAATTTGTTTAAGAGAATTGGTTTATTAGAATAAATGCCAGGCTTATGATTCAAATTTTAAATATAGAATTGAATAATTGGTTTAGATAAGATTTTTAAGTTAAAAATTTAATTTATGACATTTACATGACTTAAGTACTTTGGAAGGGTTATTGAGTAAAAAATTATACTTAAAAGTGAAATTTGATATATCAAATTTACAGTTAAGAATATTATAAGGTATTTAATTAAGTCTGTAAATGGGACCAAATACTAATCTAAGGATTTTAAAAATGTTTGCTGAAATGTGTTAGGCTTATAAGTTTTGTGTAGTAAACGTAAAAGCTCAAGGAAGTTTTGTTTTTGTAGACATAGTGAATTGAATATTAATTTTTAAACCAAAGTAAACTACAAAATAGTATTATCTGTCCACAAAAGTTAAACCCTCAAGTGCATAAAAAGCTCATATTTAACAATTTAACAATTTAATGAATTTAACAATTCACCCTTTGGGTAGAAAATTCTAGTATATGAGATACCCACCTATTAATAGGCTGTTTTTCAGACATATTGAAATTGTGAAGATATCTGCATAGGTTCAATTAAAAGAGCCAAATTGGCTTCTAGACATCACCTGATTATTCTCTACTGGTCTTTTGATTTCTTGACAATTTCCTGGATGATGATGTCTTTCCCAAGTAACAAGTAGCCATGATGAATATGTCAACTTTTGTAAGTTAGCCTTTATAACACTCATGGGCAAAACATTACACCTCTTGTTTTCTCTCTCCTCAGAAGCAGCTGAACAGACTGAGTTTAAAGTTTATCTGAATAAGGAACAAAGCCTGGAGAGCTTTAGGCTGAAGGGATGTGTTCAAAACCTTGGGAACTAGTGAAGATGAGGGATTACAATAAAAGTCTGTATGTAACCTTAACTACAGTGTTAACTAAGAAAATCATTATAGCAGCATAGGTTGGTGTGTTTATAGCTACTTTTCTTTAACAAAAGATTAGAAAAGAAAGGAGAAAGGGAAGTGGATGAGACATTCCTGTGATCATGCAGCCTAAAACAGTAGACTTCAAAGCTTCTGAAGTAACCATTCTTTTAATCCACTGCTTAATTCCCCCTAAGTACCAACTGGCAAGGTAGGTCAGAACAGCTTAAATATTTGTTAGACTTCCTGGTAGGAAACTTTAAATAGATGCAATGATCATTGACATAAATGGAGGTAAAGATTTTATTTTTCCTATTATTTTTAGTTAAAAAAATCTTTATTTTGAAGAGTTAACAAAAATTCTTAAGAATACTGATCATTTGTTACTTGGTTTCGCAGGTTTTGCAAATTTCATGTATTTATTTATTTACTCATTTTTTTCGTTCAGCTAATATTTGCAGGCCCCATTGTGTGCAGGATTCTGCCTAGAGTTTCAGGGGCAGAATGAGGTTAGTGGTCCTAAAAGCTATTAGAAGCGGCTGGTATTCAGTTGGCCTATCCCTTCTTCAGCTCCTGTCAGCTACAGCCTTGGTCTAACTTACTTCCTTAGCCCTTCTTACAGAGGACAGGGAGGATTTAGGAGCTTAGTCTTGCTGACTTGGTATGAGACGTGAGGCTGGCCCCACAGGATTCTTTTGCCCCCATTACATGCACTGAGCTATGCAATAAGCATGGGTTTCTCTTCCTGTTGGAGTCCTTCACTGGCCTGAGCCCCTAGCTAGGGACTGTTGCTCTGCTCAGTGCTTTCCAGCATCTTCCCCAAGGGTCTCACCTCACTTACTTTAGCCCCAGATAGTAGATGGAAGGGGTCTAGGAGAGAGGGAAGATGAGGGCATACATTCTGGAATTATGATGCATCCCAGCCCGACTTTAGACAAGCCCGCTGCCTGATGGGTCTGTTGCTTCAGCCCACACTCATTGAGCACTCTGTGGCTACTATTTTTTGTGAGGGTCTCAGATGGCTCTATCCTATTCTATCCTATCCTACCCGACTCTTCCTATTCTACTGTACACCACCTATCCTATGCTATCTTACCTTATCTTGTGGAACTGAATATATAAGGCAGTATAAAAAGCCAAAATACATATGAGAAAATAGTCAAACATACTAGTAATCAAGTAAATGTAAATTATAACAAAATACCGCTTTCAAGCTATCAGATTAGCAAAGATATGAAATAATGCCTAATAACAAGAGAGTCAAATGTAAGCTGCTAACATGTGCTGGCATGATATTTCTGAAGAGCAATTTGGGAGTACATTGCCTTAAAATATGTATACCCTTGACACAACAATGTCCTTCCGGGAATTTATTCTAAGAAGTAATCAAGTATTATAAAAAGGGCATTCACTATAATCGTGTTTATAACATGAAGAAATGTAAGCAACGTAAATGTCTAAAAATAAGAGCTTAATGAAACAAATGATAACGTAGTCCTTATAAAGGCTACTGTAGCGTAGTTAATGATATGTATAGGTGTTATGATATATTTTAAGGAAAAAAAGTTTCAAAACATTTTGTATCATATCATACCAGTTTAGTTCTATATGCATGATATATGAATGGACTAAACACCAGAGGGATATATGCCAAAATATTAATAATGGCTACATAGTACATTTAATCCTTCTCTTTAGTTATTTTTTTTAAATTAATTAATTAATTAGGCTGCGCCGGGTCATAGTTGCAACACACAGGATTTTTTTAGTTGCAGCATGTGGGCTCTTGGTTGTGGCATGCGGGATCTAGTTCCCTGACCAGGGATCAAACCCAGGTCCCCTGCATTGGGAACATGGAGTCTTAAGCACTGGACCACCAAGGAAGTCCCCCTTTAGTTATTTTTATACTCTAAATTTTCCCTACCCCTTTGTAAATAAAAATATCTATATTAAAAATCATTATAAATAGATAAAAAAGAAATTATCCTAGTGATTACCCATGTGATTTAAGACAGAAATTTTGAAATGTTTTGGTCCCAGGACCCCTTTATACACTCTTAAAAATTATTAAGACATCTAAAGAACTTATACTTATGTGGATTTTATATATTTATATTTACTAAATTAGAAATTTAAACTAAGAAATTTGTAAAATATCTATGTATTAATTTATTTAAAATAACAATAATAAACTCATTGAATGCTAACATATATATTTTTATGAAAAATTAGTATATTTTTTCCAAAACAAAAACATATAGTGAGAAGAGCTGCATTGTTCTACATTTTTGGAAAAATCTTTATTGTCTGTTTTCACAGAAGATAGCTGGATATTCCCATCTACTTTTGCATTTAATCTATCGTGGTATTACATGCCGCATAACCTCTGGAAAACTCCACTGTACACTCATGAAAGAATGAGAGTAAAAAGGCAAATCATGTATTTATTACCATTATGAAAATAATATTTGTGTAAAAATCATTTTTACCTTGTGAACCCTCTAAGAGGGTTTCAGAACCTTCTGGTATCCCCCAGACCATACTTTAAGAATGGCTGATTTAACGTATTGCAACTAGGTGGTATGAAGAGATTAATCATAACAAAAAGGTAATAATTTTGAGTACATATTGTATGTCAGGAACTATGTTGAGAGTTTTAGTATATGATTTTGTTTAATCCTTACTACAACTAAATATGAGAGCTAAATTGCCATCGATACTTCCATGTCGTAGGCTAAGAAGCTGAGGCAAAAAGAGGTCAAGCAACTTGATTATACTCTCCAAGGCATTTGTCTCTAGGGCTGGCCCTCTTGACCACTACTTACAGATGGTGCCTCTACGTTCTCATCTCATACCATCCTACAGAAAGATGGCCCACGTGCTGGATAACTGTAATGCTACCTCACCACTGGGCTCTACCATATCTGTATGGGCATGTAGGTGTGCTTATTTATCTAAAGAACCCAATCTTACATTCCATGGATAATGAAAAGGGAAGATTCAGAGGATGTTGGAAAACATTCTTTTAGGGTTTAGTGTATTACGTCACCCTTCGGATCGTAGGGTCAACCTCAGATGGAAGCACAGCAGTCTCTCTCCCCTTGGCCTCTCTGCTTTCTCCCTAGGATCCTGTTTGTAGGGATCCTGGCCCTGCTCTTTGTATCAGGCTAAGCCGATGAGAGCTGTTTGACCTGGAGTATTCATGCTGGAGGGCAGAAGTGAGCTATTGAGATTATCAGAGTTGAGCACTCCTGAGAGACGCAAACCTCTCTCCTGCTAATATTGAGCCACTTTCCTAGCAACTGCAATGCATCAAGCCTAATGTATTCTGGAAGGAAAATTTACTTTTAAGGTAACAAAGTTCAAAAGATAATTTATTTTAATGTTTGAAATGAGTTTTGCAAGCAATAATTTTATCTGTCATTTGTATTTCCAAGAAACTTACTTTTAGACCATCTTTTAAAAATATGCAGTTATTGCTTGTTTTTATGACCGTGAGTATATGGAAGGGGTGGAGATACATCTGCAAAAACTTTTCTGTGTGGATAGTAAAACATTGGTTTAGACCTCTCTCTTCTCCTCCTCCACCTCTAGTTTTAGTCACCTTGAAATAGCCTTCTAGTTTTAGTCACCTTGAAATAGTCCATTAACAAGTAATTCTCTGCTCCCTTCTAAAGCTGGTATTAGGCTACAATGTATCAGGTTTTCTGTTAGGATATTAACTTTTGGACTTTAAGAAGCATACTTCTATCTTTTTCTATCTCTCTTGCCCACAAATACGCACTTTACGGGGACAAGGAGAATGTTTTATTCATTTCTGTAATGCTCACGCCTAGCAGTGCCTGGCACGTAGTACTATATTCAATAAAAACATGTTGAATTGGCCCTAACAGAGATAGTTCTTACAATTCCTTTTTCCCCCTTCTTTTCTTTCTTCCTTCTTTCCTTCCTTTCCTCATACAATAAACACTCATTGAATTGTCTTATGAGCCAGACAACATGCTAGAGAACTACCAAGTTACATAGTTTTTCATGCCTGACTTCAAGAGGCCCACAGTGACCAAAACTGTGCAATTGAAAAGGTAGGTACTGTTCCTACCTTTTGGGTTTTCAAAGTAATTTGGGAAGATTAGATCAAGATAGTATCCTAAGCGTACACCTTTCTTGCGGCCAAAAATGCCAAAAAATGACAGAAGCAATATTTGAGAGTGAAAAATCAGTAACCGTGCTATAAGAAGAGTGCTAATAGCAAACCAGAAATCTTGAGGAATTCCTATTAAAACAAATAAACCCACAAACAAAAAACCAAACCAATTACATAAGATCAGGTCATAGGAGATATCTGGCAGAAAATATGGCCCAAAACATGCACAAAAGAATACTTATCCCAGGTAGGAAAATGCTGGGGAAAGCCAAGCTCAGAGTCAGTTGTTAAGGAGAAGGGAAGGTCCCCAGGCACACCTCAGGGTGTGTAATTGGCAGCCCCTGCTGCTGCTGCACAGCAGTCCCTCCCCCTTCTCTCTCCCACCTGTGCAGATTGTGGGCAGGAGCTGAGCCTGGCCATAGGCTAAAGTGAGAGGGCTCTGGAGCCAGAAGGGGCAGGATATTGCCCCAAGCAGTTACTCCTCTTTCCCCAGGAAGGCTGGGGAAAATAGGATACCAGTAGACCCTATCTTTCCCCCATAATCACTGAGGCTGGGTTAGAGTAAACACAGCAAGCAGGTGTACAGGGATTTTCAAAAAGATCAGCCCCCATTCTTGGAGTAATAGAATGAACAGAAGAAGAACTTAAAATAAGTAAAATTAATATCAGAGAATTCCAAGAGATTATTGCATCCATAAAAAATAAACAGCTAGAGATTTTGGAGATTAAATATTTGTCACAAAAGACTAAAATCCTCAATATATGAAGAGTTAATATAAATCAATAAAAACCCAATAATACAATAGGAAAATGGGCAAGAATAAGAGGATATAAATGGTTCTTAAATATTTGACAGTACACTCCACCCCACTCATGGTAAGAAAAATGGAAACTAAAAATACAATTAGATAACATTTTTGTCTGTAAAATAGTAAAGTTTGAATGCTTTGCTAACACACTGATTTGGTGAAAGTGTGAGAAGATAAATCCCCCTACATTGCTGGTGAGAGTAATATCAGTCCAGTCTGTATGAAGAACAGTTAAGACAGTTAGGCAATACATGTCAAGTTATAAAATGCCCTTGACTCCAGGAAGTTGGCTTACAGATATGCATATATAAAATGAAATTCTACTTGTATGTATGTAAAGATATCAATTGCAGATTTTTTTTTGATTAGCACAATATTGGAAACAATCAAAATATCTACCAGTAGGAAACTGGTTAAATGAATTATAGCAATCCATACAAGGAAAAACCATGTATTTAAAAGAGAGTATGATTCTACATTTGGGAATTTATCCTACAAATATTCTTGCATATAAGTGATGTACTTGCACAGATAAGACTTGCAAAGTGAATGAAGTAATATATGAAAGAGGCTATTTATTGAAACATTTCTTGTGATTGCCAAGAGTTAGAATTAAACCAAATGTCCATTAATAGACTGATTAAGTATGGTACATGCAAATGATGAAGTACCATTCCATTGTAAAAATTAATGTAAAAACTCTATGGGTAAGATACTGAAAGTTCTCTTCAGATAAATTGTTAAGTGAAAAGGCAAGTATATGTTATGCTATCTTTTGTGAATAAGGAGGAGAAAAATATGTGCATTTGTATTGTACTTACACAGAAAAACTCTGGAACATTGCAAGAAAATAGAAATAGGGGTTCCTGGTTTGGTGCTGGAAACTGGGCAAAAGGGGAATAAGAGCTAGAGAGTTTACACTGTATATCTTAGTTTTAAAAAAGGAGTAATATTAATATATCGCTTCTTCAATGAATATATTATCTCTTTAATTTTTAAAAAAAAGAAAATCAAGAAAAATTAGTGGAAAAATGAAATTGCTCCATATGTATTTATATTAAAAGATATAAAAAATATATTGCTAAGTAAAACAAAAGCAAACTAAATAAACATAACACAAAAGCAGAATAGCGTATGGAGTATGATACTATTGTGTTTAAAAAAAAAAGCCTGACTCCAAGGCTGCATACACACAAACTGTCTCTGGGAGGATACACAAGAAATTAGGACCAGCTGTTGTCTCTGGGGGAGTGAAATGGAAGGCTAGCAGACAGGGATGTAAGAGAGATTTATATTTGATGGTAACCCTTTTTGTACTTTCTGATTTTTTTTTCCTATGTGTGTGTATCACCAATTAAAAAAATAAAATACTTCTTTAAAATTGATATTACAATCAAAAACTCAATAGATGAAATGAGTAGCATCAGGAAAGTATGTTAAGGGATCTCATTTCTGATTGAATCTTCCCACTGACAGAAAATATACCTTCAATATATGTGTTGGAAATCTAAGGGTAACAACTGGAAAAATTGAAATGGAATGCATAACCTTCAAGCCATATAGAAAATCAATAGAACGATTCTTTCTATTCCCAAATTAGTACAATAATTCTAGTCTACCCTTAATCAACAGAACAAAAGGAGAATATGATGAAAAATACAATCAATGACAAAGTAAACAGAAAATATAAGTTATGATGGCAAGAAGAAATTCTAGTATATAAATAATCACAATAAATGTATTTCTACTGCTCAAAGACTCTCAGCTTGGGTTAAAAAAAAACCCAACTATATTTTATTTATAAGATATATCCAAAACAAATTACTTAGGTAAATTTAAAATCAAGGGCAAGAAATACATACCAGGTTAATGCTAACTAAAATAAAGTTTAAGTATTATTAAATTAACATAAGACAAAATAGGGTCCAAGAAAAAAGCATCAAAAAGGATAAAGAAGGGTATTTCACATTGAGGAATGGAAAAATCAACAATATACAACAGTCATGAACATTATGTATCTAACAACATAGCTTTGAAGTATATAAATCAAAAACAGTTAAAAGTACAAAGGAAAATGGTCAAGCTGCAATCACAGTGGGAGACAACTCCCTGGAAAATAACAGAACAATTAGACAAAAACAAGAAAGGAGCTAGAGTTGTAAATAACATTATTAACATGTTTAATATTTAACTTTACATCCAAAAAACAGTGAATATACTGTCTTGTCAAACACATATAACACAGAAAATTAACCATGTATTATTAGTCTGTAAAGATCTCAGCTAATTGCAGAAAGCTGAAATCAGACAGACCATATTCCCTGAGCACAAAGCAATAAAGTGAGAAACTGTTAAGAATAGGAAAAAAAAAAATAGCACAACTAACCACTTAGAACTTACAAACTATTCTTCAAAGTCAATTTAAAAAGTAGCAAAAAAATCTGACATTTCACTGGGATTGCAGGGTTGACTTCACTGGACTGGTACACTGTGAAGCCAAGGGGGTGGAAGCTTGTTGGAGACAGCTGTGGTTTCAGGGAGTATTAGCAAACTTAAACCTTCCTGTGCGCATTTACTCCAGTAAGGCTAAGTTGTGGGTAATGTCAGAGAGTAGGGCACTGAGAACTTGGAGCAGTTGCAGCCAAACACATGTTGAAATTAAATTGTTGAAATAATGAAAATGGTTTAGAGAATAGTTACAGAGATACAAATATGTCTCTATTTACATTTGGAGGAAAAAAATTAAAATCTTAGCCTTATTCTTATATGTCCTCCTCCCCAAAGGTAGGGAGAAGCACACACCCATTTTAGGAAATAATTTGAATGAAAGAAAAGTCTCTAGGTAAATAATGACAACTTACTATGATATCTTTTCCCTGATAAATGGCACTACCACATAACTGGAATATTCTTCAGAAATGCTAGAACAGGGACTCAGCAAAACAGTTCAACATTGCTTAATGAGAAAGCTGTAGATGAATGGCAGACCTGGATATCTGAGCAAAAAGTTCACCAGTGGCTAGCACATCTTTTGGAATCTTGGATCTGGAGGAATCCTTGTAAATAATTGTTCAGCATCATCACCATCATGCCCAGTTTTGCAGTGAGATAACCAGAATTTGGATTTTCTCTTTCCCAGACAGTAACAGTATTTCTTCTACATTTCCCATTCCTGCTTAATGTGTCCTTCAATTTTTTTTTATTCTGAACCATAACAGCCTAATGAATCAAAGATCTGTTAATTAAAATACTCTTGAGAAGTTTTATTGCTTAGTGGTATAAACCTTTAAAGTAAATCAGAAAATAATGTCACTATCTCTCAGATAATGTGTACTCTATAAACCCTGGAAATCAGGAAGACTGTATAACTGGCACCTTTCCTGAGTTCAGCCAGTCAGGGCCAATTAAGGGGATTCACCAGCGTTAATTTTTCAAGCAGTAAAGAACCTCATGATGTGAAAATGCATATGGCAAGCTACAGCAAAGAAAGCAGCTTTTTACTCAGTCTGATACTGCCCCAGGGTTGGGACATGACACTTGTAATCTTCCTTACTTATCTGATTACAAAGATTGATAAAGAAGACAGGAACATCTTTTAACTGCAGGGAAAATTTCAGCTCTTCAAGGAAGGAGCTAGTAACGTAATAGTTGTGAATGGACATGTACAAGTTTTGTTGTTTTTGTTGTTATTTAGTTTTTTCCTTCATTCCCTTCTCCCCAGGGCAACCCTGCTGCATCAGAGTGAATGGAGATGCATATAGAAGAAGGTGTTTTTCAACCTTCCATATATTTTAGTCTTGCAATGATATTAATTATAAGAAATTACCCTCTGTGATTTTATCACCTGCTGTTTTCCTATTAGATATAATGGAGGTACATATAAATATATATGGCTTAATATTAGTTAGTGACTCTTGCTGGAGATGATATCCAAAACCTGCATCTCTTTTTTCAGTTACTTCTTTGACCTCATCCTCTACCGCTCTGCTCTTTGCTCAGTCTGCTGCAGCCACATAGGCCTCCCTGGTGTGTCTCTGGGCCTTTGTGCTTGTGGTGTTGGAACACGCTTTCCCTAGGTACCCACATGGCTCGTTCCCCCAATACTTTCTCCTTTCAGCTCAGATCTCATCAGCAAGGTCTGCTCTTACACCCTTTATGTAGTAGCATACTTAATTCTTCTTATAACCTCTGCCCCCTTGCAAACTCTGTTCTACATAACCTATTAACTTTTTTCGTAGTACTGTTACCAAAACATATATTTATTTGTTTTTGCTTATTGTCTGTCTTCTTTTCCTAGAATGAAGCTTTGTGGGGCCATGGATTCTGCTTTGTTCTTGCAGTGGATCCTCAGTAAACATTTGCTGAATGAATGATAAAATGATTGAACAGATGAGTTATTGCACATAAAGAGGATTTCAAAATTACTTCCTTCTTTACTTCAGACTGAGACAGGACTCACTAACACATTTCCAGAACAGAATGCAAATATTTTCACGTTCAGCATCTCTTTCTATTATTTGCTTTTACATTTTTTCTATTACATTTTAGAGTCTTTGGGAGTTGGTGACCCTGTTGTATTTATTTCTATATCATTTCCTTCCATCCTCCACTCATTCTCTCAGTACTGGGTAGCACATAGTGGGCTCTCATACTTCCATTAAGCAGAACAAACGGACACAACCAGCATAGCTTTTTTTGTTGTCTGACCTAGTCAGGGAGTGTCACAGGACTGTGATATTAAATTTGAGATGGTAATGCTATATATACCATACATATTTTCAAGTATTAAAAAAAATCTGTTGAGTAGTTCGGGGTGTTTCTCTTCTTGCTCATAGAAATATCTAAATACATTTCATTTCCCAACCCCTGCTCCTTAGCCTCAGGCACTGTAGAGCTAGAGCTTCTGAGTCTTCTGCAAAAGAAAAGTTTCTGAATTATGTCAGCATTGAAAAGTTGGTGGGATCTGTGTTTAGCTTTCTTTAAAAAGCAATTCTGAGAGGCAACATTTCTTTGATGAGCCATTATGAGCCACCCTTTCTCAAGTGAGATTCTCTGAAGAAGTGTTTAAATGTTAGCCTCATTTTTGTAAACGTATGCACAGTAGCTCTTTCATAGAACGAGAATGATTTTCCTGGATCAAAGATTTGCTTGAAAATCGTTCTTTTATTAATGGTGAAGTGTCTATTTTGTTACAGTGAAATTCTAAGAACTCACTATAGAAATTAATAGATACATTTTTTAAAAACCCAAATGCATTGTGCTTCCTATGTAAAAATGATGCTTTGGACCTTGCATCAATGTCTTTGGCACTTTGAGCTGTTTTCTCAACAATGCTATTGAAGCCACCTGTGAAAGATGGCTGCCTGGGGCTGGGATGTAGGTGCTGGTCTTCCTAAAGAGTAGATGTATGTTTGAATTTAATTGCTAAAAGCTGGATGCATGCCTGGGAGACATTCAGGAAAACTGCTTCTTGCCACTTTCTAGTTATGCCTGTCATTTATTCTTTCTGGATTTCATCTCTACAGAAAAAGTGTTTTAAAAATTCCAAGATTCTAAATAGTTAGACATCTAAGTGTTTTGGGGTTTCAGACTCCCCAAAGCAACTTTATCAATCATATCCATAAATTTCCAACTTTCAATATGCCCTAACTAGAAGATTAAATGATAGTTTTGTAATGATGAAAGTAATTACCTTAAGAGTATGCATAGGCTGTCCCATAATATATGTCAGTTTACTGAAAGCGACTATGTATTTGACTTGTTTGCTTTTACTCTAAAGAATGGCTATAATAACCTGTTGGATCATGCAGCAAAGAGCAACTGTAACAGGATCCTCTTCCTGTTGACAGAAGGTCAATGTGGCTGTTCTTGCTGTGCTGACTGACATCTCTGTTCTGAGTAATAATTAGGTATCTTTATACCTTTGCTTGCTTCATCAGAAACATTCATTATTGACTGAGGCAGAAGAAGTGGAGGCCACACCTGAAGGTTGGGGACATGTTTCCAGGGACATTATTGGACTATCAACAATTTTGCCATCTGTTCCTCATCATTTACAACAGTTCTCATCTGTTTGTTTGCTTGTTTTTAAAGGGGAATGAGCAACTCAAGGACCACATTATTTTTTCAGAGCCTTGGATTTTTATTTTCTAAGGCCGTCTTAGACTGCCCTTGTACAAAGGCTGTGAGTGAATTCAACTTTTCAGAAATGCAAAATGCAGTTTGGGGTCTATTTCATGTCTTAAGTCACTTGGCTCAATTTATCTCCCTACCCCAACATGTCAATATCTATACAGTTATTTTTGTAAACTTACCCTTATAAAAGTACATAATGAAACTGATACCATAATGTCTCATCAGTAAATCTCTAAGGTGGTGATAAGGACCTTTAATGATCCACTAAACATGCCAGGTACCAGATGAATCCAGGAACGTGATACCTAACTGTACTCAGTTACCCAGGACAGAAACCTGGCTATCATCCTTGACACATTCCTCTCCTGTACTCCCCACAACCCAATAATCCCCAAGTCCTGTTGGCTTGTCCTCCTGCACATGCATTGAAGTGACTCTCATCATCTCTATGTCAATTATTATAGTCATCATTTGGGTCTTAACCCCTACTCTCATAGTCTCAGTGCCCTTTCAGTTAATCTTCCAAACTAAATTAAAAACTAAACTTTCTAGAGTGCAAAACAGTTTCTGTCATTGTACTATTTAAAGTCTCTACATAGATTGTGATCACCATCAGAGAATAGTTCCTGGCACATAATAGGTGCTCAGTACACACTTGTTAAATGAAAAAAAGAATCCTTTAAGAGAAAGCCCAGGATTCTTAGCATGACCAATAAAACTACTACTTCTATACTATGTATTCCACCTATGGTATACAAGGGGGTTTTTAGGTAGTTCACCAACAGATATATCTACTTTAGTGTTTATGTATTTATTTTTTATGAGTTGCTATCTGTTATTGACAAAGGTTGCTGATTTTCCATTTATAGAGATGTAATAAAATGTACTTTTTACATAAACATCTTAGGTTATGATAGCAACTTCACTTAAAGAAAGAATATTAAATAAAGGGCAAAAAAGGTGAAATGGGGCCAAGGCCAATATTGAGAAGCCAGCACAGTAATCATAGCCCCCTTCCACTGAGTTGTAATTATTTGCTCACATATTTGTCTTCCCTACTAGACCATGAGTTCCCTTTCACAAGGTGGCCATGTGGGAAAAGAAAACTATTCTCTGAGTGAATGAAATCAAGCAAATTCAATTTGGATAATGCCAGGACAAGAGCCTAGGATAATGATAGTATTTAGACAAAATGGCAATGTCAATAAAGACAGCGTCTTCAATATCCAACCTTTGAAGTATTTCAGTGGACTATTTAGACATGCTTTTTCGAAACTGGTTCAAAACAAGTTTTTTAGGCAGTATATACAAAATACCAAATGGTTTCAGTGGAAAGTGAACAATTCAAATATTTGAATGGTTAGCTTTCACACTATATACTAAACACCCAAATCATAGAAACCATTTAGAAGATTGAATCTTTAGCTTATACCATAGTTTTCCTCTTTTAATCTCTATTTGTGATAAGCATATATGGTTGGTTCTTTTTAACTAAAAATTGTTCTATGAAATAGTAGTTCTGAATTCTACAAAGTAGATTAAAAGTGAAAACACAAGATGCAGACAAGATGTTTTTCAAAGTGCTTTTGCTTGTGGATTTCATTTGCTTTCACTGCTGGTTTTTTCCCTTCTCCAAATTCATATAGACTTGCAGGGTACAAGAGCTCAAGGGATCTTGCTGATAGTCTGATGTTCTCATTTGGTCAGTAAAAACACTGGTGTGAGAGAAGTTAACATGCCTGTGCTTGAACTGACCTCCTTCCTTAAGTGGGTAGTCTCTGTTTGCCTTATTAAATGAGCTGAATGAAGACAGGTATATATAGAGCTCTGAACATTTTTTCCCTTAATGGTCCATTTCTGTAAACAGGTTACTTTCCAGTATTTCTTCAGCATATCACCATGCTATGATGATGGTATGCCACTATAAAACTCTTCTAGTTGCAGAATTTACCAAAAAGTAGGTCTTTCTAGCAACTTTACCATAGGCATTGAATCAGTGAATCAGTGAAGTAAGAGGCAGAAATTTGCTGTCAAAAGAGGGTCTTACCTACTAGAGAATGGACTTGAGGATATGGGGAGGGGGAAGGGTAAGCTGGGACAGAGTGAGAGAGTGGCATGGACATATATACACTACCAAACGTAAAATAGATAGCTAGTGGGAAGCAGCCGCATAGCACAGGGAGATCAGCTCAGTGCTTTGTGACCACCTAGAGGGGTGGAATAGGGAGGGAGGGAGGGAGGGAGATGCAAGAGGGAAGAGAGGGGGCTTCCCTGGTGGCGCAGTGGTTGAGAGTCCGCCTGCCGATACAGGGGACACGGGTTCGTGCCCCAGTCCGGGAAGGTCCGGGAAGATCCCACATGCCGCGGAGCGGCTGGGCCCGTGAGCCATGGCCGCTGAGCCTGCGCGTCTGGAGCCTGTGCTCCGCAACAGGAGAGGCCACAACAGTGAGAGGCCCGTGTACCGAAAAAAAAAAAAAAAAAAAGAGGGAAGAGATATGGGGATATATGTGTATGTATAGCTGATTCGCTTTGCTATAAAGCAGAAACTAACACACCATTGTAAAGCAATTATACTCCAATAAAGATGTTTAAAAAAGGGGGGGGGGTCTTAATGGACAACTCCATCAATTTCTATAAGGTGCTAGGAAGAAACCTAATACAGTTCTTGTTGAATAAATATAAGAATTATTACTTTCTTAAAAGAGTCAAGTGATTTGGAAATACAATTCACTCTCTGATCTGGTAGGAAAACTGCTCTCAGGAATATTTCATGGTTTAGGTTAAGACATTTATTTCCATAAAGAATTTCAGTTGACATATTTTAAATACAGTATCACTGAAGTGAGTTCAAGGTCCCAGAAGTGTTTTTGAGAAGTGGACAACAGTGTATTTATCTAGAACTCTTCCTAACTGGGTAACTTGGACCATGATGTAGAACTGGGTGTTTTACTGGGGGCCTGTTAAGCAGCTGCTCACGGCTTTCTTGGTTTACTCTGCTTTTCCATCTGTTTTACCTGTTTCTATTTCTGAATAATTTATTTTGCCATCTGCATAAACAGAACACCTGGCTGAAGGCTAACTCTTACACCTAAATAATTTAGAGAATATAACCTCTTTAGTCTTTATTGGATAATGTAATGACTTTCAAGAACAAAGCCCTTAAATAAATAACTCTTAGGTACATTCCTAGTGTTTTAATGATTACACTAACAGTTTAAAAGGTTCATATTAATCTATTTTTTAGATTTAAAATTGCCTCAAAATTTTGTTTTTATTGTTTTCGTTAAGATATCAATGCTAGCAGTTGTTTTGGCTTTTATGTTTCTTGCTGGTGTGTTTTCTATGTCTTCATTTACAAGAATCATTGTTTGTAGATGATTATGACTTTATTATATCCTAACTAAAAAGCTGCTCAACTTTTGACTGCCTGTGAGAAATAGCAGTAAATTCATGTGCTTTTTACAGCTTAGTTCAGTAAATGCTTAGTTCTCTATTAGCAGATACACATGGCATTACATAAGAAACATTTCATCCTGGATGATTTCTACTTTTGCTGAGGTTATCTTGGTGAAGCAATTATTTTAAGTGTTTTTTCACTGTGAAAGGAAACTAAATTGTGGCACAAATTTGTGAACTGAAGGCAGGCACTCAAGTTGAACTTCTACAGATCAATTTATTAATAAATAATCTTATGAACTCTCAGTCATTCTAATTTCAGTTGACAACAAGAATGAAAGTATCATATCAAATCTCTTCTTAGCTGCTTGCTAGCTGAGTGACCTTAGGTGATTTACCCAAACTTTCTGGGCCTTGGTTTCTTCATTTGTTAAACAGTGATAATAATACTTATCCTATAGGCTTTTGTTAAAGTGCAGCATGTATAGCATTTAGGTATTGAATAAATGATACCTCTATTTATTATTCAAGTTGAATAAATATTTAAGAATGGGTTATTCTGAATATCTTAGGTAAATAAGATTTAAATCGTTTTTTAAAATTAATAATTTTGACAAAATTCTAAAGTGTTTTACACCATTCCTTTAATTTTTATTCAGAATATACTGAACGTAAGTTTGATTAAAAAAGTATGGTTATCAATGTAAACAATAACTGTACTCTATATGCTATTTACTACCTGTATAGAATAATTCAGCAATATTCACAGGCTAGTTAAGATACAGATTACTGTTTTTCCTGCTGTTACTGGCCCTGGATAATTTTCCCTTTTGAGGTTTTAGGTTTACTTTTTTAAATTTTATATCTTCTCCCTGGCTAACAGCTGTCTTTTCTTGCTGTAGCTTATAGGTTTGCCTGTAGCAGTTCCTCTCTCATTTTAATTTTCTGCTTATAATCTATTACAGGTTTGGAACACAAAGTTCTAAGGGATGGGTTTTCTTATGTGTATGTTTTAGAAGAATTTTGAGACATTTTGTTATTCATTGCCCAGTGGTTGTCAATTTGTGCTAGATAGTTTATTTCTGAATACTCAGAATGTATTGGCTTGAAAATTTACTATTCCACAGAGGCACTAAATTGTTTATTATATAAAGATATGGTTATTATATCAACTAGGAAAGAGAAATAGTGAATTCTCATTTAACCAAATTTTAAACACTTTTATAATTCAGATAACTAGAATAAGGCTAACAAAATCACAAGTCAAGAAGAAAGTTTAAGTTATGTTTGATACAGTTTTTTTATTGTATCTGAATTTATAGTATTCATATTTTTTGAAAAATGTTCATATTCATTGTGGAATTCCTACTATGAGGCAGGCAATGTGTGATGTGATGAAAATACCAAAGGAATAAAAGATGTTTTGTATCTTTAAAACGTCAGCCTGGTGATGGCAGGATTGGGAGGAGGGAGGGCAGAGAGATAAACAAACAAAGTGTAGTATGAACTAGATACAAGTATGTGCATAACATAATTGAGGGCACAAAGGCAAGAATGATTCATTCTCCATTGTGGGGCCCGAGGAAGGAGGAGCACAGATGTAGAAATAGGCTTCCAGAGGACGTGAGATGTGCCTTAAATAATAATTTACTGTTCTTAAGTCCATCAGTCTGTAAATTGTATGTACAGACTGATGTGGTAAATTTAGAGGTTGAAGTGGTAGCTTAAACCATAGTTCATATAGCAAAAGTAACAACAAATAATTGCTATGGCTGGAAGGTAGGGTGTGTGTGTTGGGAATGGAGTAGTAGACAGATGAGACCATAAAGGTGGATCTATCATGAAGGACCAAAGCTGTGCCTAGAAGTTTTCATTTTATTCTGAAGCAGTGGGAGTCATGAAAGGCTTTAATCAGGCAACTAATATGATCAGATTTTCACTTTCCAAAGATGCTTCTGATGTAGTGTGTGAATGGAATGAAGCAAAAATAGAAGCAGAATGACAGATAATGGAGCTACGGCAGTAGTCCAAGAAAGGAATCATGCATCTTGAACTCAGGAAGTGAGAATAGAAGGATGGGTGGATTTGAGAGGTATTTAGGAGGTAGGAATCAACAGGACTTAAGGACTGATTAGATTTCGGAGGGTAAATGGGGATGGAACTTGTGAGGGAACCTCAGAGATGTAGAGTTAAGGACAACTCCCAGGTTCATGGCTGGAGTGACTGGGGGGCTGTGATACCTTTGACTGTGATGGAAAATAGAGGAGAACAAACTTTTTTTTTTTTAACATCTTTATTGGAGTATACTTGCTTTACAATGTTATGTTAGTTTCTGCTGTATAACAAAGTGAATCAGCTATATGTATACCTATATCCCCATATCCCCTCCCTCTTGCGTCTCCCTCCCACCCTCCCTATCCCACCCCTGTAGGTGGTCACAAAGCACCAAGCTGATCTTCCCATGCAATGCAGCTGCTTCCCACTAGCTATCTATTTTACATTTGGTAGTGTATATATGTCCATGCCACTCTCTCACTTCGTCCCAGCTTACCCTTCCCCCTCCCCATGTCCTCAAGTCCATTCTCTACATCTACGTCTTTATTCCTGTCCTGCCCCTAGGTTCATCAGAACCATATATTTTTTTTAGATTCCATATATATGTGTTAGCATACGGTATTTATTTTTCTCTTTCTGACTTACTTCACTCTGTATGACAGACTCTATGTCCATCCACTAGAGGAGAACAAACTTTACAATACATTCAGTTTGGGAGATACAGAATTTGAGACACTTGTGGTCTAATTGGGTGCCTAATGCAGTATGCAGCTAGTATACCAGTTGGATAAACAGATGTGTATTACATTATGAAAGATCAGTGTTAAAATATATAGCTAACCAATAGCAAGATTCATCTAGTCAGTATTAGGAGCTAATCATACAGTGAAATAGGCAAGGGAAGAATGAGTGGAGATACCATACAGAAGAATTCCAGGGGATTTCTTGTTCAAATAGTTCAACTCCCAAGTCTTTATGGAAGAAGATGGCACTTGAGGTATTTTTTGCTACCTAGATGTGGTTCTGAACTTCTTGAGGCTGCCACAGGAAAATAATGAAAAGGCAAGGGTATATCTTGAAAACAATCAAAGATGTTCTGGTTGGCTGTTCAAAAGAAGAGTCCATGCAGAATATGTGGTAATGCTGATACTGCAGCCCCAGCATGATAGATGTATATCTATATGTATATCCATATCCATATTTATATAGATATGCATGCATATATAGATATACAGAAATGGGTAGGTGGACATATGTGAAAAAAGCACTATGATGTAGGGATGATTTTAAAAGATATTCGCAGTGAAAGTCTCCAGAAGGGTAATATCAGAAAGGGAATAAAAAGTAAAATCCTCATAAAAGGATAAAAATTATAAAGATTAAGAGTCGGGGCTTCCCTGGTGGTGCAGTGGTTGAGAGTCCGCCTGCCGATACAGGGGACATGGGTTCGTGCCCTGGTCCGGGAAGATCCCACGTGCTGCGGAGCGGCTGGGCCCGTGAGCCATGGCCACTGAGCCTGCGCGTCCGGAGCCCATGCTCTGCAACGGGAGAAGCCACAGCAGTGAGAGAGGCCTGCGTACCGAAAAAAAAAAAAAAAAAAAAAAAAAAAGATTAGGAGTCCAAGTGAAGTCACAGGGATGAACAAGTCAAGGCAGAAAGCAGATTTCCTAATTGAATCTTTCCATGGGCAATCTGAAGTGTTAAAAAGAGTAAGGAAAAAGGAGAAGGAATGGACACATCTGGGTATAACTGATACATAATGCTAGGGTGAAAACTTGGGTTTCTTCCACTAGTCTTGTTATTTTAAGTATTAAAAATCTCCTCTAAAGAAAAACAGAATCATTGAGCAGGTGTCCAGCACACATGGCAGCATGTTTCACTGGCTTATTGATCTATGACACAAAACTGTCATGTGGAATTTGTGCCTTTGACACATGTGTGTGTTTTACACACACTGCTCCTGAATGCTTGTCTATAGTTCTTATTAATAACAACCTTTTAGCTTTGGAGGACTCAAAGGAAGGTGGCTTCCTTGAGGGGAAAGACAAATATCTCCACTCTTCCCCTTATCAATCCTCTGGCTCTTGCTGTCACTGAGGATCGTCAGCTCAAGATGTAACACCAGACTTCCCTTTAGGTGATGGGTCTTTGAACATATATTTCCAGATGAGCCAGGGAGGTCTACCCAAGAATGCAAGGTGGCTGAAAGAAAACTGGAGAAGCGATTTTCTTTCTCATCTTGTCTGAGCTGTCTTACTGCAGCCAGTGTCATGCCACACCAGAGGATAAGGATTGGAAGAAGAGAGAAGACAGAGATGCAGGCAGATTGCCTTCACTCACCTTCATGGATCTGTGGAGAGGTGCTATCATCTCTCTGTGGGTAGATAACAGACCATTTTCCTCTTTTGTGACAGAGGAGGAGATTGGCTAGATATTCTACCATCATGAAATTAGCTTTTTTTTAAATTTAATTTTTATTTTATATTGGAGTATAGTTGATTTTCAATGCTGTGTTAGTTTCAGGTGTACAGCAAAGTGATGCAGTTATACATATACATATATCCATTCTTTTTCAGATTCTTTTCCCATATAGGTTATTACGGAATATTGAGTGGAGTTCCCTGTGCTGTACAGTAGGTCCTTGTTGATTATCTATTTTATATATAGCAGTGTGTATATGTTAATCCCACACTCCTAATTTATCCCTCCCCCACCTTTGGTAACCATAAGTTTGTTTTCAAAGTCTGTGAGTCTGTTTCTGTTTTATAAATAAGTTCATTTGTATCATTTTTTTTTAGATTCCACATATAAGTGATATCATATGATATTTGTCTTGCTGCGTCTGACTGACTTAACTTAGTATGATAATCTCTAGGTCCACCCAAGTTGCTACAAATGACATTATTTCATTATTTTTTACGGCTGAGTAATATTCCATTGCGTATGTGTACCACATCTTCTTTATCTATTCCTCTGTTGATGGACATTCAGGTTGCTTCCATGTCTTGGCTATTGTAAATAGTGCTACAATGAACATTGGGGGGCAAATTATGGTTTTCTCCAGATATATGCCCAGGGATTGCTGGGTCATATGGTAGCTTTATTTTTAGTTTTTTAAGGAACCTCCGTACTGTTCTCTATCTTGGCTGTACCAATTTATATTCTCATCAATGGTGTAGGAGGGTTCCCTTTTCTCCGCACCCTCTCCAGTATTTATTGTTTGTAGATTTTTTGATGATGACCGTTCTTACTGGTGTGAGGGGTGCCATTGTCTCTCTGTGGGCCAATAGCAGCCCATTTTCCCCTTTGTGACAGAGGAGGAGAGTGGCTAAGTATCCTACCATCCTGAAATTAGCTTTTAATTGAATTAGTAGTTGGAACCAAAACTGCTCATGGGTCTTGTGGTCATTGAGAGGTCTGTTAAGTCCTCTAGTTTATGTCATCTCTTTGGCATTTATCATTGCCTACCATGTACAGTTTTAATCCATTCTGTTATGTATAGGAACTGTCATTGAGATCTTTAGGCCCTAAAGTGTCTAAAACAATGCCTTGCACATAACAAAAGCTCAATAAATATTTATTAAATGAGTGCATGAGTGAAGGATAAAGGCATATCTAATTATGAATGGCAGGATAATTTTGTGATGGCTGGAGGTCTATTTGATATTTATCTTTTCAATCAAATTTTTATCATTAAAATGATTTTTTATGTCTTTGTTAACTTCAGTGATTCCCTTGATGTTCCATATTAGAAATACAACAAATAATGACAAAGACATAATTTTACCTCACAGTGTCAATATTTAGGTTAGTCTCTTACATTTTAAAGGGGATGCTCCAAATCTTTTGCAAATTCCCCTCATTCTAAAGGAAAAATGGCTACTACAAAGTGATGTAGTCTTGTATTCTTCCACGCCTACTTTATTAACTGTATGACACATTTTATTTTCTTCTAGGATATTAATTATACATATTCACCTTTCCTTTTGTATTTAAAAGCCAAGGGTCAGGAACTTGAAAGGAAACACTTTATTACAATTACAGAATAGTGAGAAAATGCAATGGTAGAGACTAAAATCTATCATGGTATTTTGGCTTCCTGCCTTCCTTTAATTTTACAATGGGGGGAAAATCAAGGTGAGACTTGATTCCCTTTAGGAGTCCCTTTCCTGTGTGCTCTGTGTCTAGCCAAGAGAGAGACTGACAGAATGATAACACTCAATGCCAGGCTCCCTTGCCCACTCAAAGACCCTCCCTCAGGTATCAGTTGCTTGGCTGAGCTTTGAGGTCAACTAGACACCTCCCCTGAGACTCACCTGGCCTGAGGGATAGAGCAACCAGAAAACCCTCTCATGGAGGGCAGCTGTTATCTGAGCTAGGATCAAAGTCCCCCTCTGTACTCCAGAAAAACATCTTCCAAACTGGGTCTCTTTTTCCACTATTCGAATGAATGTTGAATGAGTCCCCAGGGACAACAGTTGCTTTGCTTAGGAACAAGCTGTCAGAAATACTGTGCAATAAAAGTTCACCTCCTTTGAAAATCCTTTATGTTTGAGCATTTTTATTCATTGCCTCAAGGCCCATCAGAAGTTAATCGAGAAATTAGGCAACAGGGAAATGTAGTGATTAATTTTTTGACCCTTTTCATTTGTGCTTCGAGTTTTGTTTTTCCTGAAGTATGACACTGCTTCACGCTGGAGTATTCACAGTATCCATGAAAGGCACTATGAGTATAAAAAGACATTGCTCAAACATTCAGTTATATATTTGGAAGCATTAAAGATAAGAAGTAACTTTCTTATTGATCAGATCTGGGTTGCAAAGTGATGAAGTTTCTTTTGCCTTATAACAAATCTTTTAGACCAGTCAATAATGGCGACCTTAAACTAGGTGACATGCACGTTCTTAATGGAAGTATGGTAGTCCAGAAAGTGCTGACCAGAGGGTCAGAATGAATCATTCATTTAGCAATTCCAGATTCACAGAGACTCAAATATATCCAACGTGTTGCTTCAGTTTATTGCAAAACAAATAAACAGCCCTGGAGTGTAAACATCAAGATCTGGGACAATGTATCATTTACTGTATATTTCTAGCAACTACCACAGGCTTGGAACACAGTAGAGGTAACATGAAGATCTCTTGAGATGAACTAGATTGAGCATAGCTTTGATTATGTTGTTAGAATTAGAGAACCAGTGAACTGAACTAGGGGTAAAAATGTTGTAAGGACAAAATATATACCTGGGCCAAGCAGAGAGAAAGAGCATTTGGAAGTACACTTTTTAGATGATGCACTTGGAATATGTCCAGTCTTTTCAGCATGAATATAATTTTGCTGACGTTGTAGTTATAGCCAGTTTTATTTGGTACATTTCAGGTTGCCAGTTTAAATTGATGTTTTTGGTAGCACTACCAGTGAGTAGGTGGGTGGGTCAGATATTTTAGTCATGGCACACACTATTGTACAGCCATCTGTTAAATTGAATGGATTATTTTGTTTATCAAGTTTCTTTGAATAGCAATTTCAGTTTTGTATCTTATTTCCTTCTTTGATGAGGGTATTGCCAGCAGATGCAAGCTACATATTGGCTTGAGTTTCTTGCAGTTCCCTGGCTAGCTTTTTTTTTTTTTTTTGCTGAGTTTTTTTCTTTTTCTTAGTACTTTTCTTCTCAACAAATGTGTCATTCTAAAGAAATTCAGCATTTTGAACATAATCTCCTAAAATTAACAGCCTCACAAATTCTTTTAAGAAACATTTCTTATGTTTCCAAGGTCATTACCAATAATACCACAATTTTCTTTTTTTTTTTCCTTTTTTTGTCTTTATTTCTTGGTGGTTCCCCTCCCCCAACCCCTTATAAATAGCTAGTTCTTTTTAAATAACAAATGCTTTGAGACAACCCACTCTGGACTAGAGTTTGTGTCAGTAGACCAGAACACAAAACATCAGTATTAACGATTGAATCTGAATAACCTGGGAGTCAGATAAATCCAAAGAAGTATTATGGTAATCCTTGGCATTGTAGGGAACCAGGCACCTCTTGTCAAGACTACAAATCTGATGATGATGATAGTTAACACTTAACCAGCACTTGCTATGTGTCAAGTGTCATTCAGAATATCCATCTATCTATCTATCATCTATCTAGCCACTTAAATCTCTCAACAAAACTGCAAGGTAAGTATTATTCCCATTTCACATCTGAGAAAAGTGAGGTTACAGTTACTTTAAGTATAGCCCCCAAATTCAGAGTAAATGGCAGTCAGGTTTCAAACCTAGGCAGGGTAGCTCAAAATTTTTCACTTTTAACTCTATGCTATATTGCATGTATTACACAATAAAGGAGGGAGACAGTAGTACAGACATACTGTTGCTATAGTCCTGGACTTTAAGTTGCTCGGACTAGTGGAAGATCAGAATTGGAAACAGGTTAATTTAATACAAAGAGAATATAGAGGAAGGCTATGTGGTGATGGAGACTGCTTGAGGAAAGATCTCTGGAGATAGAAACCTGGCGAGCTGAGGGCTGAGTAGAAGCCCAGCAGGTGATTTCCAGGAGGGAGGAAGAACATGATTGGAGGCAGAAAGTCAGGACACCATAGTGTGGATGTGAGGAGAGTAGTCCTCACATGTGGTATCACTGGAATATAAAGTGGGAATCTGGATGATGGCAGAAGATGAACGTAGAGAGGTAGGCAGGAGTTTAGTGGGAGGTACTTGATGATAGGTTGTCTCCAAGGTCAAGACAAGAGTGTTTAATATGGCCTGCCCTTGGCAATATGGAAAACACAAGGCTGTCAGCACCTGCTTCTCCCTCTTGTCTGCTGCCAGAGGGAAGACACAGCATGTGGAACTTGTGACCAGATGCTCACTGTTCAAAGCTGTCCTCCCCATCCTCGTTCCACCTCAGAGCTTGGTCCCTGATGCAGGGCTGTGCAGTGGGAGGGGAATGGCTGGCTCCTTTGTCTAAACTCCACATCAACATTTCACTTCTGACCGCACCACCCTCCTTTTGGAATACAGTCTTGAGACTGCATGTTGGTAATCTCCCTGCTTAATGACGCTGAACCTTGAGTAAAGTTCATTTCTCCTTTTTTTTTGCTGGTGAAAAATCACTGTGATTATGTTGGATGAACATACACTCACTGGCCTGGTAGTTTGACTGAACTGGAAAATCAGCAAGAGTTAGCAATCTTGAGGAAGAAGCAAAAGGCTGAAGAATAAGAACAGGAGGGAGAGGTTTAAAAGACATTTTAAATGTGAGACACTGGCAAAAGCAAGATAGGGCAGTACTAAAAACAGATGATGGGACTTTAATATAGTTTAATAATGCCTTGTAGAGTTCCAAGTACTGAGTTATTGTGGTTCCAAGAGGTTTTTCTTACCTTTACTTATGGCACTTAATATCCCGTTCCACTGTAATTAACACGTCTCTGTCACTAGACTGTGAGATCCTCAAGTCTGATCTTATTCCTCTTTCCATATCGCCAACAATTATCATAGTGCTTGGCACAAAGTTATTACTCAATAAATGAGTGTTAAATAAAAAAACTAGTGGAGAGGTGCAGAGAGATGTGGGCCTCATTTGTGTAGGTTGGGGGTTGTGCAGAGAGAAACAGAGGGTTTAGGACAGAGGAAATATACAAAACAATCAAAATGATGCAGAAACAGATAAAGAATTAGATTTTATAGCCTCTGGTTGGTTTATCTTTATCTCTCTCTAAAATAAACATTTTTAGACTTTATTTTGGGGGGCAGTTTTAAGTTTACAGAAAAATTAAGCAGAAAGTACTGAGAGTTCCCATATACTCCCTCTCTGCCTTCCTCAGTTTCCCCTGTTAGTAATGTGTTGCTGTGGTACATTTGTTATAACTTATGAACCAATATTGATACATTATTATTAACTAAAGTCCATAGTTTACATTGGGATGCACTCTTTGTGTTGTGCAGTTTTATGGGTTTTGTCAGAAACATAACGTCACGTATCCAACAGTACAGTATCATAGAGAATAGTTTCACTGTCCTAAAAATCCCCTGTGCTCCACCTATTCATCCCTTCCCCTTTCCCCTAAACCCTGGAAACCATTGATTTTTTTAAACTGTTCCTATAGTTTTGCCTTTTCCAGAATGTCATATGGTTGGGATCATACAGTATGTAGCCTTCTCACACTGGCTTCCTGTACTTAGCAATGTGCATTTAAGATTCCCCCATGTCTTTTCATTGCTTGACAGTTCACTTCTTTATATTGCTGAATAATATTCTAATATATGGAAATACCATGGGTTGTTTATTCAGTCACCTATTAAAGGACATGTATGTTGCTTCCAGGTTTGGGCAATTATGAATAAAACTGCTATAAACATCCATGTGCAGGTTTTGGTGTGAATGTAAGTTTTCTACTCATTTGGGTGAATATCTAGGCGTGTGATTGCTGGATCATATGTTAAGACTAGGTTTAGCTTTGTAAGAAACTGCCAAACTGTCTTCCGAAGTGGCTATACCTGTTGCTCCACATCCTCACCAGTATTCAATGATGTCACTGTTTTGGATTTTCTCCATTCTGATAGGTATGTGGTAGTATCTTGTTGTGTTTTAATTTGCAGTTCCCTCATGGCGTATGATGTGGAGCATCTTTTCCCATGCTTACTTGCCTTCTGTGTATCATTGTTGGTAAGGTGTTTGTTCATATCTTTTGCCCATGTTTTATTGGATTGTTTGTTTTCTTATTGATGAGTTTTAAGAGTTCTTTGTATATTTTGGATACAAGTCCTTTATCAGCTATGTGTTTTGTAAATATTTTCTCCCAGCCTGTGCCTTGTCTTTTCATTCTTTTAACAGTGTCTTTTGCAGAGTAGAAGTTTTTAATTTTAATGAAGTACAGCTTACCAATTTTTTTCTTTCATCAATTGTGCTTTTTGTATTGTACCAGAAAATTCATTGCCATACCCAAAGTCACCTAGATTTTCTCTTATGTTATCTTCTAGAAATTTTATACTTTTGTATTTTATATTTAGGTCTATTATTCATTTTGAGTTAATTTTTGTGAAAGGTGTGAGGTCAGTGTCTAGATTCATTTTAAACTAACCTATTTGGTTGTTCTTTTGTTTGTTTTATTGTCCTTGTAATATTGGTTCTGTTTTTTGGTGCAAGCCTATTCCTCCCTGATTGAGTAAGTCTGTTTGTTTCTAAAATATGATATGATCTTCAACAGGCTAATATATTTTATTAGCCTCATCATTTTACTTCCCAAAGGCTCTGTCATGAAATGTGTCTGTTAGAGTAATACACTTAATCTCTTTTTTTCTTGCATTTTCTAAGATGTAAAAACGGGGGCAATCTTAAATATTGGACAGGTAGTGAAAGGATTAAATACCAGAGCTTAAGGGATGAGAATTATATTTACTGAACACTTACTATATTTTGGGCACAGTTCTAAGAATTTAAACATATCTCATCTAGTTCTTAAAGTTGTCTCTTGGAAGTGTTTATTCCCATTTTGTCAGTGACGAAGCACAAAGCTCAGAGAAATTCCAAAAAGAGGAACTAGAATTTGAAACCAGATTTGACCAACACCAAAGTGTCTGCTCACTTTTTATTTGCCCATACCATTTTCCTCTCAGGGACTCAGAAGGAAAGCTTGGAAAGAACTCATCTTTCCTTGAGCTGAAACTTAGAAGGTTTTGGAGGTTGTGTTAGATTTTTGTCAAAAGAAGGGAGAGGAATAAGACAGAAAAGAAATTATTGTAATGGACCTCACAAATATTCATTCATTCATGCATTCAAACAGCATTTACTGAGCAGCCACTATGAGTTAGGCATGAGCAGCCACTGTGAGCATTTAGTGAGGAGAAAGTGACTGTGGTCTAGGGCTTGGGGCGGGGGGCGCTGGACTCAGGACACTGTCCTCACCTACCTCCAGCAGAGGCTCTGCTTCATCCTATGGAAGTAATGTCAATCCTTAGTGCAGAGTTGAAGAACCCCAGACTGGAAAATGCCTGAGCCTTTGCCACCATAGAAGCAGATTTCCAATAGGTAGTGAAGATGAGCACAGACCCCTATGCCTAGGGCAGGTGATCGCAAGAAGCCTGGGTTCCCCCCTTCCCCCACTTTTTTTTTTTTTTTTTGGTTTATTTTTGGCTGTGTTAGTCTGTTTCACATCAGAATTTTTCTACTTTCCGTTCTTCTGGGTACCACACAGAGGACTGCTTATTTGTCAAATGGATACAGGTCTGTGTTGGTTAATTTTATGGGTCAATTTGGCTGGACTAAGGGATGCCCAGATAGCTGACCAAACATTATATCTGGGTGTGTCTGGGAGGATGTTTACCAAAGAGATTAGCATTTGAATTGGGAGACTGAGTAAAGATTTGAATTGGGAGACTGAGTAAAGAGGATCGTCCCCACCAATGCAGGTGGGCATCTTCCAATCCACTGAGTGCCTGAACAGAACAAAAAGGCAGAGAGTGGGAGAATTTCCTCTCTGCTTGAGCTGGAGCATCTATCCTCTCTCTGGCCCTTGATCTTTGATGCTCCTGGTGCTCAGGCCTTTGTACTCAGACTGAATTATGCCACTGGCTTTTCAGATTCTCCAGCTTGCAAATGGCAGATCATGGAACTTCTCAGCCTCTATAATTGCATGAGCCAATTCCTATAATAATTTATATACGTGTATGTGTGTGTGTGTGTATCATTGATTTCAGGAAATGCCCTAATGCCAGATAGATAGATTTTTTTTTTTGTAGGGTTTCCTCCTGCTCTCTCAAGTCCTTACCTTTGCTGGCCCTGTGTTATTGAGGTACATCCTCTGGAGCTTATGAGGCTGAGATTCCCATCATTTTTTTGTTCTAAGGAACATAGACTATATACAAAAAATTCTTTTCATTTCTTATAACTTTTTAATTATTCATATATATTATAGAATCTTAGGAAAATGTAAGAAATTTAAAAAGAACATAAAAATGTCTATATTCCAGCCCAGAGAATACTATTTGTTGATATGTACTTACTCCAGACTTTAGACAAACTCTCATACATATATGCCATACACATAATTTCTATTTTCATATTTTAAATTAATTAGGATAATTAAGTAGAAATACTGTTTTTGCACTGTTCTTTTTTGAAAGAAAATTATTTCCATTTACATGGACAATCCAACCTAAGCACACAGTTGAATTGGCCCTGACTGGCTGTTTCTTTCTACATATTTGAGATTTCTGATTACTCAACCCAGTCCTCCCTGGGCATATGAGTAACTCGAAACCCTCTCCTTCTAGACTAGCTTTAGGTAGTCATAATAAAACATGGATCTGAATAAATAAAACTCGAGAACTGGAGGGAAGAAATTGGAGGAGCAGAACTTGAAAAAATAATGATAATTCTTGAGAGCTGACTGCTGTAGATCATTGTCCTGCAGGCTTTACCTGGTTGTTTTGAATAATGCTGCTGTGAATATTCTTATACAAGTGATTTATTTATGGGCATATGTTTTAGTTTCTTTTGAGTAAATACCTAAAGGTGGAATTGCTGGGTTCTTTTTCCAAAGAAGTTGTACCATTTTACACTTTCACCAAGAATGTGTAAGAAGCAGTGCTGCTCCACAACTTCACTAACATTTATTGTTGTTGGTCTTTTATCATCCTGGTGGGTATGTAATGGTATCTCATTTTGATTTGAATTTGCATTTCCCTCATGACTAATGATGATGAACACCTTTTTGTGTGCTTATTGGCCTTTCATATATCCCTCTTTTGAAATGTCTGTTCAAGTTTTTTGTCTATTTTTTAAAATGGGATTGTCTTTTTATTATTGAATTGTAGGATTTCTTTATATATCCTCTGCCAGATATATGTTCTGTGACTATTTTCTTCCAGTTTGTAGCTTGTCTTTTCATTTTCTTAATAGTATCTTTTGATGAGAAGTTTTAAATTTTGATGAAGCTTAACTTACTTTTTTTTTCCTTTTATGATTATTGATTTCTTTTACCCGACTGAGAAGACTTTGCTAATCCCCACATCATGAAGATATTCTGCTATATTTTCTTCTAAAAGCTTTGTGATTTTAACTTCTACATTTTGACTTATGATCTGTCATGAATTAATTTTTGTTATGGTATGAAGTAGTGGTTTAAGTTTATTTTTTTATGTGAATATCCAGTTTTTCCAGCACCATTTATGAAAAGAATCTCCTTTCCCTATTGGGTTGCTTTGGTGCCTTTGTCGAAAATCAAATGACAGTTGTGGGGGTCTATTTCTGGGTGATTTACTTGGTTATCTGTTTTAATCCTATGTTATGCTGTCAAGAGATTGAATAAAATGTCCTCCATGATGCTGGGAACTTTGGTAAATGTAAAATGTGAAAGTGAATTGGGGGAACAGATAAGACAGAAGGAGAGAGGAAGAGAGAGTGAGATTGACAGAGAAAGGGAATAAAGTCAAAAAATTGGAAAAACAGCTGGCTTCTTGTTTCAACAAAAAGTAATTTATATTTTGTTCTACAATAAGCTGTAATGAGCAACAAAATCAAATTGATCGTAACAGGAAGAGTCTCTAGGTGTTCTTTTGTTTTTGTTTTAATGTAATTGCTAAAAGGCGGGAAAAGACTTCTATTCAGTTGATTAGGATTAATTCTATAGTGGGAAAGGGTTAGGCGAATTCTTCTTACTTGTTTGCATTTCAGTGATAGTGGACATAAAAACTAAATACTGGGTTTCATCCTCTCCTGCTGAAATGGACTCTATGGCCTATGGAGTCGATGGTATAAATATATTGAACATTGAGACTAACTTGCTTTCCTGAACCCCAAACACCAAATTACATCTGGAGGTATAGTAAAAAGGCTGCAGGGCTTCCCTGGTGGCGCAGTGGTTGAGAGTCTGCCTGCCGATGCAGGGGACACGGGTTCGTACCCCGGTCCGGGAAGATCCCACATGCCGTGGAGCGGCTGGGCCCGTGAGCCATGGCCGCTGAGCCTGCGCGTCCGGAGCCTGTGCTCCACAACGGGAGAGGCCACAACAGTGAGAGGCCTGCGTACCGCTAAATAAATAAATAAATAAAAGGCTGCAAACTGCTTTAAGGTTATGAAACTAGACAGATGTTTTGGTGTATTTCTCACCTCTCATCACTTCCTTCTTTTTATAAGACTTAAATTCTCTCTTCCTTCCAAGTTTGCCTTTTTTTTTTAGCCACACTATTGAATATATAACTGGTCCTCTATTCCACTCAGCTCTTCACATTATAAATAAAGAACATGGTGTTATTACATTTTAATTGTTGCTCTTTGCATGTTGATCTGATTATATTGTTTTCTTCTTTTTACTAAATTGCTTAAAGTCTACCACAGTAGTTCTTTTGCCTGGTTTTATCGTAGATAAAGAGCTTTCCCTCTGGCTTTTCACACTGATTATTTTACTGGTGAAATTTGTGATGGCATACCTTACACCTTCTTTTGTTTTTAAGTCTACAACTCAATCCCTTGCTTTCTTGTTTTCTTTTTTCTTTTTCTTCCCTCTTAGTAAACTTTTCCTGAAACTCTCTGTCTACAGGTTTATGCAGATAGCTTGCAGTCTGAGCTTGGTGATTGAGATCATATCACTCTTGGCCGAGTGTTGTACCATAACAGACATCTTTGGGTAGAAAGTAGAAGCAGTGGTGAGACAACATTAAAGACAGACTTGGCAACGCAAACAACAATTTCAGAGAAATTTGATTGCTGTGGAGCTACCCTGGAAAGCTAGTTCCAAATGATTTCTTTCACTGCTTGCCGAAATGAAACGTTTGCCATGAGAAGCTGGTTCCCACAGCTAGTGTATGCAATCGTTTCTCTTTTGCAAAGTATATCCCTTCGCCAAATTTTAAGCAACTTATTTTATTTTGTCTTTTATATGAAACTCTGGCTACCAGTATCTCAGATCGCTGCTTTGGGTGGTATTGCTGGACAGCTATCAGCTTCTAGAATGTGTATAACTTATAAAAATTATGATTCTTGGGCTTCCCTGGTGGCGCAGTGGTTGAGAGTCCGCCTGCCGATGCAGGGGACACGGGTTCGTGCCCCGGTCCGGGAATATCCCACATGCCGCGGAGCGGCTGGGCCCGTGAGCCATGGCCGCTGAGGCTGCGCGTCCGGAGCCTGTGCTCCGCAACGGGAGAGGCCACAACAGTGAGAGGCCCGCGTACCGGAAAAAAAAAAAAAAAAAAAAATTATGATTCTTGAATTGCATCTAGATAATAAGGCCCCTCCTCATTTCTATGATTATAAGATCATATTTAACTAGGACTACTGATTTTGTTTTACTCTATTAAGCAAGACAGCTACAAACAGAGGCAAAAGCATAAATAGGAAGAGTTTGTTTTGGAGACACTAATCTTTGGCCATATTCTTCCTCTGCTGACTCTTTATCTCAGGTATATTAGTTTCTTAGGGCTGCTGTAACAGCATGCCACAAACTTAAAGCCACAAACTTCTGTGGCTTAAACAACAGAAATTTATCATGTTACAATTCTGGAGGCTAGAAGTCCAAAATCAAGGTGTTGGAAGGGTTGTTTCCTTCTGAGGGTCATGAGGGAGTGATCTGTTCCAAGCCTCTCTCCTTGGCTTGTAGATGGTGTTCTCCCTGTGTCTTCACTTTGTCCTCACTCTCTTTGTGTCTGTCTCTGTCCAAATTTCTCCTTTTTATAAGAACACCAGTTAGATTAGATTAGGGTCCGCCCTAATGACACCACCTTGACTAATTACATCTGCAATGACCCTATTTCCCAATAGGGTGACATTCTGAGGTACTGGGATCAGGACTTCACCATATGAATTTGGGAGGTGGGGGGGGGTACACAATTCATCCCATAACATCAGATATCCAGTTTTCCTACTTTTTTTTCTCTTCCTTCCTCATCACACGAAAACCTCCAATACATTCAGGAGGTAATAAATCATAGCTTGAGGTGTTACACCTCCCAAGAATACTTACATTATCTTTAAGTCTTAAATTTTAATAAAACTGGTGGGAGAGGACACCAGGCAGGGTATATTTTGGGTTATTTAATTTTTATTAATTAGTTGAATGATTAATTGCTTAATTTTGCAAGGAAGGGGTCAAGTGTAAGGGATAGGGGATGTGGTACTTTCCAGGAGAATCTTATTAGGTGGCCACATGCCTATTTCACCCAAGCATGGAACTGTCCATAAGAGGAGCCTTCCCTCAACTGTTTTAGGGGAAGAACATAGTGTTTAGAAAGTACATTTGGAAATGTACATTGGAAAGTACAAAGCAGTGTTTCTTAACATGTAGACTCTGGACTACCTCCTTCAGAATCATCTTTTAAATTGCAAATTCCTGGGCCCACTCCAGGCCTAAGGAACCAATGTCTCTGAAGGTGCTGTCTAGGACCTTTCTAACAAGTATCCCAATGAAGTTTGAGAGCTGTTAACACAACAAAATAAGACAGATTATACAAAAGAATCTGCCTGCTTAATTTACAGGCATACTGTATATGTATGTGAGCATGTAGATCTGTTTTCTCAATCTTTCCAAAGTCCAGAGACTGGAGTTGGAATTCATCATAATCAATAAGGATTTGCTCATGACCTCTGCTCAGTAAATAAGGCAGGAAAGACTGCAAAGTTTTGAAGACACATTATTTTCTTTCATATACATTTTTGTCCTACAATAAAGAATCTGTACAGTTGGCTTCCTGACAAAAGAGAGAAGTCTGTGATCCTGAAGAGCAAATGGTTGGGTGCTGCATCATTCGGAAGTGGATATGTTCTTTTCCTAATCAACTCAGGCTTAATAATCAGGGCTACCACAGTATCTGTGATAGATGGCAATACAAATTAACATGTATACCAACTACACCTTTTGACTTTAATTTTCCTTCTAACACACAGACAATTAGTATTTGTTTTCTCCTTATATAAAATTTCTTTATTTTTGCTCTGGGGTGAAAAAAAATCTCTGAACACCCCAAGTGTTTAGGGGAAAAAAAACAAGAAGCAATTTAGGAAAGATTAAAAGCAATTGTTCTGTTACCCTTGGCAACAGAATCTAGATGCAGCCAATCAGCAAAGTTGATATATTGTTTTGACACACGTGCACATATTTCTAACATAAATAGCAACAGAGACCTAATAACAGTGGGTTTTAAAGCTGGAAACTGATGTCATTTCAAATGTGTCAATCAAAGAGAACCTATGAAAGTGTTTTTTTCTATCAAGCTGACATTAAATATATGCTGTAATGGCTTCTTAAGTGATGGTAGACTTCTGTCAGGCCATACAGGAGATGCTCAATCTATAATTACACTCTTGCTTCTTGGAATCTGTCCTTTAACACATCTCAAAAAAAACTTTAATAGGAAAAAAAATCTGAGTCCTACAGTAAAATTCGTCTGTTCACATCACCAAAAAAGTATGCTTATAAGAATGAGCAAAATTAGATTAGAATTAGCTTGTTTATCCCTAAAATAGATACATTTCTTTAGTTCTTCTGTCTATTGAATTTATGATCAACTTGTGCCAGTATATTCTGCTATTTAAATTTTTTAAGTGTTTCAAAAATTAGCATTTTGATAGAACAATAGGAGAGAACAATAGTATTAGGCTGCCCAGAGGAGAATAAAAAGGATGGTTAGGAGTCCAAGACTGATGACCTTTACTGCCCAGTATGAAAATAGATGGCTAGTGGGTCAGAGTTCATCCTTCGCTGGATTAGTATTAGCAGCAGTATTAGTAAAAAATAAAATAAAAACAAAATTAATAACAGGTACTATTTATTGAGTGCTTATATGGGATGTGTACTATGCCAAACTGCTTCGTAGACAGTATCTCATGGAATCCTCACAATAATTATAGGAGGTAGGAATTAGTATCTCATTGTACAGATGAGGAAACCTGTGTTAGTTAGCCTAGCTTCTGTCTTATAGCTGATAAAGAAGTGACAGAACTGGGGTTTGAATCCAGGTCTGTCTTGCTCCAAAGCTGCTGCTCTAATCCACCGTTCATGTCATCATGTTATCACCTCCTCCGTGTCAGGAACCTCAGGATGCCAGTTACACACTTACAAACTAAACATGATCTCTGCTTTGTCCCTCAACAGATAGTTGACCCTAGACAAATTATGTAACTTCTTTGAGCCTCCTTTTCCTGATGCGTACAGAGAGTCCAACTTCTACCTCCCAAAGCTACTGTGGGAATCATTGAGATAATGTTTGATAAAGCTCTTGTGCTTGACAAGGGCTCTCAATAAAAATGAGCTTCCTCTCCTTTCTTTCTTTCTATCCAAAGTACCGATAGTACAATGCACAGTAGATGCCCTGTTAATTTTTGAATAAATAACAAAAAATGTAACTTTCAAAGTGTAAATTGTTAAAATTTTGAATATCTAGCTACTCATCTTAATAAAGATACAACTACAGGCCCAGGTTCAACGCTTGATAGACAACAAAATCACTGGGGGAACTTTTAAAGCTACTAAATTCTGGGCGCCAGGAGATTTTGATTCACTTGATCCAGGGAAAGGACGAGGTACATATTTAAATAGATATGTATTTACATATTTATATATTTTTTAAATATGAAATTCACATAAAATAAAATGAGATCTTTTAAAGCAAACAATTCAGTGGTATTTAGTATATTCACAATGTTGTGCAACCACCACCACTATCTAGATGCACAGCGTTTTTACCATCCCAAAAGAAACCTCTCCATAGCCCCTGGCAACCATCGATATATATTCTGTTACTATGGAAGTACCTATTCTGGATATTTTGTATAAGTGGAATCATGCAATATGTGGCCTTTTGTGTCTGGCTTCTTTTGCTTAGCATAATGTTTTTAAGGTTCATCTATGTTGTATCATGTAGTAGTAATTAATTCCTTTTTATAGCTAAATAATATTCCATTGTATGGATACACCATAATTTGTTTATCCATTCGTCTGTTAATGGACATTTGGACTGTTTCTACCTTTTGGGTGTTATGAATAGTGCGTCAATGAAGATCCATGTACATATGTTTGTTTGAGTACCCATTTTTAATTCTTTTGCATGCATACCTAGGAGTGGAATTGCTGGATCATATGATAATTCTATGCATAACTTTTTGATGAACATGCAAACTGTTTTCCACAGTGTTGAGCCATTGTGCACTCCCACCAGCAATGTACAAGTGTTTCAATTTCTCCACATCCTTACCAATACTTGTTATTTACTTTCATTTATGTATTTATTTTTGTTTGTTGAGATCCTAGTGGGTATGTAGTTGTATGATGATGATACTTCATTGTGGTTTTGATCTGCATTTCCCTAATGATTAATGAACATATTTTCGTGCACTTCTGGAATATCTTTTCTGCAGAAATGTCTATTCAAGTGTTTTGTCAGGCACCTATATTCTTTTAATATTCCTCTTCCCCCCTGAAGGTGATTCTAATGTGCAGAGGTTGAGAAGAATCAGTGACATAAGGGAAAATGAGAAGTAAATAACAAAGAGATGTAGTCATATTGTTTTTATCATTTGCACATGGATAAGGAAGCATTGTGCACAATGCTACCAACTAAGTAGTCTCTCACAAACTCCTACCATACTTGAAGAATTCAGAGTACAAAATTGTACAGATATGATCAGTATATGTTTCATGACTTCAAGATGGTATTAAAGTGCGATTTTAAAAGGCCTAATCTCATGTTTAATATTTAAAAAAAAAATCTTACACGTATAGAACACCTGTTTCAGGGAGGCCCGAAGGTTTAACTCTCTTGTTACATTTTATAATTAGGGTGCAGATGTTTTTCACTTTTAAGAAATTATTATAATAAAAGGAAAATAATTGGCCTGAGTGCCATAGCTGGCTCTTGAATTAAGAAGAAAAATACAAGTTACTTGTATCCCTGGCCACCACTGTCCTCTCTCTCATTCTCTCCCTCTCTCTCTGTCTCTCTGTCCCTCCTCACACCCTCCTTTCTCCTTCCCTATTTCTCCTGTAAACCATAATATCTGGAAAATAATATAGAGGTTTATCTGATTCTTATGCTCTACCAAGATGTCCTGTGGTCATTGTTGTCCGCTTATTTTAGTGTTTAATTTTTGGAGTGCCTGTCCTGAAATTTCCACATCAGAGAAATAAAAAAGAAAGAAAGCCACCAAACAGGTAGCCAATATCTAGGTATCTACTCTTCATTTTCCAACATGGAAAAATAGTACTTATAATGTAGGGAATTACATTTTCTTGAATGAAGACAGTTTCATTAGAATTTCAACCTTAACTGTCAATATCTTTGTTGTCAGGAAGTGCTGTAGGTTGGGTTCTCCTGTAGGCCTATCCTAAGTAACACATGGGAAAAGAAAGGGTAGAAGCTGGAGTGGGCAAGGGGACCCATCAGACTGTACCATAAGCCTAACAAAGTCCCTGCCAACCCAATGGGGAGCTCTGGAGCAAAGATTGCCCATCGGAGTCCTATGTTGACCTTTGTCCCACTGGACCAAGCCCTTGTGTCACTGCCTTGTTCATTTGTTGCCCAAGGGACCCCAGAATGAAGTGTGACCTTGGCTCCAACACTGAGGCTGGTCCCGAAGGAACCTACATCTGGAAGCTGTCAGTTCCCTATTCTGCTTGCAGCTGGGTAGCAACCACTTTCTTGAAGGGGGTTCTAATTGGTGCATCTCTGTGTTTACCACAGAAAGTTATCTGCTCAGTTATATCTCACATGAGTAATTACAGTTAAGAAGAAAAAAATGCACGTTAGCTATTTTCTTACCTCTGGTCTACTGTTTTCTTTACAGAACTGGTAGATTTTTATTTACCAGATATGCTAAAAGTTTCTCAAAACAACAGAACCTCCATCCCTATGGAATCTAGTTCAGTATTTAATGCACATCTTTTGGACTCTTCCTTTTCGGAGCTAATTCCAATACCAAACTACTGTTAGAAGGCAATGTCATCTAATAGATCTGGAAAGAAAAAGCTTAGCACAGTACCAGGCCCATAGTAGGTGATCAGTAAAAGTTTGTTAAATGAATGGATGAATTCAATTACATAGTGAATTATATCAAGGCTTTTTTTCAATGTCACTTCAGAGCTAAGGTGTAAAGAGTGGTAGCAGAAAGAGTGGTAGCAGAATTATTAATACCAGGATGCTAGAACCAAGTCCAGTTTTAAACTTTGTTTTGAGCCTTTTGCTCTATTTCAAATATTTGAACCATGACCAAAAAAACCCCCCAAATTTGAAATGCATTTTCTAGGAGAATTTCCCACTTAATTGTAAAGTCCCTCTGTATTTTAAGGAAAATTCAACGCACATGTTCTGTTTTTGTTTTTTTTTTAATTTATTTTTGGCTGCACTGGGTCTTCATTGCTTTGCTCGGGCTTTCTCTAGTTGTGACGAGTGGGGGCTACTCTTCATTGCGGTACACAGGCTTCTTATTGTGGTGGCTTCTCTTGTTGTGGAGCATGGCTCTAGGCGCACGGGCTTCAGTAGTTGTGGCTCGCAGGCTCAGTAGTTGTGGCTCACGGGCCCTAGAGCACAGGCTCTGTAGTTGTGGTGCACGGGCTTAGTTGCTCCGTGGCATGTGGAATCTTCCCGGACTAGGGCTTGAACCCATGTCCCCTGCATTGGCAGACAGATTCTTAACCACTGTGCCACCGGGGAAGTCCCCACATGTTCTCTTATTTAATTTACACTTAGCCATAAGACAGTTGTTTTGTAAGAGTCTGTTGTGCTTTTGATATTTTTCATCCATATTTTCTTAGAAGTAGGAAGTCTTGGTTAAGGCAAAACTAAAGAAACTCCCTGGCCTGATAATCTGGGCTAGGAATAGGGTGCACGATCTTGGGCATCCTGGTTGGGGCTCTAAAGTGGGCAAGACGATTTATCTCTTCTCCTGCCTCCATTCTCTGACCCCAAGGGCTGTGGGCTCTCTCATAGATTGTACAGAAACTGTGTGAGGCCGTGGCAACTCCTTCTTCACTCTGTTTCATGGGACAAATCCTGTGGCAGTCACAGTAGCTGCCTGTGACCTGATGTTCTGTTTTGTGGGAGAAGGAGAAGGAGGCTGAGGTCCCTTGACAATCAGTGGTGGTGTAAAAATTCCAGTGGCCCAAAGAATGGCCCTCCCTATTCTTGAGGAACTTGAAAAGAAAGAAAGAAAAGTGAAATGGTGGTCCCTGGGCTACTGCTTTGCCAAGGACCCTCTTCTGAGGTGTAGCCACTTCCTTCAAGGATGTCCTGGGGCAGGAGGAATGTCAGGGATGGGCTTCACTCAAAATTCAGGTTTAGTTAAATATGTGGGAAGGAGGGGTCCAGATCTTTCTAAAAGGATACCTGAACAGCACTACAGATCCTAACCTGGTCATGGTGAGTTTTCTTCACCAACATAAAAGGGATTTGGACAAACAATATTATTAAAAAATTTTCACAGTGGAACTTAACATAAAAGTGAGCACTTGGCTGGGCCTTGTCTTAAACATTCCCATGAATGCAGTGGCTTCCAAACACTCAGCTAAACCAAATCTGTGACACGGGACTGTGGTTCTTCTCCCCTCTTAAGGAGATGGTGCTCCATTACGCTCCGTCACTTGTATTTTGAAGAAGTTTTAAACAACCTCTTGGTTTGGGGTACTGCGTGATACCCCTTCTCTCTTCAGTCACTCTTCAGTGAGTGACACTTCCGTCAGCTGACACAGTTTTGTAATGAGCTGGGGGTGGTGAGGTTACTGCAATGAAATTATGGGGATGCAGCAGTGGTTTCCACTGGAAATGACCCTGCCTGCCTGTTCACATGTCCTCTGATACCTACTACGTGATCCCAAAAGCTGAGTCTGGGGAATGCTCAGTGGTGTGAAGAGAGCTGCTTGCCTGCAACAATTGCAAAGCTAAAGCCATGAAAATAATTTGGGGGTTCAGTGCAATGTAGCTTACTTTGCTTTGAGAATTAAACACTAGAAAGATGGGTTATCACTTGTAGTGTTATTTCTTTTAATTTTTTCTATTAGATTTTCTATTTTCAAATTATGGAGGGAGGATTAGGCCGGTAAATTCCTCTTCCCACATTGATGAATTTTCTTCTGCTTCTCAGGCACAGAGCCAGCAATGATGTGGCCAGAGGTAGAAATAATCATCCTCCATCCCACCACCCAGGTGGAGATGTACACTGAGGCTGTGTGCAGCAGGGATGGAGAGAGCTTCAAATTCAATTCACTATGGTACCATTTGAAAAGTTGATGAGAGAGAGAGAAAGAGAACATTGTATGCATAAATAGTGGAGTTAGCCCTGGGAGTCAGACCACAGTCTTGCCCTCTCCTGCTTTATTTATTTAATTTTTTTCAAATCTTAGAGTTTTCTATTTCCTTAAATTAATTTTTACTGGGGTATAGTTGCTTTACAATGTTGTGTTAGTTTCTACTGTGCAGCAAAGTGAATCAGCCATACATATACATATATCCCATTGATACTGTATAAAATAGATAACTAATGAGAACATACTGTATAGCACAGGGAACTCCTGCTTTAGGTGCTCCCTTTCACAGTGAAGTGAATGAGCACAATGGAACATATTAGAGGCAGAGCTACAGAATTAAACACTCATGCTCTTTTAATCATTAATAGACATTCCATGGGTTGCTCAGACTTCTAGGAAGTAACTGGAAATACCAAATGAGAGTCTGGTTGGATGACATTGAAGCCTTTTTGAAAATTTGATAAAAATCTGTAGAAACAACTGAGATAACCTTGTAAAACCAGTTGGAAATACATATGTACAGGAAACACGAATGTCCTTCATATATATTTTTAGAATGAATAAATCAATCTGAGTTCCTGTTTAACGTTATTTAAAAAGGCCAAAACCTGGGTCAAGAATAAATTCTCCTTTATTTTATTCAACAGATGCTTATGTAATTGGGGGGGAAAATGTCAAATTTATAAGTCAAATTACTTTGAGTTCCTCAAGTGTTACTAGTGAGCAGAATAAATACAGAAGAGTTTAAGCTGAATATGTCACTGTGCTGATGTGATAACCATAAGGGTGGGAGGGGTGAGAGACCAATATCAAAAAAGTGGCGTTCCCCATCTCCACCTCAGAATCATGGGTGCCCTGGAATGTGCACAAGCATCAAGTATTGTCTGCATAGTGAATAATAAAAGAATGACTACCATTTGGGGGGATACGTTTTAGTATTAAAAAGTGTTTGCATATTGGAAACACTGGAAATCACAGGTACTTTTTCAAACACCTGCTTTCTTGATTATAATCATTAGGGCCAGTGGGCCACCTGAAATAAACCACAATGGGTACCTTCTACAGATCACCAATTTAAAAGTGGCCCCCTAGTTATTGGTGACATGACTCCCAAACAAATTTTATCAAAACATCCTTTGTGTTGACCTTACAACAAATATGCTTCACACCATGAACATTTGTATTGCACATTAAATCTTTTTCAACTTAATTAGTAATTGAGATAAAAAATCAAAATACAAGTTCTAATTCCGAAGACAATAGAGATTTGTTAACTCATTTAAAAAAGGTTCTGTAGTTTCACAAAAACTTATTGACTTGTTGAGATTAGACATGGTTTCATCCATGGATTCTCTTTTGGACAGCACATTTCTTTCTTGAAAGTTACCCATATATGGCATCCTATGATGAGTCAATATATTATATTATATTATATCATATTGTTTCTACTAACTCTTCCATAAAGAAAAAGGGTAGGGTAAAGAGAGTTACATGGTTGTTTTTTAATTCTGGCCTTATCTGCAAATAGTTTCCTTTGTCTCTTGGAATCATGTGCTCTTTCTAATCTGTGTGCCCTTCCTCTTGCATTTCCCACCCAGGACATTCTTTTCGCTTTCCCTCATATTTTAATATCATCTCTTCTTTTTCTTTAATTTTTTAACATTTTTATTGGAGTATAATTGCTTTACAATGGCTGTTAGTTTCTGCTTTATAACAAAGTGAATCAGCTATACATATACATACATCCCCATATCTCCTACCTCTTGCGTCCCCCTCCCACCCTCCCTATCCCACCCCTCTAGGTGGTCACAAAGCACCGAGCTGATCTCCCTGTGCTATGCGGCTGCTTCCCACTAGCTATCTATTTTACATTTGGTAGTGTACATATGTCCATGCCACTCTCTCACTTCATCCCAGCTTACACTTGCCACTCCCCATGTCCTCAAGTCCATTCTCTACATCTGTGTCTTTATTCATGTCCTACCGCTAGGTTCTTCAGAACCTTTTTTTTTTTAGATTCCATATATATGTGTTAGCATACGGTATTTGTTTTTCTCTTTCAGACTTACTTCACTCTGTATGACAGACTCTAGGTCCATCCACCTCACTACAAATGACTCAATTTCTATTCTTTTTATGGCTGAGTAATATTCCACTGTATACGTGTACCACATCTTCTTTATCCATTCATCTGTCGATGGACACTTAGGTTGCTTCCATGTCCTGGCTATTGTAAATAGAGCTGCAATGAACATTGTGGTACGTGACTCTTTTTGAATTATGGTTTTCTCAGGGTATATGCCCAGTAGTGGGATTGCTGGGTCGTATGATAGTTCTATTTTTAGTTTTTTAAGGAACCTCCATACTGTTCTCCAGAGTGGCTGTATCAGTTTACATTCCCACCAACAGTGCAAGAGGGTTCCCTTTTCTCCATGCCGTCTCTAGCATTTATTGTTTTTAGATTTTTTGATGATGCCCATTCTGACTGGTGTGAGGTGATACCTCATTACAGTTTTGATTTGCATTTCTCCAGTGATTAGTGATGTTGAGCATCTTTTCATGTGTTTGTTGGCAATCTGTATATCTTCTTTGGAGTAATGTCTATTTAGGTCTTCTGCCCATTTTTGGATTGGGTTGTTCGTTTTTTTGATATTGAGCTGCACGAGGTGCTTGTAAATTTGGGGGATTAATCCTTTGTTAGTTGCTTCATTTGCAAATATTTTCTCCCATTCTGAGGGTTGTCTTTTCGTCTTGTTTATGGTTTCCTTTGCTGTGCAAAAGCTTTTAAGTTTCGTTAGGTCCTATTTGTTTATTTTTGTCTTTATTTCCATTTCTCTAGGAGGTGGGTCAAAAAGGATCTTGCTGTGATTTATGTCATAGAGTGTTCTGCCTATGTTTTCCTCTAAGAGTTTGATAGTGTCTGGCCTTACATTTAGGTCTTTAATCCATTTTGAGTTTATTTTTGTGTATGGTGTTAGGGAGTGTTCTAATTTCATTCTTTTACATGTAGCTGTCCAGTTTTCCCAGCATCACTTATTGAAGAGGCTGTCTTTCCTCCATTGTATATTCTTGCCTCCTTTATCAAAAATAAGGTGACCATATGTGCGTGGGTTTATCTCTGGGCTTTCTATCCTGTTCCATTGATCTATATTTCTGTTTTTGTGCCAGTATCATACTGTCTTGATGACTGTAGCTTTGTAGTATAGTCTGAAGTCCGGGAGCCTGATTCCTCCAGCTCCGCTTTTCGTTCTCAAGGTTGCTTTGGCTATTTGGGGTCTTTTCTGTTTCCATACAGACTGTGAAAAATTTTGTTCTAGTTCTTTGAAAAATGCCATTGGTAGTTTGATAGGGATTGCTTTGAATCTGTAGATTGCTTTGGGTATTATAGTCATTTTCACAATGTTGATTCTTCCAATCCAAGAACATGGTATATCTCTCCATCTGTTTGTATCATCTTTAATTGCTTTCATCAGTGTCTTATAGTTTTCTGCATACAGGTCTTTTATCTAAAAAATATGGAACGCTTCACGAATTTGCGTGTCATCCTTGCGCAGGGGCCATGCTAATCTTCTCTGTATCGTTCCAATTTTAGTATATGTGCTGCAGAAGTGAGCACTCATCTCTTCTTTAAAACAAGCTCAAGGCTCACTAAACCCATTGGCTTTCCCTGATTAATCTTAGGAGGCCACTTTCACTCCCAGTTTAACTCCGATTCCTGTAAACATGCTCCTGTAAATGTTTTCTTTTAGTTTCAGGTGTGTTGGTTTTATCTTCCAGGAGAGTAGAACCAAAACAGTGAAGCATGGAGTGAATAATGGAGATACACTTAACCAAAAGTATGTGGACATTATTCCTGACAACCATGAAGGCAGGGATCTTTGTTTTATTCACCGATGATCCAGAGTTCCTGGAACATAGTAGGTGCTCACTAAATATTGGTTGAATAAATGAATGGTTGTCGTCAATTGTAATTGTCTTCAGAACTAATCCTCCAGCAGAACTTCTTTGGGACTGTAAGAATCACGTGTAACCTCTTGACCCTTCATTTCACCATTTGTGAAATAGTGATTGTGATCAAGTAAGCAGAAATTATTTGTTCTTTGTTCAAAATTTTAATGATAAAATCCTCCAAACTAGTGTTCTATGTGCAGAATTCCCATTCTAAAATCAAAATGCTCTGGGGGCTTCCCTGGTGCCACAGTGGTTGAGAGTCCACCTGCCGGTGCAGGGGACACGGGTTTGTGCCCCGGTCGGGGAAGATCCCACATGCCACGGAGCGGCTAGGCCCGTGAGCCATGGCCACTGAGCCTGCGCGTCCAGAGCCTGTGCTCTGCAACGGGAGAGGCCACAACAGTGAGAGGCCCACGTACTGAAAAAAAAAAAATGCTTCTGGGACAAAGAGTAGCTACTTTGGTTTTAGACCAGCCTTAAATTGATCAGCAGCCACCAGCACTGCTATCCATTTTAAGTCACAGTTTTGAAATGAAATCATTGACTGGCATCACCAAGCCCTTTATTATCTGAACAACTATTGAATTAAAGTTGTTTTTTACTTTAGTATAGTGCTTTTGAAAGGAATACAAGGAAAGATTCATCCTTAGGGTTAAAGTAAACTGCAAAATTATTACCTAAAAAATGTCTTTTTCCATTAAGAGGTGCAGGGGCCTTGAAAGTTGGGTATTTCCTTAGCACACAATTCCTTTGGAAATATTTGGATCAGAAATAGCTATGCATTCACAACTGTAAAATTCCTCCTTCCTTCAATCCCCATAACTAATTTCTCAACTTATAATAGTGTTTGAATCAACTGAAATAAACCACAAGGCAATTGCTTGTCAGGAGTTGCTATACCATCAGAGGAGAAAAGTCTTAAATTAGCCAGGTGACAGGAGAGAATGGGGAGCTGCACACTGTAGACCTGGACCTGAAATCTATAAAACATGTCAGTTATTTAGGGGATTCTCAGCAGACAAGAGAGGGGCAAAGGGGGAAGTATTCAGGTTGCATTTCTGGGCGGAGTCCCTTCTACCCTAAACCCAGCACTCTGAGAACTGAAACTTGGCCCCTTCTGCAAGATTAGCTTCCCAAATTAGCTGTCTTTGGTGACAGCAAAAATACCTGCCTGTCCACTTAAGCAAGACTCTCCACCTGAGTGAGAAGCCAAAAGCATGGCTCAAGCCCAGAACAGGTGTTTAATGGGGAAGCCAAAAGGCAGCAGGCTTCCACATGCAGAACCTTTGAGAACATTGCTGTAGGGATTTGGCTGCATGATGAGCTTTTATTACTGTTAAGCAAAATTAAAGGCAGATTCTATAATACTGGCAGAGAAGCTAATGGGGGCTTATTTGCTGGCCCACTTGAAAATCCTAAGTTTTGTTATATTTTTAGAAAGAAGGCATCTTTTACTGCTAACAAAACCTGTGGTGAGAAATGATGTTTAAGTTTATGTTTGTCAAGATGTTTCCAATGTATTGCTGTTATTCTTACCTTCTTTGAAAAATATGTTTAATATGAACTGTATTAGTGTTGTTCCAAATAATATGTGGAATGCTGGAAACAACTTCTCGCTAATGGTCTTATTTTATTCACAAAGTGCCTGGAAAGTAGGGTGAGGATCATGATGATCATCTATTTTATAGAGGAGGAAGTTGAGGCAATAGAGAGACATGATCTTATGTTTCTTTTGCTAAAAGCTTTGTTCTGAGAAAACAAATATCATCCCCTTCAAAAAGTTTATTTTTTATCAAGAGACAAATTATAAAACCAGAGGAAGGAAGCTGTAATTTTTTTCCCACTTAAGTCTAAATTGGATCTCCATAATGTTTGTCCTCACTACCCTCTGTTTTTTTCCTTTATCTCGTAGTCTAATGTAGACATACCTATTTATTGGTGTGATTTGCTTAGTTCCTTCAGATTGTCAGCTCCATAGGACCAAGCACCATATTTTTACTGTATACAAAGTGCCCAGCATCCCTGCTTGGCACATAATAGGTGCTCAATAAATTTCTCTTCAAGGAACAAATGCTTAATGAGTAAACGTAAGCAATATGTTTATTTTTTGCAAGCATCGAAAAGCAAGACTATGGAGAAGTTGGGGGTGAATTAGTCCAGATGGAAAAGAAATAAAACCTCTCCAATTTGATTGAGACAATTATAGTTGTATGAACAAATAATATTAATCAGATCTTTTTATTTTCTTTTTTGACTTTTCCAGTATCTAAGAAAAGAAACAAGACCTAAGAGCAGGGAACATATATAGGCAACTGGGTAGTTCTGAAGGCGTCATAAGCAAAAAGCTTAAAGTGATCATGTGAGTAAGTTAAAACCTAGAGCCTTATGTGCAAGGGCTTGGAATGTCTTGAAAAGTCCCAAAGTTGTGTACAGACTTAGAGTGAAGAGATTCAAGGTGACTTTAAGGATGCATCCTACTATCCCACACCTCCTACTATCCAAGGTATAGGAGAAACTTTGGTGGATTGTAAAGAGTCACTATCAACAGTTAAGCACAGAACTTAAGCATGTTTAGTGGAAGAAGACTCTAACAAGGAGAGTGCGGGTTAAACATCTGCTCCCAGCTCTTCCCATGATTGACAGTGTAGCCTTGGTAAAGTCACTAAGCCACCCTGGGCCACCATTTCTGAGCTTGAATTGGAAAAAGATTTTCCAGCTTGAAGATCTATGGTGTTATTCCTCCAAGTCTTGCTCTGTGTTGTATATCCTTTCTGGAAATAGAGTTCTTGTATTTTAAATATTTTCACTTAACTGTTTTAATAAAAATTCTGTTTTATGGGGGAAAATAAAATCTATATTTCTTTGTGAATTATACCGGTAAGAAACCTAGCTGTTTGGGCCATAAGGCTATAATAAAGCTTCAGGAGTCTACCTTGTGATTTCTTATCCCAAACGCAAAATAAATACATGGGAAGAAAGAGCCTGTAAACCCAGATAAGTGCAGTACTGATATAAATCTCAGGCAGATTTTCGTGAAACGGCTTGCCTATAGTCACACCATGGGTTGGTCCCTTGTCCCAGCCCCAGGCTCTTTTAAGTGTCTAATAATATTTCACTGCTTCCCAACATGTGGAAGGAGTTGATGTGCTTTCTGAAATATCTAATTGCTATTAGGGACAGCTTTGATTTAGCTCTCCTCAGAAGTAATTCCGGACACTTTGATACAACAGGGTATTTATTAGTAGCTGGAATGAGTTATGTCTGGGAGACTGGCCAAGATTCTGGCCAGGGAAAAAGGTCAAATGGGCTATAAGCTGAGTCCAACCAAGAGAGGAAGAGAATTTCAGAATAGTGTGCAGGTTGCAGGTTGGGCAGGCAGAAGCCCACTTCATTCATTCACTAAGCACTAAAGAAGCATTTCCTGCATGTAGAGCATTTCAGGTCACTGTGGCCATTACAACTAACTCTGTGACTGCTTATCCAATGGTAATCATTTATGTCCATGTTTACGTCTCCCACTAGTCTGGAATCTGTGAGACCAGGGATTGGTTCCTCTCTGTAACAACCCCACCCCCTATCCCCATCTGCTCAAGTACAGTGCATGGCTCATCTACATTATTAGACAAACACTCATGATAATTATTGTAACCATCGCTACTTTTGTCTTTACTATTATTATCTGAAGGAATAACTGTCTAACTTACTAGTAAGCCATGAATTTTAATTTCCCATAGCAATCAATTTAGAGAAAATACCCCGGGGAAAAGGGATATGATTAGTTTACAAGATATGGTTTGATCTTATTAAACAATAAAACTTTATTAAACAATAAACTTGGATTCTAACACCTGTATAAATATTGATAAAAGATTCTCCTTTTCAACAAAGTGTCTATGGAAGGATTGACGAAGATATGTACTGAAACCGACTCTTGTGTTGAAAGACTGTAGCTCTTTACAGTGTAGTTTCCTAAAATCCAAGATTCAGGAATATTCTGTTATCCTGCCTAGTGGGTAATGCCAGGGATCCTGCCATTTGATCTTACAATCCTACTAGCTATCTTGAAACCTCACAAATTTATCCATCCCTCCCTATTGTTCTTTTTATAGCTTTGTTATATGCATCAAAATCATTTCCAGCACAATGCTAACCTTCTCAGTGATCCATATGTTTAAAATAAAAAGGATTGGGAACAAGCTTAATGTCCTCCTCTTGGAAGTAGCATAAATTCTTAACAATAAAAAAAATCAGTGCATGACTCATAAGAATATATGAGTAGTTCTGTAGGGCCTTTTTCTTTCCCCATTTGTAACATAATTTATATACACACACTCATAATAAACATTTCATATATGCCTTCGGGTTTTTTTCCCCAAGAAATCCTGTTTATAGGGACACTGCTGTTGAAGGTAAATAATGATACGGTTTTGGCCTTTATGATTCCAATCACCAGTAATGTCCTTTCCAGGGCCTTTTCACGATTTGTCTAATCCCCTGTCGCCCTCACCATCTTAGGCTAGTTGCTGTTCATGTCCACAAGAGATGAGCTGCAATACCATTATAGGATTCCCTAACAAAAGATTTCCACAATCATTTTCTAGCATCTTGGAGATTGACAAGGTCCCCTCCTGTTTCCCAAGCCCATTTCCCCCCTTATTCCTGGTGATTTCTTTTCTTATATACCAGAAAGAAAGCACCTCGCTGAGTGGTGACCTCGCTGGCTACATGGATACCTGCTAGAAACAACAAACCTCACGTGCTAAAACTGCTCCTTGATGTGTTGGGATTGGCGTGATGGCTCCTGTTTGATATACTGAGCTGCTTGGAGCTGCCTTTAAAAAAATCAATCCATATTAAAAATAAAAGTTCCTTTTGAAAATTACTCTTCATATTTCTTTGGGGAGGTTGTGCCACAAACCAGCTAAAAGTGCTGAAAAGTGTCATATAATGAAACCATGGGACTCTAACAGGCCAGGGAAGGAGAACATATCTTGAGTAATTACAACACTTTTCAGTGTTCAATCAATGATTCAGTTTATCAGTCATTTCTGGTTTGTTTTCTTGTTGAAAAAACCTGAAAACTTTAAAAAAGATTTTAAGATGCTGATTTTAATCTTCCATACAGTTTCTTTCAAATTGGTAAGTATATATATTTTTCTGTTTTAGAAAAACATGAGAAATAATTGCCTATGAACGTACCGTAGGGAATAACTATTCATTAGCAATATTAATGATGATTTCCCTAAGTCTTCATCCTCTATCCTTTTTCTGGTCAGTTTTGCTAGTAGATTTCCTGTTTCATTATGTGTATAAAGTAAATAATATGTGTCAAAATAATTTAAGAAAAAGAATACTCATTTTTTAAAAGAGAATACAGTCTTTAGAGAAACAAAATAATCAGGGGACTTTTTAAATAAATAATCTTTTGTGTCCATCTTCAGTTGGAGAGAAGCCCTACTTGTATGTGTTGCTTGACACATGTTAATTGTATGTGTATATGAACATGCACGTTTATATACAGAGTCTAATACACATACATGCACTTTGTTCATTTTTTAAAAAAATGTTTCTGATAACGTTCTTCACATGACTCAGTTCAGACATGAGCGTGCGAGATGTGGTGGCTCATGGCTCATTGATGAGGTGGCTCAGGAAAACAGCCAAATGAGTGGTTAACTAATGGTGAACAGCTGTGTTGGTTTAATGGGCCTGCGAGAGGATCTAACCTGAGTAAAGTTGTTGCAGTGTTCTAACCACAGATACGAGTTTGGTTGGTTTTCCTTTCACAGCCTAGTTAATATATTGGAACGTGAACGCCACTCCTCATGCAGACTCAAAGGATTAAGACAAAGTTAAAGTAGGATTTGAAGAGGGTAGAAAAGCATATGTTCAGCCTTTACTTAAATAAAGGAATGTTCCTATCAGCCTAAAGAATTAAGTTAAAAAAAAAGAAGAGCTTCATAATTGCACAGAGATTGATCAACTGCTTCACAGATTTATGACGGGATTTAGGTGGTAGTCAAGTCTCAACTCCTCCAAATGGCTCAAGGCCTTCCATAAGCCAAACTCCCGTATTGACTCAAATTTAGCTCCTCTAGTTCCCTATTCTGATCTGATCCAGTTAAGTGAGATGCCTTTCTCCTCAAGTTGTGTTTATTTGCATCTTTTGCCACGTGGGTACCTTCGGAGAGTGTCTTCCCTGTATCCAAATACTGGGGCCTCGGCCATGGGACCTTCCCACGTATGATATGGTGGAAAGTACATGGGCTTGCTAAGTTGGACAGATCTGGGTTTGAATCCTGGCTCATCTATTTATCTGCTACATGACATTGAGGCTGTTTAATTCCTCTGAACCTTGATCTTCCCTTCCGCAAACCAAGGATGATAACAGTGATCACTCCTATTTTATTTGAGCCCTACTATAACTACTAGGTGTCATTCATTGAGAGTTCATGTGGCAATTAATCTAACCCTCACAATAATTAAGGATAGTTAATTTAATGCCCATTGTACAGATGAGAAAACGGAGGCTAGAGAGATTAAGAAACTTACCTTAGGTCACAGAGCTAGAAATTGGCAGAGATAGAATTCAAATCTGAAGAGTTTTTGTTTGTTTGTTTTAATGACTCCACGGCCAGTATTTTTTCCTCTCTGTCATTATTCCTCCACCTTACCTTACAGAGTTTTAGTGAAGATTATAAATGATGTATGTAAAGTATTTTCATAACAGGCACTTAATAAAGGTTTTATTATTATCCATTTCTCTCAGCCCCGCTATCTTTGAACATTTGTCTATAATATACATTTTGGTACTAGCTTTAGTTCTATAAATATTTTTAGTTAATTCATTGGGGTAACTTGCATTTCTGCATGGCTGGCTTTACCTCTGGACAAAGTAGGAGGCTGCTTATGAAGTCTGATTTGGGGGAGACACTTTCCAAAATTCCCAAGCTCGCTCTTGGGATTGGTGCAGTGTCTTTTATTCCATGATTAATACAGTGCTTAAAAATGCAAAGTCCCCCAAGAATACTTTGAATTAAATATATTCATTCAAACTTAATATTTTTTGAGTACCCAATAGGTACAGGAACTATTTTAGGCTATGGGCATATAAGATAAATAAGGTGAGTTTCCTTTCAGTCTGTTAATTCTAATTCAATGTGAGTTGGAGGACTAACTGCCTAGAGTGGCACTGTCTGAGATGGTAGCCATGAATCGCATGTGGCCACCGAGCACTTGAAATGTAGCTAGTCCACGTTAAGATATGAGAAAGTGTCAAATACTCACTGATTTCAAAGACTTCATATGAAAAATAATGTAAAATACTTAGTAATAATTTTTGTAATGATTACATGTGGAAATGAAAATATTTTGTAATACATCACTAAACCAAATTTCATCTGTTTCTTTTAATGTGGCTACTAGAAATTGAATATTCCACATATGGCTCACATTGTGGCTCATGTGGTATTACTTCTGGACAGCTCTGGCTTGAGTAATTGGGTGGGGGGGTGGTTTGGAGGATGAGTTAGAAATTACCATTTGTATGTATTTCATCTTACAAAAATTGGGTCATGTGGTTAATAACTGGTTTGTAACTTTGCTTTTCCCACTCAGTAATATAATTGGATGTCATTTCATGTCTGGGTGGTAGTTCATTATATGGATGGAGCATCATCTGTTCAACTCGAACCTGTGAACAATTGTAGACTTGAATAGCTTAGAAAGAGTAGAAGGATTAGAACTATGGGGTGGGATATAGGATGTCACAATTAGAGGGGATGCAGAAGTCTCTGAGGTCAGAGGCCTCATTTGAGAGATGAGCCAACTGAGGGCCAGAGATGATGAGTGACCTTTCTTTTGACTCTTTAAAAAGCTAATACTTGAGTATTACAGTGTACCATACTCTGTGCTAAGCATCTTCTGCGTTATCTCCATAATATTCCTGACAACCCATTAGGTGGGCACTATTGTTATTTCTGTTCAACAAATGAGGAAACTGAGGCTTAAAGAAGGTCACACAGCCAATAAATGGCAGAGATGGGACTTGAGCCAAATCTATTTTAACTTTCAGTCAGAATTTCCAACTATTGCACCAGCAATCCCCAGATTTTTCGATTGAACAAACTAATAATTTTTTTTAATGCAAAAACACAGGATTACCGACATTTTATTTTATCAATAAAACAACATTACTACTACTTCTACCACTATTTCTTATAACCATTATTTCATAAAGGTAAGATTATTAAAAATAAAAACAATTGAATACATACAGCTTTATTTTTTTTTAAAAAAACCTCCCTTCGTTGCCCATATTTTTCAGATTTTACAATGGAGTGATGAAAACAGGGACAAAGCCAGGCATTGGAACTGGGGCTGATGTGGGGCTCAGTAGGAGGAGATCAGTGCATTCAAAGTCAGATGCTGAACAATGACCAGGTTCAGATTTCCGGGCTCTTCTGCAAGTTCTTGCTATGCTGCATAGAAGTGCTGACCCTTGTCATTGTCGTCCTGGTCAGTGTAACATTCTCCACTCCACAGGTACTTTATTGTACCTGATCTGTTTGGAGCAGCCTTGTCCGTGGATTATTTATCATTCAGCTCTGGAGATGGACAGTTGTTTTTTTCCATCTTAGTTGCTCTACAAGGATGTAAAGCATCAAGGTAGAGTCCTTCGCCTTCAGGAAGCTGGCTCCATTGCACTGCCTTTGTATTTTGGACCAGGCTGATGAGACGGCCATGCTGTTCTGCCATCACTGTGTCAACTCTGCTTTTATATACAGTGGGCATCTTTTTGCTCTGCTCCCTTTTGCCGACCGAATAATTCTGAGCTCCCAATGCAAATACAGTCCCTCTCTGGCTTGATGCTTCATTGATTTGGAGGTTTCCTAGAGACTGTAGGATTAAGTTGGTATTATACAGATTTTGTTATTCTCTTTCTAATACATATAACATGTCAGCACATCACTCATATTTAATGATTATTAAATGACAAGTGTCTTTAGAAATGTTTAGTTTCCCCGGAGAAAAGCTCCAAATGTTATTTATTAATAAGCTTAGTGTTGCTGTTGTTTTTGTGTTGACTTTGTTTAGATCGGACTTCTACCTAGTGAATTTGAATTAGGTAAAAGCGCAAAAAACAAAAACAAAAACAAAAAAACCCTCAGGATAAGTATCAGAAAAGTCTTCACAGTATTTAAAATAAAACTCAAGTGGAAAATTAAGGATTGGTGAGAAAAGAAGAAAGAAACAGCATTAGAATGGTGACACTTTCAGTGCTGGTGAACGCTTATTAGGTACTAGGCCAAAAAACATGTATGAGAATGGAAATAAAATGTTTGTTACTTTTATTAATTAATTGCTAAAAAGGTTTGTTTTTACATTTTGTATTTTTATTTATAACATTTAAAATCAATTTTAGATCATTGATTTCTTCCAGGAGATCTTCATTCAATTGACATTGAATAATAAATGTTGAACGATGTCAACATTTTAATCTTTCTCCATTGGGGAAACTGGAGTTCTAGTCTTCATTTTTCCATAACTGTTTTTTAATTGATGAGGAAATTTTTCTTTTATCCCAGGGTTACTAACCTTCCTCAGCCTTTTGTGTATTCCCCAATCAAAAGGTTTTTGATTATCTAAAGAAATGACACCCACTGGTTCGCCTTTATAGATCATTTTGTTACCTCTTTCAAAGCATCTTAACAGGTTGGGGAGCCCAGATTTACCCTAACAAAAGCCAGCCTGGTCGCTCCCTTTTGTAACCTCCTCCTCTAAGCAATTTATAACTTTCCCTTCAGTGCACAGCTGAATCGGTTCTACTGGGATCCAAGAGCAGCTGTGGGGGTCCTGGATTGTTTTCAGAGGTCATCACAGGATCTTTCTAGAAAATTATGGCAGCACTAAAAATTCTCAGTGCCCAGAAGGGTAAAGAGAAAAACTTCCTTTTTTCAATCCCTGTTGATTTCTACCGGTTACTTAATCTTTTTAATGATTTTCAACCTCTGGAAGTTTAAATTGTGCCCTGAGTTATCGTTTGTTTGGGGTAGCTGCATAATGAGAACTAGAGAAAGATTAAAGTGAGGGGGGTTTGGGAGGGAAAGAAGAGGTGACCTTTAGGACACAGTCTTGGAGGGGAGAGAAGAGAAATTTTCAGAATTTAAAAATTTTTTTAACATCTTTATTGGAGTAGAATTGCTTTACAATGGTGTGTTAGTTTCTGCTGTATAACAAAGTGAATCAGCTATACGTATACATACATCCCAGTATCCCCTCCCTCTTGCGTCTCCCTCCCACCCTCCCTATCCCACCCCTCTAGGTGGTCACAAAGCACTGAGCTGATCTCCCTGAGCTATGTGGCTGCTTCCCACTAGCTATCTATTTTACATTTGGTAGTGTATGTATGTCCATGCCACTCTCTCACTTTGTCCCAGCTTACCCTTCCCCCTCCCCGTATCCTCAGGTCCATTCTCTATGTCTGCGTCTTTACCGAATTTTAAATTCTTAAAAGATTTTTTAAATTTTAATTTTTTCAGAAATTTAGAATTAAAAATCATAGAAATTATTAGACAGGATGAAGACAAAACTCATGCTATTGGATGAATAAAAGAAGATATGCAATGTAGCAATTAATTTCTTTTTTTCTTATTACACAAGTGATACACAAATACTTTTTTCTCTTAGTATCTTAAACAAAACAGAAGCATGTAGAGTGGAAGTTGCTCTTTGTCTTCCATTCCTTTCCTTAAAGGAAGACATTGTCATCACTTTGAAATGTATCCTTTCTGTCCTTTTTCTGTTAATTTACATACACATATACTATGCAGATATAGAGAATATATTTTTGATTTTATGTAATTGGGGTCCATACTATGTAGATTATTTGTGACTTGCTATTTTCTCTTTACAGTATGTCTTGGAAATCTTTATATGTTAATAAATATAGATCTACTACATTCTTTTTTAGGCTCATGCAGTATTTCATAGCATGGATATAACAGAAGCTATACAACTAGTGTCCAATTGATAGACATCATCTATGCTTATAGGTTTTGTCATTATAAGCAGTAGTGCAATGAACATACTTGCCCAGACACCTGTGGGCACCTGTGTGAGTATCTGTAGAAGAATTTCCTGGAAGTGGAAGTAGCCAGCCTCATTCATTCTCAGTGAGACACCCCCTAACAGATATGCCTGCCTCTGTGATTCCATTGCCCACAGAGCACACAAAAGTTATTTCTGAAAATGTAAATCATGTTGCTTTTCTGCTTAAAACACTTTGAAGGCCTTCTTTTTCTTTAGGAAAATGACTCAACTCCTTGGTACGATTTTTCAAGCCCTGTCTCTAGCCACTGCTTACCCCTCATTTCTCATGGTTTTTTATGCTTCAGTCAAATCAAGCTACTTTAGTCATCCGATTTCCTCAGCCTCTCTTTCACACACACTTAGGTATTTATACCACATTCCTCTGTCTGGATACCCCTCCCAACTCCTGAATTTTATTTATCTTTAGAGCTCAGATCAAAAATACTTTTCTCCAGAAAGCTTTCCCTAAACCCCTCCAATCTCCAACCTACACCGCACCCCAGGCATGCACACACGCACGCACACACACACAGATTTCTAAGTGAGATGTCCCTGTATATATACCCTCATAGTGCTAAATTCTGCACACCAAGGGGTACCTTCCTACTTACGTGAATTCCTCCAAATCCCCTGTAATTTTTATATCTGTTATACTAGTCAGTGATAATTAATGTCCATGGTGTTGCATCAGGCACCATAAGATTCTGAAGTATCTTCTAACTTCTAAAGAACATTAAATTATTTCACAGAGACTAGCACAGTACATGACATTATAAAGGCATTTCTCTGAGATGGGTGATCTTAGGTGGGAAATTGATGATTCTGTTGAAAGTAAAAAATGCAAATTCACAGAATCAGTGCTGGAAGGGTGTTTGGAAATCATCTAGTTTCTTGCTACTCAAATTGTGCTCTGTGCATCAGCAGCAGCACACCACCTGGGAGCTTGTCAGAAATGCCTCAGCCCTGACCTACTGAATCCAAACCTGCATTTTAATAAGCTCCCAGGTGACTCTCTTGCAATGAAAGTATGAGAAACACTACTCTAGTTTTCAGTCTGGCTCTCAGTTAAAATCACCCTGGGAGCGTTTTATATATATCAGTGCTAGGTCCCATGTCCTGGAGTTTCTGATTCTGTTGCTCTGGGAAATGGCCAGGCAGGACATTGCTGTTGTTACTACTCTTTAACTTCCCAAATGGTTCCAAGTATAGTAGACAGCATTGGAAACCCATGACTTGGGCCCTTCGTTTTCCGATGGTATTGATAAGGATGCTGTAGACAGCAATTTGGTGGCCAAATTGTGATTAGAACTCATGTTTTCATATTCTAGTCCTGTGTCCTTTCCCCGCATACCAACAGTCTCTGAGCGATCACTTAGAAACCTGATAAAGGATATTTTAATAGCCACACTCCATTTTTTCAGAGGAAAAAGTTAATTGTCTAAGATGAGTTCTACAAACTGGATGATAAATCAGATCCAAACAATTTCCTTGCTTTTTCTCCCCCTACACTACTCATCACAAGCATTCTGTCAGGTGAGACCCTTGACCCTGCTCAGAGTTTGGGTCACATCAGTCCTAGAGACGTCTGCAGATGTATCCTCTGACAAGGAAGATGGGCCATCCCCTCCTCATCACAGAACCTAAAATACCTATAAAAAAAGACCACTTTTAAATTCCCAATTCAAAAGAAGGGCCACAGTCTCAGGAAGCATAAATAAAACCCCAGATAATTTGGCACCTGCGCCTGAAACCAGCAAGTTTGTTGCCGGGCTTTGGTTTCTAAAAAGAGTTTTGCCTTGGCTCTTATTTACTCCTCAGATGCTGCTGTTCTCAGCAAGTGGAGATCAGCCCCCACCTCTGATGCAGGTGAGAATGTTTGCTGCTCAACAAGCTGGTAATCCTAGGTGGAGAAGTAAGTGCTTAGAGCACTAGTTGGGAGGATCTCCGTGCCTTTTCCTTTGGAATGTGATATTATCACTAGATTAAGAGGCTAGACACCTGGTGAGGAAATATTAGCCTTATTCTGTCTGGGTGTTTTTGATGTCTTCCTGGATCATTGCTGGTTGGAGTATTTTCAGCTCCATTACAGATACATGACCCTGAAATCCTCAGAAATAAAAATAAAAGAAAAATGTAAACATGGAAACTATACTTAAAAAAAAGAAACTGCTAGACTGATGGCCTGCTTTGATTATTTCCAAAGTTTATATTGATTAGGTAGAAAACATTGATCTACAAATGGAAGCTTCATGGTGAGGGGAAAACTACAGACCGACCACTTATAAGTTGTTTTACTTGGATTCAGTTTACTCTACAGGTAAAAGTAAGCTTCCATTCATATTTCACCAGAATGGCAACTTTATCTTGTAGCTCCAAGAGCAGTTATTGAAAGCTCTCAGAGTGGATGCAGATAAAAGTGAACAGTGCACAGTGCCCACAGAGATTATCTTGATCCAGAGTGACACTGATGGGAGATGCAATATTGGAATGGGTTTAGCCAAGCTCAAGAAGTTAAAGTACCTATGGATGATTGAGGAGAAAATAGACACACACTCTCAAATGCTTGGACCCATCTCATAGGTTTCTGGACTCTGGTATTTTGGAGAGACTGAAAATTCTCCAACTCCAAAATTTGTGATTAGTGACCTCTTATTTTAAAAAATTCAGTGCAGGGGCTTCCCTGGTGGCGCAGTGGTTGAGAGTCTGCCTGCCGATGCAGGGGACACAGGTTCGTGCCCCGGTCAGGGAAGATCCCACATGCCGTGGAGCGGCTGGGCCCGTGAATCATGGCCGCTGAGCCTGCGCGTCCGGAGCCTGTGCTCCGCAACGGGAGAGGCCACAACAGTGAGAGGCCCGCGTACCGCAAAAAAAAAAAAAATTCAGTGCAGAGAAAAGTAATCTGGTTAGAAGTATAGAAAATCCTTCTCTTTGTACTTCACTTCTTAATTTCTTTGAAGAATTGTTAGGGAATCTTTTTCTAAAGCTCCTGCATATCCTTGTGGAGAAGTTAAAACCTGAATAGAAGGAAAAAAAAGAAAGAAAGGAAGAAAGAAAAGAAAAAGAAAGGAAGGAAGAAAGAAATGTGGTACATAAAATTTCTCACCACTTAAAAAAAGAAAACAAAACCAAAACCAAAACCCATTCCATTGAAGCAGGTTAGCTTTTGTTGTTCAATTTTCTTTTTAAATGAAATATTAGAACTCTATAGAAAAGTACGATGTTACTAATATCTAAGAAATCACTTTAGCATTCTAAACATTTTATCATATTTGCTTTGAATTATTTTTTTAAGAAATACACCTTTACAGATACAGGTGAAGTCTCTTGTGTGCCCTTCTGTTACTGCATTCACTATACTACAGTAATTTAATGCTTTTACTAAATATGACTGTACCAATAACCATTAGATAATATTGTTTGGCATGATTTTAAAATTTATGTACATGGTAATATATTGAATATATCCTTGTACAAATGTTGTTTTGCTCCAAATTGTATTTGTGAGATTTTTTTCTATGTTCATTCACACAGCTCTAGTTAATTCATTTTACTTCATCAGTTGTATGAATATGACACGATAGATCCATTCTTCTGTTAATGATGGACATTTATGTTGTTTCTAAATCACAACATTGTTTATACTAGCTTAAAATATTTTACATGTCTCTTTGTACTTAGGTATGAAGATTTTTCTAGAAATATACCACAGACTATAATTGCTGGGTGGAAGGTAAGCAGTATTCAACATTATTATATATTCCCAATGTAGCAGGACTTTTTAATCCAAAAGATGTGTCTAATAATTTTGAATTCCAGTGATAACAATTTAAAACCCCTTAATAAGTCTCATAATACAACATGGATCTGCACTCTATAACCTGCATCCGGGCCATGTGCTCGGCTCTCTGATATAGGTCTCCAATATGGAAATTATATGTGACATGTTCTTCTTTTGTAACCCAGTACATGTGCTCTTCCTCCCTCCCCCAATCTTTTGACAGTAGCAATAACAAAATGGTAGAACCCACCTGGCTAAAACATTTTCACCTTTAAAATGACAGTCAGCAACAACTAAAATGAATTGGAATTATAGGCAAGGAGCCTATAAGGTTCATTAAAGAATATCAACTGAAGGACTTGTTTAGAAACAACACAGCCAGCTGGGCAGGGGTGGGCAGGGGGCAGGAGTGGAAGAAAGCTATATTCCATTTAAAAGCTAAATCGTGGGTTTCAGTTATAGGAAGAAAGCTAATACTAGTATATTAACTAACTAAAGTTACCTTTTTTTGGTCCTCTCTCCTGGTATTTATAGGTGGCTGGGTTGTAGGAAAACACCTAGAAAAGTTTTCAAGTTACAATAAAATTTCCTCATCTTACAAAATGAGAAATCAAGGTTTTCTTTTACATACATCTTTTCAGCAACATTTAGCTTAAAGGTTTCAGGATAGGTGGATCTATTAGAATCCACTTCTTAACCCAGATGAACCTAAGTCATACCATATTAGTGACAACTTCAAAAAATTGAGGTGCTGATATTAAACACTGAAATAGAGGAGAAAGAGTTGCACTAATATCATTTAGTGTTTTTTTGTTTTTTTTTTTTTTGTGGTACTTGGGCCTCTCACTGTTGTGGCCTCTCCCATTGCGGAGCACAGGCTCCGGACGCGCAGGCTCAGCGGCCATGGCTCATGGACCCAGCTGCTCCGCGGCATGTGGGATCTTCCCGGACCGGGGCACGAACCCGTGTCCCCTGCATCGGCAGGCGGACTCTCAACCACTGCGCCACCAGGGAAGCCCTCATTTAGTATTTTATATATAAATATATATTCTCTCTATGTTTCTATATCTCTGATATTTCCAGGTCATTGAGGTGGGGTAGTTAGCAGAAGAGCCTTTGGACCTTTGCCACCGCTCTAGAAGAACTTGAAGGTCCTCACTGACCTAATAAATGATCAATAAATACATGCATATATCTGTTATCCAAACTGCATTCATCCATCCATATATATATCACTGACTTTTTTTGGAAAAAGCTACACTTATCTTCAACTAACATATACTTAGAAATCACTTGCAAAGGTGTATATTGGGAAGATGACAATAGAATATTTGCTGGACTCAGCTGAAATGTTCAGAGGAAGCACCCATATTCCCAAGTCTACTCTTCCTTTCTTTCTTACATCTGGTTCCAACACTTTCCTGATATTTCCTGCTTTGAAATAGGAAAAAATAATATAATAACAACATCACTTCTGGGAGACAGATCCCTTGCCCCCTATCCAATTTCCACTCTGAGTCTCATCTGAATACATCCCTACTTTACTCACTGTCAAGTGGTAGTTATGCCCTGTAATAGTACTTCTCTAATGGACGGAGTAGCTGTGACTTGACTATGCTGTCAGTAACTGAAAGTTTGACGCATTTTGGTAGGACTCTTCATTCATGGTCTAAGAGAACAACTGACAGTGATAAGAGATAACAGCAGGTCTTTTGAGCATCTGCTATCAGGCCAAGGGAAAATAATTGTTTGAATAGATGCTTACAAGGCTGTACCATTGTAAGATGCCCCATCTTTCCATCCTCATCTCATATTGTTTCTTAACCTCTGAACAAGTTGTGCTCATTTTTCTTTTAACACCAAGGCTTTTAAATACAAATTACAATAATCTTGACTTTCCTCCCCCTCATATCCATTTATTTAAATCTTACTGATTCTTCAAAGTTAGGTTGAACCCCATCTTTTCCTTAGCCCATTACTTAAGGAGAGCAGCTCAGAGTTCCTACAACGTTACAATAGAACTTCTGCCTGGACATCTCAACAGACTCAGTTGACATATAATCATGTACTATTTTGGACTAGCAATTTATGTCTTTTAGTTTTCTTTCCCCCAATAGATTGTAAATACCTTGAGGGCAGGAGCCATATATATTTCCTACTTCTCTCTTCTCTAAAAGTCCTAGCAGGATTATGAAGCTATAGTGGGTATTTTCTGAAATTCATTAATTACTTCTTTGTCTTGACATTTAGCTTGCCATAGGTTTATGTCTCCTCTCCCTATGGAATTACAAACATCTTAGCAAAAACTTTAGCTAAGACTTTCGTGTCTCACACAGAGAAGTTGATCAATTAATATTTTTTTAGCAAGTAAGAATATCATGCTTTGAAAAATGGTGAGATTGATTAGTTTCAACAACAGGGTTTTTTTTTCCTCAAGGATTTTGCCATGGGAAAGGTGAGCAGCACAAATTCTGATCTCTAATTTCAAGGCAAGTGGGTTCCTCAGGGTTAGATTGTTTCTATTCAAAGTGTATCATCAGAGTAGGAATGAATCTTTTCCATCATTTAATCTGTAACATCTTATGCAGTGCCTGGTACATAATAGGGCACCAGTAAATGATTACTGATCTGAGGTTGGGTAAATTCAACAGGTAGTTCAAGCATTTATTGAGGTCTTATTGCTTTCCCGCATTATCTAATTTAATCCTTATGACAATCATTTGAAGAAGGTAATATTAGCATGATTTTACAATGATGGGACTGAAACCCAGAGATATTAACAGCAGTGTCCAGCTTCACAGCTAGAAAGGAACAGAGATAGAATACAAAGTTCATTTTGCTAGGATCCTCTAAACCCAAATCCCACACCCTTTTCATTTCATTTCATACTGCCTTGCCTTCAGGAATTTTATTTTTGGGGATGGGCCTTAGGTCAATTGATATATCTCCAAGTCAATAGAGGAATCTCATACTGGATCCAAGTCTACGTAAACTTGGTGGAGAGCCATTTCAAGGAACAGTTCTTGAAAAAGCCTGTTGTATGTTCCCTGAAGAATTTAGGACTGGCAGGCAAGAGACTTTTGACATGAAAAAGGCAAATAGGTGGAGACCTATTGACATTAGTTTCAGTGGCAAATATTGCTCTTCATCAATTATTATTCTTTGATTTCATTACTATAACTTTACATTCTTAAACACTTTTTTACTTAAGTACGTTTTTTGGTTAGTTATTTACCACCTGATTGCCCAATAGAATTAACTCCTAGAACAAACATTTACTCCCTACTTTTTACACAAATCTTATTTCTAAGGTTATCTGTTAATTTTAAGGGAAAAAATTTTAAGGGAAAAAAAATCCCTGAAATTATATTAAGGATATGTGGACTTGTTTCAGAGCTGGAAAGAAACTTACACATTAGTGACACTCAGTGACTTGATCAAGGTCACAGAATCAGCTAACCTCTTAGTTAAAGTGTAGACCTAAAATGGACTCTAGAGATCATCTAATTCAGCCCCTTCATTTTTGGACAGGCTAATCTAACAGGTAGACACAATTCCAGTACCTTTCAAGGTAAATACCTACACTGTCTTCTCACAATGACCTGGTTCCTCATTGCAGAAACGACTGATGCTTTGTGTGCCTTTGTGTTAACTTAAGGTAGACTCTTAAATATACCCACACCCCATAACTGAAATGGATAGAATCGAATGTTCAGTAGCTTTTTGGAAGCCTCACCACGGAAACAAAGGTTTGGAATCCCTCAGATTGGATTTCGATGTTCTTCCTCTAGAGCAGATAAATTGAGGCTCCTGCAGGCATGGGTTCTGTCGGATGAGACTTTAAATTTCAGAGTAAAAGATTCTTCTCGGCAGGATATTAGAATGTCGTGGTAGTGCACCATTAGTAAGGAATGAAGCCTGTCCCAATTCTCTTGGTCGACCCTTTGAAAATCTTGACTGAGGGAAAATCTCATTCTTGGCCTCCTGGACTCTTGGATGCACTAAAGAAATGTAATTGCTTTTTGCAGCTAATAGACACTTAAAAATTGCTTCCAAAGAAAATATATCTAGTCGTTGTTCATTAACGTAGAAAAATGGAGATGTGAAAAAGTCAAAATACATGTTTCGGAGCATAATAAAAAATATTCCTATGCCCAAAACACAAGAGCTCTAGAAAGTCAGTTCTGCCTCTGGGAAGTAGTTTTTGTTGTGTGGAGGGAGGTCCTGGTTTTGTAACTTAGAAAATGTAACAGTTGCTAGGTGGTCAGCTATAGGGGCTTATCCACCCTTATTTCCAAGCTGACACAACATGTTTTAAGTGGATGGTGTTTGGTTTCATTACCTTAACAGCATCTCTCTGTGCTCTTTGATGCATCCCTCCAGTGCTTAGTAATTTAGTAACAGGTTGGAAATGGGCTAGGGGTAAAATGAGCCTAGGGGTAAAATGAGTTACCATAGGGATAACTATCCAACTCTTACTTTTGAATTAGCATAGTAGCAGAAGGTGCTATTTTGCCTCAGGGTTCAAGGGAAGAATAAAGATATAAACAATACTATACATACAAATTTGTTGAATGTATAAGTCCTCTAGAATCTGCTCTTAAAGTACTGGCTGATCAGAGATTGATATGTTCTAATCAGCTCAACATGAGACGTGATAATTTTACATTTGTGCAAGAGAAAAAATATGAATGTTTTCATGATGAAAATTACCTGTTCATACTTTGAACTTCTGTAAGACTTGGCTTATTTGAGATGCAGATGAGTTGGTTTTCTAATCTTTTGAAGCATGCCATTAATTATTATTATCAATCTAAGGAGCTGAATGAAATTCTAGACATAAAATAGATCAATTCCAGATTTAATATTGGGTGTACGATTTAACTTTTGTTCCATTTTCCCTGCTTTCTATTAGCCTTAAAGAGCATCAATGATTATGCCTCACCGAATCACTTAAAGAAAGGGGTGCCCTTGTAAATATCTGGAACAGCTACCAGATGAGATGGTATATATACCAAATTTTTGAAAACCTTTTGTACATCTTCATAGCAACAATTTCCAAATATCTCCTGGTTTACAAAAAAGCATGTTTCAGCCAATAAAATTCACGTTGAACACTAGAGTAGTCACTGTGGTCTTTTTGGCCCACGCTATAGTCAGAATGATCTCTGATAGCACTTAGGTCTTAGAAGTACCTTCTTCCTTTTGTTACTGTTCGCTTTTGTGTGTGTATGTATTGCAGTTAAAGACTAACCTTGGTTAAGATCAACAGTGAATGAAGAATAGTTAGAAACCTCACACAGCAAATTGCTATTTAAATTTTTTTCTCCAATGCTAATGATTTGTTGGAGTTTATAGGTTTTGGGGTAGAATATTTTAATATAAGCATTGCAAAGGCTTTCAGGTGTTCTTGAACATCAGAATGCTGGAAAGTACAATAACTTTTAAATTTCAAGAAAAGTTCATCGTTTGACTGTGATTTATGAAACGATGACAAATACCATGGATTTTATTTCCTGAGATTCTAATCAACTTAGGTGGGGGAAGTAAGGGATAATAATCTATATGATAAATAGCTTCAAAAATTCATTTGCACTAACAAATCTTTCTTTTGGATTTGAATGTTTTCTGAAAGGGCTAGTTATGCATGCTTTAGTGGGGATTTCTTTAATTAGTTCAATCAAACTGAGTATTTTGAATGGAGAGGAGAGGAAGTGGAGATTTTGACTGCATGGAAATTAGGTAGGGGGAGCAAATGGTCAAAAATAACGATGGTGAGATCTGGGCCACAAGGGATCAGGTTCTTGACCCTTCCCCAGACTCTTCTAAGCCTGGTTCCTCCCCAACTTATGTCTCTTCCTTTATTGTGAGAATTTTCAGACTGCCCTGTTCTTGTAGAGCTCTACAAACTCTTCCTTGGAAGGCAAAGTCTCCTAAATATCAGAGAGTCGAGAGTTCACTCTTGGATAGGAAATGCTCTTCTTAGGAAATAAAGAACAAAAGAAATTCATCTTTCCTTTTTTATTTTCAAAGAACTGTGATACGAGTGAATAGTACACCATGGCAATAGAGGACTACTTAGAAGACAATTCATGAACTCCCTAGCTGTTTTTACTTATTTACAAATAACCTAATTGCTCAGTTTTTTTGCACATGAGTTTGTGGAACCTTTTGCATGTGGCTGGTTCGCTCGGCCTACTGATGAAAGCGTTCAAGAGGAAGCTGAATGGTCACTTGCTGGAGATTTTAGAGACAGGGTTTAAGGACCAAATGTTGGGTTGAGTTAGGTTACCTCCAAAGTCTGTGCCAGTCTGAGGTCCTAGGAGAGGGATGGCAAATAAGTTTAAACAGAGTACCCCTTTGATCAATTAATATAATGTCTCCAAAATGCCCTTGGTTGAAAAGAATTCTGAAGCCATGTCCAAGCTCTTCAGGAGAAATGTTCATGATCTGTTAGTCAGCGTCTAGCTTTGCATAAAGGAGTGTTACCGTTTATGACTGTGTTTCCACCTGTCCTAGAAAATTCAGTGAGAGTTGATTCTGACCTGCATTCCCCTGTGAAACTGTTTCCATAGTTTTCTGTTCATGTTCACTGATTAAATCTTGAAACCATCCAGCTACTGGACGTGACAAGCTGTTAGTCTGAAGGAGTAGAGAACAAGAGAGCATCGTTCAGCATAAGGTACAGTCTTAGAAAATAACTCAGTTGTATTTGTCATCAGCATCTCTTAAATAAAGGGCAATGCTTTAAAAATGTAGACATTTAGATTGGTATGAGATAATTTGCTGCTGTAACTGTAATTAAAAGTGACAAAAAGAGTTGATATGTGATCTTGCAAGGCAATGCAATAATAGACATAAATGTACAACCTCCATTTAAAACATGACCTGTTGAATGTAGCATGGTTTTGAGCAGGACTGGCATTAAATCAGTCTCAAGAAATTATGGCCGAGGTTCATGTCTTAGATTAGTCAACCACAGGATTCTCCCATCAAGATACATAAAGTGAGACATTAGATGTATGTGATTTATATGAATTGCTGTTCACCTGTGTCTGTGAAAGCCTGTCGAAAGGGATGTTACCTTTAATCTAAAAGTACTCAGCTGCTGGCATTTTGGCATTGTCCCTACTCAGAAACGAAGATATGAGATTTAAGGTATTTCTGGGGAATTTTAAATAATTGCTAGAATCAATCTGAGTTCTGTAAAAACCTGTACATATCATGGAAAATGTCCTTGAAAACAAAGGACTATTCACATGGATGATCCCTTGCCAAACTGGGCGTGTGAAAGCTTATAAGAATTTGCTTATATACCTTAATATGGTGACTTAATGCCTTAAGAATATAACTCCTTCAAATGCCTTAAATTTCAAGAGGGTTTTACTACCCATGTTTTCTTTTAACAACGTGATGCATTTGGAATAATATAGGTGGGCAAATGATTCTTTAAGCATTACTCTTGGCACCAAAGAGGAATTAAAATACAAGGTTTACAGATTGTGTATGCTAATATATCAACAAAGCTAGAAAGCAGAAAGATCAGTGCAGGTATTTTTTCCCATGCCGAGCTATGGGAGAGAGAATGCATTTCTCTAAATAGAATGGGCACATCAATTCAATCTGAATAATCTTAGGGAGGTGAATTGAAAGTGGGTAGGAAGAACTTACTCTCAGAGTGAGTGAAGTGAAGTCATCAAAGTTCTCCAAGCATCCAAGGACCAAGTTGTGGGTAAAGTGAGTTAAAGGCACTTCTGGTTATGTTATGCAATGTGCTTTCCACATTCTTCCCAGACTTGAGCAATGGGCAGTATTTGCCTTTTCAAATAAACTACATACTTTCTTTCATCAAACAATAAGACTTCATATTTCCCTTGTTGCATCGACTGCCAGGAATCTCAGGATTATATTAAATACTCAATTTAAGAAACAATGTCATTCTAACTTTCTGGCATAATTATGTCTTTTTCCTAGATGATTTCTCTTCTGCCTTAAAAGATTGCTACCTTACAAGTGCTTTAAAATTTAAGTTACCTCAAATTCTTTGTGAGAATATGAAGAGTCTAATTTCTGCATAAAATAAAAATATGTAAGAGTTGTTAAAATAATTTCTTCTGTGTTTCGACCTTAAGATCTCAAGATAAATATAGAAATTTGGGCCATTAAAATTCTGCAAATAATTGTAAAACCGAAGCCAAATGAGGCAGGGTTGTTGGGTTAAAATGTAAGTTTATGAGAAAAAGCCAAGTGTATCATTATTCTTCATGTATAGAAAACACCACCTGCATTTCCTGTCTTTCATGTGACATATTGCTATCCCTCAGCTGTGGGACTCATGCCTGCCCATGTTCCACCTGTATGAAAGGAGCATCTTTGAAGATTTTGTTCAAACACTGATCCCTCTCTGAAACTCTATATGCATGCCTCTCCTGACAGATGTTTTCCAATTCCCACTACATTAATTTCTTCACAAATATTTCTTTATCACTGTCACATTGTTGTTGTTTACCTATTTTCATGTTGTTTCTCCACCTGTCTCCTAGATCATTGCTTCTTAATCTTGGCTATGCACTGGAATCACAAGGGGGTTTATAAAAAAATGCTGATGGGTGAATCCAAGCCCCAGAGATTCCTATTTGATTGGTATGAGGTGCAGCCTGGGCATCAAGAGTTTTGAAATCTAAGTGATTCTACCTGCAGTCACAATTGAGAAGGTTAAACCATTGTCTTTGGAACGTTGAGATCATCTTTATTTATTTTCCCCTGCTCTAAGAACAATGCCTTGAACTTAGTAGTTGTTTAAAAAATGTTTTTTGATATGTCTGACATGGAAGCTACTGGGAAATCTTTCATTCTGTCAACCTGATAATCTTTAGGGAAGTATGATTATTTCAGTCTCATTCATTTATTCCTTTATACAGCACGCATACATTAAGCGGCCTTGGTTTAAAAAAAAGTTTTGTGGAGTTCTGCCCTCTAAGGAGAGCTGCATACAAAAGTTCAAGTGATTCCCTTCTCGTTCGACCACTACTACTGTAATTTACTATGTGCCTACTGTGTGCTGGCACTGTTACAGATGCTTCATATATGTTAGCACACTTAATTGCTCACAGCATAATCCTGTTTTTATTTTACAATTAACGGAATTGGAGAACAAGACTAAGGTCACAGCTCTGAGGCTGTGATTCACACCCAAGTGTGCCTGATTCAAATCCAATGTTCTTTGCACACACCAGGCTACTACTAAAAGGCCTTTGGTTTCTGTTGATGTTTTGTATGTATCTGTTTAATATGGATAATTATAAAAAGCTTAATTCTAGGCTTGTCTTTTTAAGCTGTCTTTCCAATGGTTTGAAAACATAGAGGCCATCAAATGTCATTCAGTGGGATTTGTTCACTAATCTTACAGATGTTCTGTTTGATTGCAGTTGGTCACAAATCCTTCTAGACATTCCCTTCCCTTCCAGAGCCTGTACAAGACCTCATCAAGGGTAGATGGGCTGAGTGCGGCCAGTTTACTGGTTGATACAGTTGGTGGAATTGGAAAACTACTCACCCATCACATGACTCTTTGGTTACAAATGTAGGGACACAATAAAAAAATACAGGTACCAAATTAGACCTCCAAGTGAATACCAGTGGCTCAGGCTTGCCCCAGCTCCAGCTCCCCACCTCTTACATATATATACACACCCACACACGTATACTCCAGGGCGCTTTTATTAAGTTTGTCTTCATTATTGATATATCTTCTTCTACTTTTCTACAATGTTCAGTTAGAAGATTGCCCACAGGCAAGATATTTTCAAAAATAACAGCTATGAACATATCCGTTTTCAGAGAAAGAAAGACAATGGTGATTATTATACGTGGTGTTGTTTGTCTATAATCTCTCTCTCTCTCTTTCTCTCCTACCTTCAATTTCCCAAATCAGATGATTTTAGCAATCTAATACCATAATCCATTTCTTCGTGATACCTGAGTATTTACTCAAGTTATTTAGAGATGCTTTATTTTGGTGCATATTTCTCATACAAACAACATTTTTCATAAAATATATCAATACAGAAAAGTTGCACCCTGGTAAAAGGGGGTTTAATACTTTTAATGTTGCTTCCTAAGAATTTACCATGTACTGAAACTTTGTCTGGTGAATTCAAACAAAACCACGGGTAAGTTATTTTAGGTTAATCTCACTGAATGAAAGTGAAAGCTGGTGTTCTCTTCTACTCTTTGATGTAGTTGCGTGCTATATTAATGTTTATACAATGATGTCTCTTTTCCTGTTACTGTTTCAGACACATAAATTTAGAATGAAAACAGACTATTAATAAGTACTTTAAAGTGATTGGTGTCATCAGGTATTTCTTCAATTTAAACTTATATTTTTTAAACAACTTTTTTCAGGGCTTGGGTCTTCATGGGAGGGTTCCATTCTAAGGCCATTACTGCCTTCTACTCCTAAAAGTGTGCTTTGTATGCCTAGTGAGCCAATACACTTACAAAAGGAAGACAACTCTTCTCTCCCTTCTTTAATAAATGGGAAGTTCAAGACTTTTAGTTTCCACAGAAGCTAATTATTCAAAGGGACCTAAACAATGTTTGGTAGAGATAGAGTTAGACTTAACTAAGGAAGTTAGAGTGGGAAGTGCGTCCTCGTGCTCTGTCATTACCAGAGAGAGGCTAGAAAAGGAGCAGCCTTGAGTAGCAGATCTTGAAGTTTGAAGGTTTGGGTCTGTTGGAGAACCAAATAGGGTTTTGCTTTGTAGAGTGATTTAATTATATTTTAGGAGGTTTACACATGTGATGGTGAAGACAAGGGATTAGAGCCTAGAGCAGTGGTCTCAAAGTGTTTACTAACACACCATTGTAAAGCAATTATCCTCCAATAAAGATGCTAAAAAAAAAAAAAAAGTGTTTCCTGGACCAGCATGCACAGGTTAGAAATGGAAATCCTCAGACCTCTACCCAGATTTCCTGAATCAGAACCTGAGTAAGTAGCCCAGTAACCAGTGGTTTAACAATGTTTCCAGATGGTTCTGCTTCACAGTCAAGTTTGAGAACCAGTAGTCTGGAGGCAGGAAGAGTAGACTTGACATATTTCAAGTTCAGGATCTGTACCTAAATTACTCTGCACCAGGCATGGAGTAGGTACTTGATACATATTTGCTGAATAAGCTAATAAAGTCAGAGATGATGAGAGCCCAGCCTAATAAAGAAACAACATATAATATGGGAACCAAGAAAGACTTCAGCTCCATTTGTGATTCAGTCAAGAGCAGAATCAACTCTTAACGAATGGGGTTATATAAATAATTTATGAAATTTTCCCTTATTTGACAATTTTCTTCCTTGTTTTTCCTTGTATTTGCTCACTGTAAACTCAAAAGATGCATTGCATTTTCTTAAGAGGAAGCACCATAAAGAAAGGGGGAGAGTTCGGTAACTTACACCTACTTCTATAGGGGGCCTGGGTGTATCTCTTCCACTTGAAAGAGAACCAAGTGATCAGTGAGATGGCAGTAGCATGCCAGAAAGTGGTGGCCCAAGTTCTGGGGCCGTCAGAAAACATGACATTACTAACTAGGCAGGCAGTCCAAGATGGAGAAAGACTTGGGGTGGTTAGGACCAGGAGGAGGGGCCAAGTATTCCAGAAGCTGCACTGGCATTGTTTTTGATGAAATTCCAAACTTGCAGCAGAACGACCAGAAACTCGATCATTAAAGTCTTTGAATGCTAAAGGGAAATGTTCAATGAAAGAGTGGAGTGAAAAATGTCAGTGAGAGGGAGGTACCCAAATATCTACTCTCTGCCAATCATTCTGTTGGAGCTTGGGAAACGTATCTCATTGAATCCTCACCACCTCACTGTGTGTTAATATGTACTTTTTTTTTTTTTTTTTTTTGGTACGCGGGCCTCTCACTGCCGTGGCCTCTCCCGCCGCGGAGCACAGGCTCTGGACGCGCAGGCTCAGCGGCCATGGCTCACGGGCCTAGCCACTCCGCGACATGTGGGATCTTCCCGGACCGGGGCATGAACCCGTGTCCCCTGCATCGGCAGGCGGACTCTCAACCACTGCGCCACCAGGGAAGCCCCTATACGTCCATTTTATAAGCAGGGACCAGAGGGAGTAATTTGTCCAAGGTTGTAGAGCCACAAAGTAGTAACGCTGACATACAAACAGGCATTCTGACTCCGAAGCCTGCGTTTAATCTCGTGTTATTAAATAAATACAATGCATGAAGTTGTTACAGTTTCAGCCCTTTTGAATCTTTATAGAATGTATATTGGTTTACATAGACATTATTGTGTTTATAATTGTATGTAGCGCATAAACTGATAGTTTAAATAAAATATTTTGACTTGAGTTTTGAGGTTTTGGTCAGAAATGCAATCTTCTGCAGTAGTGCGTGTTGCCTGGGAAAATCGGATATGAACTGCTGCATTCTGGCTCACATTCTTTAGAAGGAATGTAACTTTCCAGAATGTAACTTTCCATCTCTCTCTCGGTCTTCCTATGCTTTTTTTAGTATCAAATGCTTTTAATTATATTTTTGTGCACTTAAGTAGAAACTTTTTTTTTATGGTCATTGCTTTTTCTATAAAAGCACTACATTCCTCCTTATATTTGATGCGTATTTCAAGCTCTGATGTGTCTTAGGTTACACTAGTGATATCCAGTTGTACTTCTGTAAAGAATGAGATTGCAGAATTGTCATATTCCTCCATCCTCTTCCTACATGAATGTTACTTGTGGTCAGACCACATGGCAACTCTGTCAAAGAAGCCTTGGTTGCAAGAGAGATGACTTGAGCTGGTCCTTCGTTGGTTTGAGCCTTAGGGTCTTGAAAATTGCTTTAATTTCTTCATCTGACAAATGGGTATCATATTTGACTTGAATTTACTTTCTTTGGGAGTGGTGGTGGGAAGAAATGAATTGGTTAATTTGTCAAATCATTATAGCGCCTTAAAGGAAACATGTGACATAAGTTAAATATATGTTCTACGTATTTTATTCTACAAACAGGCCTTGCAAGTGCTAAAAATCTAGAAGTCTTTTGGATAAAATAGGGTGAAGACTAAGAAATTATTCTTATTTTAAAATGTTTTTTATACCATAATTACTAGTTCACTATTTTCTTAGGGTTTCTCCCTCATCCCTCACTTCCAACAACCGTTCGTTCCTGTGGGAGCTGCTTGCACAGCTCTTGGGGCCTTAGCAGGTGCTCAGTGGATTTGGGGTTGCACAGAAAGAAGCTGTAGACTATAGAGCAATGCCAAAACACTAATGGGATATTCCTGCCTTTGTTTTTTCAAGTCCTAGGAATCTATGTCATGATGAATAAGAGATGGTAAAACTACGCTGGAATTCAGCCAATATACACTGGTATAGCGAGTCATCAAAATATGGGAATACTTCTCTGCTGGTTGATAAATAGCCACTCCCATTTCTCCCAACCTACCTTCACTCACTGCCCCAGCCTCCTTGATGTCAACACTCCTTGAATATCTGGAATCCAGCAACCTAAGGGTTAACATTTGCCCTAGCAAGGGGCTTCCAGGACCCTGCTCTGGGGACTGTTCTGACTGGCTGTGCCCAGGACTTATATGTGTTAAATATTTTGAATATCTCCCTCTGTAACCACATATAAAACTCAAAAGATCAACCATACTAGCCACATTGAAACTCTTGACAAGTTACTTTCATCATCACTGATATGTGAGAATCTTCTTGGATCTTAATTTCTACAATTTACACTTCTATTATTTCTTTAGGAACTTAATATCAGTGTTGGATGAGAGGAGAGAGAGAGATAAGAGAGCCATTGGGGAACAAGTTGAAGGCCCACAGGCTCACACACTGGAGATGGGTTTGGCCATACTCAATTTTTTTTTTTTTTTTTTTGCGGTATGTGGGCCTCTCACTGTTGTGGCCTCTCCCGTTGCGGAGCACAGGCTCCGGACGCACAGGCCCAGCGGCCATGGCTCACGGGCCCAGCCGCTCCGCGGCATGTGGGATCTTCCCAGACCGGGGCACGAACCCGTTTCCCCTGCATCGGCAGGCGGACTCTCAACCACTGCGCCACCAGGGAAGCCCCCATACTCAATTTTTATTGAACATCTTGAAGCATTTAAAATAAAATGATGTCCTATGGAACCCAGATGCATATAGCCAGGTGCTTTGCTCTTAATATTTAAACCCATTTTATGGAAGATTTAGTCCATATGTTAAATCATTGACTTCAAAAGGAATTCCTTGAGAGGCTAATCTAAATGATGAAAAACGGGTCTAAAAATTATGTTCAAATATGTCATCTATGGGCTGGAGGTCAGAGGCTCAGGAGAGATAGAGAAACTTGGGGGAGTTTCATGAAGTCATTTAAGTATGTGGAATGTTCTAGAGCACAAGGGAACTCTTGAAATTTCATAATCATAGAACCTTTCTTCATTTCCAAAAGAGCATGTTTTTGAGACAGCATATAATATAGCTATTTGTTCTCTTGAACACATCTCAGGGAAGAAAAAGAAGTTGGGAAAATGAGCCCATTGTTTTTCAAAATTAGTGACAAACTTCAAAATAATTCCAAACAAACCTCAAATAAAACATTTTCCCCCTACTGTGAATCCTATTTAAACTGTTTGGGTCAGTCTGTTTTAATGAGTCGCATTCACGCTGACACATCCACACACTTCAGACAAAGACGACTGTACCTCTAAACCCATTTAAAAATGATAGATGACTGTCAGCTTTGTGAAAGCAGCACATGCAGTGGCTTGATAGTGCAGAATGAAAGCAATCTACAAGTGCAAGTCTGTTTCTTTTGGCAACGGAAGGAGTTGCTAATGGATTCATCATTTTCTGTTAAGCATGAATGTCAAACAAAAAAACATTTAGAGCTCTATTCAGCTGAATTTCCGGCTCAACGCTTGCCAGCCATGGAAGCCCTGTGACTTGGAACCTGTGCAGCCCATGCCTGATTCTTGTTTCCAAAGTTCCGTGGGGCCAGTGCCGCGGAACTTGGACTTTTGCCTAGGGCTCCTCCTCCTCTCTTCAGCTCCCCCTCCCCCTTTCTCCAATCCTATGAAGCCACCAGTCAAGCTCCCTAAATGAATGCCCTCTACGGAGGCGAACTGTTTGCCAACTCTTAGGACTTCAGCTGACTCCGCCTCAGAATCACACAGGAAGTTCACTCATACCACTCAAGAAGGGATGGCAGGGTGAAGATTTGTTGTATCCAGGGTTTCTGGGGCCTTTGTGCCTTGGAACTTATTGGTTGCAGTGGTCATTGCATGCTTTCTCTTTTGGTGTAAATATGCATCGTGTTCTGTACTCTATAATAAAAAAATAAATAAAAGTTAGAATGCCTGGGCTTCAGAAATGCTATGTTCTTGGGAGGATTTGAAGGAAAGTTCTGGCTTCAGAACACAGCTACTTATATCCCTGACTACAGAAGAGCTGCCTCTGAATGGGAAATTGGTTTCTTCAACTGGGCACACAGTGGGCAGTGGTAGGAGTGTGCTGAGGCCAAACAGGTCAGCAGCATCCACCCTGGCAGAGGCGAGGTGACGGTGACACAGACTTTGCCTTCACATACCGACTCTGCTACTAGCTATGTAACCTTGGGCAAATGTCTTAACTCCTCAGTGTCTCAGTTTCCTCATTTGGTTGTTTTGTGGATTAAATGAGATAATGTGAATAAGAGTGTAAATTATAAACTACTATGCAAATGGATATCATTATTAATTGAACTATTTAAAGTAATAAAATTAATTAATAAATACTAAGAGTTAATGTAGGATGGTCTAATAGGAAGAACTAGGAACAGAGATGTTAAGACACTTAGATCCTGCCAACTCTATTTTTTGTTCTGTGACTTTCAGAAAAATCAATGCGCCTTTTTTTGTTCTGTGACTTTCAGAAAAATTAGTGTGCCCTTAAGCTGTAGTAGAGATGTGTATCCCACCACTAATTTTATGAGTATACTGTACCATGGCTTCCTACATTATTTAATCTGTGGAAGTGGTCCCAATGGCTGTCTACTCTCCAAACATCAACCCTACTGCCAATCATTCTACTGTTATAGCTTTACTGTTTTGCATTTCCCAGTCATTTTGCTCTTCCTATTGCTTATTAAAATGCAAACACATGGAAGAACAAAAGTTAGCCCTTTACTTAGCAATTAGCACTTAACAGGTTGTAACTGGGTTAAGGCACAGGGTTGATGCCAGTGGGCTAGGGGAAGAAATATGACACCAGGAAGAAGGAACGAAAGCCTTCCAATCAACTTTACATTCTTTGTAGACATGCCTTGTGTCCCTCTTATATCTAATAGTGGTATTGGGAGGAAACTTGGAATAAGTTGTGAAATGTTGCCAGTACTGTCTAAATGACAGAACTGTAAGTGATTTAATGTGACATTAATAATGGTGATGAACTCAGGCTAAGGGATGAAGGCAGAACTTGTAAAGAAATAAATTAGTGGTCTCCCTTGAAGATATTTTAATCTAAAACATAGAGTGCTACCTCCCTAAGGAAGCCTTCCTTGATTGACCAGATAGACTCAATCATAGCATATACTTCAAATAACTTCTTTTCACAATGTCATTTTTTAGTATATTTAGCATATTTGTAGTATATACATATTTACTGTGACTTGAGACTCTTTTAACTCTGTATTCAATACGTCACACAATGCCTGGCACAATGTAGGAACTCAGGAAATATTTATGAATTTAATAGCTACAACATCTGGAAGATAAAATAGATTAAGCTATCATTCTCCCAGTGCACTGAGGACCTGGTTTACCTAACACCAAAACTAAAGATATTTTTCAGCAGAATATTAAACTTTATAAAGGTTTAGTCACACATGATCTAAAAAAATAATTCCACTTAAGTGGTGCTTTAATCAAATTAAATGATGTTTTGTTAAAGCATTTAGCCAAATGTTATATGCCTGTACCTCTTAGAAATATAATCAAATTCACCCAGGAATTATTTATGATTACACTATAGTGTATTGGCAGAGCTACATCACAAATGTCACTTGAACCTGCAAGAAATGATCAGATTCCTATTCCACAGGGCTGGTTTCAATGAGGAATTTTCAGAATGATGAAACCAGATTTAGCTGGTAGCAATTATTGGTACATTTCAGATGAGCTCAGCGTGAAGAATAAGACTGAAGAAAGATTAAGTCTCAAATACTAAGGGACAGAAAAAAAAAAAAGAAAAGCGGGACCGAAAGGGCTTGAAACGCAGGAAAGGACCAGTTAGTTATCTGCAGGAAGCTGGTATTCTTATGTGAGATGCATGTGACCCAGTCTGGGTTAGAATGTTATCTCTATGTGATCTGCAGAATTTCTCTCTTGACTGTAGCAACCTCAGAAGAGTGAATTAAAGTCTTAAGGAGAAAAATCAATAAAGAAAAAAAAAGATAAAAGCAATATGGCTGGAGAGCATTTCAAAAACCATATAAAAGCCTCTTAAATGGCCATGGAAGACTAACCAGTACTTATAAGGGTTTACAGGAATACCAATAAGAATAGATTTGTTGGCCTTCTTAAAGCAGCAAAGAGGCTTCTGGGTGGTTTATGGCATTTGGCTGGTCTTTGTTTCATTCTACTGTGTGACATACAGAAACATGAATTGTGTAAAACACTGCCTATGATGACAAGAAATTCATTGGAGAGATATTATGAGTAAGTTGGGATTAGAGTAGCACTTAATGCTCACTCAATGCTACTGATGAGGTACAGTACTCTGAGTACCTTTCCTGTGACTAGCTCGACTTTATTCCAAAGCTGGGAATTTCTCTGAACTATGCTGAATTTCTATGCTGAACTATGAGAATTTCTATGCTGAAACAGAAAACATAGACATAATCCCAGCAATAATAATGCTTGTCTAATATGTCTTTTAAAATCTGTAAAGTGATTTTTTTCTTTTAATTACAAGAAGTAGAATTCATTCCAAACCTTCTCCAGACCAAACTGTCTTCTTAATTTAAATGAGAAAATGAAGGAAGCAAGAAGGAAAGAGTTGAAATGGAAGTGACAGGAGCTTTGGGAGATGTGTAGAGTGTATTCCTACTAGTCAAGGAAAGAAATGTCAAATAAAATCTAGAGTTAGGGAAGTAGATTTCAAAATGTTCAAGGGAGATATAGGTATGACCCTCCCCCCACCAAGGTCTGAGATCCATACGTGGAGAGTATTTGAGGCTACATTTATCTAATCCGGCATTAATTCATTTGTTCATTTCAGTACATTCTTTATTGAGTTCTCATCATGTCACAGGTACTCTTTTACTAATGAGAAGCTTTCAACTGTGAAATTCTGGCAATACAACCATGAATATTTTAAATTATGAAGACAAATAATGTATGTTTTGATGAAAGCCCAAAGTGAAACTTTACAGAATCCTGTAAATCATGGACTCAAGTTAGGTTAAATAACTTGTGAGAGCCCAAAGCTAGTAAGCAAAAGAGTTAAAATTCACACTTTGGCTCTGAGTTCCAAAGGAAGTGCTCTTGGCCTCAGTGCAATGATCTCAGAATTGCTTAATCAATGAGCTCCTGTAGCTAAATATGCCCCAATTAGGAGTGATTGTGTAGTATAGTTTTTATGGTTCAGATTCTTGTCCTTTTTTTTGTCCAATAGAGTCAGTGCCTCCCTCTTCCCCCTTCCACACACACACACACACACACCCACACACTCAGACACTCACCTGTAGGCTACCTAAAGAGAGACTTTAAGCACTCCTAGCTCAAGCAATGAGTGATGCTGCAACAAGCCATTCTTGCAGCCAGTCTTCCTTTACCCTGTGCCTTGATGATGGCCTCTTGACCTCTGTCTTTTTCCCTGCATGAAATCCCAGGTAGACAATCTGTTTGTCCCATGGTTTTTCCAGAATGAGAATTTGCATTGCTTTGGTGGTTCTACATCCAGGAATAATAATTTACTTTCTCTTCATTGACCACTAAAGGCTAAGCCTTTCGCATATATTGCCTCTAATTTTTCCAACCACTTGCAAGGACTACCATCTTTCATCTGCTGTCCAATACTTTGGGTACCATGGGTTCCCTATGGCCTGGGTTGCCTCTCAGGACCCATCCTCAGTACCTGCCTTCTCCAATGCGTGGTTTTAAATCTATTCCTGGTCTCCCATGGTCAGCCTTATTCCATGGGGAGAACACAGACATGCCCACCCGTGTTTTGAAATATGACTCTCTTTTCTTGAAAACCCCTTAGAAGACTAAGGTTTCCTTTTTGAGTCATTTCCATGGGGTCCCAAGTCAAAGTTTGTACTTTGTTTCTGATACTTTATCATTAACCTAAATTTAAGTCTTAATTTCTTCATCTGAAGAATGGGAATAACATATCTCTCTGGGCTGTAATAAAGATTAAAATCTCATGTAAAGGTAGCACATTCCACTAACAAGCAAGTTTACCAAATGTGAGTGTAGGACTGTGGTAGGTCTGAAAGACATCTGTGTAAAGGTAAAGAAAAGGTACTGTAAAGGACATTCTGAGATAAATGAAGAACAACTCAGATACTTCATTAATTTACCCATGGATGGAGTGAGGTTCACCTTGTAGAGACCTATACAGGAGTTTTTTTGTTTGTTTGTTTGTTTTTTAACGAGGAGAGGTCAAGTAGAAACTCCAAAGGGGTTTATCTTGGCTCTGATAAAATAGAATGTTTTCATTGTGACCTGGATGGAGTAGGAGAGAACATCTTTATAGAAAAGTATTCCACCCTTATTTTTTCTATTTCGCATTATTACACTCAACTTTTCCTCCAGATTTAGGTAAATTCAAATTTGTTTTGTTGTTGTTTCTGTCAAATCCTTAGTGGCTGCTCAATACATTTTGAATGAATGGGTAAATGAATGAAAATGAACAATGATGTTTTAAACTATAAAAATTTATTATAGAAATTTCAAACATAAGCAAGTTGAGAGAATAGTATAATGAACTCCTATGAACCCCATCCACATTCAATAGTTATCAGTTTATGGCCAATCTTGTTTCCTCCCCACTTGTTCTGTTCCCTTGCTTGGTTCTTTGTTTGTTTGTTTGTTAAAATCTTCATTGGAGTATAATTGCTTTACAATGGTGTGTTAGTTTCTGCTGTATAACAAAGTGAATCAGCTGTACATATACATATATGCCCCAATCTCTTCCCTCTTGCGTCTCCCTCCCTCCCACCCTCCCTATCCCACCCCTCTAGGTGGTCACAAAGCACCGAGCTGCTCTCCCTGTGTAATGCGGCTGCTTCCCACTAGCTATCTATTTTACATTTGGTAGTGTATATATGTCCATACCACTCTCTCACTTTGTCCCAGCTTACATTTCCCCCTCCCCGTATCCTCAAGTCCATTCTCTAGTAGGTCTGTGTCTTTATTCCCGTCTTGCCCCTAGGTTCTTCATGACCTTTTTTTGTTGTTGTTTTTTAGATTCCATATATATGTGTTAGCATACGGTATTTGTTTTTCTCTTTCTGACTTACTTCACTCTGTATGACAGACTCTGGGTCCATCCACCTCACTACAAATTACTCAATTTCATTTCTTTTTATGGCTGAGTAATATTCCACTGTATATGTACCACATCTTCTTTATCCATTCATCTGTCTGATGGACACTTAGGTTGCTTCCATGTCCTGGCTATTGTAAATAGACCTGCAATGAACATTGTGGTACATGACTCTTTTTGAATTATGGTATTCTCAGGGTATATGCCCAGTAGTGGGATTGCTGGGTCGTATGGTAGTTCTATTTTTAGTTTTTTAAGGAACCTCCATACTGTTCTCCAGAGTGGCTGTATCAGTTTACATTCCCATCAACAGTGCAAGAGGGTTCCCTTTTCTCCATACCCTCTCCAGCATTTATTGTTTGTAGGTTTTTTGATGATGGCCATTCTGATCAGTGTGATGTGATACCTCATTGTAGTTTTGATTTGCATTTCTCTAATGATTAATGATGTTGAGCATTCTTTCATGTGTTTGTTGGCAATCTGTATATCTTCTTTGGAGAAATGTCTATTTAGGTCTTCTGCCCATTTTTGGATTGGGTTGTTTGTTTCTTGATATTGAGTTGCTTGTAAATTTTGGAGATTAATCATTTGTCACTTGCTTCATTTGCAAATATTTTCTCCCATTCTGAGGGTTGTCTTTTCATCCTGTTTATGGTTTCCTTTGCTGTGCAAAAGCTTTGAAGTTTCATTAGGTCCCATTTGTTTACTTTTGTTTTTATTTCCATTTCTCTAGGAGGTGGGTCAGAAAGGATCTTGCTGTGATTTATGTCATAGAGTGTTCTGCCTATGTTTCCCTCTAAGGGTTTTATTGTGTCTGGCCTTACATTTAGGTCTTTAATCCGTTTTGAGCTTATTTTTGTGTTTGGTGTTAGGAAGTGTTCTAATTTCATTCTTTTACATGTAGCTGTCTGTTTTCCTAGCACCACTTATTGAAGAGGCTGTCTTTTCTCCATTGTATATTCTTGCCTCTGTTATCAAAGATAAGGTAACCATATGTGCGTGGGTTTATCGCTGGGCTTTCTATCCTGTTCCTTGATCTATATTTCTGTTTTTGTGCCAGTACCATACTGTCTTTATTACTGTAGATTTGTAGGATAGTCTGAAGTCCAGGAGCCTGATTCCTCGAGCTCCATTTTTCTTTCTCAAGATTGCTTTGGCTATTTGGGGTCTTTTGTGTTTCCATACAAATTGTGAAAATTTTTGTTCTAGTTCTTTGAAAAATGCCATTGGTAGTTTGATAGGGATTGCACTGAATCTGTAGATTGCTTTGGGTAGTAGACTCATTTTCACACTGCTGATTCTTCCCATCCAAAAACATGGTATAACTCTCCATCTGTTTGTATCATCTTTAATTTCTTTCATCAGTGTCTTACAGTTTTCTGCATACAGGTCTTTTGTCCCCTTAGATAAGTTTATTCCTAGGTATTTTATTCTTTTTGTTGCAATGGTAAATTGGAGTGTTTCCTTAATTTCTCTTCAGATTGTTCATCATTAGTGTATAGGAATGCAAGAGATTTCTGTGCATTAATTTTGTATCCTGCTGCTTTATCAAATTCATTGATTAGCTCTAGTAGCTTTCTGGTAGCATCTTTAGGATTCTCTATGTATAGTATCATATCATTGGCAAACAGTGACAGTTTTACTTCTCCTTTTCCATTTTGGATTCCTTTTATTTCTTTTTCTTCTCTGATTGCTGTGGCTAAAACTTCCAAAACTATGTTGAATAATAGTGGTGAGAGTGGACAACCTTGTCTTGTTCCTGATCTTAGAGGAAATGGTTTCAGTTTTTCACCATTGAGAATGATGTTGGCTGTGGCTTTGTCACATATGGCCTTTATTATGTTGAGATAAGTTCCCTCTATGCCTACTTTCTGGAGGGTTTTTATAATAAATGGGTGTTGAATTTTGTCAAAAGCTTTTTCTGCATCTATTGAGATAATCATATGGTTTTTCTCCTTCAGTTTGTTAATATGGTGTATCACATTGATTGATTTGCATATATTGAAGAATCCCTGCACTCCTGGGATAAACCCCACTTGATCATGGTGTATGATCCTTTTAATATGCTGTTGGATTCTGTTTGCTAGTATTTTGTTGAGGATTTTTGCATCTATGTTCATCAGTGATATTGGCTTTTAGTTTTTTTTCTTTGTGACATCTTTGTCTGGTTTTTGTATCAGGGTGATGGTGGCCTCGTAGAATGAGTTTGGGAGTGTTCCCCCCCTCTGCTATATTTTGGAAGAGTTTGAGAAGTATAGGTGTTAGCTCTTCTCTAAATGTTTGATAGAATTCGCCTGTGAAGCCATCTGGTCCTGGGCTTTTGTTTGTTGGAAGATTTTTAATCACAGTCTCAATTTCAGTGCTTGTGATAGGTCTGTTTATATTTTCTATTTCTTCCTGGTTCACTCTCGGAAGTTTGTGCTTTTCTAAGAATTTGTCCATTTCTTCCAGGTTGTCCATTTTACTGTCATATAGTTGCTTGAGACATTAGTCTCATGATCCTTGGTATTTCTGCAGTGTCAGTTGTTACTTCTCCTTTTTCATTTCTAATTCTATTGATTTGTGTCTTCTCCCTTTTTTCTTGATGAGTCTGGCTAATGGTTTATCAATTTTGTTTATTTTCTCAAAAAACCAGCATTTAGTTTTATTGATCTTTGCTATTGTTTCCTTCATTTCTTTTTCATTTATTTCTGATCTGATCTTTATGATTTCTTTCCTTCTGCTAACTTTGGGGTTTTTTTGTTCTTCTTTCTCTAATTGCTTTAGGTGTAAGGTTAGGTTGTTGATTTGAGCTGTTTCTTGTTTCTTGAAGTAGGATTTTATGGTTATAAACTTCTCTCTTAGAACTGCTTTTGCTGCATCCCATAGGTTTTGTGTTGTTGTGTTTTCATTGTCATTTGTTTCTAGGTATTTTTTGATTTCCTCTTTGATTTCTTCAGTGATCTCTTAGTTATTAAGTAGTGTATTGTTTAGCCTCCATGTGTCTGTATTTTTTACAGATTTTTTCCTTTAATTGCTATCTAGTCTCATAGTGTTGTTGTTGGAAAAGGTACTTAATATGATTTCAATATTCTTAAATTTACCAAGGCTTGACTTGTGATCCGAGATATGACTTTGAGAACTTGAGAAGAAAGTATATTCTGTTGTTTTCGGATGGAATGTCCTATGAATATTAATTAAGTCCCTCTTGTTTAATATATCATTTAAAGCTTGTGTTTCCTTATTTATTTTCATCTTGGATGATCTGTCCACTGGTGAAAGTGGGGTGTTAAAGTCCTCTACTATGATTGTGTTACTGTCGATTTCCCCTTTTATGGCTGTTAGCATTTGCCTTATGTATAGAGGTGCTCCTATGTTGGGTGCATATGTATTTACAATTGTTATACCTTCTTTTTGGATTGATCCCTTGATCATTATGTAGTATCCTTCTTTGTCTCTTGTAATAGTCTTTATTTTAAAGTCTATTTTGCCTGATATGAGAATTGCTACTCCAGCTTTCTTTTGATTTCCATTTGCATGGATTATCTTTCTCCATCCCCTCACTTTCAGTCTGTATGTGTCTCTAGGTCTGAAGTGGGTCTCTTGTAGACAGCATATACATGGGTCTTGTTTTTGTATCCATTCAGCCAGTCTATGTCTTTTGGTTGGAGCATTAAATCCATTTACATTTAAGGTAATTATCAATATGTATGTTCCTACTGCCATTTTCTTAATTGTTTTGGGTTTGTTATTGTAGGTCTTTTCCTTCTCTTGCCTAGAGAAGTTCCTTTAGCATTTGTTGTAAAGCTGGTTTGGTGGTGCTGAATTCTCTTAGCTTTTTCTTGTCTGTAAAGGTTTTAATTTCTCTGTTGGATCTTAGTGAGATCCTTGCTGGGTAGAGTAATTGTGGTTGTAGGTTTTTCCCTTTCATCACTTTAAATATGTCCTGCCACTCCTTTCTGGCTTGCAGAGTTTCTGCTGAAAGATCAGCTGTTAACCTTATGGGGATTCTCTTTTATGTTATTTGTTGTTTTTCCCTTGCTGCTTTTAGTATTTTTTCTTTGTATTTAATTTTTGATAGTTTGATAAGATGTGTCTTGGCATGCTTCTCCTTGGATTTATCCTGTATGGGACTCTCTGTGCTTCCTGGACTTGATTAACTATTTCCTTTCCCATATTAGGGAAGTTTTCAAGTATCATCTCTTCAAATATTTTCTCAGTCCCTTTCTTTTTCTCTTCTTCTTCTGGGACCCCTATAAATAGAATGTTGGTGCATTTAATGTTGTCCCAGAGGTCTCTGAGACTGTCCTCAATTCTTTTCATTCTTTTTCTTTATGCTGCCCTGCAGTAGTTATTTCTACTATTTTACCTTCCAGGCCACTTATCCATTCTTCTGCCTCAGTTATTGTGCTACTGATTCCTTCTAGAGAATTTTTAATTTCATTTATTGTGTTATTCATCATTGTTTGTTTGCTCTTTAGTTCTTCTAGGTCCTTGTTAAATGCTTCTTGTAGTTCCTCCATTCTGTTTCCAAGATTTTGGATCATCTTTACTATCATTACTCTGAATTCTCTTTCAGGTCGACTGCCTATTTCCTCTTCATTTGTTTGGTCTGCTGGATTGTTACCTTGCTCCTTCATCTGCTGTGTGTTTCTCTGTCTTCTCATTTTGCTTAACTTACTGTGTTTGGGTTCTCCTTTTTGCAGGCTGCAGGTTCATAGTTCCCATTGTTTTTGGTGTCTGCCCCCAGTGGCTAATGTTGGTTCAGTGGGTTATGTAGGCTTCCTGGTGGAGGGGACTGGTGCCTGTGTTCTGGTGGATGAGGCTGGATCTTGTCTTTTGGTGGGCAGGACTGCATCCAGTGGTATGTTTTGTGGTGCCTGTGACCTTATTATGATTTTAGGCAGCCTCTCTGCTAATGGGTGGGGTTGTGTTCCTGTCTTGCTAGTTGTTTGGCATAGGGTATCCAGCACTTTAGCTTGCTGGTTGTTGAGTGGAGCTTGGTCTTATTGTTAAGATGGAAATCTCTGGGAGAGCTCTTGTCGTTTGATATTATGTGGAGCTGGTTGGTCTCTGGTGGACCAATGTCCTGAACTCGGCTCTCCCACCTCAGAGGCACAGGCCTGACACCCGGTCAGAGCACCAAGGCCCTGTCAGCCACATGGCTCAGAAGAAAAGGGAGAAAAAACAAAAGAAAGAAAAAAATAAAATAAAATAAAGTTATTAAAATAAAAAATAATTATTAACAATAAAAAAGTAAAAAGTAATAAAAAAAGAAAAAAAAGAAAGAAAGAACAAACAGAGCAACCAAACCAAAAAAGAAATCCACCAGTGATAACAAGCACTAAAAACTATACTAAAAAAAAAAAAAAAAAAAAAAAAAAATGGACAGACAGAACCCCAGGACAAATGGTAAAAGCAAAACTATACAGACAAAATCACACAAAGAAGCATACACATACTCATAAAAAGTGAAAAAGGATAAAAATATATATATCGTTGCTCCCAAAGTCCACCGCCTCAATTTTGGGATGATTTGTTGTCTATTCAGGTATTCCACAGATTCAGGGTACATCAGGTTGATTGTGGAGATTTAATCCATTGCTCCTGAGGCTGCTGGGAGAGATTTCCCTTTCTCTTCTTTGTTCGCACAGCTCCTGGGGTTCAGCTTTGGATTGGCCCCGCCTCTGCGTGTAGGTCGCCTGAGGGCATCTGTTCCCTTTTGGGAAGTCTGAGGTCGTCTGCCAGCATTCAGTAGGTGTTCTGTAGGAGTTGTTCCATATGTAGATGTACTTCTGATGTACTTGTGGGGAGGAAGGTGATCTCCACGTCTTACTCTTCCTCCATCTTGAAGGTCTCTCCCTTGCTTCATTCTTTTAAAGCAAACTCAGGTGTCATATAATTTCAAGTGTAAAGATTTCAATATATATCTTTAAAAGATATGGACTCTTTTTAAAAAAACAATCCCAAAAGATCATACTAAAAATTAATAACATCCTTGATATGTGATATGGTCAGTTAAAATTTCCTGGCTGTTTTGCACATACATACTTTGTTTAAATTAGGACCCAAATAAGGTCCATAAATTGCAGTTGATTACTATATCTCTTAAGCCTTATTTAATCTGTAACTTCTATCTTTTTTCTTCTACAGCTTATCTGTTGAAGTTGTTTGTCCTGTGGAGTTTTTCGTTTGTGCACTTTTCTATTCCTATCCCTTTGGTATTGCTCCAAATATTTTCTCTTCCCTCTTTTTCCCATTAATTGATAACTTGATATAGAGGGTTGATCAGATTCAGGTTTGACTTTTGTTTAACAAAAATATTTCATAAGTGGTATTGTATACACCTATCAGGAGGCATATGGTATCTGATTGTCTTGAGATGTTAACAGCAATTAATGATCATTGCCTAGATCAATTAATTCATTAACAGCTGCAAAATGCACTATTCCATTTTTCCTTCTTCATTTACTAGCTTGAATACTTCTCTAAAGAAGTATTATTTATCAATGATTTCTTTACCTTGAGGAACAGTTCATATAATAAAGGCAGAATAAATGTTTAATTCTTTCATGGTATGAAGCAGTTTTCAAAACACTGTTAGATCTCTAACATTTTCCAAAAGTAATCAATAATTTTTTAAAGTATCATTATGAACTCATGAATTTAAACATAGTTGACATGTTTCACTCCATTTTAGTTATTGCTCTTGATGCTGCTGAAATTATTCTGTCTTTAGCCAGTGGAGGCCTTTTCAAGTTTGCTCTTGAGTCCATTTGGCAAAATCCTAATAGCCCTAATTTTTTTTTTTTTTCCTGTGGTACGCGGGCCTCTCACTGTTGTGGCCTCTCCCATTGTGGAGCACAGGCTCCAGATGCGCAGGCTCAGCAGCCATGGCTCACTGGCCCAGCCGCTCCGCGGCATGTGGGATCTTCCCGGACCAGGGTACGAACCCGCATCCCCTGCATCGGCAGGCGGACTCTCAACCACTGCACCACCAGGGAAGCCCAACCCTAATACTTTTCATGCTTTCTGGTATGACACTGTTGTATATTGCTTGCCCCACAGTTAGAGTCAGCCATTTTCTGAAGAAGCCCTGGCTTCTTTTAATAAGAAGTAGAATCTAAAGGTCACCATCTGGTTAGCAGGAGTGCCTGTTGCTTCTGGATTGGTCATTGCTCTTAGGCCTTGTCAGTGGACAGAGGTAAGAAATATGTATTTTTTAAAGACAAAATACATCATAATTTCACATTGATACTTCCAACTCAAATTCGGGACTATAGAATTTTACTTAAACGCTTCTTACGTCTGCATTCCTTTGTTGTACACCAACATTCCTGATTCTGGCACTAAAATAATTACTTATTTGCTTTATCCTACAATAAAGATATAACAAAATTAGACTAATAATATTAAGACTACCACCAACAATATGGTTACTGAAAACAGTTTAAGTTGTGTTTGCAGTTCTTTGGTCCTTAGAATATATTCCACTAAGGATGAATATTCCAGACACTGCATTTTAAAGTTACCTGGGGGCTTCCCTGGTGGCGCAGTGGTTGAGAGTCCGCCTGCCGATGCAGGGGACATGGGTTCGGCCCCGGTCCGTGAAGATTCCACATGCCGCGCAGCGGCTGGGCCCGTGAGCCATGGCCGCTGAGCCTGTGCGTCCAGAGCCTGTGCTCCGCAACAGGAGAGGCCACAACAGTGAGAGGCCCGCGTACCGCAAAAAAAAAAAAAAAAGCAGTAAAGTTACCTGGGATATTTTCCTTCTTTGTGGTTATGCTGCCACACTAGGTACAGAGCTAGTACACACATGTTTACACAATTAAATTACCATACATCCTCTTTTCCACTTTGCCTTTTTCTCCTAGCATAGCATAGTGACTATACTCTGTGCTCCTTTTTACAGGAGGGTGGCACCCCATTATGTGCATGTGCCAGAATTGACATAACTCTCCCCTATTGATTTGGGTTGTTTATAGTATTTAGCTTTCCCAAATAGTGTTATAACGAATGGTTTTGTGCACTTGATGTATTTTAATGTCTTTTCATATTTTGCCAGTGTATATTTGTGATAGATTTTTACAAGGAGGACTTTTGTGTCAAGGAGTAAATGTATGAGAATGTTTACTGTCGAACTCCTTTCCTTGGGGTTTATACCATTTTTTCATTTCCATGAGTAAAGCATAAAAGTGACTCACCACAGCCTCAACCAAAGATGATGTTGTCAAATATCTCAGAGTAGATTTAATTGACATTTATCTTATTGAGGAGAAGGTTGAACACTTTTTCATATGACTAAGGGTCATTTGTATTTCTTTTTGACTAAAGTGTCTACTCTTAACTCTAGTCCATTTTACCTATAGGATTTTATGCCTCTCAGTTTTTAAAAGCTTTTTATTTTGGGCTCTTAACTCTATGTGATAGAAGTTGCATGTATTTTATCCAGTTTGCCATTTGACTTTTTATTTTGCTTATGGTGTTCATTTTTGCTTTTCAAATAAAAACTTTGTGTATTATTATATGTATCATTTTTCCCCTTCTTTCTTCTGGATCTTGAGTCATAGTTTGGAAAGAAGCCCTCTTCCCAAATTAAAAAGAAATTCTTCTGTGTTTTTCCAAGTAATATTTCTAGGATTTAGATGGCTTCATTAGACTTTAACATTTAACCCTGCTACATCTGAATTTATTTTTGTGTGTGCTATGAAGAATGGATCCAATTGTGTCTTTTTTTCACATGGTTCTAGTTAGCCCAGTACCTTATATATTAGAAAGTGCATTTTTTTCCCCATTGGTTTGAGATGCTGCCCTTCTCATGTACTGCATTTCCAAGTGCATTGGATCTATTTCCGGATTTCCTATTCTGTTACATTGGTCAGTCCACTTATTCATACCAGACTGGTTTACTTGTAGAAGCTATAACTGTATTTTAATGCCCAATAAGGCTAGACTCCTGCTCCCACACCCCTCCTCCCAGTCCCATTGCTCTTCTTTTTTTCAGGGTTTTCTTGGCTATTGTTCTTCCATATGAAATTTATAATCATTTTGTCTAATTCTAGAAAAAGGCTTAATTGTATTTTTGTGAAGGTTGCATTGCATTTAAATACTGAACTGAGAGAGACCTGTCATTTTTAACTATTAAGTTTTATAATCCAAAAACAATATGTCTTTCCTTTTTATTTTTTTTTTCTTTTTGTCTTTCAGGGCATTTTATAATTTTCCTCACATAGATTTTAAACCTTTCTAGCCAAGTTTACTCCTAGGTTTTTTTTTTCTCTTTTTGGTAATCATATAAGGGATATTCTATTGCATATTCTGTTTTTTTTAAACATCTTTATTGGAGTATAATTGCTTTACAATGGTGTGTTAGTTTCTGCTGTATAACAAAGTGAATCAGCTATACATATACATATATACCCATATCTCTTCCCTCTTGCATCTCCCTCCCTGCATATTCTGTTTTGTTTGTACAGATGAAGGCTATTGATTTTTGCATGATTTTCTAAACTGCTACTTTACTAAATTCTGCATTGTTCCAAAAATCTTTTTCATTTGTCCTTTTGCATTTTCCACATATATAATTGTATTATTTCCTTTCAACTATTTATTTCTTTTATGGTAACTAGGCTGTTTAGATTTTCTGTCTCTATTAAGGTATATTATATTTTTCTTGAAAAGAACACATTTTACTTAGGTTTTCAAATTTATTTGCATTGAGTTGTGCAAAGTCGTTTTTAAAAAGTGTCTTTTTAAAAGTTTTCTTCATTTTGATAATTATTTCTCATTTGTCATTTTTAATTTTATGTATTTGTACTGTCTTAATTTTTAAAATAAATTATTTTTTCACTGACATATAATATGCAAAAAGGGAATAAATCATAAGTGTACATCTCAATGAGTTGTCACAAAATGTACACACCTGCATAGCCCTGATACCTAATCAAGATATGGAACACTATTGGAAATAGTACACCCTGAAACCCTACTGCGTCTCCCCCCAGTCACTACAACTTCCCTACTCCTCAAGTAGGTAACTACTATCTGAATTCCAAAACTGTAGATTCATTTTGCTTGTTTGTCAATTCTATATAAATGGAATTATAGAGTCTTGCTTCTCCTTTAGGTCTAGCTTCTTTCACTCAGCATTACGTTTATGAGATTATTTCTTGTTGCTGCATGTAGCAATAGTTCATTCATTTTAATTACTGAATAAAACTCCATTTGCTAATATACCACAATTTAATATCTGTTCTATTGTTGATTAACACATAGATTGTTTCTATTTGGTGGCCAGCTAAGAAAAATGCTACTATGAACATTCTTATACATGTCTTCTGGTACACATATAAACATGTCCATGTGATAGATACTTATGAGGTGATTTGCTGGCTCATGAATCATACCATGTGTTCAGCTTTGGTAAATAATTCCAAAAAGTTTTTAAAAATGTTCCAATTTACACTCCCCAAAATAGTATATAAGAGTTCCTTTTGTGCCACATCCTTATTAAACTTGGTATTATCAGTCATCTTAAATATAACTCTTCTGGTTTTGGATTTGCATTTCCCTGATGACCATTGAGCATCTTTCACATGTTTTATTATCCATTTGGATATGACCCTTTAAGAAATGGCTGTTCAGTTCTTTTGCCCATGTTTCTATTGGATTGTCTGTCTTTTTTATTTAAAGAGGTTCTTTATGTATTCTGGAAACAAAACCTTTGTCAGATTTAAGAATTGCAAACATGAACTCTTACTCTGCATCTTATCTTTTAAGTCTCTAAATGAGTTTTTTGATGAGCAGAAGTTTTAAATTTTTATTTAGTCCAACTTATCATTTTTCCCTTTATGGTTAGTGCTTTTTTTTTTTTCTATTTGAGAAGTCTTTGAGAAGGTATTATCCTACCTCATGTTCTAAAACCGTAATTGTTTTACCCATCATGTTTAAATCTACAATCCATCTAGAACTGAATGTTGTATGGTATAATGTGAGAATCAAGATTAATATTTTTGTATGGATATCCAATTGACCCACCACAGTTTGTGAGAATTCTCCTCTACTTGTGACTCTGTAATGTGACCTCTGCCATAAATGAGGTGTCCCTCTTCTGTTTCACTGGTCCATTTGCCTAATCTTGAACTGGTGTCACACTGCCTTAATGTAGCTTGATATCCAGTGGTATAGGTTCTCCAAATATATTCTTCAAACCTACCTTGTCTGTTCTTGTTCTTTGCATTTAAAAAAATAAATTTTAGAAACTTTTCAATTTCTCCCTCCAAAAACACTTGCTGGGATTTTGATTGTAGTTGCATTGAATCTGTTAATTGATTTGGGGAGAACTAACATGTTTACTCACCGAGTCTTCTAATTTATGAATGAAATATATCTATTTAGGGATTTTACAACTTCTTTCAATAATATTTTAAAGTTCTCTGTGTCGAAGTTTTGTGCCTATTTTATTAGATTTATTCTAAGTTATTTAAAGTTGATGCTATTGTAAATGCTATTTTTCTCACAGTTTTGTTTATTAATAAAATACAATTATTTTTTGTAATTTGATAGTATATTGAGACCTTGCTAATTCACTATATATAATAATTTATCTCTAAATAATTTTGGATTTTTGCATGCACAATCATGCCAATTTGCAAATAATGACAGTACTTTATTGCCCTGGATGGGACCTCCAGTACCATGTTGAATAAAAGTGGTGATAATGGGCTTCTTTGCTTCATTTCTAATCTCAGAGGAGAGTGTTAGTACTTCAACATTAAGCATTTGGTTTGCAGTAGGATTTTTTTTTACACATTTTATCAGATTAAGGGAGTTTCCTCCTAGTCCTAGTTTTTCTAACAGTTTTTTTTTTAAGTAAATAGGTGATTAATTTTATCAAATTCCTTTTCTGTAACTATGGAGTGATAATATAATTTTTAATCTAATTTTTAATGTGGTGAATTACATTGATTTCTCTTATTTGAATTGAGGTATAATTTACATACATTAGAATGGACAGATTTTAAGTGTATAGCTTGACGAATTTTCGCTCATGTGTACAGTCACATAATTACCATTTAGATTGAGATTTAGACTATCTTCATCCACTAGAAAGTTTCTTTGTGCCCATTCTCAGTTAATAATACTCAGAGGTAACCACTATTCTAATCTTTATCATCATGGATCAGTTTTGCTTGTTAACAGTATATAAATAAAATCATACTGTATGTACTTTTAGTGTCTGGATTCTTCCACTCAATATAATATTTTTGACTCAGGTGTTATTTAACATGTTTTTAATTTCTAGCTGAAATTTCCTTTTTAGTTTTTGATTTTGCTTTTACTTTTAGTTTTATTACATTTTAGTCATAGAATGTTGTTTGTACTATTTCTTCTTTTTAAAATGCATTGAGGCTATCTTTGTGGTCCAGGTATAGGAATATAATGTGTTTTTTTAAAAAAGAATGAAACAGAGATTTACTCTAGTAGTTTGGTCTTCTTAGAAGAAAGGTTTTTGGAGAAGCTCTTTAATCATACTTTGAGGTAGGTGGGCAAAGCAGGTAGAGATGCTCTAAACACCTCTTTCAGTGTCACAATTGTATTCTATTGCTACATTGGAAATCTGGTTTAAATGGTTTAATTTTAGAATTTAACTGAAGTTTTTGTTTTACTGGGATGTTATGTATAGTGGAGAGGTCAAGCGCTTTCAAAGTCTATCTCTGCCCTTCACTAGCTCTAAAGCTTAGTGACTTAGAATTACTTATGTTGGTTTCCTCATCTGTAAAATAGAAATATAGTATACATTTAATGCCATTTATGTGATGACTGATGAGATGGCTTATGTAAAGCATCTGGTAAGTGGAATATGTAGGCACTTAATAGATAGCAGCTATTGCTGTGCTTGTTATTGGTTTAAATAAGCTTAGTCCAACATGCTGTTCTCACCAACACAGGAGAAAATGACATCTAGTTCTAGAACAACTAAGCAGCAATTGAGCCTGGATTGAGGGGAGCAGACATTCACTAATCAAGCTTCATTTATCTAAATTGACATATTATCCCTTATTCATATCCAAATCATCAAGAAAAACCATCTCAATAAAGTATAGCAGGCCCTTTAAACATTTGTGTGAATTGTAATATGGGTGACTCTTTGCAACATCAACATGAATCAAGGGCCAGTCTGGTCACCAGGAAAGGAAGATTTTGGTCAACTTAGGGGAAAATGTCCTTATAACAGAAGAGGGGGAAAAGGCAGGAAATGAAAGTGGCAAAAAAAAGATGATAAACTTTACTTTCTTCATTATTTTGCACAGAAATGGGCCTTACTAAGTAAGGATCACTAGTTGAAGCCAGTGACCAGTTTTCATTCGCAAAAAACACTGTCAAGCGCTTCCAGAGACTGAAGCCTCTGTTTCTGGATTTTGCATTCCCTTCCACAGCAGTCCAACATTATACCTTTCCTTCACATCTATGGTACTTTCAATTTGTCCTTTGGCTTATAACCAGATCCTTATGCTCAGTGTCATTCATGACTATCTTCCAGCTGGAGAAGAATGAAGACTTGGAGAGGGAGGGGGTGGTGCAGTGGGAGAAAAGGATATGTAGATGTGCCACAGGGAACTCCTACCTGTGACATGCGGTACTTCTCAAAGTTACAGGGATCAAGCTGCTCGCAGTCAGTTGTGAAGAGCAGGCTTTCCTCTGTCCTGTTGTGACTGCAGTGGGGAATAACTGGTTGTGATAATGACAGTGTGCTCCAGGGCTGATTGATGCTGTGACAATACCAGGCTTGCATGAAACCCACTGCCAAGGCTTAGGACCTCACTGAGACTATTGACAACTTCTTTTTCTACTTGACTCATATTGCAATCACCTTCGAAGCATGTTGTCCAAAATTTCAAAGAGAGCCAAGCAGAATTAATAGACCAGAGGCAGCACTGAGTGGGCACTATTCATTGACAGGTAAAAAAGATGAAAAGAAAGGTCAACCAAAGGAGGTGTAAGGTGTGGTTGTTGAGAAACATGCCCATCATATTCAAGTCCTAATAGGTTCAGCTGGTTTTGTATGGCTATATATGTTGCCACTTACCACCTCGTAACAAAATCATCACTAGGTAAACTTACATGTAGCTAGCTCGCCTGCTGGTCAGTGCTTAATCATGATATGCCTATCTCCGTTAGGTTCTCAACTTTCTCAAAAAATCATAACTTTTCCATAATACGGACTTCAAAACACAAGTGCTTATGTTTGTGTGCAGCACTTGTTTTTTTTTTTTTGCGGTACGCAGGCCTCTCACTGTTGTGGCCTCTCCCGTTGCGGAGCACAGGCTCCGGACACGCAGGCTCAGCGGCCATGGTTCATGGGCCCAGCCGCTCCGCCACATGTGGGATCTTCCCGGTCCGGAGCAAGAACCCGTGTCTCCTGCATCGGCAGGTGGACTCTCAACCACTGAGCCACCAGGGAAGCCCTCTCAGCACTTTTTCATATACATTTTTAAATATACTAATACTTATAAATTAGAACTAGTTGACTTCAAAATTTGTGGAGTTTCAGGAATGACTTCATATATTATAGTTTCAACTTGTAACCTTAATTTTCATTACTAGTTGAACGTTAATGTAATCAGTACAGGAATCAACAAAAAGGATTGGAAAGTGGATGTGAGATAGTGATGTCACGTAACATAAGAACAGCTGGATCTGGACTCTGTTGAAGATCTAGAAATCATGCTTGTGAATTAGCCCCAGGATGATCAGCCCCAGAGGGAGGAACTCACGCTAACTCAAGGGCACACAAGAGTCATACAAATCAGAAAGTCTGTTTTTATGAATTCAGTGAGAAATATAACCAGATCATTGAGGCTGCCATAAAGTTCTCTTCCTATAGTCAAAGTATTTAAGAAGCCAAATTATAATAAGACGCCAGTTTTTTCTTTATCCAGAAATTATTCTCAGGAATCAGAAACAGCCAAAACCTAGGTGATTATTATATTACCTTCTATAGGCAGATATAGTTGGGAAATGGAAGATAGCTTGATGAACACAGAGTCAGAACAGGGATTTTTATATTAATGGAATGTGTAAAAGAATCAGGCAAAAACGCTTTGAGATATTTGTCCAATACAAGCAATAATCTTGCTAATTGCTTTGACCACTTACATTGATCTCCAAACCTGGGACCATAAATACTCCCAAACCCTATAGTTAAGGCTTCCTCTTCCAACGAAACACCCACCTTTTCCCACTCATCTCAAAACACACACCCACTTCTAATTGCCTGTTCATTTTTTCATTTCTTAGTATGCACTTAGGAATGGAATTAATTGCTGGGTCAGAGGATGAGCCCATTTCTGTAGGTAATGTCAGATTGTTTTCCACAATGAGTCTATCAATTTACACTCTGTCATCCATGCATGCCTTCCTTTGTTCCACATTCTAGCCAACTCTTGATATTTTTAATTTTTGGCAAACAACTGTTCGTAAAATGATATCTTATTGTGATTCTAACATATTTCTCTGTTATTAGTAAAACTGAGCATCTTTTTATTTGTTCCTTGGCCATGCCTCTTATCTGCATCTGTTGAAATTACCACACACATTTGTCTTTAACCAGTTAATACAGTGAATTTCAATAAGCTATTTTCCCATGTTTAATTCACATTGCATTCAAATTGTTATGAGATAGTATCTTTTTAAAAATTGCTAGACTTGATTTAATAGTATTTTATTTAGGGCTTTTACATTTAAGTTCAAAGCTGAGCTTGACTTATTAGTTAAGTGTTTTCTTACTGTTCTGCCTGATAGGTCCTTGTCACAATGTCTCCATCTCAGCCTAGTTTTTCTGTATTTGGAAAAAGTCTGGTAGTTTGTTTTTGAGAAAATTTTGAACTGCTGATTTATTTTCCGCATTATTTTAGAACAATTCAAGTTTCAGCTACTGTTGGGTCAGTTTTGATCCTTTTTTCACTAGAACTTGTCATTTTTGCTTGTTTTTTAAAATTTTTTAGTGGGATATAATTTATATGTAGTAAATATATATGGAAGAATTTTGACAAATGTATACACTTATGTAACCAACACCTGTAAAGATATAGAATATTTTCATCACTGCAGGAAGTTCTTCATGCCATTTTCCAGGGAATTCTGCCCTCTATCTCTAAGAAACATTTCTGTTCTGATTTCTACCTTAGATTAGTCTTGTTTGTTCTTGAATTTCATATAAAGGGAATTATATCGTGTGTACTCTATGAGTTTGGATTCTTTTTCTCAAACTTTTTTTTTTGAGATTCCTTCAAGTTGCTGCAGTATCAATGGCTTGTTACTTTTTGTTGCTGAGTAATATTCTATTATATGAATATTCCACAGTTGTTTATCTGTTCTCCTATTAATGAGCATTTCCACTGTTCCACTTTTGGCTATTACAAATAGAGCTGTTCTGAACATTCTCATGCAAGTCTCTTTGTGGACATGTTTCATTTTTCTTGGGTAAATAGCTGAGAGTAGAGTTGCTAGGTTATTGGATAGGTGAATGATAAACTTGAGAAGAAACTGCCTTACCATTTTCCAAAGTGGTTTTAGGATTTTACATTCTGCCAGCAGAATAGGAGAGTTCTGATGCATCACCTTTTTTTTGCTAATATTTGGTATTATCACGTTTTTCAATCTTAGTCACTCAAGTGGGTATATGGTGATATCTCATTATGGTTTTAACTTGTATCTCTCTATTAATGATTTTAAGCATCTTTTCATGAGTAGGCCTGTCATTCATATACTTTTTAAAATAAAGATCTGTTGAAGGTTTTTTTCGCCTATTTTTAAATTTTGTTCTCATTTTTTTCTATTGACTTATAGTTCTGTATACTTTCTGGATACAAGTCCTTTGTCAGAAGTATAAATGGTAAACATATTTGCTCAGTTTGTGGTTTGTCTTTTTATTTTCTTAATTGTGTCTTTTGATATGCAGAGGTTTTTAATTCAGGTGATGTACAATTTATCAAATTTTTGAATTAGTGCTTTTTATATCCTGAGAAGTCTTTGCACCTCCTCCACAATAGTCGGGATATTCCGCTGTGTGTTCTATCATATGTATAATTTTGGCTTTTACATCTAAATATGTGAATTATCTTGAAATAAATTTTTTTCATGGTGTGAGATAGAAGATCAAGTTTCATTTTTTCCCCACATGGACATCGTGTTATTCCAGCACTATTTATTGAAAAGACATTTCATTCCCTATTAAATTACGTTGCTGTCTTTGTTGAAAGTCAGTTGACCACATTTAACAGGGATCTGCTTTTGGACTTTTTATTCAACTCCATTGATATATATGTCTATCCTTAAGCCAATACAACACTCTCTTAATCACTTACCATTATAGTGAGCCCTCAAACTTTGTTGTTCTGTTTTAATTATTGTCATGGATATTATGTTTTTTTTTTTTAATATTTCCAGCTGAAGCTACTAGGATTATGATTGCTATTGTAATCTGGCAATATTGGGCTTCTAATCCTTGAACATGACATCTCTCCTTTATTTGAGTTACTTTTCTCAGCAAAATTGTATAGTTTTTAGTGTAAAGTTCTTGCACATTTTGCTATATTTATTCCTAAAACTATTAAAATGTTGATGTTATAGCAAATGGTATTTTAAAAATTTCACTTTCAATTGTTCGTTGCTAGAGCATAAAAATACAATTGCTTTAGATATTAACTTGTACTCTACAAGCTTGTTAAATTCACTTATTAGTTCCAGTAATTTATGTTTTAATTGGATTTTTCTACATACAAATCATGCTGTATGCAAATAAAGGCAATTTTAGGGACTTCCCTGGTGGCCCAGTGATTAAGACTCTGCACTTCCACTGCAAGGGGCACGGGTTCTATCCCTGGTGGGGGAACTAAGATCCCACATGCCTCGTGGTGTGGCAAAAAAAAAAAAAAAAAAGCAATACACCTCTTTTCTTTCTTTTTCTTCCTTTGCCTTTTTTTCCCCTTCCCTTATTATAATTCCAGGATCTCCACTATAATGTTTTTAATATAAGTGGTGAGAGTGGATGTCCTTGCTTTGTTCTCAATCTTAGGAAGTAGCCTTCAAATTTTTATCATTAAATATAGTGTTGACTGAAGTTTTTCATAGATGCCCTTTATTACACTGAGGAAGTTACCTTTGATTTCTAGTTTACTGAAAGTCTGCAGCATGAATGAATGTTGAATTTTATCAAATATTTTTCTGCATCTATTTGAAATATTCATATGATTTTTTTAATTCTGCTATGTGGTATGTTATATTGATAGATTTTAAGTATTAAATCTACCTTGCATTACTGGGATAAATTTCACTTGGTTATAATATATTATCCTTTTTACATATTATTGCATTTGTTTTGCTATTATTTTGTTGAGGATTTTAACTTCTTGTTTATGGGTGATATTTGCCTGCAATTTATTTTTTTGTGTCTAAAATCCTTATCAGGTTTTGTTATTTTTATGGTTATGTTGACTTCATAAAATGAGATGGGTCACATAGCCTACTCCATTTCTTGAAAGAATTTGTGTAAAATTACTATTATTTCTTCCATAGGAATAAACTCTGGGTCTGGAGTTTTCTTTGTGAGAATATTTCTCAATCCCAAATTCAATTTTTTAAAATAGATAAAGGGCTATTCAGGTTTTCTGTTTCTTCTTGTGTCAGTTTAGTAATTTGTATCTGTCAAAAGTTGTCCACTTCATCTAAATTGTTGAATTTATTGGCATAAAATTGTTCTTAGCATTACTTTATTGATCTTTTAATGTTTTTAGGCTCTGAATTGATTTTTTTTTAATTTACTCTTTTTCTTGATCAGTCTTACTATAGGTTTATTAATTTTTATTAATCTTTACAGAGAGTCAACTTTTGCTTTTGTCATTATTCTCTATTGTTTGTTTTCTATTTTATTTATTTCTAGTATCGTCATTATTTCCGTCTTTTTACTTTGGGCTGAATTTGGCTTTTTTTTCTAATTTATTAAAGTGAAAATTTAGATCACAGATTTAAAAATTTTTATGTTCTGATATAAGCTACATATTTTTCTCTCAGTATTGCTTAGATATTTTGGTATTTTGTTTTTCATTATCATTCTGCTGAAAATATTTTCTAAATTTCTTTGAGTTTCTACTTTGCCCATGGTTATTTAGAAACTTAATTTCCAGATATTTGAGACATTAAGCCAAGTTTTCACAATTTTTCACATAAAAAATACCATACTAATGATTTTCATATATCTGTATCTACATTTTAACGTTTTATATTCAAGTTTAATTTTTAACCTCTCTAATTGCTGCTCTAGCTATATATTTTTGATATCTATAATCTTTTATGTCTTTAAAAAAAGAATTGAAAGCAAATACATCAAAATGTTAGCACATATATAGTAGGAACATAGGTAGCTGTTACTTTTTTCTGAAATTTTCTATATTTTGATATTTCGTAACTTAAATTTTTAAAATATTTATATTAAAAAGCTGTATAGTTTTATTCCTTTATTGTTCATTTGTACCTTCTCTCTGCCTTGATCAGCTTTGCCAGTGGTTTATTAATTTTATTACTTTTTTCAAAGAACTAATTTTCAAACTTGTTGATCCTTTTTTTTTCCTTTTAGGTAGATCTCATTTTTAATAGTAGCTTTAGGTTCATAGCAAAATTGAGTAGAAACTATGGAGAGTTCCTACATACTCTCCCACACTCATATCTTCCCCTACTATCAACATCCCACACTACACAGTACATTTTTTTACCATTGTTGTACCTAAACTGACACATCATTATAACCCAAGTCCACAGTGTAGAGGACACTCTTGGTATTGAACATTCAATGGGTTTTGACAAATGTATTATGACATGTATCAAAAATTATAATATCATACAGAATAGTTTAACTGCCCTAAAAATCCTCTGTGCCCTGCCTATTTATCTCCCTCCCCTGGACCCCCACAATCACCTATCTTTTTACTGTCTTCATAGTTTTGCCTTTTTCAGACTGTCATATAGTTAGAATCATGCAGTATGTAGTCTTTTCAGATTGGTTTCTTTCACTTAGTAGATATGCACTTATTATTCCTCTATGTCTTTTTGTGGCTTGATAATTTATTTCATCTTAGTACTGAATACTATTTCATTGTCTGGACTTATCACAGTCTATTAATCCATTTACCTACTGAAGGACATCTTGGTTGCTTCCAAGTTTTGACAGTTATGAATAAAGCTGCTATAAACATCCATGTGCAGGTTTTTGTGTGTATATAAGTTTTCAGCCCATTTCAGTAAATACCAAAAAGTGCAATTGCTGGATTGTATGGTAAAGGTATGTCTAATTTTGTAAGAAACTGCTAAACTGTCTTCCAAAATGACGGTACCATTTTGCATTTCCACTAGCAGTCTATGAGAATTCCTATTGCTCCACATTCTTTTCAGCATTTAGTGTTGTCAGCGTTCTGGATTTTCACCATTCTGCTGGAGTGTAGTAACATGCCATTGTCATTTTAGTTTGCATTTCTCTGATGACGTATGCTGTGGAGAATCTTGTCATATACTTATTTGCCATCAGTATATCTTCTTTGGTAAGGTATGTGTTCAGTTCTATTGATCATTTTTAAATTCAGTTTGTTTTCTTATTATTGAGTTTTAAGAGTACTTTGCATATTTTGGATAATGATCCTTCATCAGCCGCATCTTTGCAAATATTTTCTCCCAGTCTGTGGTAGCTTGTCTTCTCATGCTCTTGAGAGCCATATTTTTTATCTCTTTTTTCCCTTTACATTGAGTTTTGCTGTTTTTATTATTTCTTCCCTTTGAGTTTCATTGGATTGACTTTGTTTCTTCATTTGATTTATTCTGCTATTATTCTAACATACTGAGTTGGATACTTAATTTATCTATTTTCAGCTTTTTATTTTTTCTAATGAGACTTTAGATTATAATTTCCTTTCAGTTGCCATATTAGCTTTGTCTCCTAAGTTTTGGCTGATAGGCCAAATAAAAATAAAATGGAACTTAAAAAACAATGAAATTGCCACCAACCAAAATTTATGAAATGCAACTAAATTGGCACCTGGAAGATTACTAAATGTATGTTTTAAAGTTTTCTTTTGTTATTGATTTTTTAAATTTTCATTGTGTTTAGAAAGTGTATTTTATATAACATGGATTTAAAAATATATGCTGAATACTGCTTTATGGTCTAGATGAGAACATAGGCAACTTTTAAAAATACTCCATGTCTGCTTAAAAGAATATATATTCTCCAGTTTGAGGTGTATCACTCTATAGTCTCTTTCTGATAATTCAAATATCTGATGACTCTCACTAATGCAAACTTATTTCCTCATGCATTTGTGTTTTTCATGTTACCTGATGGAATTCTTTAAGGTCTGGTTTTATAACTGGCTCCTCGAGAAAGGATTTGCTTTTGTTTCTGCCAGGTATCTGAGGTAGTTACTAACTCAGGAACCCTTTAACAGAATTTTCAGCTGGGAAATTTTAGGTGGCTAAATAGGTGGTAAAATTCTAGCCCCAAACTTACATGAGAGCAGCCTGAGGAGGCTGGGAATCCCAGAGGGCACTATTTTCTTTTTGTTTTCTACTTCTCCTAGAGTCAAGACCATGATCAGTATGCATCCTCAACATCTCTTTCTGTGGGACACATGTTTTTTTAGTTCACTGACAAAAGGAGTCATCTTTATGTAGTCTCATCTTTGTGTAGAGGCCTTTAATTTGGATTCTCATGCTGTAGAGGTCCTAGGCCCCTGTCCCTCTTCAGGTCTTTAGAACTTCCCTTCTCTCTACCTTAGTAGAATTGGATTATAATATCTCACTTGTTGTGGACACTATTAGTCAGGTTAGGTTAAGTGATGTTGCAATAATAAATTAACCCTGAATATTTTACTTGTTACTTCTTGTTCATGCTACTTGTCTTGAGCAGGTTAGTGGAGAGCTCTGCTGCATGGAATTACCCAGGCGGATATAGGTTCCACCATCTTGGCTCATAACTTTGTCATTTGCTAAAGCAAAAGAACGGAAGATGGAAGACCACACTGGGCATATCACTGCCTGAGCTCTAAAGTAACTCATGTCACTTCTGTTCACATTTCACAGACCATCAGTAGGCACACAAACCCATTTATCTTCAGGTGGACTGGGGAGTATAGTTTTCTCTTATATACCGTTGCCTCTGGGATAGTCACTACATGTTACCTAATGTTCTGAGTATATCTAAGTCCTTGAGTTTCCAGCTTCAGTTTGTGAACAATAATTAACTTCCTGTTTCATAAGTTCTTCAAAGATATTATACATAATTTAACATTTATATAATGATAAATCAGATTTTTAAAAATAATTCAGTGTCTTCAGATTCATGATGTCTACGGGCAAGATGCTTCAAAACTGATTGGACCCAATTTTACTTTAAGACCAACAAACAAAAAACTGTATATGGTGATAGTCCCAGAAAGGTGGACATGAAAAGTGTATCTCCGGGCTTCCCTGGCGGCGCAGTGGTTGAGAATCTGCCTGCCTATGTAGGGGACACGTGTTCGAGCCCTTGTCCGGGAATATCCCACATGCCGCGGAGCAACTAAGCCTGTGAGCCACAACTACTAAGCCACACGCCACAACTACTGAAGCCCATGTGCCTAGAGCCCGTGCTCCACAACAAGAGAAGCCAACAGGATGAGAAGCCCATGCACCGCAACGAAGAGTAGCCCCCACTCGCCACAACTAAAGAAAGCCCACGCCCAGCAATGAAGACCCAACACAGCCAAAAATAAATAAATAAATAAATTTATTTTTAAAAAAACATATCTCCAAGTATGGAGTTTCCTTAAAAAACTAAAAACAGAGCTACCATATGATCCAGCAATCCCATTCCTGGGCATATAGCCAGAGAAAAATATGGTTCAAGAGGATACATGCACACCAATGTTCATTGCAATGCTGTTTACAATAACCAAGATATGGAAGCAACCTGGATGTCCATCAACAGATGAATGGATAAAGAAGATGTGGTACATATGTACAATGGAATATTTCTCAGCCATTAAAAATAATGAAATAATGCCATTAGCAGCAACATGGATGGACCTGGATATTATCATACTAAGTGAAGTAAATCTGACAGAGAAAGACATATCATATGATATGAGTTATATGCAGAATCTAAAAAAAATGATACAAATGAACTTATTTACAAAACAGAAACAGACTCACAGGCTTAGAGAACAAATTTATGGTTACTAGTGGGGAAGGGTGGGGAAAGGGTTAGATTGGGAATTTGGGATTGACTTGTACACACTGCTATATTTAAAATAGATAACCAACAAGGACCTACTGTATAGCACAAGGAACTGTGCTTAATATTCTGTAATAACCTAAGTGGGAAAAGATTAAACTAACAACATTGTTAATCAACTATACTCCAATATAAAATAAAAAAATTTTAAAAAGTGTACCTCTAGACAATTCATTCATCAGTAAGTCTGGCACCTTTCCTTGTAAGATTTGTCAGTCTATTTGCTCAGTCAGGTCTGTTTATTTTTTCCTAAGATTTTTAGAGAAAGTTAATAATTTATTGGCTGAATTCTTGCCTGTTCCTCATATTAAAGATATTTCATCTTTATTTGCTCTAATATAATTACTTTTTAAAGAATCACAATAACCATTATCATCATGGTCATCAATTACTAACAATATCAGTGAATACATACTGAGTTTGGGGTACTAGGGTTTTACATGGATTTATATAATTCATAGAAATGTTTCTTGTCATGAAATTTTTTATCCAAGAGAATTAAATCATAGCTCTTTAAAATAATTTATAATTCTGCTTCTTTCTTTTCCTGATCTTTCTTCAAAAACAGTAATTGTTTATTCTTATATGTTTTTATTTGATATTTTATATCTGTCAGACTAACAATGAAATTTTGAGGTAGTTGATTCCTAAAGGAAACATCAAGGTGCTCTCAAGGAACTGGAATTAGGAGAAATAAAACTGCCCTTATCATGGCCTTATAACTTTATAAGACCCTTTGTGATATTGCCCTTGACTGTCTCTCCCAATCATCTTACCATTCTTCTCCTTGCCCATTGAACCCTTGCCCATTTGAAGTTAAACCTCAAATTCAGCATACAATGGTGCAAAATACAGACTTCTAGGCCAGTAAGACTTGACTAAATTGATTGGATGGTATCATCTACAAGATTCATCCTCACCTTACCTGCTTCCTCACCTTATCACTTCCCCACTACCCCAGCTAAGCTATCTTTCCCAGCAGTTCACTGCATTCTCTCCTGCCAAAGTCACAAATATCCTCCATGTTGCCTAAGCCACTGGCCAAATCTTGATCCTTAGGGTATGAACTCTACTCCTCAGAAGTCTTTTCATATAATTAGTGCTCCGACCATTTTGAAATGGTTTCTGCTTTTGGTTTCAGGAACAGCATGTGCTGCTGATGTTTCTCCTGCCTCATTGGTTGTTCTTCCTCAGTCTCCTTTGCTGGACTCTCTGTATTCCTGCTTCTAAATTGGAGTTGCTGCAGACCTCGATCTTGGGATCTCTTTTCTTCTCTGTCTTCATTCAACATCCTGAGGGGTTGAATTCAATTCCATGGCTTTAAAAACCACCTATTTACTGATGACTCCCCAATTTTTATCTTCAGTCCCAACCTCTCCCCTGTTGATAAGAGACTACAGACTATTTATCCAACTGCCTACTCAAAATCTGCCTTTTGATGTCTTAATAGGAATGCTAAACTCATCATGTCCCAAACCAAAATCTTGATTGCCTTGTTTTACCCAAATATGCATCTGTATTCACCTATTGGTTAGGCCTCAAACTTTGACTGCCTTCTTCAAAATACATTCTAAATCCCACCATTTATTACCTCTTTTACCTTTTCCTGCTCTGCCTCAAAGTACCATCATCTCTAACCTGGCCCTGCAGTATGTACCTCTCTTGCTTCCCTATTGCCACCCGTGTCCCTCTTTAGTCAATTCTTCTTGTTGACTAAGAACTCCATGTTCTCAGCTGGAGTGATCCTTTTAAGAAACAAATATGAACATATCACTTTCCTCTTCAAAACCCTCTAATACCTTCTATCACATTAGGATAAGATCCAAAATTACTTATCATGGCCTTATAACTTTATAAGACTCTTTGTGATATTTCCCTTGACTGCCTCTCCCAAATCATCTTACCATTCTCCTCCTTGCCCATTGAACTCCAGTCACACTGGTCTCCTGTTTCTCAAATATGTCAAGCATGTTCCCATCACGAGGCCTTTCCTTTATTTGAACACTGGTCTTATGTCCACTTGGCTTGCTTCCTTATTTTACTCTGGTCTTTGTTCAAATATCACCCCCTTGGAAAGTTCTTTGCTGTGCACTCAATCTAAAGTAGATCCCTCAACCCTTTGTTTCTTTCCCTGCTTTATTTTTTCTTCATAACACTTACTCTTAACTGTTTCTGTATGATCAATTTATAGAGATATGCATTTTTATTATCTGTCTCCTTCATTTGGAATATAAGATTTATGAGGGTAGAGATTTTTTTCAGAGACCTTAGAATCACCATTGTATCACCAATACCTAGGCATTCAATAAACATGTACTTGTGTTAGAGTAGATTAATATTTTGACATTTTGGTTTGTCCTCTAGTCCTTTAAAATTTAGTTCATGTGAGTTCACTCCTAATAAATGTTTTCCTTTTTAGTGTGCTGGAAAAATCAGGTTCCTGACCTTATAAGGGAGACCTGAGACAATGGTCAATTTATGAGAGTAATGGATGGGGAGCTTCTCAGAAAGCCACCTTATCTTAGTGACTTCATCTGCATTTTTGTGTGTTTGTAATGTTTTCATGCAAAACTTCACTAGTTGGCTTCTCATACAGAAGGGAGGGTGCTGGAAGACATGAAATGAGTACATTTGGTCATGGGTGCAGGCAGGGTTGCATTTATAGCATGGTGGTGGTGAAGAGCATAGCTCTAGAGTGAGACTGGGTTTGAATCCTCTACCACTCAGTAGTCATGAAATTTGGGGCAAAGTATTTAATCTCTCTATGCCTTGATTTCCTTATCTGTCAAATAAAAAGAAGAAGAATATTTACATTATAGGATTATTGTCAGCACATACACAAAGCTTAGAACAGTGTCTACTATATTACAAGTGCTCAACAAATAATTATTGTTAAATTGTTAAATTATTAAAATAATTATCATTATTTTCTCATTTCTGTCAGTCTTTCAGAGATCAACTATTATAGTTTTTATCATAGGGATGGATTTGAGGAAAAAGGTGAAAAACTCCTTTGAGTTCTTTTCTTATTACTGACTCTGTTGCTCCTTTAATTTGGGAAAACTTGTTCAGAGGAAGAAAAGCTTGTCACCTATCTAGGTCCCAGCAGGTGGGTGGAGGGTAACCAGGAGATTACAAAACACTCTGCAAATATCAAATGGCAGGAAGCAAGTCAAAAGTAATTCCTTCTGATATTGCCAGTGGACTCTGACTGATGGTTCCACCAAGACCTCACTGAGGAGATCTTAGCTGACGACTCAACTCCCAAACGCTGGAGTAAATGAGGGAGTTAACCGATGCAAGCATGGTTTCCTGGCTTCGCAGGGTGGCTTCCATGTTCACACTCAGACTAACACCTGGACACAGGAGACTGCATAGGGCACTTCAATGCAAAATGTCTATCTTCCCTCTTGTTCAAGTCTAATACCTCTTTTACCTTTTTCTGCTCTGCTTCAAAGTACCATCATCTCTAACCTGGCCCTGCAGTATGTACCTCTCTTGCTTCCCTATTGCCACCCGTGTCTCTCTTTAGTCAATTCTTCATGTTGACTAAGATGCAACATGCAAAATGTCTATTCTCCCTCTTGTTCAAGTCCTGGCTCCACTATATGCTAGCTTTGTTAAAGGACTATTTGAAACAAAACAAAACGCAAAAACCATAAGAAAAACATTTATCGCAAACTTACTTTACCATCCACCTTTCAAAGTGTTTCACACATAAATTCATTTAATGCTCACAATTACTTCATGAAATAGGTATTATTATTATTATCCCAGTGTTACAGAAGAAACTGAGACAGCCCCAAGAGGTTTAGGAATGTATCCACAGTCACACAATTGGAAATGGTGGAGCTGGGATTCCAGAAAGGTAAATCTGACTCCAGAGCCCAGAAGCTTAAGCACACCATGATATTGTCTAGGAAAGCTTTTAAGCATGCAAACTTTATGCACATTTTGGTTATTACTACTATTATTATCACAAATAGACCTCCCTTACATACGGAAACTTGTCCATTTCTCCTTTAAAAGTTATTTAAGGATGAGTGCAAGGTACTGGACAACACAGGGAAATCCTTAGAAGGCTTATAGAACTTTGTGCACAAATGTGTGACTAGGACAAAATTCACCCACATGTATTCTATTGGCTCACTCCTGTCAGCTGCCTTGTTTTAGACAGTTACCTGACTTCTTTAACAATGTAGTTGTGTTCTTTCATTTTTCCAGCAGAGTTGTAGGAAGGCCCATTGTCTCTTTTCTTCAGTCCAGGTGAGTGCTGGAGAGACTAAAAATGGAACAGCCAATCCTCTTTAGCCCTCTTTGCTGTATGTGTGAATTTTAATAAGTACTTTCTGTAGTTAGGCTCAAACAGTCAAGTAGAAATGTAATAGCAGGCAAGAATCTTCCTAAAGGCAAATACTTGCCTGGAGAGATCCCCCTACTCAGTGGTTACTTCTTATTCTTTTGAAGCTGATTTGGAAGTGAGATTGGAGGTGTTTCCTCCTTCTTGAGCTGTAGAGGAATACTTTTGTTGACTCAGTGGCTGTGGTGAGACAGAGAGCACCATGATCCATGGTGAAGCCCTTGCAGGTGGAGACTTAATTAAGGATGTTTTGACTAAACTTCCTCCAGCCTTAAATTCATGATACAGACATTTTATCATACTTTGAAATGGGGTAAGACTACTCTTCCTCGTCTGATTTTGGCACTTGTGTTCACATATCAGGGTGGTGGAGGAGCCTGAACTTTAGAGGCAGATGGAAAAAGAAGCTGAGTTTAGTTGCAAGCTGCTCTGACTCTCGGCACATTACTTGTTTCTTTATTTTGTAAAATGGGATTCATAATACATTCTGGATAGTGAAAAGATGAGTGATACATGACATATAGAAGGCATATATATAATATATGACATATAAGGTACACTCAGTAAACGATATTATTATTAACTGTAATGCTTAAAAAGATTTAGGGACGCTACTTTATATTCAAATCGCAGGAACCTATGTAAACATGTCCTACATCTATGTAAACATGTCCTATGTAAATCTATGTAAACATGTCCTAAATTATCCTTTTGTTAGACCCATATTCCTAAAATGTTAAAAGTCTTCCTGCCTGAGAAATGGCCTTCCTTTAGATAGATAAGACTGTAGTCAACTTTGCAGAGACATATGGGCAATACCACAGCAGGAACAAACCTTCAAAAGTGGGGAATGCAAACTTCTTACCCTGGATAGAGTATGCTTATATCCCATTAGCATTCTGTGTGCCAATGTGTCTTTGAAGTTACATCACTTCTCTGTGCATCATTTTCTTCATCTGTAAAATGAGAGTGTTAGCTATCTTTGAATTCCCTGCTAGCTCAAACCATCTGTTGTTTTATTGGCGAGGTGAGAGATAGCATGATTCAGAGACTCTGGGTTTAGGAACTATGGGTTTTAATTGAGTTTTAACTATGAAATTGTTCCCTAAGAAGAAAGTTACTTTCTGTGGCCCGACCTAGGAGGTAGGAGAAGGCTGCAAGTCCCAAGAACAGAGTATTACTATCTTAACCACAAAGCTTTGTTGTACAACAAAAATACAAATTACCTGCAAATTCAAGGAATTAATTGGACTGCAAGACACTATGTATTAAAAACATCTCCTGAAGCTAGGAAAACAGGAAAAATGGCCAAGATCATTTCCTGTGGCTTATTAATTTCCACTTTTTAAGACACAACCACTGTTCCTTGAAAATTTTTTCACACAGGTTATTGGACATAACCTGGGTATCAAGTGTTAATAAGCATTTTCTACCCACACTAGTTGCACAGTGTGACATCATTCATGCTATGACAAGCCTTGCATTTAGAAAGCCAGAGAAATATTAGTAATTTACTCTAAAATTTTTTTGATTATGGTACTTTATAAATAAAATGTTTAAAAATAAATTAATTAATTAAAAAAATTTTTTTTTAAGGGAATTCCCTGGTCGTTTAGTAATTAAGACTCTGTGCTTTCACCACCGATGGCCTGGGTTCAGTCCCTGGTCAGGGAACTAAGGTCCCACAAGCTGCGCCGTATGGCCAAAAATAAATAAACAAACAAACAAACAAACAAACAAACAAATAAATAAAATATAACGTTTAACACTATATTAAGTAGGAAATAAGAACAGCAACAATAATGATCTCTGAGCTTCCTGAAGGCAGGAGCTGTCTTAGTCATCTTTATTTCCCCAGTTCCTGACACAGGCAAAAGGATATTTAAATATTGAAGAGAAAGTTTACTATCTGTGCCATGGATATTTGAATTGAATTGATTTCTTGAGTTAGTAGAGCACTTTCTCAAGTGTTTTGCTAATTTTTCTTAAGTGAGTACTTTCATGCTGATATCTCATTTAGTCTTTAAAAAAATAAAATTCTACGAGTTATTTTGAAAACTAAGACTAATTCTTCACTTGGAAGCTAATAGTGAATTAAAAGTCCATCTACCCTTTAAGACCAGTCATTTCTCTCTAGTTCCAACTGTTAAATGCTCCTAAAGAACATGTACTTTGGAGCAAGACAAACTGTGGCTTTCTAGCTATATGAGTTGGAAACTTAACCTTTACTTAACCACTCAAGGCTCAGTTTCCTTGTGTGTAAAATGTCTTTGCTGTTGTTTGTTTTTGTTCTTGTTTTAGTCAATATTAGGTGTAAGGTATATAAGCCTCTAGCACAATGCCTGGCACACGGGGGTGCTATTATTACTGTCTTATTATGAAGCTATTTGCCCCAATAGTAAGATATGACATTTTCTGCAGGAAAATCAAGCAAGACCTGCTGCTGTCACTTTATTAAGTCTGCCGATATCTCTTTTTGGCTTGAAGATAAGGTGTGGAAGTTTGGAATTATCACATGAAATTCAAAATGCTACAACTCTCCCCAAGTTCCTGAGCATCCACTCAGTCTGACCTACTGGAATAAATAAAAGTCAGGACAAGGTCCCCACTCAGAGCTGCATGATTCATGTTCAGGCACCCTCTCTGATTCACAACGAGGGAGGAAATCACCCTGTCATTCCCAGAAGCCTGCAGAGCCAGCCTCATTTGGCAGAGACCGTGAGGGCTCCCAGCTTCCGGGCACAGAGTTTGGCTATGTTCTGAATTCTTGGTAATGACCAAATTGCTGAGGAATATAGCTGAGCAGCAGGGCTGACGACTCATGAAGGTACTGTGGGTAATTAGAGATTCATTACAATCCCATAGTTTGTATCATGGCTCGGGGTCAACCCAGGGTCACTGCACATGGCAAACTTAGGGAGCTGTGTCTGGAAGGATGACGCCAGCTAGGAGGGGCTGGGAGAGGGAAGCGGACAGGGATGAGGAGCCGGGGGGCTGGGACACAGATACACAGCCAGGGACTGGCGACAGCCCGGATGTGGGGCAGTGGGCCCCGCGGGCTCTGGGGAAGGGAGCAAAACACAGGCAGCTGAACTGGCTTCCCCACCGCAATCCCTGCCATCTCCAATTAACCTTCTAGGCCAAGGGTTCCCAGAGACTGGCATGTTAGGGGCCAGTCCAATTTCAAAAACTAATTGGGGCCTGACATAGGGTAGCCAACTTTTTATTTTGCAGAGTAAGGACATTGAAAACAAACAAAACAGTTGCCATCCACTATCACCATCATTTCACAAGAGACAGGGGATTTTTACACGAAATAATGTAAGAAGGACATAATCTCAGGATAAATGACAGTCATGTAAATTTAATTAATTTAGCTCACCAAGTTGTGGTTATTTTTCTCATTACCATGAAGACTTATGAAAACTCTCTTGCAGGCCGGCTTTAGGTTTTCCCTCCAGATTTTCCACAATGGCAAGACCCAGGAAACAGTTTTATAAAGAATATTCATGAGGAGAAAAAGAACACTACACACTTCATGAACTTTAGGAAGAGAAACTTTATGAAGAAAAATGACTTCCATCCCTTCTCTATACAAAAAGGGGGAGGAAGGAAAGGAAAAGAAAAGAGAAGCTTATCTATTAAATCATTTCATTACAATGGTATTCAAAGTTCTATTATAAAAATGTTCTGATGGATTTAAATAGGATTTTTGACCATGTATTTCTTCCAGGTAACATAGCAATGGTAATATACCTATAGCACTCTTTCATTTGTAAAGGATTTTCACATTTATAATCTTATTTGATTCTCCAAACAACCCTATATATTTATAATAATCCTGTTATTTTCATATTACCCATTTTATGGATGAGGAAACAGGGTAAGATTTGCTCAAGTTTATACATTTGGTAAATTATGGGGCTAGAACTAAACCCATGTCCTTTGATTCCAAATTCTGTGCTCTTTCTCTGCCTACTCCATGTGTTAAGGAAAGAAGGACATTGTTTGACATAAATTTCCCACGCTCAATCTGTTTTATTCTCTGGAACAAGATTATCACACTTTGGGAAAATCTTGTAAACAACCCAAATTTCAACCATGGTAGACCTGAAACGGAAAGCTATGCTCTCAGTCCCAATACACTCTAATTACAAAGAATGGGTATCTCAAACCTGGCATATATAAAGACACATTTTGTGTGTGTGTGTGTGTGGTATGCGGGCCTCTCACTGTTGTGGCCTCTCCCGTTGCGGAGCACAGGCTCCGGACGCACAGGCTCAGCGGCCATGGCTCACGGGCCCAGCTGCTCGGCGTCATGTGGGATCTTCCCGGACCGGGGCACGAACCCGTGTCCCCTGCATCGGCAGGCGGACTCTCAAACACTGCGCCACCAGGGAAGCCCTATGAAGCCACATTTTGATACTCCAAGTGGACTACCCTGTGGAGTGGGATTACACAAAAGAGAAAAGCAGAAAACATTTAGTTAATAAGACAAACAAAAACATGTTAGTGCCTCACCTGTAGTTGATTTTGTGTTTTTTACTTTTAGATTCTTTTTTCCTTTAAAAAACTTTTGTACCTCTTTCTGCTCCATCAAATTGACTAACTTGATGCAAATTTGTTCACATTCAGATCTGGGAGATGTCTCCTTGCTCCAATGCATCCTTTCCAAAAGTTGGGGGCAGGGAGGCTGTGGGGCAAGGGGAATTTGGTTTGGGTGAGGGGCAGCTGGGATGTATTCCCTTGTGTGTGTCCAGCTGGACGCAGGTGGCTTCTGCACCTGCACAGGCTGAAGGAGCAGAGAACATGCGGGCCCTCCCTAGGCACAAGGGATGGCTTCCCTCAATCCATATCTGGGTCTCCCATACACCTCTGCCCTAATAATCATCTAGCTGGAGTTGAAACGCTTCTTGAACTCTGGGCCTGCCCTCGACTTTATTTCCCCTCCAGTACTAATGAACAGCAATATCCAGAACTGATAGAAAAGGAGGAATTAGTTTTTCAGGGAAAGAAGGGCTTTGACCTTAGAGATTAAAATCAAGGATTCTCTTGTCTACATCCCTTTGAAATTGTGAAGGGCTTTTGTGTTTTGCTTTTACAAAATAGTAGACCAGACTTCTAGGTAGGTTGGAATTTATAGCTTTTTAAATTCTAAAATTCTTTGAAAATGAAAGGAATTGTATAATTTATGGTTTTCATACACTAATATGTAAGTGTCTCATTTGCCTGATTAATGGAGCCAAGATATGATCCTAATTAGCTCTTAACCCTAAGATTAAAAAATCCTTCATGTGAATTCAAATAAGGTTTGTATCTGAGTTAATGGAATTGCGCCATTAACTCAGTTACATTAGTGTTAATTTCTTCGTTTTGAGACTACACTATGGTTATATAAGATATAATCATTGGTGGAAGTGCGGTGAAGGTTACATGGAAACTGTACTATTTTTGCAAATTCTTCAGAGTCTTAAACTATTTCAAAATCAAAGTTATTAAGAACAACCCAACGCTTTATATAGCTTTCTCCTGGAAAGCTAAGAAATCTCCAAGAAGTCAAAAACATCAGTGGAAAGGGGATGTGTCATATATTTATATGCTCAGAATGCTGAGGATTTTTTGTCTAGGTAGTTCAAAACAATAATCTAAAATATTTCTTTGCATGGTAATTACCATATATTTCATGAATAGCTGATTATTTTCTCATGTATTAACAGGCCAAAGGGTTTTCGCTAAGAACTAGTAAAAGATACCTTTCTATTTAAGGAAACTCTATAAAAGAGGCTTTTGGGAATTAATAATAGTCACCATCCATTGTGGCAGGTACTTGGCCTATGGGCTTCCTATACATTATCTCATTTAATCCTCACAGGAAACCTGCCAGATAGTTATTGTTCCCTTTTTACAGAAAAAAAACCCTGAGACACACAGAAGCTGAGTAAATTACACAAGGCCATCCGGATGTAAGTGCCAGACTCGCTCCAGAGCAAGTTCTTGAAATTCCTATGCCAACACAGAAGTTAGTCACCCACCGGATTTTGATGAGAAAGTGTATATTTTCTAATTCTCTCAGCTATTCTTTAACATATATTCGACTGCCGATTTATTCTGTGCAGGTTTATTCTACTGTAAATTTATCATCCAATCATTCAGCGATTGACTCAGTCATTCAACAAACACTTATGGAGTGCCTAAAATATGTCTGGCAAAAACAGAAATACAGAATAATGCCCCTGCCCTCACAGAGGTAAACAAGTAGATAGATAAACATTTAAAAAATAACAATAAACCTATTCAAGAACAAGGAGAGAAGGGTGAGGTGAATGGAGGATGCAGTGGGAGTGAGGTGGGGAATGACACTGCTATTTTAGACGAAGGCCTGGGGCAGGCCTCTCTGAGGAGAAAGCAGGTGAGCAGAGACGTGAAGATGTGAGGGGAAATGCCCTGGGAAAAGGAACAGTAAGTACGCAGGCCCTGAGGAAGGAGGGACATGGAGATGCCAGTGGCACTGGAGATCAGCGAGCCAGGAGAGCATTTAGAAACACAGAAGGGAAGTATTAGGCTATATCACCGCAGGTTTGGTAGCCAGTGACAGGAAGCCACTGGAAAAAGACCTGGTCAAATTTACATCTGAAAAGAATGACTCTGGCTGCTGCCTGGGGAACTGTGAGCAAGGGGGTCCGGGTAGGACCAAGGAGACCTTTGGTGGAGGTGCTAGGGGGAGGCAAGCTTAGATGAGGGCGAGTTTCCTTCTACCCTGGCTCTAAGATCTGTGACTTCCTGACAGTAAACTCTAATACTGAATGTCTTTTGGCTTTACAATGTAGGGATCCCAACCTGCCAGAGCTGTGGGCAGAGAACAAATAACACATTTTGTATTCTCAGTGTCTCCGGGAAAGGAAGAAAGAAATGACAGGCAGAAGGGAACAAAGCATGTGTATGTTTTGCCATTGTCTCTAAAAGTGGATAATGTACATCCAGTTGCCCACCCCCTTTCAACTCCCATAGTGCTTATTTCTGCCTCACTAATTTTTACATAATTACATGTGGCCTTTCTGTGCAACTTCCTTTAAGGAGATAGATCTCTTCTTTCCAAGAATACTAGAAGCTCCTAACAGTAGATGCTGTGTTGACATAGCTCTTATATTCAATGACTAAAACATCAGTGTAACACAGTGAATGTTAAGAATTTATACCTTTAGAATGGATTAATATTTAGGCAATTGAATGGGTGCAACTGAAGTGTGGTATTTATTTATTAAAGTGGACGGTTAAAAAGTACCTTGGCTTTGTTGGCCGTCTCCTTACTCAGACACATCCTTTCCAAAGGACATTCCATGGATTACTGTTCCACAGGCTGTTAACAGGTGGTATTTGACAATAGGGTTTTGTGGTCAGATAGTTTGTGGCATCTATGGATGAAATGAAATGACATAAATTTCTTCACTATAGGACTTCTCAGTGATTTTACCATGCTACTATCTGTTGTGACTATCCAAGGAGTGACATAATTTTAGTCTTTCCCTGACTTATTTGACCATGGAACTCTTTTTTCATGGAAATGTTTTTCAGAGAGCACCTCCTGAGACTGGAGTAATAAAATCTTGCAAAAGAGTTCAGTAGAAATCATGATAGATGATAAAGTAGGTAGAATTTTTTTCTGACTCCTTTAAAGACCAAAGCCTGTAGCAAGGAAGAACAAATAGCAAAGGCTTGAATTGTCTTTTTGCAACTGATCATCAGAAAGACAGCATTTAAACATGCTTTCTACTCTAATCTTAACAAAATATTGACTATGCTTATTATCCTGGTGTGAAATACAGAATTCACTCAAGTCAAATTTTGTATCAGAATCTATTGTTAAATAGTCAATTCATTTGTTGGAGTCTAATAAAAGGATTCATTTACCAATTTTTTCAACTACGAAATAAAATTTAAACTATGAAATTTTAGTTAGCTAAAATCAGTACCAGAGTTTGTTGCTGGAAATGATTTCTGCAGACCCGCAGTTGTGGTCACTGCAGTACTTTATTTTTACACTTTCACCTTGGCCTGAAAATACTGAACCTGATCCATTTCTGCTTGCCTTCCATCGTGATGTGACCAAGAAGCAACTGTGAGCACAACACACTATTAAGAAGAGGCTGCAGTGGTCTGGGCACGGTCTCGAGATTAATCCATGAATATCATTCTGGGCATAGTTATGTGTCCAGACCTACAGCAGTTATGAGAATGGTCTGTTAAGGAGTCAAAAGCAACACAAACAGAGCATTTAGAGACTAATTTGGTGCTAAATAGAGTGGGACTCACAGTGTATTATAACTGAAAGATCCTACTGTTTTTAACTGAGAGAGCTGGTGCCCACCTTTCCTCCATTAGCATCCATCAGAACCTGGTTGCGAATGACAACTAAGTAACAGGTATACTGAAAAAGACTATAAACTGAAAGAACTCAATAAACCCTTGTGAAGATGGCATTATACCCCAAGGAGCCAAGAGGCAGACATTTTACATCACAGTGACTTTTCTATGACAGATACCAGATCTTACGCCGAGGGCAGCCCTTCTACTAAGAGATGAGATCTTAAGAGTTGTGGTTCACTGTTTGGCCTTTATTCAGTTAATTTTCATGTCTATTATCTGGGATAATATTAACTGAGCTAACTTGCTGTTTAACCTTACATCTGTAGCTTATAACTCATAATATATTAATAATGTAATCTGATTAAGTTTTTTCATCAGTTTAAGCAGTTTTATAGATCTCAGGCAATGAAACTTAATGTATGGCATGAAGTGCTCTCTTAAGAAGAATAAGCAGTTGATATTTGCTCCATTTTAGAAAGAGAAACCAAGATGCCAAGGGACAGAGGTTTTGAAAGCTCTTCTAGGATGGATTCCTGGCTTTGTGAGCTTTGGTCCAATACATTACGTTGAACCACAATATACTTGCTATGTCACCGTTTTGCAAGACCTAGTGTGTCAGTGGTACCACCTCCTCTGAGATGCCTTTCTGAGATCCAACTGCCTGGGGTGAAGTCAACATTCTTAGTGTGGCTTAAAAGGCCTTCTGCGTAGCACTTTACACACACTGTTACGTTGACGTGGAAAAATCTCCAACTCTGATTCCCTACCCATCCCTATGGCTCCCTCTCTTTCCTCTAGGCCTTCCCTGACACCACTTGCATGCCTTAATTTTACCTTCCATTCCTCACCTATCTGATGCAAGTGCACGTGCATGCACACACACACCACACACTCGCAGGTAAGTATACCGCAGGCTGGCGGTATATTGTTTAATGTTTATCTTCCTCACCGATCCCTAAGCTCCTTAAAGCACACATCACACCTCTTTTATTCATTGTTGCATCCCTCCCATCTAACACAGTGCTAGGAAAATAGTTGCTCAGTTAAGGAATAAACAAATCAATAGAGAGTGTCGCTATGATGTTTACAGTGTTCATAACTTAGTGACTTTCCTGATGCCTCTGTTATGGGGGCTTGTCTTTAGCTAAAAATTAATAGTACTAAAGTTTCAAACATTAAAAAAAAAGTTTGTAAGCATCAGTTAGGATTCCTGCAGAGTAGCCAAAGGCTTCATACCTGAGAAGAGTGTAGGTTCTAGAAAAATTGTTATAAAAGCCTCAAGTCCTATCAGTAGCAAACAGTCTTTACTTTTTGCAAGTCCCTTAGGAAGAGTTAGTATACATTTTAGGTCTGATGGATGTAGAAATAGAAAGCATGTCCTGGGCATCTGAAGATTTAACACTTGCCATTTTAGTTAGTCAGCCTAGGGCATGTAGTCATTTGCAATTTTTTTGAGGCACCAAATTTAGTCACATGATCTGTCCATCTGGGTTGTGAAAGTGAATCATTTTTGTGTTTTTCTACTCACTATTTAATATAGTAACTCTTAAGAATTGAAAATAAACTTTATTTATGTAACAATACCCAATGAATGAGAAACAGACATAGTGACAGTTGAAAAGGCAATACATTCGTGGTGTGAAGACATGCACAGAAAATAATTTATGGAACATCCAGGATCATTCCATTTTCTCTAGTTAGGGATTATTAAGGACTTGGGGTATATCCTTCATAAATGTTGAGGGTCTTTCATACACATTTGATATTTTAGCACAGTGTAACTGTCAACCCAGGAGAGAAGAGAATTTTTGCCACTGATTATATTATAATACATTGGAAAATCTTTCTGTGCTTGAAAAATATATTTAACTGTATATTGCCTGGAAATAGCACTGACAACAAACTATTATTTTGTGAGGGGCCAGAAAGTGTTTTGAATGCTCTGGCAAAATATTGGCTAATTTGATCATCTTAGCTAGTCTAGGCTGGGAGTGGACTAGAATGACTTTTTTGCTGTATTATTATCCAGTTCTTCTGGGGTGTGGGACTTTTCTTTTCTTTCACTCTCCCCCCAGCCCCCGTCTCTCCCCTTGAAGAGCTAGCCTCCCTGGATGTTGCTCTGTCATGGGAAGGGACATAGTCTTGCCTTTGGTGATTCAAAAGCTGGGCTAGGTTCATGGACGTGTGACCTGTGCAGTCACAAAGGGCCTCCCACTCAGAAGGCTCAATGCTTGGTTCACTACTTTCCTGTTGCTATTTTTAAATTCTTAATAATTTTATCTTTGAACTTGTGTTTTCTATTATGTCCAATGGGGCAATGGAGCATGAGTTTGAACAAAGGAAATACACACAATCTGAGTGTCACCATTCTTTTCTTCATTCTCATATAGTATTCACAATGCCCAGTAAGCACGGAGTTTTGGTGGACTCACAGTGTGTGAAACTTCAGTTAGACTCAAACTCAGTACGGAACCTGCTTCTAATGCTGAAACAAAGCAGTGATGTTCTAAGAACACGAAAGCCCAAGGAATCTATGAGATTCTTTCTTAACATCTGTTACTTCCTTGTATTAGCCACCCACTTATGCTGAAAATGATGACATAGAAGGAAAGGGAAAGACAGGGCAACCCATAGTTCATTCTTCCCTTATTCATCAGTAAGCCAAAGGAAGGAAGTATTGGTAGAATGTGCACATATCAAGAAGTTAAATAAAAGCATTTAGTTAGTTTTGTGCAATGCTTCCAGTGTTCTGATAACAAAATACGTAATACATGTATGAACTAAGAAAAATGAATTGTGTAATTTCAATGCGTCTGCATTTGAACCTGCATTTGAGTTAAATGCCCTTTTATAAAATTCACACTGTATAATAAAAAGATGAATGGTAAAATTCATGCTAATAATTTAAATTTTTGATATTGTTCTCTACTTAGAAAGACATTAAACAGTAAATAAAAAACACCATGACAAGTCGAGAGAAAGAAACCACAGAGAAAAAGGAAAAAACTTTAAAAAATACCTATAATGACACATTTTTCTTGCATTTTAAGCAGGAGACCCCACATTTTCATTTTGTAATGGGTCCTGCAAACATGAAGCTGGCTCTTGTCACTGGGTCTCTGTGCTGACAGCCACTGGGACTGCTGGAGCCTCTGACCTCCCCCACCTTCCCAGACCCTCTTCCCTACAGAGAAATCATCATAAAGAGGCTGAACCCATGTGGATGGGAGAGGGAGAGTTTGGTTCAATCACAGAGTCCAGGTGTATCCAGTGCAGTGGTTTAAAAATTTCCAAACACTCTACTATTTAGTAAGTAGTGCTACTAGTTATTACCCTGATGCTTTGCATGAAATTGCCGACACCTTGGAAACTGCTTAATGATACATAAAATTCTATTTTTTCTGTGTGGAATGCCACTGGGCAAGTGGGTATTACTTATAGATGTATAAATATTGTGCATATTAGCATGAAGAGTCACTTACAAGTCAGTAAGCTTTCTGAACTGTAGAAGAACAAAAGAGAAAAAAAAATCACAGAGAAATGAATAATTTCATAGGATTTTGTTCAATGATTTCTTAACCTTGGTAAGGAGAACCATTTCTATAAAAGAGTGACTTTAATTTTATTTCAAAGGTAAAACAAAGGCAACATTAAATTAGTTTTCCATTTTACCATTTAGCCTTGAAAGAACAAAAAGTATTTGCTTTCATTTTACAATCCTGAAAGGAACAACAGAAGATTTTTGAAATATGGCAAAGCTAGTTCTCATTGTTGCCTCTCTTTAATCCTTTTTCCCCACTTTGTTCTTTGGATCTGCTCCATTCTGATTCTCCTTTATTTATTTATTTGTTTATTTATTTTTTCATGCAACAATCCTAGGAACATATTTGCAAAGCCATTTATAAGGACAAGTACACCAGCACAATTATTACTTGCTAGCATTAGAGATCAAGGCATGGCCTTTCACACCATGGGGCTTACCCTGTGGGACAAGTCTTAGGTTTCAGGTTCCAATTCCAGAAGCTAGAATCTTTTTGCTTTTGTTTGGTGTTATTCTCATTACCTTTGTATGTCATCATATCAGTGTGTCCTATGGAAATGCATACATGGGGATTGGGGGGGGTGGTCTCAGAAAATTGGGTTGAATCTATTCTTGTAGCTTGTGATGGTAACGAATTAGTCTTATGGGGCCTACACTTCTCATTCACAAAGTGAAGAAAAATCCTAGCTTATGGAGTTGCTATAAAGGTTAGATGTGATGTCTAATGCAGAGTTGGGTTTCTGGCACATGTAAGCCCTCCATGACTTTTTTTCTTTTCCTTTTTCCTTCCATATAAAACTTTGCACATGCTTAAAAATCAACCTCTTTATTTTTGTTTTAAAAAGTAAAGTTATTACTATATATAAAAATTTCAAAAATGTGGACCGGTATGTCCATAATGAAAAGTATAAGTCCACCTTCCCACTCTGTTAGGCCTGTTCCCTAGGTAACCATAGAACAACTTTCTGAAAATTCTCCTGATATGTATAAGGATCTATTATTTATCTAGCTAGCTCCTCATTTTGTGTAATCAAAAATGAGGTCATGCTATACATGCTGATATGCAATTTATTCTTAACATCTTTACATAGTAGCCTACAGTTCACAGTTCTATTCTTTTTAACTGCTCCACACTATCCCATTTTGTGGATGTTCCACAATTTATTTTTAATTGTCTCTTGGTTTGTTTCCAGTTTTTTGTGATCCCAAACAGTGAGTATCATTATACACATATCCTTAAATCCATCTGGGTTAGTACTCATGTGGGGTGCATTTCCAGAAGTATAGTTGCTGAGTTGAAAGGCATATTAATTGTTACTTTGAATCTTTTCTGTGTCTTCCTCCAACTCCAGTTCCACCATTGATCTCCCTATTCCACCCCTGTCAAAAGAGCTAATCTAAATCATCTACAATGATAAGTTTATGTAATAATAATAATGCCTTTCTACCATTTCTTAGAGTTTTGTGAAAAACAAATACTCTTGGTGAGAAGCCTATGTTAAATAAAATTTGGTGTAAATTAAATTGTAATAAGTCAGGATATGTGGTAATAAACTTTACTACTTATAATCAAATAAAAGGTCTTGACCCTTTACAAATTTGGGGCTAAACCACCAGTGGAGGTTTTGGGGGAAGACTAGAGTGTTGTTCTGAAATCATTCCACATGTGTAGACATCTACTCTGTGAGTGCTAATCCTATAAACTACAAACCTTCTCTAGAGTCCTTTTCACTGAAACCATTCTGGATCTTAAATATAAGGGCCAAACATAAAGTAGAATGAATGAGGCCCTCCCGCAGTGGGGCCTTCTATTACGTTATGCATCCCGTTCACAAAGGGAGACACTCATGTTTTTCTCCAACTTGGTGAATTGTGAACTTCCCTAGGTGGTTTTAGAAGCTCAAATTACAAACAGCTTCCTAATTGCCTTTGAAAACCACCCTTCCTATGAGCGTTTTTGAGTTATTGCTGATTGAGTCTTATCCTTGGGTTTTACTGTGTCCTTGCTGACAACTCCTGGATCCAAGGAAAATACAGAGAAATGCTCTGAAAGCAAACCTGTTCCTACCCATAAGAAAATGCCATTGTTCCGTTGCTGCCGTAGACTCGGGAAAACAATGCGTGCCTTTCATCCCTCTATTTCTCTAATAGTCCTCATTTTATCTGCCTTGTCCACAAATGGGTTCCACCATGCAGGAAGTGACATGGCACAGTGAGTTTAAGAATACTCTTTATTTTTGTTGAGTTGGGTAACATTGTGTCTAGCTCTATAACAAGAGAAAGTTTATGGTAACTCATGTCACAGTGAAGATGGCTCACTAATCCTCTGATTAGCTCATCTGGACAAATTTTGGCAGTTGAAACAATGTCATAAATTTAAATCGCATGCCTTCAAGTCAGATTTTTCTGTAAGGAACTTCTTTTGAGTAATTATAAAATAAGTAGGTAGTCCCCTTCATAAATAAAAAAATTTCCAAGGTCACATAGCTAGGTCAAACTCAAATCTGTCAGAGTCCAAAATCTAAGTTTTTCTATCACACTAGGTCATCTCTCAAATAAAAAGGGTGCGTAGCTTCTATGTAAAGCTTTAATTTTGTAATACTTGAGCTCTGCCCCTAAAGCAAACATTTTCTTCACAAATCAGTGATCTTGGGGAAAGAGTCTCTTTTTTTTACTTCTCGATAATATCTATAATTTATATTAAATTGCAATCTGTTTATTGATTATCACATCAGATGAAAATGGCTAGGAAGATTTTTCCCAAACTTAAAGAATGTGTTTGGGCTTATCTGACTTGAATCACAGGCTATAGTATATACGAAATTTATTCATCTGGTTTAATTGGAACTGGGGCACCCAGGAAAAACCTATGTGGCTGCCAGCTGGCAGAGACAAGGGACAGAGGAAACACAGAGGACAAAGAAAACAGCAGGGGTCCTATAGGAGCTCCAATCCAGAAGTCACAAAGGAGCACTCCCCCATGCAAGTGTGACTTGTCTGTTGAACAGCTTCTCACATGGAAGCTCTGTGTGTTGTGGTCTGGGGTGAGTTGCAGCTGGGATTTTTTACTTAAGGATGGTTAGTGATTCTATAATATCTTGGATTAATAAAATGAACCTCAGTTTGGGTTCTCTCTAGTTGCAAAACTTGGCTTCCAGATCTCAGCATTTACTGGTCATTCTGATTCTTCGAATTATTAAGGGGTATTAGACAGAAATGTACAGCAGGCATCATGCCTGGCCACGCATCAGGGGTTTTCAGGATCAACAGCTAGGGTGAGTCTATGTCCCAAGCCAAGGAAGTCCCCATTTAAATCTGTTGTTTGTGCTGAGTTATTGATGGTGCCCTATTTCCCTTTCAGAATTTTCTGGGTTTGCTAATGAATTATAGGATTGCCCTAACTATAGCTAATATGACTTTGCAGAACTTGGATTGAGTTGTGAGAGGTTGTCGGGCCCTGGAGACCAGGCCTCCAACTAGTGGGAGCTTTAACGGCCAACCTCGGACCTTGGCTCAGACCGCAACCTCTCAGCGAGGAGCTGCCCACCAGGAGTGGAGCCGGAAGCCCCTCCTCACAGCACAACAGGCCTGTCAGAGAGCAGGCCACTCTTGCCAGAACTGGCAGGAATTTTCCCCTCCTGAAGGCTCACACTTGCTTGGCCATGGCTGGTTCCTGCTAAGTCTGAGGTTTTAGCCAACAGCGTGGATGGGCTAATCCTCTGGATGACATAGTATCCTCTTCATCCCATTACGCCTCTCAGACCTGCTGTTGCTGCTTAGTGTTCTACCTGAAAACCCTCTTGCCATCTAAACCTTTCACATCACCCCCTCCTCTGTGCTTCTTCTTCTCCATCCGACCTCCCGAGCTCCTGCCCTCAGGCTTACCTGTCCCTCAGTAAGATGGTCAGCCCACTGAGGGCTGACACCACTTATCAAAATTCTTTGGATCCCCAGCACCTCAAATCTGAAAGATGCTCAGGAACTGTTTATTGATATGACAATTTTTATTAACAAACTCTATCCACCACTTTCTGGCGCCAATGCCATTCTCCCCTTCTACCTGGTGTAAAATGCCTACAGAACAGCAGTCTTCATTTTGCCAAAAAAGCTTACATATTTTGTACATCTCTCCACCTCATTGTATCTTAGTATAAAAATGAACTAACGTCACAAATTCTTAAAAAATTTTAAAACACTCTGAAAGCTTCTGAAGAAAGAAGCTAATATGAAAACATAAATAATTAGAAAATTGTATTTCTCTTGCTTAGACTGAAGACAGGGGCAGAAATTTTAGGAAGGCCACTGACACAATGTATATATGTTACTTGGAAAGGGAAAGAGGACTGAGAACATAGTCTTCTCCATTTAACACTGCCAGGCTTTGTTTGCCACCTTGGCTAATTGCCACTGTGGAGTGCCCTCGGAGTCTTGAGGGGATGGGACCCAGGATGAATACTTGCTTGTGAGTTTTTTGAGGCCAGGGTCTGACCGTTTATCATTTGTCTCTGCAATCACTGAAATGTGGCAAGTGTTCAATAATCTTTCCTTAAATACGATGGTGGCAAGAAAGACCCACAGCTTCAGGCACAGTCTGAGGATTTTACACAAGGGTGGAATAGGATTCTGAATGCTGGGGGAGCCATTACAAAGGGTTTCTGAAGGTGCAGGCAATACTTTAGCTTGGGATTGGCTCCATGGCTTTCACATCCTGGAAGACCAGGGCCTGGTCGGAGACTAGTTCTTATTCAGAGCAATCCAAGATTCTTATTCAACTGTGGCACACAAATCCCGTGGGACCTGCCATTCACTGGCCTTATTCTCTACCCTACCCCAGTTTAAGAGATTTTGTTGAAGAAATGCCAGGCTGCTCCCTACAGCACTGGACCGACTGTTTTTGTTGTTCCCTTTGTCCTGTCACCTTCCCCACCTACAAAATACTTACTTCTCTGAGCCTCGGCCCAGGCACTGTGTATGGCAGAAGCCCCCTAGGAACACCCCGACCTCTTCTGTGCTCCTGTATCGACGTGGGCATAACTTATGCCATTGTATTGGAATTGCATATTTGGTTGTTGTTTTTTTTTTGTCTCTCCCATATAGTAAGCTCTGTAAGTCAAAAACCTTCTCATCTTCACCCTGGTGCCCCCGAAACTCAGCAGAGTTCTTGGCATAATTTAGGAGCTCAATTAAAGTTTGTTGAACTGAACTGAGCCTTGTCTACATACAGGTGAACATCACCATGTATTAAAACTGCATGGATGAAGTATTAAATATTACTGTAAATTCAGTGCTATCTTATCTTCTTTAACAAGCTAGAGGCTAAAGTTGGACAGATCCTTGCTAGTATATTTATTTGTAATAAGATTGAGGATTTTCAGGGAAAGAGAAAGGAAAGTCGACCTATGAGTTTGTTTCCCCCATCCCAGATCATCTTCTATAATGATGATACCTCAGAGCCGAGATCAGAGATAATTGTGCCTGTCTTAGAAACCCCCAGGTTATTTTTAAGTAAAACAAAATGGGATGATTAGAAAAGATTATGTTTAGAAATATAATTATTTCCTAACTTCTGAGCACATGCCTTGAGAGTGCTTCTATGAATACATGCACTGACAAATATTCCATTAAAGGATAGACTTGCTTACAGCAAAAACATTTCAGTGCAACAGGGTTATCCACTCGACATTTTCTTACAGTACATTGTAATTATAGAGTGTAATTTTTAAAATTCTGATTAGGGGAAAAAAGTGTGAATTCTAATTATTTCTGAAAGCTTATATATTAAAAATGTCCAATTTAAGATAAAGTGGACCAAAGTTAGGATGTCTAAATTGAAGAATCTTAGTGGTATCTTCTTGAGAAAGAGATTGATAAGATATAATTAAAAAAAAAGTTTGAAAATAAATATTGCCTTTTACCGCCTCACTGAAGTATAGCCAAATATACTTTATATCTGCACAGTTGACCAGCCTTTGGCTAATTACTCTTATGTGAGACACCTCAGGCCATATTCCAGAGATTTAATATAGACAGCTCACCTTTCATGAGAATAACTAGACAGGGCAGATACCAATTATGCAGAGATTTTGCAATGAGGATTGGTTGTCACTTACCCATCATTCCAAAGGGATATCTTTCCAGCAATTAGGTCACCACCCAAACTCTGTTACTGTTAGAAGGTCAAGATCTCAAAGTAAAAACTTTCAGTACTGTGGAGGAGCTCCAGACAACTGTCCACTATACCTCTGAATTCAGACATACCTCTGAATATGTCAGCTGTGTTCAAGGATTCTGGAATAAAGAACATGGACTGGAAAAGTTCCCGCACAGTTTTGCTCTTAAGTTGTCTTATGTGGGCTGACAGAATTGAAAGGATATAAAAAGATCTCAGTTCATTCAATAAGTATTTTTCTGAGGGTCCATGAACACTGTGCAAGACACAAAAAGACATTGCATGGTTCCTGCCCTAAAGTAACTAGGGACTAATTTAGAACATGTGATTTAAGTGCAAACAACATTTCAAGAACAGCAAATGAAATCCATTTTCAGGAAGTGTCGAGGGAGATCAGGGAAGTATCAAGCAACAGGGTTTTGGAGTAGTGAAAAGCGTCTATCTCCCTGCCCACCTGGGGCTGGTTTCCAGGTCGCAAATGTTGCAAATGTAGATTGCAGGATTCACTTGTACTCTGTGGTCTTGATGAAGCCCTGATTTCCGAGAAAAATATCTGTCCTCTGCTGATAAGTTTGATTGAATGTTGCCAAGTGGAACTTGTGGTTCCATTTTGATCCAGGGACTCCTTGCCTTGAAATGGTAAGACCTAGGTTTTCAAAAAAAGTGTTTGTAGACCTTACACTGTTCTGCCAAAAACAGACAAATGGAAGGGCCACCAAGTATGTAGTATGGGAGAATTAAGTTGAGAAAATGCATTTGAAGATGAGATTTTTAAATCGTCAAGTTTGAGAGAGAACTGTGAAGCAGCTCTGATTTCAGATGTTTCCAGTAACGTGCCACATAGGAAAACAAGCCTGAGATTCACAGGGATCGACCTCTGGCGAAATTCCTGGATCAACTTAATTTCTCATGAGGCAAAGAAAATTCAGAAGTTCTCTTCACTTTGACACTTCTAATTAGATGTATTCTAAAACAAAGGCATAGATTCAAATGTACAAAGGTTTTCTAACACTTAAGTCTTTTTCTTACTTTCATTTGTATAATTTATTTGGCAAATATTTAAATGCCTATCTTTTAAAAATTAGGTATCTTTACCACATTTTTCAGTGTGCCAAGTTGCAGCTTACATGCATAAAGGAACTTCAGGGTGTGGTGGAAATCTGTCCCTTTTGCCTCCCAGCATCCATTCCTCCTTTGTAAAATTATATTACTGCACTCTGAGGAGTTGTCTTGCCCTCACTGCATGTGGTTCCGTGGGCCTACTAGTCAAAGGACATTGTCCCCTCCTCCCCAGGCCAAAGTGGTGAGAAACTGGTCCAGGCCTGGCCCATCTGAGTATTCGCTGAGCCAGTCACATTGAATGCTCTACTAGAATCCTTCACTGGGATTTTATAGATAAATTCTAGGGAAAGAAGTTCACTCTTTTCTCCTGGGGTCATTAGGGTGTGCTGTAATCTTGAGGCTGTCTTGCCTCCCTGGCTCCAGTTGTACAGGACGCTTATCAGCTGCAGGAAAGAATGAGGCCAATAATCAAGAGAAAGAGAAAAAAAAAAACAGAGACCAGAGATGAAGAAAAAAGAGAGTGAGTGTGAGCATGTACACATATGAGGGAAAATGAGCTGATGACACTTTTTTTTTTTTTTTTTTTTTTTTTGCGGTAGGCGGGCCTCTCACTGTTGTGGCCTCTCCCCTTGCGGAGCACAGGCTCCGGAGCACAGGCTCAGCGGCCACGGCTCACGGGCCCAGCCGCTCCGCGGCATGTGGGATCCTCCCAGACCGGGGCACGAACCCGCGTCCCCTGCATCGGCAGGTGGACTCTCAACCACTGCGCCACCAGGGAAGCCCGAGCTGATGACACTTTTTAAGTCCCTTTCAGACTCTGGGGCCTGCTCCATCCCTGAATTTCTCAACCATATGAACGAAATATTTGCCTAAGCTAGCTTGAGTTGGATCTCTTTTCATCAATAGCAGAAAGAATCCAGTGTTATACATAAGGTTAAAGCTTTATATTTTTAATCCCATCCCCACTAAAAAGGCAGTAGAAACTATCCATCCATTTGTCCATTCATTTATTCATTCATCCATCCATCCATCTATGCAATGAACATCTAGTGGGAACTTGCTGTGTTCCAGGCTCTCTGCACAGCACTTTGGATACAAAAATGACTAAGACATGATCTCAATCCTCAAGGAGTTTCCAACCTTAGAGAGAGAGATGGATATGTGAATGAATCATTCATGATAAAGTGAGAGATTTTAAAATACTGATATGAGTAGCCACACATAGCTCTGTGGAATCCATTACATCTGCCTGGGAAGTTAGAGAAAGTTGAGCAATAAAGTAATAAGCAGGGGTGAATAGACGAAGAATGGTTTGAAGAAGAAGCTAGAATGTGTGAATAAATGTATAATACCTTGAAAGTTCCTGGTATTTCTGGGGACTGGTGAGATGGTCACTGTGGCAGAAGGTGGGTATAGAAGAGGAAGTGGTGGGATATGCGGCTGGAGAGCTGGGTTATGGTGGAATTGTGAAGGGTTTGATATGTGAGACTAGGAACTTTGGATAATCCTAAAGTCAGCAATGAATAGCAACTGGCTTTTTCCCCTTTGCATGTTGTCTTGTCTTGTTTTGGGCAAAGGAGGACATTTTCAGCTTATTTTTCAAGAACCTAACTGTGTTGTCTGTGTGGAGGATGAACCAAAGCTGAGGAGAGTGGCTTGAGTGGATTAGTCCAAGCTAAAGGGTGTGAGGGTCAGGGGAAGTGCTGTCTTCAAGAGACATCTAGGAGATTGATGGGAGTGGTGCTTACCAAGGCAGTAGACAGAGCAGGGCTTGACCATAAAATCTGTAACTTGAATTTCCAGGTGGAAATTAAAGACATCAATCAACTTCAGGATTATAAGGAAAAGAGCGGGTATGGGGGAGAAGATAGCACATCCTCTTTTGGAAATATTAACTTGTGGGATGTGGAAGAGGTGATGCTTAATAGGCAGCTGTTAATGTGGGTATAGAACTTATAGAGTATCATTTTCAGGCAGTCTTGAAAATGTAGAGGGTAAAGCCCCAATAAGATGTATGACATCTTTCACAGGAGAGCTTTAAGACTGAGGAGAGTAGTGCATCGAGGATGAGACCTCCTTGGGAAACATCAATATTTAAAGAATAGGAAGAAGAGGAGGAGCCAGTGTTATAGAGAAAGGAAATGGGAAAAACCAATACATAAGAAGGGCTACTCTTATATTTTTTAATAAACGAGTGGATGAACAAATAAGAACAGGAGGACTATAGAAATTAGGAGGGGCTTCCCTGGTGGCGCAGTGGTTAAGAATCCGCCTGCTAATGCAGGGGACGCGGGTTCGAGCCCTGGTCCAGAAAGATCCCACATGCCACAGAGCAACTAAGCCCGCGAGCCACAACTACTGAGCCCACGTGCTACAACTACTGAAGCCCACACACCTAGGCCCGTGCTCCGCAACAAGAGTAAGCCACCATAATGAGAAGCCTACACACCGCAACGAAGAGTAGCCCCCGCTTGCCACAACTAGAGAAAACCTGTGTGCAGCAACAAAGACCCAACGCAGCCAAAAATAAATAAAATTAATTAATTAATTAATTTAAAAGAAAAAGAAATTAGGAGAGGAAAGAATTTTGAAAGCAGGGATGCAATGCAATGGTACATAAATGGAAGATAAAATTACAAATGATTAAGACTGATCTGTTCCCATTGCAGTGTTTCCTGAATATGTTTTTTTTTTTTTTAAGCTGTTAAGTCTAATGGCTCTACAGCCTGTAGCATTAAACCTTCATATTTGCCCAAGTGGAGAAAAACAAATACCGTACGCTAACACATATATATGGAATCTAAAAAAAAACAAAAAGTGGTGATGAAGAACCTAGGGGCAAGATGGGAATAAAGATGCAGACCTACTAGAGAATGGAGTTGAGGATACGGGGAGGGGGAAGGGTAAGCTGTGACAAAGTGAGAGAATGGCATGGACATATGTACACTACCAAATGTAAAATAGATAGCTAGTGGGAAGCAGTCGCATAGCACAGGGAGATCAGCTGGGTGCTTTGTGACCACCTAGAGGGGTGGGATAGGGAGGGTGGGAGGGAGGGAGATGCAAGAGGGAAGAGATATGGGGACATATGTATATGTATAACTGATTCACTTTGTTATAAAGCAGAAACGAACACACAATTGTAAAGCAATTATACTCCAATAAAGATGTTAGAAAAAAAATTGCCCAAGTGAAAAAAGTCAGAATATACCCAGGATATTCAAAGAAAGAGCCCATCGCTAAGAGTTATGATGCTTTTGCATTGAGGAACAGCCTCACTGTGTCACTGGGTACTCCTGGCACTAGCCGTTTTCTCATCGACATTCATGCCAGAAGCTTCCACTGAGTCAATGTATGGAGGAGAGCACTAAGGCAAGCCTTAATGTTCGTGCCCAGAAGGGGTTGCCATGGCACACTCAAACCACCTTTTGAAGAAGGGGGTGTTTCCTTACTGGATGTCAGTCTTCTTGATTCTGAGAATCTTCTTCTGTGTTCATTGGAGCAATAGCTGACATTTTCTTCATGCTCGTGGCTATAAATTGGAGACAACTGGGGAAAAAAGGTTCATAGAAAAAGAAGAAAAAATCTTTTTGCAGCATCTTTTAGAAACTGTGCCAATTGCATCTTGATAATTATTCATTTAGTTTCAGAGGTTTCAGTAGTTCAAACAGAGGGAGCATCATTCGTAAAATTTAAATAGTAGCAGGTAAAGTCAGATCTGTGACAGGGGGCAGGAGACTGCCAGGGTGCAATTAGAGATTTCTGGATCACAGGGCAGAGAAGGTGCAATTAATTAAAATGGCTGCAGCTTCAGGCCGTGGCCTTACTCAGAAGGCTTTAAAATGTTCTTGAAATTTCAGTTAGCACATTTAAATGATTAGCTCAGGTGGTGCTCCAGTTTGCTCAAGTAAAAGTTGTCAGTAGGTCACAAACTGTGGATGCTGGGCACAAAAACTTAGAAAGACATTCACTGTATGACTCACATAGGCAGAACAGAAAATGACCTGATAGGTCTTTTCCAAATAATAATTAACACACATAGAACCTACCAGGTGCCCTCCACAGTTGTAAGTGCTTTAGTTATTCATTTAATTCTTACAACAACTCTATGAGTTAGGTTTCATTATTATCCTCATTTTGCAAGAGAGGACATTAAAGTACAGGGAGTTAGGAACTTATCCAAGGCCATACAGCTGGTAAATGGCATGACCAGGGACTCAAACCCAGGTTCTCTAGCTCCAGAGTCTGAATCCCCAGAAGCTTGGGAATGGTATGCATTATTTTCTGATTAAAAAGTATCATGTAGGACAAAGTGCTTTGTAAAAACTAAAAACTCCATCACAATAGAAGGAAAAAATGTGGAGAAGAAGACAAGGGGAGTTGGAGAAAAAATATTAAGAAAGAAGAAGTAAAAGAGGAAGAGGTAGGAGAGAAAGAAAAGGAGGGAGAGAAAATGGATGGAAATAAAAAAGATAAGAGGGAGAAGCCTTCTGTGTACTGGCAACATCAAGGTTAACTGGCTCCACACTTATTGTCCAGTTGGATGCCCTATGGCGAATGTCCAACACATGCCTTCACTCCAGCCAGGATGACATGATGAGTCATTACTTGTTCCTTCTAATTCCTGCTGTCCTGAATGTGTTCTCCTCCCCTCTCTCAGATTCTTTCCACACATGCTGACCTTCTCCATCCTTCAAAACCACTTCAAGTCCAGCTCAGCCGGCAAACCTTTGCTGACTATTCCAGCTTTTAGTGAGTTTTAGACTGTTTAGAGAACGACAGAATTTTAGAATTTGACCACCGTTAGGCACTCTCTGGTTCAAATTGCTCATTTTACAAAAGAGCGAAACTGAGGCCCATGGAAGATAAGTAGTTTGCCCAGGGTCACCCGCCAGCTGTGACAGTGCTGGAAGCCACTCCAGGTCTCCTTCCACAACACGTTACGGCCCTGAATCTATAAGCTGATTGCATGTGTCTCCTCCCTCTAACCGGAATGTCACACTCACGGACCAGGACCCGGTCTTCCTTGCCTTTGTGTTGTCCGCTTCACGTAGCACAATGTTGCACATAGTAGGTGCTCAACAAATGATTGACTGATTAAGAACTAATGAATGTTCTCTTTGGACAGCAAAAAACTGCTTAGAAATAGTAAAGAAAGTTAAAAAGAGACCATAAGCTCTGCTTTAATGCAGAATATTTTCTGTAGCACTTACCTAAGAGCAATTACAACTCATACATATTAGAGATTGTCTTCAATTTTTAAAAATAAATGTGCCTTTTAATAATAATCTAAGCCAATGCATCCTCATTAGCCCTTTTTGTATTCTGTTATGCAAACAGAATACTTGTTTCTTTCTCAGGGCAGTAGGAAACTTATCTAGTGACAAAATATATGAATTTGCCTTTCTTAAGTTTCTCCACAAATGGTAAATAGAGCAAAGGAGCATCTTAAACCATGCCAACAAAGACCTCATTAAGTACTTGCTGGCAATTGATCAAGATTAATGTGTGGGTATATTCATTGGACAAAGTGCATGGAAGGCTCTTACTTAATAAACATAACAAATTACAAGGAAATAAATTGGTTCATTACTTTTAATTGGAGCATCCCCAATTGACCACATTATCAGGGTCAAATAGGACAACAGATATGAACCTTGGGAGAATATCACTTTATACTACACATTTATCAATTATCCCTGTAGTAGTATTAATAACCGGTAATAATGACACTCTTAAAAGCAGTACTGATAGTACTAATAGTCTTGTGAAACCAGAAATCACAAGAAGAGGCAGGAGAATGAGTGACAGACCACACAGACATGTAGTGATAAGAGAAAGTCCTCTAGCTCTAATGGAAACACATATGCTAAAAGCTTTCCAAAAGGAAGGTAAAAAGGAAAACAGGAGAAACCAACAGCTATTAAGTTACTATTCTGTGCTGTGCTCTTCACTGTATCACAAACATGGCCTTGTTTAACCCTCACCAACCACCCTGCAGGTGATACTTTCAGCCCTATTTTCTAAGTGAAGATACTAAGATTTCGAGAGGTGAAATCGTCTATGTATGTAAATGGTGAGTCTGAATTCAAACCCAGTTCTGTATGACTTCAGATATCATGGTGGACATTGTTGGTGTCCCACTCAACATCCACTGCCACTCTTCTTTGTTCATAAGACAAAGGTATGGAGCAACTTTGTGTATCCACAGCAACTGGCCTTCTTACTAGCCCCACACGGTAAATCTTGACTTGTTTAGTGACCTCTTGCCAGTGATCGATTTACAGTTTACAGTGACCCACCCTTGGTCAATGGAACATGAGGACCTGTCTGCTCTGGAGGCTTCTGGGAATATTCTTCTTGCTCTTAAAAAGTGGACCCACAGGGGCTTCCCTGGTGGCACAGTGGTTGAGAGTCTGCCTGCCAATGCAGGGGACACGGGTTCAGGCCCTGGTCTGGGGGGATCCCACATGCCGCAGAGCGGCTGGGCCCGTGGGCCACAGCTGCTGAGCCTGCACATCTGGAGCCTGTGCTCCGCAACAAGAGAGGCCGAGAGAGTGAGAGGCCCGCGCACTGCGATGAAGAGTGGCCCCCGCTCGCCGCAACTAGAGAAAGCCCTCCCACAGAAACGAAGACCCAACACAGCCAAAAATAAATAAATAAATTTATATATTAAAAAAAAAAAAAAAAAAAAAAGTCACAGGACAAGGCAGTTCCCATTCTACCACTAAAAAAAAAAAAAAAAAAAATGGACCCACAGAAGAGAGACACTCTTTGGCCTTTGGATATTGTTGTCATTTGCAATCAAGAGGGATATAATTGACCTGCTCACATGAATAGGGAGGAAAGATGGAAAGTACCTGGGTCTATGATTGTGCATTTGAATTGCTGAGTTCACTGACCTAAGATGACCCTAGCTCCAGCCTTCTTGTTATGTGAACTCATACATTTTCCTTTTTGCTTAAGCTACTTTTAGTTTTGCAGGCCAAAACATCTTCCCAAATACAAATTCCATGTCCTTTCAACAAAACTGAGATTGAATTAGAAATGAAACAAAACACTGCTGCCTAAGAGAGATTTTAGGCAAGTTGAAATTGTCCAAAGCATGTGAGGGAACAAGGCTCTCAAAGAAAATAGCAGAGGCCAGTAGGACAGGAAAGTATGTTTACAGTGCCTGTGTGGGCCAAAGGCTTAATACTAACTGCAGGTTTCACCTCTAATGACACCTTTCTTCTGAGAAGCTTAAGGGACTTAGGGCAGAGGGAGCTCTTTGTTTGGGGTAGCTTCTGATGAATGTATTCTCTTTGGTCCTTTAGTTCTCTTCACAGAATGTAGCATCCTTTTGGAATGGGTCCAACCTTGCAGAAAGGAGTAAAAATTGGCCAAGCCGGAAACATGTCTTACCATCCCTTCTTGTCTGCACACTCCATGGTCTGTGTGCATTGCCCAGATTATAGAGGAAATTAAATTACCATTGTTTAGAATTGGTTCCTTGAAAACCGGTCTTATGGGCCTTGATACTTGGCAAGACTGGTCCAGGTTATTGCAGCTCTTTTAAGTAAGGTGGGTACTCCTGGCACTGCTGTGGAAGAGCTCTTAGCATGCTCACAGCAAAAAATGAGAAACATCAGAGTTGCCGTACCTTATAGATCCTTGTGGTTGTAAACCAGAGCAGAATATCTGGGAAATAAGAGTATATATACATATAAACACATTTATATAGAAACAAAGCAAGACCAGCTGCAAAAAAAATCAGTGCATGCAATGTGGAATTAATGAGAAAGAATAGAAATGATATAGCCATTTAGACTTGGGTGCAATTCCTGACTGGCCAATGTGTAACGCTGTGACCTTTGGTCATTTATGCAGACTTTCTCACTTTCAGTTTCCTCCTCTGTTGGCAGTAACAATACCAAGGTCACAGGAGGGATCTAAGGTTTGGAGATGTCATTAACTTACTTCCTGAACATTTACACAATACTCACTGCTCTGTCACGTGGATTCACGTGGATTATCTCAGTTAATTCTCATAACCTTATGAGGTAGATATTTTCTTCCTTTGCCCATTTTTTCAGGTGTGGAAACTGAGGCCTAGAAAAGGACAAATAACTTTCTGACAGTCACACAGCTAGTGAGATGGAGAGAGCAGTTGAATGTGGGGTAGCTGACTCCATTCATCCAGGCAATGATCAGGCACTGCGGATACCGAGCTGAACGTCCTCCCAGCCCAGGCTCTCCACCCAGCCTGAGGAGCTCTTCTCTCCTGAGGCTCATCACCTGCCTCACTTGTAGGATTTCTGAGCACTGACCCATTCTAGTCATCACCCACTCACTTGTTCTGCCAGAATTTTTTCCTTTTCATAATTTGGCCCCAAACTAAAGTTAATAGTATCGGGTAAACTTTTACATCCAAATTTCAGCCTCCTTTGATTTTAAAGGGGTTTCTTCTTTCTGATGAGATCATCTGTTGTTTTAAGGGCTGATGTCGAGGTCTCTAAGAGAAGAAGCCATTGAGATAAAGGCCTCTGCCCAAAGCAAAACTGTCCAATTAGAGGGCATCCATGTGCTGGGATGGGCGTGCCTTGTTGTGCCCTCTGGGTGGCCCACACACCCTCCCCACCACTTCACAGACTCAGCCCATCTTGTTCCTTTCCCTCCTGCCTGCCTCTGTCAGCAGTGAGTGGCTGTCGGGAAAAAGCCCGTTGCAGTTTGCTACCACCACTCACCCACCCCCAACCCACCCCAAACCTTGATACATTCCAATCAGCAGCCTTTGTGGCTGGCCCTTGGAGCCAGATGAGCCTGAGGAAAGCCAGAAGTAAGGTGACTTGCTCCATTCAGCTCAGTGATGCAACAGGAAGCAAGAAAGTACTACTTAGAGCAGCCGGCTACATGCAGGTGCTGGGCTATCTCCTTCCCTAGGCGATTGTGAACAGGATGGGACTTCTTGGCCCGGAATGACCTGTGGAGAGTCTGCATGGAGACAAGAACAAGGTCTGGGTGGTATTTAGACATCCCTTTTCGTTGTGTGTAGGGCTAGGTTTAAGAGGATTGACCCCAGGGAATTCCTTCCCTCCAGCTTACCTTATGAGCTGTCCTAGTCGGCCACAAATCACTCGGGGTGAAGATTCCCACACTGAAGGCTAATCATGCCTTCATCAGAATTTATATGATTTGCTGGTTCTGCAGAATTCTCTTTCTGACCGACCACACATTTACAATGTACTGTTCCTGGACACTGTCTGCATGCCCTGAGCTGTGTCAAGCATTATTAACATCTACAAGCTTTGCTCAAGATTGATGTTTTCGATCATCTGGGTGGTTTTCCCTTTCACTTCACTACATCTGAATTGATATTTTTTACTTCGGTCTTTCATCCCCCTCCCCCTCCCTCCCTCCCTCCCTCCCCCTCCCTCCCTCCCTCCCTCCCTCCCTTCCTTCCTTCCTTCCTTCCTTCCTTCCTTCCTTCCTTCCTGTCTTGCATTTTATCCTACTCATGCAACTGTTACTAATTTCCACTGCTGTCACACTTGGTATTTAAAGATAACCTGACATCAGAATAAGGTTTCTTGGGGCCCTGGACATGACTGTGGGTCCTGGTTTCCTATGACGACACATTCCCATGTTAGCTACAGAATAGGGGACTCCAGGTGATCCAGGTAAGGCTAATTTCTAGGTAAATGGATACAACCCAGGGAGTCCCAGAAATTGTGACACACAGTTCAGGGTGGGTCACACTGTACAACTCAGTTTAATATTGCTTTCTCTGGAAAGCCTTCTCTAAATCTGAAGTCCACATTCCAGGCTGGCTTAAAAAAAAAATCCCTCCTCTGCCCTCCCATGGCACCTTTTGTATTGCTGTTAGACTTACTTGTCTGTTTCTCCACATAGACAGTGAGATCCTTGGGGGCAGAGACTGGGTATCAAACATCTCTGTATCTCAAGTGCCTAGCACATTGTCCAGCAAATTAATAAGTACCCAATAAAATGTTTGTTGACTCAATAAATGAATGAGGTAGACCTGTGAATTCTCTTTGGAAAACACTGGTTCAAATTGACTTCACTTTCTTCTCTTTGGGAAGAAATGCCCAGGCTGTATCAGTACATAATTGATAAAAACCATGGACAAAACGCATTACAAAAATAAATGATATAGAATTAATTAATTTAAAATACCTCAAGGTACTTCATTCAGAAACTGTTAAAGAAAGGGATACATGCCCAACAGACAATCAGACAAGAAATAACAGGGTTTTTTTTGGTTTGTTTTTAGCAAAGTTCATTGGATAGATGTCTCTGTGTCACTTGCTATGGATCTCAAGTTCTGGGTTGTTTGGGTGACCAGGTATATTATAAGTGATGCCCTAAGTGCTATAAAGTTATAAAGGTGAAGAAGAGGAAATTTAAGGCATAGCCAAAGGAACCTCTGAAAAAGAAATTTAAAGATATGCTTAAAGGTCTGCATATAAAGGTATGCTTAAACTATGTTCCCAGACTGTCTTATCTCCTTACAAATCCTGCCTCCTTGTCCTGTGTGCTTCCCTTTCTTGGAGTCAGTTGTCATCTTCACCTTTTCAGTCCCTGCACACATTCGTAATCTCTGCCTCCTTCTAGCTCTCAGCTTTGCCTGGCCTCTTCCATAATCTCTTTTGCAAAAGATATCTCTGGAGGAGTTAATGGTAGCGATGCCTCTTACAGATCAACCAGCACATGCCCTGAGCATCTTTACACATATACCTGTCTCTAACAAGCAGCCAGACATAAGTGGTTTTCTCAACTTAATGGATGATTTGCTGCCCTTTCCCTAAGAACAATCCTAGAATTTGCTGCAGGAAAATTCATAGGCTACTTTTAGGAGCTTTGTAATGGATTGCTACTGGTTGCCAGCATCTTACCTTGGTTTCCTTGAGAGGAAACAATCATGCCTTAGACATGCAAGCAAAATCTGCTTTCTGATGCCAAGCTGGCAAAAAACATGGTCCCAGGTATTGATCTGTGAAAGGGAAAAGGCATCAGGATGGAAGTTTCTAATTTATTACATCTCTTAAAAATAAATAGTTGACAAATTAATGTTTTTTTTATTTTTTCCCCAGAGTACTTGCTTGAGCTGAACTCACCTTGCCAGTCACTCAGCTCTCTGGAAGTTAACAAAAAGGTTTTAAGATAGAAACTGAACTATTTAGCCTTCATTAATCATTCATACTGTTCAAACACATCATCCAGTAACTGAAGAGGGGTTAATGTAGCTAAGCTTGAGGCTGTTGTCAAAAGTAGGTTTAACTTTCTATGAACTCACTGGACACAAAGAATGCTGCCTGCTTACTATTCCAAATGTCACCAGCTAGGAGCAAACGGATGACTACTAATGGTAATTAAATACCTCTGAAGCCATTTGTACCAATAACAAAGAGTTACTGTCAGAACTTGAATGAGGTCCATCTGCCCATTTTAAAAGAATGTTAACATTATATAAGTGATAAAGCAGACAGCAACAGCTAAATAAATAGACAAACAAATAAGTTTGGTGATAACATTTCTCTAGATGAACACTTGATTTCTTTGGTCTTTTCTTTGGAAACAAGAGATTAATGAAAATATTCTGTAGACTTTAGTTGTTTCAGTCCCACTTTGGCCCATGAAGTAATTAGAAGGAGGTTTTTAGTAAAGGTCCTCCATCTATATTTTCAAAGCTGTGGAAAAAGATGTTTATATTCTATTTAACGTTTTTTCTTTCTGCCTTGCACACTTCCTGGATTCAGTTTCTACTATTGACTATTTAATTTCACATGCTCTCATCTCCTTAAGTGAAGGGGGAAAAAAGAGTGTGGATTTCTCTGCTTTCTGTCTTCAGAGCACAGAACCCCACAGTTGCTACTTCTTGCACAGATGCACAGACAGCCCAGGGTTTTTCTTTGGTGGGCTCATCTATTCAATTGCCCCTGAGGCCCCTGCAAGGGGCTGTCTGACTTCTGCTGGATGTCCACTGTGGTTTTCTCTGCATCTTCATCTTTTTCTACTGTGACGAGACAAAATATGAAAAGATATTGCATGAAAAACCAAAGGGTGAAGGGTATCAAAATGCTTTTGAAATGCACCTAAAGTCCTAGAGCAGCCAGAATAAAAGTGTACAGAGGGTTCTGAGAGGAAGCTAATGCATTCATCAAGCCTTTGGGAAAGCAGTTTCTTGTAAAGCTATGGATTTGATTAAATCAGTCAAAGGGTCTTTAATAGCTCTCTTTTGCCAGGAGGTAGGAGTACTTGTATATCTGGTGCTCAGTTCTAGTGAGAAGAGAAAGTGGCAGGTGAAGAAGAGGAATAGCAAGGGCCTTAGTGGCAATTATGTAGTGTGGGTAAATGAGTAGCGAGAACTGAGACATTTATCTCTGCCCTTACATAATGCTTAAAGCAGTGCTGGAGAAGGAATAACGAAACAACATCTTGGAGACAGAGAGATCAAAGCTAAGAAAAAAAAAAATGGATGTGTAAAATGTAAAACGGCAGCCTGTATGAATTAGGTCTTTTTATGTTCCAAATAACAGAAAACTTAAACTATTTAAAATGAGAGAATTTATTGACTTAACGGAACTGGGAAGACTGGAGGTAGGGCAGGCTTCAAGAGTAGTTTGATCGGGCTTCCCTGGCGGCGCAGTGGTTGAGAGTCCGCCTGCCGATGCAGGGGACACGGGTTCGTGCCCCGGTCCGGGAGTCCGGGAAGATCCCACGTGCCGCAGAGCGGCTGGGCCCGTGAGCCATGGCCGCTGAGCCTGCGCATCCGGGGCCTGTGCTCCGCAACGGGAGAGGCCACAGCAGTGAGAGGCCCGCGTACCAAAAAAAAAAAAAAAAAAAAAGACTGGTTTGATCTAGCTCAGAAATGCCATGAAGAACTCTGTCTCTTTGCTCTGCCTTTTGTTCATGGTGTCGGTTTTGTCTTGTTTGATTTCACACATGGTTGCAAGATGGCTGCCAACAGCTCCTGGGACTGCAATCTTTCTCATAAATGTCCAGAAAGAGAGAGAGAGGTAGAGGCTCTTTCTCCCAACCAAACAAAAGTCCTGCATTTCATTCTGATAAGATCAGTTTTGGTTATGTTTGTGATGGGAATGGGCTCAAACTGGGTTGCAATCCAGTGCTCACATCAAGAACTGGGGGAAAGAGATCAATGACGCTCAAACTGTAAAATGGTGGTGGTGGGGAGAAGAGCAGTGGAACAGTGACAGGCAGCTCACAATGTTTTCTGTGACTCAAGTTTATCAATTCTGCATGGTTCCCAAGAAAGGAGACATTCCATCAAGTAAATGTTTCCCTCTTTCCTTAATAGAGTTATCTTAGAAGAATTTACAATATTTCTCAAAGTGTAGTTCATGGACCAAAATTATAAGAGTTGATTAAATGAAGATTCTTGGGCCCTTCCCAAGACCTGATTCATAATCTCTGTGAGTGGAAGCTGGGAATTTGCATTTTTAGTAAGCTTCCTGGGTGGTTTTTATGCCCATTAAAATATGGAAATTTCATAGAAACTTGCTCAAAGATAAAGGTATCAGGAGACTATCTTCTTGCTTTAGGAAAGTTTGATAAAGTTTCTTACAGTACCTTCGCAAACTGTCTTCAACAAAAATAGCCATCAATAATTGCCACCCTAGTAACATCTCATGTTAACACGGACCTTATTTTATCTTAGTAAAATGTTAAAATCTTTTATTATATCTATCCACAAAATGTTTTATATATTTTATGGGGAGGGGGAATACATCTAGCTCTTTGGCATCATGCAGGCAAAAAAATAATGCATTTCATTATTCTCTTGTTAAGGAAATTAAACACATACACTTAAACTTCATCTTAACTTCCTTTTGGATCCAGTGATGGGTATTGCTTATAAATATTATAAACTTATAAATAAGTTTATAATCAAGTTATAAACTTATAAATATTATAAACTTATAAATAAGTTTATAATCAACTTATAAACTTATAAATCTCTCATCAACTTATAAATATTGATGAGAGATGGTTCTCTACTATATTTGGAAAAAGGGCAAGTAACTTCTAACTTTACTTGGTTTCTTTTTTATCATGTAGAAATTCATTTTCTCCTGAGAAAGACGAAAACAAGAATGAGGATTTGTCCTCTGGCTGACCAATGATTTACAGGTAAAATTTTTTTCACAAAATTGGTTGATTTTGATTCATTTTTCCTTATATACTGAGATAGATAAATAATGTTATCTTTATTATCATCCTATATTATCCACTGGTGACAGTGAATCTCAAAGCATGAAGAACCTGAATGAGTTTTCCAATGGATTGGTATCATAGGGACAAAACTTCTAATGAATCATGTGCACGTATTTTAAACTTATTTGTTCATTCAAAAATGTTATTGTGTATCTAGTATATACTAGGCTGTTGTGCTAAATGTTGAGGATATAGTCATCAGTAAAATGTATGTGGTACCTTCCTTCGTGGAGTTCATAGTCTAATACTGTGCTATTCAATATGGCAGCCACTAGTCACATAAGACTATTTATATTTAAATTCAAATTAAAGGAAATTAGAATTTAGTTATTCAGTTGTTTTAGTCACATTTCAAATGCTTAACAGCCATATGTGGCTTGTGGCTATTGTGTGAGACAGCACAGAAATTGAATATTTTCATTGGACAACACTGGTGGTAGAATCAAACAGATTTCAATTCAAATCATGGTTCCAACACTTAGTAGTTGTATGATCTTGGAAAAGTTACTTAATTTCTCTGAGCCTCAGTTTCCTGATTTCTAAAATAGGGATATAATAGCTATGTACAGCATTATAGTGAAGATTACATGAGATAATGTTGGTATAAAAATTAAATGAGATAAAGACTTTTAGGTGAGTAATTAGCATATGGTAAACACTCAGTAATTCTGGACTATCATCATCATCTTGAGCACTGAACATTCTGTTGATCATAGAAGCATTTTATGCTATTCAACAGATGCTGGATGGATGGGAGAAGATGGATCTTGGCTGTGGTGTCCTTGTCACCCAGACTCCATTCTAGAGTTTGCCAGTGAAGTGCTTTTAGATTTCTTGTGCTTGTTTACTTGAACTATGAACTGCATGGGGTCACAAATCACCCTTTCAGTATATTAGACTGCTTTTAAATATAAGAGAGGTTTGAGAACCACCCAACTCTTTCTTCTAATGTTAAACAACAAACCAAGGGACATAATGACATTGTGGCTTTTAAAACATGATATTGTAGTAAGTAGGCACAGCTAATGGGGTGAGTTTATTAACATTATCTTAGGCAGAGTTACCTGCTAGTGCAGAGTAACAAACAGTTTTTATCTCCAAGGCCAGTTGCAACTGATTTGTAATAGGTTCCTATAGAGCTTTTGAGAAGTATTATAAGGCCTATCAAAACATAACAAGGAAAAACTCTGTGATCAATTAGTGATGTCTGCCAAGGGCACTGGAGTTAGGAAGGGTTGGCATATATTTACATATTTATCAACCTTTTTTAAAGGCCAAGTTGATTAAAGAAACAAGTAGGTTTCTTGGTTTTGGTTGCTATTGCTAATTGCAGCCATCTTCAGTAGATTAAAGTTTATCTGTCTGATGTTTAAAATTACCTCAGGCCTATTTTCTCTAGGGTATAAAATCCTGCACTACTTGAAGGCAGGGAGCAGGGACAGTGTTTTACATTTCACAGTCCATTAGTTCAGGTGACAACTCTTGAGATATGCAATTCATGCTATTACTTAGCTCCCAAATTAGTGAGAGCTGGGAGGAAATAATAAAAGATGTAAAAATCTTCCTAAAGTACGATTATGCTGTGTCACTCCCTACTCAGGAGCCCACAGTGGTTCCCTGTTGCTAATGAGCATCTCTTTTTAACTTTGGAGATATTCTATAAGCCAGCTCCACATCCTATGTTTCTAGACTTATTTTTTACAACTCACCAACATCAGTAGTCCACTCCAGAGCATCCCAAAGCTACACAGTGCCCAGTTTATTTTTCTTGATAATAGTTCCATATTTGTTGGTTTGATCTTCCCAAACAGATTATTTGCATTTAAAAAATAGGGTTACATCGTACATGTCTTATAAACTTCCCAATGCATTGACTGCAACAAAAAGTAGGCACTAAATGAGAAGACCCCTGAGGATAGGGGCCTTCTTAACAGTCACTGGACTCAATAAATATTTGTTGATCTTGTTTCTTGTTTGCAGTATTTCAATAAATATTTGATTGATTCCCTGATCGAAAAGAGAAACTGAAGTATTCCTGTTATTTTTCTGTTATAAATTCATTGTAGCAGGTATTCTGTCTGTTTGTGTAAAGGAAATAACATGATGTTGTCTACAACAGGGGTTGATTGACATTGGAAAAAAAAAACCCACATCATTCTTCTAACAGTTTCCCTGAGGCAGCTTTTTGGGAGAGACCTGAGCATCTGACTGATTTCTGAAGGGTGATTTATGGTATATATGGCTAATGAGAACAGGGCAACTCTGGATAGATATCTCTAGGTATATCTTACAGCTATAAATTATGGTTAATAATCACAAACTAAAAATTCCAAACCCTTAATATGTTAAGAGATTTGATTCATAAACACTTTTACCCCAATCTTGAAAAATTATATTACCTCAATATGTTGTAAAGCAGCAAAACAATTATTAAAAAATTGGATTCTTTTTGCAATTATTTTGGACTATGGATTAAAACCGTATTAGAGTCATTTACAACCCCCAAAGTTATTTATTTTCTTTTGTTCCAACTAAAACCATGAATGATTTAAAGGGGAAAGATTGAGAAAGGGTGGGCATGTATGAAGCTAAAGTGATATTGGTTTTATTAGTAAAAACATGTTTACATGGGCTTCCCTGGTGGCGCAGTGGTTGAGAGTCCACCTGCCGATGCAGGGGACACGGGTTCGTGCCCCGGTCTGGGAAGATCCCATATGCCGCGGAGCGGCTGGGCCCGTGAGCCATGGCCACTGAGCCTGCGCGTCTGGAGCCTGTGCGCCGCAATGGGAGAGGCCACAACAGTGAGAGGCCTGCGTACCGAAAAAAAAAAAAAAAGTTTACATAGGAATTGTTAAATATAAAAGAAAACAGCTTTGTTTAGCAACAAATAGGCAGGTGTAGAACTATAATTTTATAATATTATTGATGATCGTGGGGAAATTTTACTCTTAGTACTGTATTTAAATCACAGAAGTATTGTAAAATAATTTGAATTCTGTAAATGTGAAAGTATGTGACATTCCTTCCCTCTCTCTTTCTCTTTCCCTCTCTCTCCCCCACCCCCTGCCCTGCCACCATCTCCCCCTTACTCCTAAATTCATCTGATTATGTTAGATCTACCTTCTTACTCAAAACAATAGCTTTACAAGAAAATTCCAATGTGGAATTAAATCCTGGCATACAAGTACACAGATAACCTTTTTTTGATGAAGGAAGGTTTGTTTTGGGGTCCTCCCCAGTAGGCTAATATCTGAATACTAGAATGAGGCTGTATATCAATAATCCTAAGTAGGAGGAACACTGTGGCTCTGGTCTTATTCAACTACTTTACAACACCCAGCGCACAGGACTCTCTCTCCCTTCCACGGCTTTGTACATGTCATGTCTTATTGCTATAACAGAAGCACTCTTTCCTGCCTGTCTCACCTCGGTAACTTCTATTTATCCATGAGGTCCTGATTAGCCCCCATATACCCCAACACCTGCCCCCAACACACACACCCACACACAAACACCCCTACCTTTGGCTAGGTCAGGGACCCTTTCTCAGTGTGCTCACAGCACTCTGAACTTGCCTCTTTCATAGCGGGTGAAACCTATATTGTCACTTGTCACCTTACTTGGTTTTCTTCACACTTGTTCCTTGAGGACAGGGAGATGTTTTAATTTCCACAAAATGCCAGCACCTAGTCCTGGCATTGAATAGAAACTCTGTGTGTATTGGTTTAATGAATGGATAGTTGATAAAATCTTATTCAAAATTCTCAACAATTACTGAATAAATACAAGCAGTTTTATTATTAGATTACTAACTCTTCAAGGGTGAGAACTATGAACTATGTTTATGAACCCTCAGTGCCTACAGCAATCTTTTGCACACCGATGTATTGAAAGAAATGCTTGTTGCAGGGTTGAATTGCTACTTTCAGATATAATCAATAACTATGATAAGGTCCTTGATATTTCTTAATTAGTAAAAGTTGGGGCAGAGGGAAGTTGGTTTTCTCAACAGAGGATACTAGTTTGTAAATTTTATAGAAATTATCTGTTGTTGCTTCTAGAGCAAGTTTTCCAAAATTTATCTGATAGTGAGAATCATCCGAGGGCCAGTCACAAAAATATAGCTCTCTTGTTCCCACCCCAGACCTACTGCATTAGAGTCTCCAGGAGCGGGGATTTTCCTCTGACTTGAGAGGTTTGGGATACTATTCACAGGACTTAAAAACAGTTTTACCTAAGTGCTCTGATAGCCACATTTTATATTCAAAATTATAAATTTGCTTTTTCCTCAGATTATACAAAGTACATTCTATCTTAGTGCATCAGAATGATTCCAAATACTAAAAAGTTTCAACTTAGTAGAAGTCCATGATAATCAGGATTCCTTTGTGAGCCAGATTTTCTGATTTGATTAGCCTTGGGCCTGTTCCAATTAAATTTAAATACAAGCTCAACAAGAGACAGTGAAACTTCAAAAGCATCTCATCAAGGAGAAAACTGAGAATGGCTCCTTTTCCAGGGATTTGGCCATTCCTACAAACTGATGGTACTCGCCAGGTGAGTCTTTAACCTTCTCCCTTGCACACCAAACAGGCACACATGTGTGTAACAGCTCCCTGCCACCACCGTAAAGCAAATTACGAGGAACAAAGGACATTAGCCTTCCGGTGCTTAGGAGGGAGGTACCCTGCAGAAACACACAGGGGACACAGAGCAAACAAGGAAGAACCAAGCGGCTAATGAACAGGACAGGAAACTAAACCAGAAAAATAAACAGGCAGAAAAAGCAACTGGTGACCAAACAAAGGAGCAGGATGACTCCGCCGAACCCGGGAGCCTGGTGCTCACCTGGGGCACACCTGCTGAACAGGTGAAGGGAAGCGGCTGGGGCTGAAGCCTTCTGTGGGTCCCAGCCCCCACTGCTCCACACCCTGAAACAGCGAGGGTGGCAGAGTCACCAGGAGAGAGCTGTGTCTGTGGCTCCGTGCTCTTTTGCCCTGATGGAAGACCCATAAATACTTTATTACGAAGAGCCCATAGACAAGGCAATGGTTACAGCAAACAAGTAGCAGGAAGAATGGACTGAAACTCATCAAAGCTATAATGTTCACTTAATTAAAAGAAAGCTTCTGCTTCTGCTGGGTAACTAGGTTCAACTATAGCCACATTAGAGGTGAGGATGACAGTAAGAGTGGTTATCAATAAATATTTGTAATTTGTTTGCAATGCAAAAATCCTTTCTTTGGGAGGCTCCAATGTAAGTGGACACACATATTAAATATAACTAACAAATATTTATTAAGCACCAATGCTATATAATGTACACATTAAGTATATTTTGTTAAAGACAGTCAACCCGACAGTGATGCTGCATGTGTAAAAGTGCCTGAAAAGAAAGGTTTGATTATTAACATGTTTCTCAAATGCTCATTTGAAGTTTATTTGGGGTGGGGTAGAAGAGTGGGTAGGGAATTGTCAGAGAATATTCAAAAGATTGATTCTCTTTATAAAGGGACACAATGAAATTTGCCATTTTTCTGATTCATACAGAGCTTTCCATGAAAAGTTCTATTTTTTTAGTGAAATTATATTTGTCCTGCTTGAAAACACTCTTGCACATTTTCTTAAGGAAAAAACTTCAAAGGTAAGTTAGAACCATTTCTATATTTCTTAACTTTAGCTTAATCAGAGGGGGAAATGTTTTTCATGGCTATAGAGCCAGAAGTGAGGTTGATGCACAAAATTTGAGCCATGAAATCTTATGTTTCCAAAATGTGAGGCACAAATTTACCTCTGCAATTTCTAGCAGCCAATGAAAAGAGAGAAGCACTGCCAGTTACAAGATCTAGTATATACATGAAAGCAAAAACCAAACCAATTCTTCAAACCAAGAACAAAAATATGGATACTGAGATTAGAGAGAAATGTCTCCCATACCTGCTCTTAGAGAGGATTCTGAGCAACAGAAAAAAAAAAAAAAATCTGTACAGTCCTTATGATAAATATCCTTTGCTTCAATTTCTTATTTTTAATTTAAGCTATCTTGCCGAATTGTATGAATTACTGTAAGAATTTAAATCTGTTTAGAACAAGGTTGGGATAAGTCAAGAGAGAGAAAAATATACCTGTCTGAATTAGGAAATGGAGACCCAACCTTCTGGAGCCCCTTTTCCCTTAGTTTTCTAAGTAACTGTTCAGTCTCACTGTTTCACTTTTCTAAGAAAAACTTTGGGAATGCCTTCGTCACTCTACAAATAAAAGTCCTTTTGGATTATTGTACCAGAGAAATACAAAGGTGTGGCTTTCTTAGCCCTGACAGTTCTGGGCCCGCCCTGTGGATGTCCAAGAAAAGGAGCTAAGTCTATGTCTCTCCATTCATGTTGACCTTTAGACAGAACACACCATAGAGAATAGCCTGGCACTTGAGCTTATCAAAAAAGTAGACTTTTTTTTCCTCACCCTTGGACATTTGCTCTTTTCCCAAAACCGGCCTGTACTTTCCCATCTCTGCACCTTTGCCTGACTTAGTGTCTGCCTCTGGAATGCTTTTCCCTTCCCACATCTGTGTCTTGTCAGCTTGTAGAAATCATACATCTTTTCTAGGTCAATCCAAATGCCACTTCTTCCAGGAAGACTTGTCTGCTTACCCAAATGTGATCACCCCTGCCCAAATCTCCCAGAGTTCCTCAACTAACATAGAATAAGAACACTGCACTGCATCTGAGACACCTATGGATAAGCTTTATTTTGTCGATGTGATCAAAAGTTCCCTGGGTGGGCTTCCCTGGTGGCGCAGTGGTTGAGAGTCCGCCTGCCGATGCAGGGGACACGGGTTCGTGCCCCGGTCCGGGAATATCCCACATGCCGCGGAGCGGCTGGGCCCGTGAGCCATGGCCGCTGAGCCTGCGCGTGTGGAGCCTGTGCTCCGCAGCGGGAGAGGCCACAATGGTGAGAGGCCCGCGTACCGCAAAAAAAAAAAAAAAAAAAAAAAAAAAAAAAAGTTCCCTGGGCGATTTTTTTTTTTTGCAACCTCCCGTGAATCTGTAATTTTTCAAAATAAAAAGTTAAAAACAATTCCCTGAGGATATTCAACTTTATACATCTGTCCCCAAAGATCTAGGACAGTGACTGGCACTCAGCAGTAGACCCTTGACAAGGACTGTGGAGTAATGTCCTGAGTGAACATTGAGGCGCTACATGTGAATGGGCTTTAAACTTAGAAAACCTGGGTTTGGGGCTTAGCTTTCCTTCGTACTTGGGAAAATCTGGGACAAACCGCTTAGTCTTTCTAAGCCTCAATTTTTCATCTGTCAACTGAGAATAATAATGTCACTTCACTGGGCTATTATGAAGATTAAGTGAGATAATAAATGTGCTACTATTTCATTAGCTGTAAGCACTGTGGCCATGTTCGTTATTATTATGATTGGTACTAAAGCAACTGTATATACACAACCCTCAGAGTTGCCCTCAGTGTCAGTCAGTTGTAGGTGGAATAATTCTACGACAGTTTTAGCTTGTCACCCTTCCTATCTCCTTGTCATACTTTATGACATTCTAGAAGCACTCTTTATCTTTCGATCCCTCCCTACTGTCCCCAAAATGACCTATTCTATCTTCTTCATTAGGACTTAGAGATAGTTGGAAGAACAGAAAACCAGAACACCTTCATAAAGTTGTGCTCTGGAGCATTTATAACATGACTATATGTTTATAGTCAAAATATTTCTAATTCAATTTATGCTCTGAAAATCATTATTCAGTATGAAATATTTGTATGAAGAAAGGCCCTAAAAAAAAAGGCCCTGACTTATAAACACCAACTCATGAACAGTCCATTTTTGACCTAGAACAAGTGTCCTAGAACAAGGACTTCAGCTGTATACCACCAGAAATTCAGGACAGGCCATTGGCGGTCTTAGTAGGAGACAGTGAGGAACTTCATGGGAAGAAACCCCATTAACCAAGAGAATGGAGTTCACAGACTGGAAGCAACAACAATGGTGCATCATGCTGTGTCCTACTTAGATAGTTCTCAGGCTTAGGCCTCATACTACCACTTTAACAGGAAAAATATATTAAAATAGCTTAATTACTACAGAAGAATGCTAAGAAATGCAAGTCAGAACTTCTTTGTGAGCCCACTAACAGAGTGTAATCAAGGGAGGAGGCTCAGTATCTTTTTCTCTATAGATCACAGACTACTAAAATCCAAATTAGAGCAAGGAATAGAAGTTTTGCTACACATCAGAAGGAACTGATGATTTCCCTGGTGTGACCTGGGCCCCATGCGGCCAGTGTTAGAGGCAGAAGAGGACTTCAGTGGCAGAGGAATTGACCCAGTGCCGTGGGACATGCCTCGTCATCTGAGACCACGGGGGGCGGACCCCTTGTGGTGGCTATAGGATCTGTACCTTAGAGCACATGTGAGACATACCATAAATGCACCATGAACTTGAGAAAGAGTGGAGTTGCCACTATTCTGTGGGTAGGGACCAAGCCAGACAAATGCTTTTCAATTTTATTAATGTAACCCTCTCAAACCCCTCCCCAGGGCTTGGGGAACCATGGGTTATTCCCATGTAATCAATCTCACTAATTGACTTCTCTCCATGATCCAACTTTACCCACTCACCTTTGCCATCAGGATCACCAGGAACTCATGCTGGCCCAAATCCATCTCATTTTGCTCCTTCTTCTTTAGCTCTAGTTTCAACTACTCTTTTTTCATCTTCATGCTTGTGTTCAGGAAAGGAGGTGGAAGGAGCCAAGAGGAAATGTCCTTTTGTCCTGAGTTGAAACAAGGAATCCCCTTTCCTGTGGAAACACAGCTGTTCATAGTGTGTGGCTTCCAAAGAGCTCTGAGAATTCTAGACTAAGAGGTTTTGCTGTGATCTAAACTTTCTTACACTGATTATATCATTCCCATGGGACTATGCAATTTGTATTCCAGCCAACCAATTTCTTCAGCCATATCTTCCAGACTGAGAGGTCTATAAGGAGAAGAACTTGACTCACTTATTTTACACTCACTCTGTAAGAGGGACTTGCTTTATGTTGGTTGAATTGAATCATATAATTTAGGGATCATCTATTTTAACCAATACAGCCTTGAGATAGGAAAAACTTTTTCTCAGCCTCAGGGCTTCAATAGTCTACTATCTCCTAATTCAAAAGACATTTTCCTGTTAAGTACACGGTCCACACCACTGAGTTCTATCATACATTGTCTATCATTCATCAATATAGTGATGTAAATGTAATTAACATGTTTTCTCTTAATTTGGTTAAGTGCTATACTTGGTGGCATTTTTACTCCATCTCTACTGAATTCAATAGTTAGATATGATTTCTTTTGTGCTAAAAATAACAAAGATAGTATTTGGAAGAAATCAGAATGGACGAGCTGATAAATTATTTATAGCAATTTCCAGCAGCCTGCCAATCTGTTTTGTAACGTAGTCGAATCTTAATTTTTAATGAAGGAACCTATGAAAATCTGCTGGGGTGAAAAACATGACCTCTAAATGATACCACAAAGGAGCCCATCACGTAGGTAGGCGGACCCTTCCTTTCCCATCACCTCACAAGGGCTTCACCTCCAGCTGACCTTACCTGGTCCAAGCTGAGGGGAGTTGGTTGGTACAAAACCTAAGACAGGAAAGGTGGAGTGAGGGAGAAGCCCAGTTCTGAAAGGAGATAAAACAAACCACCTTGGAGGACCATTGTGTGCCATTTCAAAAGTTTGTTTTGACTAATGCTTTGTGCTATTCAATTTTATATCCTTAATCTGTTGTGTCTGTTTCTAGTAAAAAAATGATAATAATAATAGGGGAAATTAAGGACAATGAGAGAGTATTAGTGAATACAGATAGAGGAGAGATGAAAGCAGCCCTACGAAGGAAGTGCCGCTTTATCTCTGATGAAACATCTTAATGTGAATTTTGTGAATCCCATTTTTACCAATTATGCTTCAGTAAAAAAGCATTTGACTTGATACAGTCTTGCTCCTGATTAAATTCCCCAAATTGTTAATGGACCTTTTGCTGTTCAGAGAAATCCAACAACAATCCAAACAACAATCCAAAGTGAGACCTGCTCACTTTGAGCTGTTGCATATTAAATGTTAGAACTTGTATGATCTTGGAGATCATTTGCTCCAAACTCCTCACTGAGCAGATGAGGAAACTGAGGCTCAGAAATGTTAAATGGCTTGCCCAGGGTCACACAACAGCTAATGAAAATGTCATATAGTAGTTCACGTCCTTTGAATCCTGGCTTCATCCTTTCTAGTACATATTCTGTTCCATACCCTGCCATCTCCACCAGAGACATATGCATAGGGTCTGAACCCTAACACATGTTTATTTTAAACCATGCTTTTCCTCAATATCCCTGTTGTTTTTCTTCTTTACTTCTTTACTTGCTTTACTTCTTTACTTACACTACTTCTTTACTTTACTTCAGCCTTTCTTCAACAAACCTAAGGAAGGCACTCTATGAAAAAGAGTCATACTGTCTTTTACAGTGGGGTTCTCTGAATTTAAAATAGTAGAAGGCAGTGAAACAGTGATAATACATTTGAGGAAAAGAGGGCAAATCAGATGATGAAGAGAGCAGAAGCCTCACCTGCATTAATACCACTCTGAGGGGAGCAAGGGAGACTTCCTTTGTGAATGGCAAAGAAAGAAGTTGTGATCTGTTTGTGCAAAACTTCAAATCATTTAACCAGACAAAACAGAGTTTAATTTAGCCGACAAGAACACTATGAATCACTGGGGTGGTGGAAGGTGAAACTCCCTTTGATACTCATAATTAGAAAATTGTGAGCAGAAATTGCTCACGTAAAATAAACTTTCAGTTGTGTTGCAACATGTTGGAGAAACAGGTAGAGATGGCTTTAAAGTTCTTAATGGTTGAAATTCCTGCAGCTTTTGCAAAGGGCTGTATGAATTGAAATCTAAATTTATCATCATGTCTGTATAGTGCACTGGGTAATGATCTAGTCTAAGGAATTGCCAGTTGTATTGATAATATTATAAATTGTGCATTTTTAAATGCAAACTTATTTTAAGATGTTACTACAGCCCCAGTGGCCCTCTATTTTGCTATCAACTGAGTTAAACTTGGAGCAATATAGTGAAGAAATAAAAGGACCTATTTTCTATGAATTAAAACAGATAGAAATAAGAAATTAAGTTACTATTACTCATCAAAAATAATCTTGTAGGGCTTCCCTGATGGCGCAGTGGTTGAACGTCCGCCTGCGATGCAGGGGACACGGGTTCCTGCCCCGGTCCGGGAAGATCCCACATGCCGCGGAGCGGCTTGGCCCGTGAGTCATGGCCGCTGAGCCTGCGCGTCCGGAGCCTGTGTTCCGTAACGGGAGAGGCCCCAACAGTGAGAGGCCCGCATACCGCAAAAAAAAAAAATAAATAAATAAAAATAATAATAATAATAATCTTGTCCTTTTATGAAGATTTTCAAAGATAATAAAATAAGAGAGATTATATAATATACATTTAAGTACCCATCACTTAGATCTAATAATTTTTAACACTTGCCATATTTGCTTCATATTGATATGTTTTGTTTCTGCTGAATTCTTTTGAAGTAAATTTCAGACACCATGACATTTCACTTCTAAACACTTTAATATACATATATAAAAATATGAATATTTTTGGTATAACCACAACACCAATATCTCTACTAATATAATTAACAAATATTTCCTAAAAGTGCCTAAAACCCAATTGATAATCAATTTACCCCATATATATTTTATAGCTGGATTTGTTTAAACCAGGATCCAATTAAGACCACACATTACATTTAGCTGTTATGACTCAAATTTCTTGTAATCCAAACCAATAGCACCTGTCCACTCCCCCACCAACATACAGTTTTTTTAATATAACATTGACTTTTTTACATGACTACAGGCTAGTTGTCCTGTAGAATGCCATATTGTTTTTGGTGATGGTTTAACTTTTTCTTCTATTCCCTGTGTTTCCTATAAACTGGAATTTTTGCCTATAGGTCTAATTAAACTCAAGTGAAACATTTTTCGGCAAGAATATTTCACAGAAACTTAATAGTTCCATTCCTACATATACACCTAAGAAAAATGAGAGCACATGGCCACCAAAAAAAGTCTCATTACAAGAATGTTCATAATAGCATCATTTACAATCACTCCAAATTGGAAACAACCTAAATATCCATTAACAGAAGAGCGAGTAAACAAAATGCAAGATATTCGTACAATGGCGTACTACGTAGCATTTAAAAGGAATTAACCAGTGATACACATATTAGTATGGATACATCTTAAAAGCATACTACTGAGCGAAAGAAACCATTCATAGAACTGTACATATTCTATGATCCCTTTTATTTGAAGTTCAAGAACCTTCAAAATTAAACTATGATGTTAGCAATCAAAACAGTGGTTGACTTTAGAAACGGGAAACTGGCTGACTGTAAAGGGGCAGGAGGGAATTTTCTGGGACGATGGAAAAGTTCTATATCTTGACTTGGGTGTAGTAACATGGGTGCTCAGATTTTTCAAAACTCATTTAACTACCTTGACTTTTATAGTATGTAAGTAACAGCCCAATAAAAGGAAAAAATAGGTGGCTCTACATACATCATGTTGCAATTCTCAAGATACACACAGTTATTATTTGTGACACTAACATTGATCACTAGAAAACATAAACATTTTAGTGTACTTTTTAATTTAAAAAAAAGCTGAGTGAGAGCATGGTGAGAATTCCAAGATCAGAGACACCTTTTAGATACAGTCCAATTTTTTTCCTCAAAATCAAACTGAGCCCTCTGAAAATGAAAAGGTTGTTTTACCCTTTTGTGAGAAAGAAGGGCAATGTGGTGGGAATGGATGAACTGAAACAAAATCTCCTGTAAAAGTAAGGAGTAAGGAGATGCTGATCCAGAAAGATGAGAAATTTAGGAAAGAGTGAGAGAAAAAAGGTCCCAGGGACCCACCCACCCACAAAATCACAAGGCAATCACAGTGTACTTTTCAGAGAGAGGAGGGCTCAGGATCTGAGTTGGTGGAGATCTGCTGTGATAAGCAGCCCCTCCCTAGCTTGGGCCCTGCAGTCTCCCAGCGCAGGGCCCTCTGCCTACACCTGCTTGGTGCCCAGCCACACCTGTCACACCCTGGACTTCAGTGCCTGGAACTGAGCCTGAAAAGGGGACAGCACTGCTCAGTTCTAGCAGCTGCATGGCGCTCAGGACTTCTCAGGATAGGGGCCTGTGTGTCTCCTGGTTAGATGGGGTAATCTGAAAGCTCACTAAAGGGTTTTGTCCTATTAATTCCCAGAAGGATTATTGCTTCACTGACGGTTTTTGTGTGTATGTGTGTGTGTGTGATACGCGGGCCTCTCACTGTTGTGGCTTCTCCCGTTGCGGAGCACAGGCTCCGGATGCGCAGGCTCAGCAGCCATGGCTCACTGGCCCAGCCGCTCCACGGCATGTGGGATCCTCCCAGACCGGGGCACGAACCTGCGTCCCCTGCATCGGCGGGCGGACTCTCAACCACTGTGCCACCAGGGAAGCCCCTCACTGACGGTTTTTAATCATAGCATGTCGTGAAACAACATCGATATAAAAAGAAATATTGACACAACCCAGAGGGCTGAGGCTTCTGAGTTTGACATTTGTAATGGTGGGTCTGACTTTAAGGAAACCTGAGGTACCAAATCCTAGATGCTAAAATCTGTTTTCACAAGGCAGGCTGCAGGGAAGGTTCACATTCACATTGCAAAAGGATGTTTCACTTTATAAAAATGGTTTACCACCCGTTTCCTTAGATCATCCATCCATCCCCCCTTCCCCCTGACACACACACACACACACACACACACACACACATCACAGGACTCAACAGTCAGTTGTTCCTTCTCTCCCAGCTGGCGAGAACACAGGCCGTGCGTCACCAAGCCATAGGCAACTTTCCAGAGACGGGATGGGATTTATGTTTTCTTTGTGATATGTGCGCTGTATTATGAAGTCTTCTTTCTATTAAGTATTTCAGAGCCTTAAATCTATAATCTTTCAAAAGTTCTCCTTAAGGAAAGGTATGGAAGAATGATTATTAAAACATGTATTGAATGAAAACATGTTCTATCTTAATGATAAACTATAAATCAAGTTAAAAGGATATTGTCTCACCAGAAACTATATTATTGAAATATGATAATGCTCTGTGGCCTCCTATGATTTGAATCATTTAATCTATTTATTTATTCATTTATACCCTCTTTCCAATATATATTTGAAAATGTTTACAAAATACATGTGATTCCAAGGGATAAAATAAGAGATTGTCAAATCAAGATAGAAAGAAAATATGGGTATGGAAATAACACCAGGGCAAAGTTTAACATGTGTTGTCATGTCTTGTCCAGTACTAGAGGCAGAAACAGATTTAGCCCTGAGCTTACTGGACTCAGGTATAGCAATAAAACCTTGCTCAGGAGAAATTCCTTCAGTGGATCCTCATAAAGGAGGCAAGGTGTGATGAGAAAGACTCTTCCCATCTCCACCTCAGATAGTGAGTTTCACTTAATGACTTCTCATGGTGCCCATCAGTTCATGGCTAAGACCAAAGTTAAATGTAATAAAAGCAATTGTCCAAAGAACTCCCACCTCCCAAAAACCAAAGTATGATCTAAGTATGTAGCCTTTGGAACAATGGCATGATTTAGAGAAATGTATGGGCAGCACATCCTTCAAGTTGTCTTCCTTGAATACGGTATTTCCTACTTGTGTAATTTTCAAGAAATGCAGAGTAGAGAGTTTAAGGTTATAGTCTCTGGCAACAAATGAAATAACAACTGAGCTTTTATTGAGCACTTAATATGTACCAGACATTCTAAGCACTTGACATGTATTATTTAATCCTCAGGATGATGTCATGAGGTTATCATTCTCATTTTTAACAGATGATTTAAAGAGGCATGGGAAGGTAAAAGTTGAACACACTTTTACCTTCCCATGCCTCTTTAAATCATCTGTTAAAAATGAGAATGATAACCTCATGGCATCATCCTGAGGATTAAATAACACCGAAGTATTAGGGAAAAAAAAACTGGGCAGTCTGACTCCACCATCTTATACTGATTTTAGGAATATAGCTCTGATAGGTCACTAGTGTAGGTCAGAGCCTAGAGAAGGAAAGACTTGGCTTATGTCTCCCCAAACTCAGAAACCTGACCAGGTCAACTGCCTGAATATGTCCATCTCACCTCTACATGAATGTGATTTTGTCCATTTTTTAAAATAGCCTCAAAATAATAGTATAGGGGCTTCCCTGGTGGCGCAGTGGTTGAGAGTCCGCCTACCGATGCAGGGGACACGGGTTTGTGCCCCGGTCCGGGAGGATCCCACATGCCGTGGAGCGGCTGGGCCCGTGAGCCATGGCCGCTGAGCCTGCGCGTCCGGAGCCTGTGCTCCGCAACGGGAGAGGCCACAACAGTGAGAGGCCCGCATACTGCAAAAAAATAAAATAAAATAAAATTAATAATAATAATAGTATAGATCCAGAAAGATATGTACAAGGAAAAGATAGACACCCACCTTTTACAGGATACCTTTCTAAGGCATAGGAAAACACATCTCTTCCCAATCAGAGGAGTCTCCCCAGGTCTGTCATCCAGTCTGATACGTTTTAGAGCATTTTAGGTTAACCTAAAAGTGCAGTTAGAAGCCTACTAAAGTGAATTGACCTTGCTATATGTCAAGTGCTTTACATTTATCTTTAGTTCACTGAAAAGCCTTAAAGTCATAAGCCAGTGGTTCTCAAAGTGTAGTCCCTGGACTGGAAGCATCAACATATCCTGAGAACTTACTAGACATGTAAATTCAGGGACCCCACCCAGACCTACTGTTTCAGAAACTCTGGGGGCAGGGCCCAGCAATCTGAGTTTGAAAATGTCCTCCAGGTGATTCTGATGTACCCTAAAGTCTGAGAACAGCTGCCCTAAACCAGCTGCCCTCTTTAGCAGAAAGAGCTAAGGCAGGACATGGCTTTTATCTCTCAAGAGATGACAGTATGATGGAATTGGAAGGAACCTTGGCAATGACCTCCCAGAACCAATTCCCTTTCTCATAGATGAGAAACCTGATGCTCAGGAAAGTAGAGTGATTTGCCTGAGATCACACAGCAAGTGAATAGACAAAATTGGCTTGACCCAATTTTCTTGACTCCAGGTCTGAAGTTTTTCCTCTGGCACCAATTCTTATTTGACCTCTGACAGTTATATTACCTTCAGTGGTGATTTTTCTCTCTTTTCTGCAGTGTCTCTGTGGGCGGGACCTTATGAAAGTGGTTGCTGTATTCACTCCCCTGAATCTTTCTCATCCTGACATCGGATCCACCTAAGAAGGTGAATGAGCAGGTACTACTGTGGGTGATTCACTCTCTCATGTCATCCTGTTCTGTGTACATTGAAAATGCTCCAACCCAGTGAACTCCTCTCTAGAACTACTGACACTCATGTTTTTTTTTTTTTTTTTTTTTTTTTTTTTTTTTTTTTTGTTGCTGTACGTGGGCCTCTCACCGTTGTGGCGTCTCCCGCTGCGGAGCACAGGCTCCGGACGCGCAGGCTCAGCGGCCATGGCTCACGGGCCCAGCCGCTCCGCGGCATGTGGGATCCTCCCAGACCGGGGCACGAACGCACGTCCCCTGCATCGGCAGGCGGACCCCCAACCACTGCGCCACCAGGGAAGCCCGACACTCATGTTTTTGAAAGCTTAAGAAGAACTTACATTCCATTTTCTGAAGAACCCTAAGATGAGCTTTCAAATCATTAGTTATAAGGATCATCAGAGAATGCAAAAATCCTAAATGATGCCTTTTTGTTAGGGTTTCTAGTTTCCCTGAGTTTTCCAAAACTTTTAAACACATAGAAACCTGAGAAGACAAGTTACTTAACTTTCCTGTGCCTCAGTTTCCTTGTGTAAAATAATGCTTCACTTAAAGAAATGTTATGCAAATTAGGTAAAATGATATACACCAAGCCTGAGGCCTCACATAAAGTAGATGCCTAATAATTGTTAGTTCATTCTCCCTCCTTTCTTCTTTGTCTTGTTGGTCTTAATATCTGACAGGTGATTGGAGGTACCATGTAATTATTAATGACTTTTCAAAGACAAACATGGGAGCAGTTCTTGTTCCATAAGAAGCTGCTGGTTGATGTCTCCTTTTTCATTTTTCCCTGTGGTTGTTCTAAGGGATTTGCTCTGTTTTGTATTAATTGGATTCATACGTCCTAACCTTTCCTTTATCAACCTTCCTTCCTGGGACAGGGAAAACTAGATGACAGGGCCTACCAAAGAAAAACATGTCATCTGTTGGCTTCAGGAGAGTGGACCTAAAGGGGCGAACTCTGTGTTATGCTCTTGAGGTACATCAGTAATTTTTAGACCAGTAATTTAGGTTGACATTGAATAAAAGAAACTTTATCACATATGATTTTCCCATGGCATGTTTTGAGTGAGCACTAGAGAAATAGAGGATAAAAAGAGTCCCTTGAATTGTGTGTTGGTTGCTCAAGTTCTGCAAAATTCAAGCATGGATTTCATATTTTTGAAAAGAATATGTATTTTAAAACAGTAGAAGTTGAGCTTTATGCTGCATTGGTGTAGCAAGCTTGCCTTTTTTTAAAGTCTGTCTATGAATCCTCATCTATCATTTCACTTACCTTTTGACTCTTTGTTCTACTGGTATCACAGATATCATTTTTCTATAAAACAACATTGCCCAGTGTGTGTTTTCTAACCATCAGGGCAGGCTGCCTGACCTGCAAACCCAGTTCTTCAAGCCATCATCAGTATTACTTAATATTCACCATTACAATCTGTGGAATTAGGAGGTAATAATAGTATTCACAACAAACTACAGAGGTTTGTGGTAACTTACTCTGATTCCCCACCAAATGTCCTAGAATGCTTATGGAAGACTGAGATAATATTCCAACTGCCTTGCAATACTTCTTGGAAGTAGCTGTTTATTTTGTTCTGGTGTTGTTTTAAACTATCTTAAAAATGTCTTGAAGTATATATTCTACTTCCACTTCACTAAGTACTAATTTGGTTATTTAATAGTTGACACTCCCTATCCAAACACTAGGTCAGACTCTGAAATTTCGTCTTGTCACTTTCCTGTGAAAATATACTGCTCAAATTAAAATATAACTGACAAAAAGGTAATAGAAATGGATGGTTATTCCACTCCAAGAGACGAAGGGAAAAGAAAATCACCTTTGCGAGGGTTAACTTTCTCAGAATCAGATATTGGTCCTAGCTACAGTTTCATGTCCCCCACCGGCTGCCAGAAGGGCAGTGAGCGAGGTAAGGGCGATGCTGGAGATAATTGGTGGTTTCTCATGCAGTTCTGTTTACCTCAGAGAATGGCTCAGATTCATGGGGTGGCTCATCTGTTTGTTTCCCAGGAGTGTCCTCCTCATCAGGTACAAATGACTTGTTGTTCCCCCTGTCCCGTCTGCCTCCTTGGTGACGGATAGACGAGAACTGTTCCCTGTGCTCTGGGACTCTAATGTGATCTGGGTCGTGCTGGTGGCAGGAGGGGAGGGGGTGGGGGGCATCGAGGGGAACAAGGGGAAGTTAACACTAGGGGAACTACAGTCTTTCTTGGAAAAGAAAGTGTGTTTGTGTTCTAGGGCTAGTGCCCTTCTCTCACAGCTGCTATAATATTGATCTAGCCGTGATTCAGGGTTCGATGTTAACATCACCCTCGTCAGTGGGAAAGTGAGCCAGGGAAATGGAGAACTCAGTATTTCTTCTGATGAAGCAACTCCAAGAAACTAAATATTACAAGGAGGGTGCGGGAAGGAACACCACTTCTTTGAGTCTCATGGTAGATACAGGAGCCTTGAAATGAATAGTAATACCTCTGGCTTTTATAGCTCCCCTATAACCCAGGGGCTTGAAGCTCATTGTACATTAGTCAAAATCACCCTGTCAAGGGAGGCGATCCCATGATACATATTAAGCAGGAGGAAATCGAGGCAAGAAGATTAGCCGCTTACCCAGATTCCCATACTAATACTACCATTGGCAGAGCTGGGAACTCACAACGCCCCGTTTATCCCATGACCTGTGGTTTGGACAGATGGCCACCTCACGGGAGCTTGCAGGACACTCTAAGAGCTAATGGCTCTCAGTCCTCAAGCATTTCCACTATTTGCTTGTTAGCATGCCTTGAATTTCCACCACTAGCAAGGCAAGTGTTTGAACAAGTTATTGTATCTCTACAAGAACGCCCTTTAAAGAATCTATTAATAACCACCATGCTTTGAGTGTCTACTATGTGTTGCCTAAGCACTTTTTATACAATAGTTCTCATCCTTAAAATAGCCCTGCCAGGTAGGTATTAATATATTAATGTAAAATTAAGAAGCAACTGAGGGCCATTAGAGTTCAGGGAACTTGCCCAAGGAGGGTAGTGAAGCTCAGAGAATTTAAATAACATGCTCTAGGTCACATAAATAAGAAGTGCTGAAGCCCCAAATTGAGGGATGCCAGGTTCCAAAGCTTGTACTCTTCTATGGAGTCATGCTTCCTCTTTTAACCTTTTCCAGGGGAAACTTAAGCCATCTGCACCTTTCCTTGATAAGTTTATCAAAGATTAACAGACTAATCACCTTGCAAACTGGAGCAAGATTGAGAAAGGGAGAGAGGCAGGTGGTGGGTTTTAGGGAACTGGGTGGAGGAGAAGAGGGGAGGTGGCCTAATATATAAGGCACACTTTGCCTCATTCATAATTGTGCCAGACCCCTGCCAAGTTTCCTTGTAGGTGAGTGTGCCACTGCCCAATGCTGCAACTCAGCTTCTTAGGCACCTGCCCATTCAAGAGAGAAATCTTTACATGTTACATTTCACTCATCACAGCTTTTCTATGCAGATGGACATGATTGTAACCAACTTCATTACACAAACTTTACATCACTTCTTGGTGGCTCCTTGGCCATCATTCCATTGCCATCTAGACTATGAGCTGCTCCAGGGTGAGGACTGTGTCCTATTTATGTCTGAGCCACCATGACAGTGTATTGAAACACATAAATGTTGATAGGGAAGAACCATTAGAGGAGTGTTGGTAATGACTTCATTTTACTTTCTGTCTTCATCACCATGGCCTATAAGAGATGAAAAATTTGGTGCTGAGGCAAGAAGGTACAGTGAGACCTTACCTCTAAAGTTAATCACTTAGATATTTATTAAGAAACTACTATAAGCAAGGTATTGTGGGAAATTCAAAGATTTGGAAAACTCTTTGGTGGCATTTGCAATGTAGTTAAGGAAACAGAAAAATTAAGAACAAAGTATAATAGAAATTAAGGTACCTAAGAGCAGAATTCAACAAATTGTATAATGCAGGCTCAGAGATAGCATGGTGGAGAAACTGGCTAAGTCAGTATGAGAAATGTTTAATAGAGATGACATATATGACCTTGACTTTGAAGGATAAGTAGACAGAGGACAGGGATTGCCGGAGGGAGCTATTCTGGTCAACAGAAGAAAGGTTAATCAGAGGTGACTTTGTTTAGAGGAATGGCAAATAAAGAAATACACTTGGAAGATGGAGCACATGGAGAGATGTAGTGGCAGATGGGAAAGAAAAATAGTTTATGGAGAGCCTAAACCTCATTTTAGAGGAAGAAGGGAACCAGGGAAGATTTTTGAGAAGGAAAGCAACGTGATCAGACTTGTGTTTCAGAGCCACCCTGTAGATAATATGGAAAGGAAATTGCTCTGTGAAAGCAGGCAGGCTAAGTGATTTCTTGACTATTTTCTTTGATCCTAGGGTAAGAGTCCTTTGCAACATTTACTTTGCAGAGGCCATAAAACCACATCAAAACGAATCATGCACTATCATCCTCTAGGTTTCTGGTTCCAGTGGGCCTGATGCAATGCTTAGGTTTACTGAAATTTCAAGTAATCAGAGCGGGAGGGAAATCATTTTAGCAAACACAGGCCATTTGTGTAGAACACCAGATGAACTCACAGTCAAAGTCTGTGTCAAGGAGAGTGAGAAGCATCACCGGGCAGGTTATGGAGGGCCCTCCTATTTCCTGTGCCCAGTGTTGAGCTGAGTGGGGGGGTCCATTCTGTCTCACCCAGGACAGTTAGGACTTGAGACACCTTCTGCGGTGAATCTTGGTACCTCGAAACCAGGAGCACTTTGCCTGGTTTGGGTAGTTTGTGTTTTTGTTCCATCAGGCATAATGCTGCCAAGCACTTAGAGGCACATTTTCCGCACAGTGTGTAGGGATTTAGTGGTACAACTCCCATTCATGTTAATGGAAATCCCGCCAGGAAATCTCCATCTGGGCCACACTGAAAATTCACCCCTGATTGTTCTGTTTGATTTGTTTCACCTGTGTCTTCCTCCCTTCTGCTCTGAGGATGTTTGTGGGCCCGTCAGTGCCAGCCTGAACTCCGCACTGAGTTTTAATCCCCCGTCTAAGTGAGGAGACTCAGAGGTATCTTTATTGCAGAAGGAAAGTGTGGATTTAGAGTGGTTTTATTTGAAGCTATAGTGGTTCTAAGAAAGTCAACAATCCCCTGGGTGCTGCTCTCAGGACAGATGTATGCTCACCTTCAAAGGTGAATTTTGTTGTGTTTGGTACAGAAGTGAGAGAAATCGAGTGAATCCCCAATATGATGGGGGAGCCCCTGGAGCCACCTGCCTGGGGGTTCAGGGCACAGTGGAGTCCAGTCCTGAGAAGATACAGGCTGGTCAAGTGCCCCAGTGTGGAGAGGATCTGTCGAGGGGAAATCAACTATTTCACTCCAACACACGCTCAGTCATCATTCTTCTCACACGATGTGCCTGCCATATATGCACTTTTGAGGGTAGCAAAGATTATTGCTAAAGGTTGTGAATTGTTACATATTTTTCTCTAAAATATGTAGTTTCTTTAATTTAATAGTGTCTTTCAGAGAGGCTTGATTTGCTCTTGCCCATTTAGGTACCACAGCATGCTGATTATTGGACTTTTCATGATGTTGGGACATGTGGCTGTTTTGACACCAGGACTCAGCTGACACGTTGTTTCTATCCTTGGCCACTGTCCTTGGCCTGTCTGATGTTCATGTTGGTCTCAGCAACCCTTGTCTTTATGTCCTTTCCGTGTGCTCTTGTGTACTGACAATTAAATGAGACCTAAAGATGTGAGCTGTGACTCTTCCCTTAGGATCTCAGTGCTGTATATTTGGGAAACTCGACTTCAGATTCAGGATAGAACTTTGCCTTACAGCTTCCTCACCACCTAAAAATGTGATTAAGACTATGGACTCTGGAGTCAGACTGCCAGGGCTGACATCCACTGTGTGCCCGTAAACAAATTATTCAACCTCTCCAAGTCATTGTTTTCACCTCAGTAAAATATAGACAATAATAGTGCTATGAAGTAAGCACTAGGGTAAAACTTAAATGAGATAATCCACGTAAAGAACTTAGTACTGTGTCTCCTTCATAGGAAGATCTCAAAAACTATTGCTATTATTAATTATCATTACTTCTGCAATTCCAAATAACAGTGCAGGTATTTTATATATAGAAGCAGAAACAATTTAAAGGAGACTTTGAGTATGCTACTTTTCATTCTGTGTATCATCTGCTTCTTTATGTAATGTGTTCTTTAAAAAATAACCTTTAAAGGATAGCTATAATAATAATAAGGCAGCATTGTACATGTGTAACACTCTATGGTTTACTCCCAGCCACCATGCGAGATAGGCAGCAATGATACTCTCTCCCCATTTCCCAGCTTGAGAAACTGAGTCACAAAATGGTAAATGGCTTCCTAAATGCACATAGCTAGTATGTGATGTGACTGAGACAATCTCAATTTCTATTTCACTAAATACTTGCAGGGAAGACACACAATAGAAAGAAAACAATAAGATTTTCTGAGCAAAGGAAATGGGACAGAAAAAGATCTGGGAAAGCTGACGTAATTCACTATCAGAAGAAGCCAAACAGCATTGTCCTGATGCCCTTGTAAAGCCAATCATCTTCGACCTGTAGATGTTTAATTGGAAATGATTTGGAAAAACACAATTCACATTCTGTGGTAGCAACTTGTTTCCTTAAGGGTAATTTCACTCTTAAGTGATCTCAAATTCTACCAGAAAGATATAAGCAAGAATATTGTACCGCAGCCTTCCCAAGGAGCAGCATCTCAATCTGCATTTTTATCATCATCATGAATTATTTATTAAGAAACAAATTGCTTATAGGGGCACGCTAAAAAAACTGTCCAAACAGACAGTGAAAATCTCCTAGATCTCATCTTTGTCTCTGCAAGTTAATAATCGAATGCAATTCCACAAAAGTAAATGCATATACAAACAAAAGAAATAACATTAAGCCAAATGGGTCAATGATAAGCAAGTTATACTGTATAATTGAGAGCCTCTGGATCTCTGTTAGGGATTTCATTTTTCGTGCCAAATTTGAGTCTGAATTATTTTCTGAACTAGGAGGAAAAGCAGCAAATGGTGTAGAGACTGCTTATATTTTCGGCCTCTTGAGGACTGGTCTGAACTCTTGCTTTGCCTTGTACCTCAAGCACTTGTCACAGAGTTGACACATACTAGATTGTGGGTAAATGACGCTGGGCAAATCAAGTGAGATAACAGGATAGATATGCAATTAGTTGGAGCTATATTGACAGAGGGAAAATTCCAAAAACATCCTGAAAGACTTCACGGAAGAGGCAACTACATTAAACAAAGGAGCTTGACCATTATTTCATTCCTGGTGAAACTCTGTGGAAGTCTAGCCACACAATGTCAACTGTAACTTGCTGGGGAAAGGAAAAATAAGAATGTCCCTACTACTCATTCTCAAAGGAAGAATAGAGATTTTTTAAAATTTATGCTAAAAAAATTGTTTTATTTTTAATAGAATTATTACCTAGTATAATGACATGTGAAAAGCTCACTTTATTTTGTTGTATATAGTCAAGCATATAGCAGAAAGTTCAGTTTGTAGATTAATTTACCAACAAAATAATTCTTTGGCTTCCATTGATCAGTTAGATGAGAGAGGAAGAAGGGAACTGTAGATTGATCCCTGGAAAAGAAAGCCAGAAAGAATTTCTCTCGCTAGGATTGTCCACCTCACTTAACTCATAACTTCCTGATTCAGAAAGCCATTCAAATGAAAACTTTAATTGAAAATAAGCAATAGACAAATTGTCTCCTCAAAAATCCCCCTACTCTAGAGTTTGAGGGCTCCTCAATGTTCTAGAATCCCATGTTCCCTTTTTCCTTATCTCCTCCTGAAGAGTTTTGATTCACTCCTAAGAAAACAGTATCTCCTCTCCTTCAATGAATGTCTGTATTTCATGCCTTCTCTTTGGGCGCCATATCTTAACTGTAATTATACTCAGAACCAGTTTGGCTAAGTTGGCTGATTTAGTGGTTACTAGGCAGAAGAGTCTTACTCGCTTGCATTTCAGCTCAGACACAGCAAGGAGATGGTCACAGGGTCCTCGATGGCTCCTGGTAAGAGGTAAGGTTGTTTAAGCAGCATTTGGAGTGGAACTAGAATTCCCAGGAAATCTCATGAAGACTAGATGTTCTTTTGTTAGAGCTTGATCCTGTTTCAAAAGCTCTCTATAACATGGGAGAATGTGCTTGTTAACAAATGTGTATACTTTCCTTTTTCTGTATACAGTGCCCCCATTGAAATGAGAATACTTTGGCTAAGTTCATCATTTTGCACATACACATTCACTTATAAGAATTCTAGACCTTGTCCTCTGTGCCAAAGACCTTTCAGTGCTCCCTCCTAGTCCCCAAGGAAATTTTGCTGTTGTCTCCAGTGTTTTGATTTGGTTTGTTTAATAAATATTGAAGTTACACATAATAGAGGAATGAGGTTCAGGACAGATAAACAACCAAAGTTCAAAGCAGAAAGTGATACAAAACACAAAAATCACGGGGTAGCATGCACACCTATCGCTGAGTTAAAACTATGTTCTAATGTTTGTAGTACTTTGTGGTGTTGTTGGGACTGTTTGTTTTGTGGCAACAGTATTGTAGTTATGATGTGCTTTGTGCGATTTTTCCTATTTTCTCCAGTTGCTAATGGTTTGGAACTCTAGTGCATCCATACCAACTTTTGAAATGTATTGGATGTTTTTGTTTACTAAATTTTAAATCAGAAATCAGAACCAATTTGGAGAAATACGGCTGATATGATAAATTTCTCTGACATGACTGGTATTTATTTCTTCAGTTATGACATCGCTATCCTTTTATGTCTCTGAGTAATGTGGAAAGCAAGTCTTAATCTTAACTGAGGACATGTGAAAATGAAAGACTGAAAACTTATCTGCCCATTAATAATGTTGCTTCCCCCAATAAGTCATAGTTGAACCCTTAATCTCCCCTAAGTAACTACTTTTTATGTTATTTTATTTAATCCTCATAAGAATCCTAAAAAGAGATACTATTGTTTTGCATTTAACAAATAATCTAGAGGTATTAAGTAATTTACCAAAGGCCTCACAAAACATAAGTGACAGATTCCAGGATTCAAGCCCAGGCAGTCTGAGTCCAGGGCCCCCATGCTTAGCTGCTTTGCTATGTCATTGCTTTATGTTGGTTCTTCACTCTCTACCAGCCATTTCATACTAGTCTTCAACATGCTTAGGTGTTAGCAGATCTGTGCCTTCTGCTAGATTTTAAATATTTTGAGTCTAAGGATTATTTCCTTAAGCAAATGTATAATCCCACAGTTCTTCAAATATAGTAGGTGCTCAGTAAATTCTTATTAAATTGGGGAACTTCCCTGGTGGTCCAGTGGTTAAGAGTCCATGTTGCCACAACAGGGGGTTCAGGTTCGATCCCTGGTCAGGGAGCTAAGATCCCACATGCTGTGTGGCACGGCCAAAAAATTTTAAAAAAATAATAAATTCTTATTAAATTGAATTTAGTCCTTAATGCTCCTCATAATCTACATGTTCTCAACATATGGATGAATTAGCTCCAGGTTCTTTCTTGAGTTCCTAACCAATTAAAGTGTCCACAAGACCTCTCCAAATGAATGACCTGCAGCTGGTGCCTCCGGTGCAACTTGTCCCAAATCCAGTTTAGCATCATCACCTTTCCCCTTCCCCAGATTATTTCTCTTCTGTGTTCTCTGTCTCCATTTACAGCACCCCTATCCACCATGTGCCTAATTGAAAACTTAGGAGACATTTTCCACATCTTTGGTTTCAACACTCTTTCCCCATCATCCAGGAAAAAAAATGAAGCCTTTTAGAAAAGCTATCACACATTTTATCACAATTTAATATTCATCCTTTCCTTTAAAATACAGGTATTGAACACCCACTCTATGTCAGGTGCTTTTCTAGGGACACAAAGATGAATAAGATGAAGCCATCCTCTGAGAAGATGTAATATAGTGACAAGGAAAGTGGTTGGATATAAAGGTGGATTATAGTTATTTATTTCTGTTACCCTAGAGAGAAAATAACCCCATGAAAGGAGGATTTTTTAAAAATCTCTGATGTCTAGCATAGTACCTGACTCATAGTAGGTAACATATATAAAGGCTTAAATAAGAAATGAATTAAACTATGAACTACCTAGGGTATATTATGGATTCCTTCTCTTGTACTTCACATGATATGGTACTGAGGCTTGCTTCCATATAATTCTTATTTGACTCTGGTTTATTCTATGGTGAGTTGTTAGATATCATCTGTCAATCTAAATTATAAGCTCTCTGAGTCATGGGATTGGATCTGTAATCCACACAGCTCAGTGCAGCACTTCAGGGGTCAAGAGAGACTCAGTAGTTATTGAAGTGAGTGGGCACCTGGACCCCGTTGGTAGACAGTATGGGAGTCATGGGACACTGAACGTTTTTCCTTTAAGTTCTAGTTTGTGCTATGTCTCAGTAATGGGTCATTAACAGGTTAGTCTTCAGGGTTTCCACCTCGATTATTTTATTATAGGATTGAGGCTAGGAAACAACCGGTTTAGGGCAAGATCACTCACTGAGTTCAGAAAAGGGCCATATGCTTCTTCTGAGTCGGGGTTGGAGCCCCACTTAGTTAAGTGGTAGGTAAACAGTAAGTGGGGCACAAGGTAAAGCTTGATGGTGTCTGCCAAACCTGTCCCTTCTCTATGCAACTCAGATTTGCTGCAACGTCACCCATGCATGAGACAGTGAAGAGGCAACAATCAAGTTATTTACTTATTTACCACTGGAGTCAGCAAGATTTTTTTTCCCCCTTAAGCAGTTAAAATGAATAGCACAGTAGAGAGAGAACTGCAAACACTGGTTCCTTATAAAAGAATATGTGAACTGGTTTTGATAACACCAATGGCTACCTGACATACATTCTTCCTACAGTGTTTTAACAAGCTGGACTATTTTTAGGGAAATTCTTTGCCTTGAACTAAATTTATGGCCTTAAAGTCTTCTCGTCTATTTTTCGTGTGTGCGTGCTCCAACGGTTCAATTTATAACTGACACCTTTACTACCTACCAGCATATCGGTTTCATCTCCCAGAGGAAGAGAAAACCAGACCCTGTGACTAGTGAACTGGATTGAAAATCTAGTCTAATGCTGACAGATAAATGCACTAATTTTCTTCTGTGACCGGTTCTGCATTGCAGGGTGAGCCTGCTTCTAACAACTCCCTCAAAAGGCTCTGTAACCCGTCCAAAAGATGATGTCAAGTGCTACAAGGACCCAGGTCAGCCCTGCATCATAGGTAACAGTTACCCCAGTGATAAAGTTACCAGGCAGGTTTTGAATGAGATTGTGTTTTTAAATGAAAGACTGGCTGGAAATGTAGACTTGGACCAAGCATTAATAGGGGAAAATTTGAGACAAACAGAGGTTAGCATTTGGTTTCTTTGTGATGTTCAGCAAAGGTCAGGGAAGGTTCTAATACAGAAGGAACCCAAAGTTTCAATGAGGAGTAGTGGCGTTCCACTAATGTGTGAGCACGTAGCCTAGACAGAGTGAACTCTAGGTGTAGCCAAGAGCTGTTTTGTGACATGGAAGCCCTAGTCATTCAGCTGGAACTAGTCACTTAATTTGGATAAATCCCTGAGCAGTTGAAGACCTGCAGACTGTCTTGTTTAATTTTATTCTAAGGAAGAAATACCACCTCTCTACCCCCATGCCAACTGTTTAGGTCAAACGGGGAGGGAAGACATAAACAGCAGGCATGGAACGTGTCAGAGAGCCTTTGAGACTAGCTTTATAATTTTCCTCCTTTACTACTAGAGTCATGGCTTGGGGTGGGGCAGCTCATGAATGGACCAGAGCCCAAATGGCAACCATGTTCCCATTATCCATCTGTTGTGTTTCTTCACAAAGGTTTAAGTACAAGATTGATTGTGCATATCTGACAATGTGAAGTATCTCTGAGTAAAGAAACTAGAAACAGTTTCTCACTCTGGACAAAAGAAAGAAGACGTACATCCAGAAGATGAATGGTGGAAATCGAGGCAGTAAGGACATAGAAGATACTTGTGTTGTTAAAAATAAGAAGAGGAAGCAGAAGGAGAAGGGGAAAGAGAAGGAAAAGTATTGAGAAATCTGGAATTTGAAATATATGGGTTTAAAGTACCTATACAAGTTGACTTAGAAAAAAATAAGGCTCTCTTTAAAGCAAACATAGCTAGTGAGAAACCATGTCCCCATGAAAAACAAGCTGTACGTAGAGAAAATAATTTTAAAAGCACAAACCTAAAATGAAACTAACTGCAACTAAAAGGAAGAACGGGGTTGTTTGCTCAAATGAAGAGTTTATTACTGTTGGCATAAACAAACTAAAATATTTTCCATTTTAAAAAGACAACAAAAACTGGGAACTGTGTTGTGTGGATGGTAATCAACACGGGGATTAAAAACACGGAAACACGGAGCATCCGTGCTGTGGGGCTCCTCTCTGTTCAAGGTGGGGATTGGACTCGCTGACACTTGCCGTTATAAACCCAGGAGGACGCGTTTCCTGACGCTCCACCAGCTGCTGCCCAGCCTTCTCCCGCCCAGGCCGCCCACACAGGCTCAGCCTCGCTCAGGAGAGCCGGTGGGTCCACGGTGGTAAAGCCTGGCCCCGCCTCCTTCCTCCGCGTCACCTGTTTCTTTCTCTATGGCCCTTCTTGATTAGGAAGAAAACTGTTTTGTCAATGATTCCTGACTCCACAGGACTTTAGAGGGGTCTTCTTTCTCTCCTGCTTCATCATAAAAGTGAACTTTGCTTGAAATCTCTCCAGTAGGAAGACAGAAAAGTCAGAAAAGTAATACCTTCACAATATAGTACTTTACCTTCAAAGCCCTTTCCCACACTTTATCTCATCCAGTACTATCCTATGAGGTGGCAGGGCAGATGTTCTTCAGCTCATTTTGCAGATGATGATGACCCTGAGGCTCAGAGAGGTAAAGGTTTTACCCAAACTCACACAGTGGGTAAGTGAAGTCCAGGACAAGACACAGACTCCCAGTCTTGTACTTTTTCCAGAACACATCAAATTTCATCACAGTAAGCATATGCTGCTTTCTACAAAGAACTTTGGAGTAATCTAGATGACAGAATGTGTTTTTCAGTTGTTTACTTGTGTGTATTGCTACTACTGCTTTACTGTCACATTTCAAAGTGATTTACTTCTTGAGAGGCAGGTAGTTATGTTTTTATATAAGTTTTCATTTATATAATCGTAGCTTTAGTTATATGCTACTTATGTGTCCTTGGGATCTCTCGCTAGATAGGATAGATAGATACCAAAGAGGGATTATAGACATGGACTTTTAAGATATCCATTTCTATTTGTTTCCTAAAGAAATAGTTTTACTTGATGGCGTTTTGTGTTTTTCTCGAGTCTCTTTTAAAACTTATGCAAATTTTTAAGGCCCAGAGATTTTTGAAACAAGAATTTAGGAGGAATTCTTAATCACAATACACCCAATATCTTCCAATGATTTTAAAGTTTCACTAGAGGGCACTCCCACTTCATGGCCAGGAAACAGCAAGGACAAAGGACCAGAGTGGTCTGGATGCTTAACTCGTTGTACAAACTATTTTGTTTTCTTTCTCACTCTCTCTTGTCCTCTTTCTCACCCACTGTATAAAAAACAAAGTGAAATTATACAGGTCTTCCTTTCAATATATGAATAGAAATGAACTACATTGAAAAACTAGAAAACATCTCCAACTGTGAATTATGGTTCACCTTGTGACATAGAACACATTATTCGAAATCTTCGGCATTGAATTTTTGGTTGTCAACATAAATAAGAATACAAAATATAGTGTGAAATGTTAGCTTAGTACATCAAGAAATATGTCTTTATTGGGCAACCTGAGGAGGAAAGCCACAGGTTGCCCAGCACTTATTTCCAGCTTGTAAGATCTTTATGGTCACCTCTTCTGGTAAAATTTTGGGTAAACCCAAATTATAAAGATGTGTGTGGTCATAAACAAGGAAATTAAAGAAAGATCCAAATGGACAATCAAATGAAATTGCTTTAGAGTAAATTAAACATTAAGCCCTGCTTTCTAGTTCATACACTTTTATGTATCAAAGAATCTGAAGATAGTTTAGATTTTAGCAGGTATTTTAGCAAAACAATAAATAGAGCATTTCTTGTGGGAGGAGAGTAAGGTATTTCCAAGTCAGAAGGAAAGTAGCCTATTTGCCAAATGTAGAGCCCCACAGAGCCCTCAGGCTTGAAGTTTTAAACTGATCTCAACCCTTTGGGGGTTTGAATTTCTTTACTGTTGGCAAAACACAACTTCCTGCTTCAAAGAGGAATGGCATTAGGAAGGCCTGTTACAGAGAGATTCAAAAGACTTCTTGGACACCAAATCACTCTTACAAAACACCATTTTGATGAGTTTAGTAAAGATTAATCAGAAACATATGGATGAAGTTTTTCTTTTAAATTATGTTGGTTTATGAAATAAGGGAAAAGGGGCATGGCAAAATATGTTTCAGCCTTTGCAAGCCCCAAAACATTTGAAAAGTGAGTTAAGATGCTGATGGACCCAGGGAAGCAACCAGATTTTCCTTGTGTCCACTTGAACCATCCTTACTTGATTTAAATTTATATCAAAGGCAAAATAAACATTATGACTTTGTGCCATTATTATCCACAGAGGGAACGAGGGAAACACACATTTGCTTCAACCATGGACTTATAAACTTCAATGAAAATGTAGGCTTATGCATTTATTTCACAATGATGCAAACTTAATTATTCATATGACCTAAAACGTTTCACATTGTTTGAATAGAAGGCAGTGCCTCTAAAGCCTAAGCTGAAGACTCCTTGGGAAATTTATCTCAAATAATTAGTTACTGGAATTAAATTCTTCTCTGACAGCTCTAGAAGTAAACTATACCTGATAGAAAAGACCTACCATGACCATCACTGGGGAAAAATTCCACTGTAATGGGTAATATTAGAACAACGTTACTACCAATCGCCAAACCAACCAAGAGTGAATAAGCCTTAGACAAATCGTGTTTTAAAGAAATCTAAGGTGAATAGCAAAGCAAGCACAGATAATTAGGAGTCGATGACAGAAATCACTAGAAATTGATAGAGCCTAATGAACTTTCCCCTGTAGTTCAAGTAATCATTTAGAAATGTAGCACAATTAAAATAAAATAAAAGTTGGGATACAACTAAGAGATTTTGTAAGTCATAAAATATAAAGTTTCTCCCTCCTGCAAATAAATCAAGAGATATTTTCATGGTTGCCTTTATCTTCGGAAAAATATATGTATAATATATATCATATATAATATAATATATATATATATCTTTACCCTATTAAGTGCTTAATAATCATTTGTAGCAAGATTAAGCAAATTTAGGAAGTCTTTTCTTCAGAAATATTTCTAGTTAATGTTAACCTTTCATACAACCAAATAAAAATGTTTTCCCCAGGGAATGTGGTGATGAACAGTTGGTCTATAATCAAAAGGTTCTTGCTAAAGCATGTCCGGCTTTCCTTTTAAACAAGTACATGGAAAATAATACCAACTTCTATCAAGCATTGGATTTAGCCTGTTATCATGTGCAAATGTACCTGCCTATTAACTTACAGATTGGGCAGGTATTTTACTAAGGTGCAGTATTTCTGTCCCAGGTCATAGCTTGAGTTATTCTTCCTTTCAAGGTCCCCAAAGCTTCATCTGTCACTCTTATTGTCAATGTTCTATTTTTCCTTTCCCTGCCAGCAGTGATTTCAGTTTGGGCTTGACTTCAAGACAGGCCACATTGTATCTGTGATGTCAGTGGAAAGGGAATAAAAGTCATTAAAGATATTTGTTATTTTGAAAGGTTAAAAGAGTTTTTCTTGGTGGGTAACACTTTCTCTGGAAAGAACCTCAACTAATTGTCTGACCAGGGAATGGGCACCTAAGTGAGAAAAAATATACTTAATAAAGCATTGGCGTCTATTATTTTTCCCCTTTTATTGTCCAGTGCCTCTGGGCCTGGTGGGCTTTCTGGAGGCATCTGAGCTCAATATTCCTTCACACAGCAGAGCAGTGATTACACTGCTGGCTGATTCTCTTTCTGTCTGCCCTAGGTACGGAATTCTACCTTCAAACACAGTTTATTGTAGAAATTGTTGCTAGGGTTCTAGAAATTGTGTGTGTATCCTTGAAAGAGCCCCCAAAAGACAGAATTGGAGGTTCACTTAAAATACTATTTTGTTGTGCTTAATACTCACCTCACCTAACATCCGTTGCTCCTTAGCAATAGAGTAAGAAATTTAGAACGTTTTCTAAAGGGCCAGTGGTACCCAGATGATTTGAGTTCTTCCAAGAAAGGCAACAATTTTAAAAAGCAATGAACTCAAGAACAATAGACCAAACTCACACCATCACACAACATCCATCTGCGCAATGCTTTGAAAAGGAGGAAAAAGAACCAAGTTGTGACATTTATATCTGTCAGGTTATGGGGGGAAAAAAAACCCCACAAAACAAAAAGGCAACACTTAGTTATATTAGATTTTTGACTTGTTTTAAAGGACCCTCGTGGATTAAGGACAATCAAAATGGAATAGGCTTATATTTGAGTGGTAAAGATAAAATTTTTTTCTCTTGATATCGTTCACATGTGGATGGCAATGATTCTCTGATAGTCACCATTTTCTAAAACGTAGTTACCCGAACACATCTGAATAACACAAAAGAGAAAGGAACATTTTGATGTGTTGAGGAAAGTTGTTTTGACAAATGTCAATGCCTGGGTCTTGCTGGCTGAGGCCTGTTGTTAACTTCCCAAGACTGCATGCATGCTATAGCTTATGCCAGTCTGTCAGGGGAAATTGGACATACCCAACACAATTTCATTTCCATTTCTCTACAACATTACAAGCTTCCTTGGCAGCAAAATCACATATTCTTATCACAAAAATAAATGAGAGAAAAGAAGACATACATTCCTGTCAAGTTATGTCAAGACATATTTGGTATGTATTTCACTTCACTATCACTGACAGCAAAGATGTCACGTATTCTTAATACAAAGTAAAGAAGTATTTTCCTTTTTTTTCCCCTCCTAGGCATCAATTTCATTTTATTCACTTACAAGTACCAGTGACAGGAAGGTGTCTTTTTAAAACAAAGCTTTTAAAAAAAGCAAAAAAAAAAAAAAAAAGTTTTTGTGTTTTGCTAGATTTCTGAATGGACGTATTGTACATGAATTTATTTGACAATATCATAACAACCACAATAATAGTCATCTATCGCTGCTTTATTATTCATTTTCACAACACACATACATTGTTCTGATTTACTTCTTTCCATGCATGTGATGGGATCTGGGTTAAAATAAGTCGTGGAGATATTCATTTTCTGTTAAAGGTACTAATGGAATAAGAAAGAAAAAAAAGGAAGGACAGAAGGATGGAAGGATAAAAGGAAGGAAGGAAGGAAGGAAGGAAGAAGGAAGGAAGGGGGGAAGGAAGGAAAGAAGAAGAGAAATTAATTAGTTCCCTCAAGAAATGAAATAGGTTCTTAACACTAAATAAAACAAAAATCTTAAAAGACCTAAATGTGGGACTTCCCTGGTGGCTCAGTGGTTAAGAACCCGCCTGCCAATGCAGGGGACACAGGTTTGATCCCTGGTCCAGGAAGATCCCCCATGCCGTGGAGCAACTAAGCCCGTGTGCCACAACTACTGAGCCTGCCCTCTAGAGCCCGTGAGCCACAACTACAGAGCCCACGTGCCCCAACTAGAGCCCGTGCTCCGCAACAAGAGAAGCCACCGCAATGAGATGCCCACACGTTGCAATGAAGTGTAGCTCCCACTCACCGCAACTAGAGAAACCCCGCATGCACCAACGAAGACCCAACGCAGCCAAAAAATAAAGACCTAAATGTGATATACTAAGGAAAGTTAGCATTGAATTGTCATTTGGACAGTTCACATTGAATGATTAATTTTCAACTTTTACTACATTATGTTCTTTTTAATTATGATATTTTGATAAACATTCATTAGACTTGAATTCAGTTAGCTTCCTTGCTGGAAATGGGTGGAGCTCTAGCTTCTGAGAGTGGACACCCAAACCACACTCACTGGACCAACACCACCCAGGAAAGTAGGTGTTCCCCCAGCCAGCTTGTTCTGTCTTCAGAAGAAGCCTTCCCTGGGAAACTTTGCTTATTGCGCTTTGAATGTCACAGGACTCATATCTGTGACACTTATAAATCCACAGAATTTAAGGGCTGAGAATTATTTTGGAAACTCTTTAGTCAAACAACCTCATTTCATAGCTTAAAAATGAAAACCTAGAGCAGTTGGGATCAAACAGTTTGTAACCAAGTTAGACTTAGGAACTAGTACCTGATCTAATAGTCATGAAAGACCATTCAAGATTTTTATGTAGGAAAGTAATATGATAAAAGTAATGGGTGTGCATCACTGTTTTCTAGAGTTTTGCATTTCACAGTCCAAAAAAGTTCTGAGAAACTCACAGACTTCCAGATATGTACACATAAACTAAAAATGGGGGAACCAAATACAGTGTTACATCTTTTTTCTTTTGTCAACTAGAAAAAGAAAAGCAAATGGACACAAAATAGTCACTGAATAAATATTTATTAAAATTTTATATGAGAGATTTTTAATACAGAAAAAGTTATGAAATTCTGAAATTTTTTCAGAACTGAAATTTAAATCTCTCCCTGGAGATTCTGATTCCACAGGTCAAGGTTGAGGCCAGGTTTGGGGGAACCACTGATTTATTCCACCCTGTCCTCCAAGGCAGGAAGCATTCCCTTAATCTCAGAGAGACAATGGTATAGATTCTGCTGGATGCCTGCTCCATTTCAGCCCCTTCCTCCTTGAAAGAGTTTTTTAAAAAAACTGTGTCTGCAAAAAGCTGGAGGTTTGGGGTCCAAAGATGGACACCACAGGCTCAGCTCATTTTCCTAACACATAAAAAGAGGATTATAAGGCTTCCCTTGTGGTGCAGTGGTTGAGGGTCCACCTACCGGTGCAGGGGACGTGGGTTCGTGCCCCAGTCTGGGAGGATCCCACATGCCGCGGGGCGGCTGGGCCCGTGAGCCATGGCCGCTGCGTGTCCGGAGCCTGTGCTCTGCAGTGGGAGAGGCCACAACGGTGAGAGGCCCACACACACCAAAAAAAAAAAAAAAGCAGATTATAAGAAGACATTCCCATACCGTAGGACTGGACTGTATTGAGGATTAAATGGAAATATAAATGTGAAAACGTCTGTGTAAACTATAAAACACTATACAAATATTAGTTACTGTTAATTGTATTCAGGAGCTGGCATTTGATTTACCAGTTCTCTCAAGGGTTGAATTAAAAATGGAATAATGTCCCCCCACCCAAATCATACATGAGCACAAAAATTCTCAAAGTAGAACATGCTAAACAGATATGTTATCCTAGGAGGGACCTGAGGTGATTCTTCGGATTTTCCTCATTTTAACATTAAAATAACTGAATACCAGAGGGACATCTTGGAATTACACAGCTATTTCCTGGAATCTTCATCAGTAAGAAATACCACAATTGCCCCACTTCTCCTGACTGATGTTTATATTGTAGAATTAGAGGGCATTCCTTTTCTAAGAACACCGAAACACAAAAGAATCCAAGACAGTGCTCGCTGGTACCCACAATAGCTGACACCTACGGCATCAGGAGCCTTGGACTCAACCCTTGTGAGAGCTGAGAAGTACTTTAGATTTCACAGTTCAGCTCCCTTATTTTACAGATGAGGAAAGAGAGACCCCTTCAGTGAGGAGGAGTGACTTGCCCAACAGCACACATCTCCCAGGTCAGGGTTCTTTCCGAAACACCACTACTGTGAAGGCTTATTCTGTTGTTTCTATTCCACCTGCGAATGCTCCTCAGCATACACAAACAACACATACACGATCATGTATTCATATATCAAACATACAAAAACAGGAAGGTAGCACATGATGATTCTGCCTTCCTCCCTCCAGGGACCAGGTACATTCATTCACTGTTCCTTCCTTTGTTGATTCCTTTACTGATTCATTCATTCAACAATCCAGTGATCCTCAAATATTTAGTGAACATCTACTATATGTAAAGTACTGGGCTTGGGAAAGCAGAAAATAGGAAAAGCAGGCTTCCCTGGTGGCGCAGTGGTTGGGAGTCTGCCTGCTGATGCGGGGGACGCGGGTTCGTGCCCCGGTCTGGGAAGATCCCACATGCCGCGGAGTGGCTAGGCCCGTGAGCCATGGCCACTGAGCCTGCGCATCCGGAACCTGTGCTCCGCAACGGGAGAGGCCACAGCAGTGAGAGGCCCACATACCGAAAAAAAAAAAAAAAAGGAAAAGCAAAGGCAGAATGGCAGAGAAGACTTATACATGTGGGAAATAAACCATCACAGAAGTGTAAAGGTCCAGTGCGAAATGCAAGAGTTAGAGCAGGACAACCCATTTCAGTAACCCCAAGAATGATATAGATGACTAACGGAATGAATTTACAGCAGCTTGCAAAAGAAAAGCTGGGTGACAAACATCCATTTAAAACAGTCAAACAAATAAGGAAAACCAGTGAATAAAGGGCTCAGTGAAATGCAAGCTCAGGTCTGTTTCATGCACCAGCGTAGCATCAGTGCCTAGAAAATGGCCCGGCGTGCAGTGGGTGTTCAATGAATATTTATGAACTGAATGGTATAGGTTCAGGATGTCCACTTCTAGAATGCAAGCCCTCAGTGCCTATCCTGGGATGGGAATTAAAACCCATAATTAAGTGGACTTGAGGCGCAATACTTGTTAAATGTTTGACTCAGAGCTTTGGGCCTTCTCATTATGGCCGGTTTTGAGGAAGTGACAGAATCTGAGGAGTGATTCTTACGTGATTTCATTCCTTGAGGAGTGGACAGACACCAATTTTTTAATGTTTCAATATTTTTACACAACTTTAATGTTGTGGAAAAACTGGATAATTAAAAAACACAGAAGACGTAGTTATAAGACTGAACAATTTTTACCTTCATCTTAGGCTCCAGTATGGCTTGGCACAGTACTGGCCTTTTCAAAATTTTGATATTTTGTTCATCATGGATTTTTGGCATTAATTTCAATTTTAAAAAATATTGCATTAAAAATAGTATTTATTTCGATTATGAATTTTTTGCCCCCCCCCTTAAATTTTGTGCCTGAAGTCAGTGTCTTGCTTGCCTTAAGGTAATCCTAACCTAAAGAACAACCTCTTCCACACTGCTTCCCTGCAGCCTTGCCAGGGCTTTTTTATACCTCGGAGTCAGATTAACCCACCTTAGAAAACCCTGGAGGCTGAAGTGACATGGAGAAACCCATAGGTGGGCCCTGAAAAGTTGGGAAAATTCGCACCTTTAACAATCAAATTGCATTTCAAATGCATTAGAGTAGATTCTAAAGGTGAATTTATTAATGTGAATTATTTTAAAGCAAGGGGTCACTTTTTTATCATATATTTGATGTTTTTTTGTTTGTTTGTTTGTTTGTTTTTGCGGTACACGGGCCTCTCACTGTTGTGGCCTCTCCCGTTGCGGAGCACAGGCTCTGGACGCGCAGGCTCAGCGGCCATGGCTCACGGGCCCAGCCGCTCCGCGGCATGTGGGATCTTCCCGGACCGGGGCACGAATCCGTGTCCCCTGCATCGGCAGGCGGACTCTCAACCACTGCGCCACCAGGGAAGCCCCATATATTTGATTTTATAAACTGTTTTTTACTCAAGGCACACACATACCTTCTTGCTCAGTGTGATTATTATCTTCATTTTTTTCCCTCATTAATATACAAGAGAAAGAATAAGGTGGGTATGAGATAGAAACTCACCAGTGGATGAAAAGAGGGAACAATTGGGGGTGCAATCTGTGTATAGCCTCAGAAATCAGAAACTCTAACTTTAAAAAGGCTTGGGACTGGGAGATCTGGGGGTGGGAGAGGAGAGTGTTTAAAACTCATGATACAGAACCAGTTTTAAATCTTCCCATAATAGAGCTAAGTGGAATTTGTTATGGGCAGAAATAATTAGCTCCTTTTATAAGGTCTAAAACAACTATAACTGTGCAGGATAATTTTATTGTTTTTTAAACTAATTATAGAAGTATTACATGCACATAGTTTATAAAGTTAGAAAATATTGCAATAGAGGAGAAAATAAAAATCACCTATAATCTTGCCAACCCAAAGATAGCCACTGTTAACATTTTAGTAAACTTCCTTTTAGTCTTATTACTATATATGTGATATCATACTCCATTTGCAGTTTTGTATCTTTTTTATTTAATATTATGCCTTGAGGACTTCCCTGGTGGTCCAGTGGTTAAGACTCCATGCTTCTAATGTAGGGGGCACGGGTTCCATCCCTGGTCAGGGAACTAAGATCCCACATGCCACGCGGTGCAGCCAAAAAAATAATTATAATAATAATATTATTATGTCTTGAGTATTTCCCCCATATCTTTAATAATATTAACATATATCATTTATAAGAACTGCATAATACTCCATCCTGTGGATTTCACAGGTCCCCTGTTATTGGACATGCAGTTTATTTTCAATTATTGTCATCATAGTAATTCTGTAATAAATATCTTTACATATTTCATTGGATGAATTTCTGTCCATTGGCTTAGGCTAGATTTCTAAAAGTGGAAATAAAACTTTTTAGTTTTGAAGAACATATGGAAGTTTTAGCTCGGCTTTAATATTTTTTAGATATAACAAATATCATTTCACTCTTTGTTATATTTATTCTCTACTGGTCTCTCTGCTGATTTAGTGTCTACAAGAAATGCCAAGGTTATTATAATAATTGGGAAAATGTATCAGTGATAATGCTAATACTAGATATTTCAAACAGATTTTTTTCTGGTGAAGTCAAATGTTATATTTTTTCTTTTGAATAAAGATTCTTTGGGTTATTAAGAGTTTGCCTAGGGGCTTCCCTGGTGGCGCAGTGGTTGAGAATCTGCCTGCCAATGCAGGGGACACAGGTTCGAGCCCTGGTCTTGGAGGATCCCACATGCCGCGGAGCAATTGGGCCCGTGAGCCACAACTACTGAGCCTGCGCGTCGGGAGCCTGTGCCCCGCAACAAGAGAGGCCGCGATAGTGAGAGGCCCGCGCACCGCAATGAAGAGTGGCCCCCGCTTGCCGCAACTAGAGAAAGCCCTCGCACAGAAACGAAGACCCAACACAGCTAAAAATAAATAAATTTATTAAAAAAAAAAAAAAAGAGTTTGCCTATTTTTTCTAATGCTTTATTTGCTTTTTTACATTATGCTAATGAAAATAAATAGGATGACTGGAAGAAATACAGTCTCTTTTGTATTTCAACTCCTCAGACGTTGCTGGTTCAATATTAGGGTTGTGATCTGAGGAAATGACCATATTTCTTTTCCTTCCCAATTTTAGCTAGTCTGGTGTTTTTCAAAAAGTGATTACGTAGACAGATTTCCTAGCACTCCTTCAAGCTGCTGGTTCTTGCTTTCATGGATGAGAACCCCAAGGCTCTTTGAACAACCCCTTGTCAGTGCCACGCTCTCACTTGTCACAGGGGCCTTTCCTCATACATTCCCCAGGTGTCTGTACAAGTCTGGATGGGGCCAGATCCCTCAGGCCCCTGAAGAACCATCCAGTGCCCAATTAGTTTAATGTAGTTGATGAGAGTTAGATGCATCTTTGGGACCACCCGTGATTGTTCCATGCCTGTCCCGCTTCCCCAGCTCCTGAAAATAATCAACGTTAATCTTTTTTTTCAGTACTTGTGGCAGAAACTGTGCTAAACTCTTTACAAATATCATCTACCATATCCTCATAGCAACTTTATGAAGTGGGTACTATTATTATTTCCGTCTTACAGATGAGGAAACTAAGGCCAAAAGAGCCAGAGCTCAGACCCCAGAGCCCATTCAGTCACTGTGCTGTGCAGCCTGCACCCACATTCATACACCTTGCTTTCACTCTCTGAGTGGACAGGATCTGTTAGGTGCCTAAAGGCAAATTGAACTGACCTGACAGAGAATGAGAGATCAAAAGCTCCTCACTTAGTCTTGGGGATGGAAGAATGAGGTAGAGGTAAACCAGCAACAAAATGTCCAAGTGGGGCTGAGACACTTCCTGAGTCTCTCCTACCTCTTAGGAGCTGCTCTGTGAGGAGCTCCTGCCACCTCCTCCTGACTCTGCATTGCCCAAAGTCCCCCTCTTCAGCAATTTAATAGCTGCAGCTCCCGACAAAGTGCCTCCCACTTGAACAACCCCCTGGAGACTGAAGGGGACACTTCCTCTTTCACCTCTGCAGAGCTCCCCTCTGCCCAGACTAGTCTGCTCAGCTCAGTATTCACACCTTATAGTGCAGGGGTGTGTACTACATATAAGGCTACTCCAGCCTTCAACCATCTCCGAAATTAAAGTCTCTCAGAGGACCAGTGTGCGGTCGTCGAAAAAGCTTCAGGCCAGAACATTGAAACCCAGTTCCTTGTCCTCCATTTGCCATGGATTCAGCAGCCATTTTGCTGAAATGAGGAGCACCCCAAAATAAGAAACATGGGTGCCTGTCCTCAAGAAACTCCAATGGGGAGCCATGAAAATTTGATCAAGTAAACTAACTGGAGTCTCAATGTTATATCTGTAGAAGGGTAACTAATATTTTCATTGTCTGACACACAGATCGGTGATATCTTCCTGTCCCATCTCCACCTCTGAAGGTGTTTTACCTCTCAGCTGCCAGAATATTGCTGTAAAACACAAATACTGATTGTGCCACTTCCTCATGTGAGACACTCAATGATGCTCTATTACCTTTGAGGTAAAACCCTGACTTGTTAGCCTGCCATGCAAGACTGTTCATGGCCTATAGCTGCCTGCCCATCCTGCTTCAGCTCTTTCTGTCCCACATGTCCCTGCATGCAACCAGGCCAACTATTCCATGTTGTGTTCTGTCTCCTCTCTCTGTAACCTTTTCCAACCCCAAAGCCCAAAGCCTTTGGGCTCCCCCCGTGTCCCACGCTTATGTCTAATGGCACTTCTCACTCCATTCGTCTCCTCCACTTGACTGTGAGGTTTTGGGGATGGCGACTGTGACTAGCACAGCGTCTAGATCATAAGAGGTGCTTAATAAATGTTTGTTGAATGAAAGAGAGAGGGAAAAACCCAAATGACTCTTAGGCTGTATGGAGTGGTTGTATTTCAACAGCTTGATCTTCCCAGTGCCCCTGAAGTAATCACACAGCAGAACGACTGTCTGTTTATGTCCAGTCCTCATGGTGGGAGCAAGTAAATATCTCCAGGTCTCTTGCTGCTAAGGAAAGAAGCCCATGACTGCTCATACTTCTTCTCCTCAAAGGAGCACTTGTTCTAGCACTGGAGACCTCCTGGGCTACTATGGCTCAGTGATTATCATCAAGTGTAGTTCCATAAGATAGAGCCTTGAATGACCCAGCCAGGAATGACTCAGAAGCTCAACACCTTTCCTTTCTGGCCCCAGAATACGGTGCAGACAGCTAAGCCAGCAGGGATCCGCCAAGATAGTAGGTGACTCAAGACAAAGAAGCAGGGAGGACTTGCTGGGAATTGGATTGGGATATAGAGGTTTTCAGAAAGCCTCAAAGCTGTCTTTAGTTCTAGTTTCTTTCTCTCAGCCAACTCCAGAAATACTTTCTGTGTCCCTATTTCCACATTCCCTCCACTCCTATCCCAGGCCCAATGCCTGGTCAGCTAATTCTCCTGGGGGACCTTGGGCCCAGATCTCTCCTTTCCTGATTAATTTCCAAGAGCACACCTTAATCAGAAAACCAACTCTAGAGACTGTCATACAGAGTGAGGTAAGTCAGAAAGAGAAAAACACATATCGTATATTAACGCATATATGTGGAACTAGAAAAATGGTACAGATGAACCGGTTTGCAGGGCAGAAATAGAGACACAGATGTAGAGAACAAACGTATGGACACCAAGGGGGGAAAGCGGCGGGGCGGGGGTGGTGGGATGAATTGGAAGATTGGGATTGACATGTATACACTAATATGTGTAAAATAGATAACTAATAAGAACCTTCTGTATAAAAAATAAATAAAATACAAAAAAAAAAAAAAAGAAAACCAACTCACAAAATCACCCTTGGTTCCAGTCCCGCTCTGGTCAATGCCACCAGCCTGTGAAGTTTCTCTATGGGAAAGAGGAGTGTATTCAAATGTGAATAAACTCATAGCTGACCTCTATCCTGTCAGGTCACTCACAAAAGCCACATCCAAAAATCCTTGGACTTTATAACCTGCAGATTATGAGCTATGCTAGCCTCTTAGCATGATCATCTGCCACATTTATAAAAATAAATAGAGATCATTTAGAATAGGTTCTTCTTTAAATCTTATATCTAATTTTAGAATTTCTATTTTTTCCTTCCACTGACATGCCCTGTTCCTCTCCTGAGCTTGCTTTTCTCTCTCTCTCTCTCTCTCTCTCTCTCTGTCTCCTTCTCTCTCTCTCTCTCTCTCTCTCTCTCTCTCTCTCTCTCTCTCTCTCTCTCTCTCACACACACACACACACACACACACACAATCTTGATTGTTTCCCACTGTCATATCTTTGTTTATGCTGATCCACCTGCTTAGTATTTACCTAAATCCAATTTCTCCTTCAAACCCAACCTAAGCCATTCTTCTTCCATACTCTTATAGTACAATATTTTCCTCCCCCAAGCCCATTCTTAGCACTCACCACACCATTTTGAAGTGGGCTGTTAATACGTCTCTCTCCAGTCTAGTTTCTAAGTTCCTTAGAGAAAGTCTCCACCTTATCTGAATCTCTCTCAGGATCTGGTTCATAGTAGACACTCAGTAAATATTGGCCCAGCCCAATGCTTCCGTGGAGCTTTCCTCGACCATGGCAGCCCATGCCGATTCCTCCCTCCTTCCACCTCCCATTGCACACGCTGCTCAGGACTGTGCAGTTTGATGCCTAAGCTATTCTTGAGTTGGCTCATGATCTGTCAGTTCCGTGCCTGCAGTCAGGTCCTCAAAGCTGGAGATCACGTCATATATTCCTTCTGTTGCCCACACAGCGCCTACAAGTGCTGGTTGGAGAGTGGCACACAAAGTAATTATGAATTATTTGCTGTCTCAGAAAGGAAGGGCTAATCACAAACTGATCATGAACTACAGCAAAACAGAGGGATTTAAAGAATTATGTGCCCTCTGATTTTCTCAGGAGTGGTATTGTCCTGGTCAAACATGATGGGTTTCAGTTTTCGCAACTAAGTCCCATTTACTGAGGATTATTTTATGAGCCAGGCATTTTATTGAACACTTTATGTATGTTAAATCATTAGATTTTCATGAAGACACTGCAGGACAGATCAGATAACTTTGTCCCCATTTTACACTTGAGGAAATTGAAGTTTGGTAGGGTTTGATGACTTGCCCAATGTCACTCAGTTAGACAGAAAAGATCCAAGAGTTCTGTGAAACTCTACAGCCTGTACTCGCTCTGTGCATTACAGAGTTTAGCCTGGCTGAACACTCTCTGAGCCTTCTTTCCTACTGTTCCCCAGACACGGCAAAGATCCCACCATGTGTGTCTCTGGTTCAGAGAACCCGAAGGAGGCCAAGGTTACTGAATTTCTGTTGGTGAGCCTGGATGTCCAGTTCTCCTTGGGGCTATGGAAAGCCTAGAGGCTCCTAAAGTAATCTAGTTTACCCAGAATCCAAGAGGTCGTTAGTGACCTAGGGCCAGTAAGGAGGCTCCCAAGGGTCAGTGCTAATTGGGGCAGATGCCCCAGGGGTACATAGCCCAGACTGTTCCCAAGGAGTTCAGCTGGAACCAGATTGCCTCAGGAATGTGAGTGAGGCAAACAACTGCTTGATTGTTTGAGCCCCTACACTTGGTACCGGCTGCTGCTTCCCAGCTAAATGTAGGCCAACAGGATTTCTGAAAACTGTTTGCAAAGCTGAATGCAACACTTCCTTCATTTGCATTTAAAAAATAAACTCAGCCTTGAAATGGGCACTAGCCAAGCCCTTCCTGAAAACTGAGAGAGAGTGTAATGGAATAGACCTCAGCTCCCCAAAAGCTCCTCTCCCCAATTCACGTACAAGCAAAGGTGGGTTTGTTTTGTAAGCCTCTCCTTCCATTTAAACTCTAGCTTGAGGCCTTGAACAATGAGCTGCTGCCTTTCTTCTTCTGAGGTGAAATTGCCTCTATCGAGGGACTTGCAGGTGGTACCAGAACTTCTCTCTAGCATTACTGTTTTAGACCCTTCATCTTGAATGGCTTACATTTTAAGCACATGCTCATAATCATCCCCAATCCATAATGTCAATCACTCATAAATTAAGCTTAGGACAACACCTTGCTTCCCCTCTTGCTATCTCATTGAAAAGGCTCAGTATCATTCAGAAATGGCTACCACTTTCTCCTGGCTGGCCCATCTGCTACTGCCCTCTCATTCCCGAGCCCTTATACCACATGGTCAAATGAGAGTTTTGCGTGACATTTACTGGCTTTGGAGAAAGTGGTTGCTTCTCTATTACTAGTCTTCTGTATCTCTTGAATTAGCTCTCGTCTAAAAAATGATAATAATGTGCAAATAATAAAATATAAACTTGGCAAATTTAATCTCATCATAATATTCCCACTTTTCCAAAATCAAAACTCATTATGAAAGTACCAGGACATAGCATTCCGGGTCTCATTGATTTTATTTCAGGGAAAAATATGTCTGCATACAGCGTGAGTTAATACATATGAATTAAGGTTTCTAGATGAGTTTTGAGGATGTCCTCCATCTCTTTTTTTTTTTTTTTTTTTTTTTTTTTTTTTTTTTTTTTTTTTTTTTTTTTTGTGGTATGCGGGCCTCTCACTGTTGTGGCCTCTCCCGTTGCGGAGCACAGGCTCCGGACGCGCAGGCTCAGCAGCCATGGCTCACGGGCCCAGCCGCTCCGCGGCATATGGGATCCTCCCAGACCGGGGCACGAACCCGTATCCCCTGCATCGGCAGGCGGACTCTCAACCACTGCGCCACCAGGGAGGCCCCCTCCATCTCTTTTTCTCCTTCTGGACTTTATTCACCTAGTTGTTTCCTTAGACATCAAAGATGTCACCACTGCCTTGATTGTTCTCTGCGGGCAGATGTGGATGAAATGGACAATACGTAATCAACATGTGGCCAGTGTATTTATAAACAAAATGATAGGGACAATTTCTGTAAATATGTTTTTTTTTCCTCCAAACCTAAAACATTTTCTTTCCTTTTTAAACTTACATTTATCATCCTGTAAGAATGGAGTTTTTAAGGAAGCAATAGGTAGAATCATCTCTTAGATATTCTTGCCTTAGGTGACTAAACAAAATTATTATATTTCACTGATTTGAACACAGTTTTGGGTTGTGTTTGCCTGTTTGCTTGGTGATGTTATTTATAAAAACTATGACTGTTGGAATAACTGTGGTGGGGAGGGTTGAAGACCTATCTGGAGAAGTTTGATTTGTTTTCTCTGTCTGTAATCAAATTACTTATAAAAGATACGCCATGTTGCATAATGTTTGCAATTTTTTTTTTTGTCAGAAACATGTATATATGCTTTGTGGTTGAATTCACCGAGGCTTCATTTTAAATCATGTAGGTCTCTGAGCCATTTCCACCAAAATGTGGTAAAGTGCAGAAGTTGGCAATTCAATTTTATTCAGCCTTTCAAGAAGGAAGGCCCAGATAAGCTTTGCTTGTTCACGTCAGTGATAATATTCATCAGTGAGGCCTAAATCTAATTCTGTGGGCTTGCTACTGCTTTGTTGTACTGTCATTTCTGAACCTCAATCTTCTCTCTCTCTCACACTCTCTCTCTCTCTCTCTCTTTTTTGATCACAGCAAAAAGTTTCTTAAGAGCTTAACTTACAGCCAAGTGCCAGCTCCCCTATTTAATTTGTCCTGCTTCCCCACAGCACTTATACTTTATGTTCAGGCAGAGGTGAGGTCAGTTCTCAGGGCCTGGCTCTCTGGACACCCTCAATGATGACCTCATTAGAGTCACAGATGTTTGCTGCACTTTGGGAGATCTGGAAAAAACAGAGCAGTAAACTAGGCCAGCTTGCAGTAAGGCTGTTACCCACAATTCAAGATAAAATGCTGGATAGTTCCCACTAGGTTCTGGTCGGCTAGGAAACGGCAACTTATTAATCTTGTGTCAGAGAGCCAGCTGCAGCCGTGGCAGTTACCATATTTCACCACCAACTCCATGCCTGGACAGCCATTGTCTTTTTTTATGAAAAAACTCTACAAATCAGCTGCGTTCTCTCTCTCCCTCTCCCTCTCGGTTCCCCCTTTAACTTAGCAAAGCCCCTGCTTGCCCTCCTTGGAGAAATGGCAGTCCAGCCCCTATAGAGTTTGGGTGCGTCGTCCATCCTGTGGTTGGTTTACTAATTCAGAGAGACTGCTTACTTTCCAACTTTAATGATATTCCCTCAGCATATCACTTTGGTTGCCTGGCGACCGGATTTGAGCTAGGCCTCTCATTTGATTCCCACACATCAGACCCTGAAAAGCACTTTTTTTTCTGTCCCTCAGCTTTTGATTCTTTCTGCTCTGAAACCCTTCCCCCTGCGGTGTCGGTATGGGTGGGCAGAGCAGGGTAGAGGAGGGCAAGGGTGAAGCGCGGCCTGTGGCGCACTGGTCACACATCAAGGCCTCCAAACAAAGCCTCCAGGAACCCTTCCTGACAAACACAAATTCCCCTCAGAAAAAGCAAATTTGGCTTTCCCTTCATAGTGTGGGTGTCATTTTAAGACTTTCCTTGGATACTTTATTAAATCTGATGCTTTTCATTGTTTTTCATGCCGTTTCTCACCAAAGACTTCCTCTTACCAACAAGTTGCTACAGGAGTGAGCAAACAGATTCAGTGAAGAACTGAAATCACCTAATAAAAAGCGAGCCTGTCACCCACGTCCTTATAGGTTTTAATATTACAATGTATATCTCAGCATAGGAATTGTCTATCTTAATTTTGCTATAATGCACCCCTTTTCCCACAGTGAAGAACGCTTTGTGCTGAAATCTGCATGCTAAAATCCAAAGTGCTACTGCAAAAGAAAATGGAAGATTTGCCTCTTTGGGTCTTTTTAAAGAAAAATAGAGATCCTTACATCCATTGTTTGAAAAGGCTCAAGTGAGAAAAATTGCAATGAGCATATATATATGTGTGTTTTGTGGTTGAGGCGACTAAAAAAAAGAAGAAAAAGAAGAAGGTAAAAGAAAAATTCGTATGAAGTGCATTTGAATTTTTCCGTAGTACTATTTCAATCATTTAAATGAAATTTTACGTGCTGTGATCAGGTTCTCAAAACAGCACAGTAACAAAAAACAGTTGGAACACTTAATGAGCCAGTTAGTTTTACTGACTAGAGTTAGTGCATACATAGATACGTGAAGATTTCAAATCTATATGTACATGGTTTATATATGTATTTAAATACCTGTCTATACAGTTAGACATGTATTTGTAGATGGCTCTTGAAATATTAAGATCTCCATACGCACGTCTTTTTTGATGATCAGTCTATTGTAAAATGTAGTTCAGATATTCTTGTTAGAGTTTATTTTCTCACAGATCCCTGAAAGATTTGCTCATGTAACTCCCATTCTCGTGTGCAAATCCCCTGTGTATTGATGGGAGAATGGACCTCTAATTCCACACTAGAGCTGAAAGTAGGATTCTTAACCTTTCCTCTCTTGTTGTTGAACTTATATAAAGGCTAACAAAAGTTCTTTACCCTTTTTTCAGCAATGATTAAAAATGTATACAAAGTTACTGCTTTTCCACTAACACTTTTTTGGATTCCTCCCCATACACTCATCCTCCATGGTCTAAACTTACAAGGACCGCTACCTGCTATATGATTACTTACTTAGCTCCTAAGTGGTTGAGCGGGACAGTTTCATACTGTACATCCCGGCATGCCAAAAAGGAATGTTTTCAAATTAGGGTTTAAGCTTCATTTCTCTTTTGTCTAAAGTTGTAATTAATACATTATTTGCATTTTAACTGTGCAGATGGGCAAAGCAGATATCTATTTATAAATTCTATTGATTCAGTTATTGTAATATTTGGTAATTTTATACTTCATGTATGCCAAGAACATTCTGGCTTTTGAAAACTGCATGATATATATATATATATATATATATATATATATATATATATATATATATATTAAACCCAGTAGATACTGAATGAGTGCTCTATAAAATATTTCTATGTTAAGAGCTACTAATAAAACAAGATAAGCAGGCTCCCTTCAATTTTATTTTTTCCTTCTGAATTGAATGATTGGTAGAGCAGACCAAGAAGATAAAACTCAATACAAAAATATATTCCATATAAAAATTCAGTATAATTACACTAATGCCAGCATCTCATATTTGGGCTGTGATTAAGGAGGCAGAGGGTCAAGTGGAAAAGAAAATCTGATTGCAGGGAACCGGTGGGGGGAGGAGAGGCAGTGAGGGTGGCATTTGGATACTGAAGACAGAGTAAATGGAATGACTTGAATAACTGTGAAGAATATCTCAAATATCCTTACAAAAAAAAAAAAAAGTTTGAAACTCCCAATAAAGAGTTGACCTGAGTTTCTGTGACTTTTCATTAATATTCAAATGTTAAAAATGAATATGAAAATCAATGTTGTAGTATTTCTCTAATTTAATGCAAAGTACAATTATTATTCTATTTGCTCTTTCCTCTACTTCCTCACTCTAACTGAACCTAAACTAGAAATTAAAAAAAAAAAAAAAAGGAACACTTTAAGAAAGGATTTCCTTAAAATATTTTCAATCTTGCAAATATCAAGTTTCTAAAAATCCTGTGATGGAAACCTGATCATTTCTAGCTCCTTTTCAGAGTGTAGACCACTGGATAGGCATGCACTTTTGGATGCTTGCCTAAATTGTTTTGTCTGCAATTCCCACCACTAATGGCAACTCACCTAGGCTGCAGAGCTGTCCTCTGATTCTAAAGACCCTTGTACGTTTTAAAGGAACAGAGAACATGAGTAGGGAATGGGTGATGTTTCACTCTTTTTCTCTGTAGAGGACAAAACAGAATCAAATTTGAGTTTGGGAAAAAAAAAAAAAGTCTTATTGGTCTTGTTAATAAATGGATGGCCATCAGAAACTTAGAATTATTTTGTAGTTAGTTATTTTCATGGTGACAGGGTGTGCATTTAGGTAAGATAAAAGAGCAGGGGAAAAAAAATCTTTAATCCATGAGTGTTGACCCAAGTGAGTACTTCATTTGTTAAGAACTATTTAAGATTTATATTATTAGTATCATCATCGATGTATATGCAAAGCATAGTTGTATGAAAAATGTCACCTTCCCAAGTGGTACCTTGCTCTTGTTTATGTGCTACTCTTATAAATGATGCCTATAAATAATGAGCTTCACATAATAAAGAAAGGAACAGGAAAATGGGGAAATCTGGGGTTGTGTCCTTATCCTTGTCATAACACCTGAGCCTCAGTTTCCTTAGCTGTAAAGCCAGAGAACTGTGCCACATAGTTTTCTAATAGTCTTCAAATAGCCCTTACTATATGTTCTATGGTCTCTATGAGGAAGGGCCTCAATGACAATTCCTATTTCTATGTCATGGAGAGGAAAAGAAGGTGTGCACGTGTGTGAAAATGCTTAAGAACCACATGACTACAGCAGCCTTTCTAACATGATACCACTCAACAGGGTCCATATGGTGAATATCTGCATTATCACAGTTTTAAAAAACAAAGGCTCATGAAGGAGGGGGGGAAGAAAAAAGAACCCACCACCCAATGTAGACCTCCAGGAGAAATCGGAAACCCCTCAATTTACTTCTCTTTGTGCATCTGAGAGCTTTTAAAAGTCAAAACAGGCTTCTTTTTGAACATTTCTAGCAGATCTCACTGTTCTTGTTGTTGCATGCACCGAGTTTAAATTCTCAGCACAGATGAACACAGCCCAGCGGAAGTTCTAATCCTCAAAAAGTAGACAAATAACAGGGAAACTCCAACGGCCCCTTAATACAGCTGAGCTCTCAGGCCTCCCCAGGATGTGGGATTCTGAGTGGTGCCCGAGTTGGGGTTGCTATTTTGTTTGTCCCCATGAGCCCCACCTCAGCATGCCGATGCACTGATGTAAGAATTCCAAATGAGCTTGCTCAGAAGGGCCCAGATTAGCCGGGTTGCTAGGATCTCACCATTCCAACCCCCTTTTCCACTTCAGTGGACTGAGCTTTTTGACACTATGAAAAGCGCCATTTAAAATTAATTAAAGCTTCTTATTTGGTACCAAATCTCATCACTGCCGACCACATTTAATATGTTTTATGTGTGGCTCTAAGTCCCTGTCACATCATGTGTTGTATGATCCTGCAATGAAGCAGCTGCAAGTTAGAAAACACAGAAGCAACCTGAATTTAGCTCTTTGGTATTTTATCTGGTGTGTTAAACTGCAAAGCTAGTCTTCTAGTCTCTTGGGTGATGCAATTTCGCTAAATGATAGAATGGTGTCCTGTGTGGAGTTGGAGGCAGGAGATCTGAGTTCTAGTCCTGCTTGGTTACTAATTTGTTATTAGGAGGATGGGCACAACAGTTAGTTTTTAAAACTTCAGTTTCTTCATCAGTAGAAGAAAGGGGCTGGACTGGAGTCTCAGTGTGTTTAGTTTGAAGGTTTTATGGTTCTGAATGTAGGAGGCAGGACTGTACTGAAGGTTAGACTCCCAAGTTTTGGGTCAAAGCCATCTGGGTTTAAATCTCAGCTTAACAACTTAGTGTGGGAACTTCCCTGGTGACACAGTGGTTAAGAATCCTCCTGCCAATGCAGGGGACATGGGTTTGAGCCCTGGTCCGGGAAGATCCTACATGCCATGGAGCAACTAAGCCCATGCGCCACAACTACTGAGCCTGCGCTCTAGAGCCCGTGAGCCACAACTACTGAGCCTGCATGCCACTACTACTGAGGCTGCATGCCGCAACTACTGAAGCTCCCGTGCCTAAAGTCTGTGCTCTGTGACAAGAGAAGACAACGCAACAAGAAGCCCGTGCACCTCAACGAAGAGTAGCCCCTGCTCTCTGCAACTAGAGAAAGCCCGCATGCAGCAATGAAGATCCAGTGCAGCCAAAAATAAATATAAATAAAATAAATTTATAAAACAAGAACAAAAAAAACAACTTAGTGTGCAACTCTGAGCAAGTGACCTGATGGCTCTCCTGAACTCTCAGTTTCATCATCTGTCAAACGGGGTCAATTGTACCTCCCTCATAGAGATTGTTGTGAAGATTAAACAAGGTAGTGCATGTAAGCGCTTAAGCAGTACCTCGTGCGTATTAAGTCCTCAATAAATGTGCACTAGTATCATTATAAGAACTGTATAAGGAATTATTTGTTGCCATTCCATTTGGATTCAATATCATTGGTAATCAAAGTCGTGTGAATTTTCAACTCCCAAACATCTGCTATAAACAATGTCTTCAAATTCAAGATATGAGCCACAAATTATTTTCCAGACTGTTAGCTTCAAATGACTTATAGATAACTTTCTCCAAAAGTCAGAGGCCAACTCGTCCATCTCGTTTTGTTTTTTCCGGAAAATAACACGTGTCAATTAGATTAAATAACAATAGTAAAAATCATAAAGGCTTTAAGGCGCGGGAAAGTCTTGTGGGCGGACAAAAAAGAAGTAAAACCTTTTTTAAAAACTGTAACAAAAATAATACAAGTAATTTACTTGACTGAACTCAGTCTGAGTTTTATCTGCTTCCAGGAGTCTTGATTTTTTTATGGTATCATTTTTAATACATTTGTTTGCATTGCTAAATTATATTACGTACTTGTTTGGACTGTGGCAATCTCTTCTCGATCTTTCGTGCACTGTGGTTTAACAGGAGGGAAAAAATAAAATCTGAGAAGAAGAGAGTAATGATAATCCTGAGTTGCATACCAGAAGATGTGTGTATGTGGGAGACAAAAGTTTTTCTTTATGTATTGCTGAATCCAATGAGAAATACATACTTGTATAGAACGAATATTAATGTATAAGTAATCCAGTACTTGAATGTTTCTTGAAGATTTAGCAAAACATGTCACATTGGTTACCCATGAAAACAAATTCTTGACATTTCAACAAATAGGGTGCTTCTTCAAACACCATTGTGTCTTTTTATTTTTATATTTTTATCTGGCTCACACTCTGAAATAGTTTTAGAGAAGTGTCAAAATAAAAACTACACAGTGGGAGAAAAATAGACTGATGTGCACAGTAAGTGGTGAGGAACCTTCCATTTACCTGATACAGCAGCAGAAAAAACAGGCGGCCACTCTGTTAATACTTTGAGTAAGGTCAGGAATCAGCCCATATTTTAAACAAGTGACTAATTCAGACTGGAAAATTCTTTGGTTACAGGAGTTTGTGGAACTTTCCTGAATGGAAAGGCTCTGCAAAGCTTTTCCATTCTTAGGTAAAGCTTTCATTATTAGGTATCCGTTGGGAAGTTTATAGATTTGTGTATTGTCTTATTTCTAAAACTTTTGTCAAGTTACTACCTCTGGGTCTCAGTTTCTTCATCCATAAAATGGGAAGCGTAATAATATCTATTTCATGAGGTTGTTGTGATGTGTAATTCATGTAATATATTTGCAGTATCTGCTATATGTGCAGTGCCTGCCATGTGTGTGGGTCTTCACTAAATGCCATTTGCCATCCCTGGTATTATAGCAGGGCATGAAAAAAAGGTTTAGATATTATTGTGCATTACCACAAGGCTGATCACTTCTGAGCCATCTCCACCAACATTATGTGTAGTTTGGCTTAATAGGAAATCAAACCCAAACCCTGAGAAACATATGATTATCTCAAAAAGCACCAGAATGCTTTTCTCAGTGTAGGAGTGCTACAAATACAAGGGGTTTTCTAGGAGGAGCAAATAAAACTATTTCCTCACATAGAACCAGCCTTAACATTTAATAGCCAGCATACAGCTACTTTCAAAAGAAAGCCCTACTGTTCTGGACCTTTTGTTTCCTGGGTATGACAGAGAATCTCTGTGTATGACTGAGATCAACAGCTAGATATCCAGGAGCTGGCAGATCAAATACTATTTCCCTCTAATGTTGCTATTTGCAACTTAGCAAAATACTAGTATGTTTGTGTGACCCTCTATCTAGGTAAAACAGTTAATTAATAAAAGAATCAAATAGAAGTGAGGAGGGAAAAGTTATACAGTTATTAGTTATACTTAAAAAGAGATCAATATGAAAATGTTTATTCCCCCGGCAGATAATAAGAGAATATGCATTCAATTTAAATTTTATTCGTGTGTTTATCTGTGTTTTTCCCCCAACTTTTACCATAAAAATATTTTATTAAGTTCAACTCAACTACTAAATGTTTTCAGTTGCAAAAAGATATGTTGTGTTTCTTACTGTATTGCTCTAACAATACAATTTATTTGGTAGCAGTGGGGTCAACCGTGGACATGAGATTTGAAAAAAAAATTAAAGTATGTCTCCAAACAGATCATTTTATTGCTAAATGTACCTTTAACTAAAATAATTACAAATGACTGTGCTTCTAAATGTGTATGTATTTGCAGAAGTCTTGACATATCACCCATCTAGTATTGCATCATGCAAAAAATGACATAAATACTAACTGATTTTTTCTCCCATTTGGTGGTTAAAAAATTGTTTTAAACCAGAAAGGAATAATCAAATTACTTGAGCTCTGATAATCACGCAAACTATGAATAAACTTTTCTGTTTTCATCCTGAGAATCTGTAATAACATAAAGAAGATAATTAATGACCTATAACTATAGAAAGAAGCTGGTTTTGTTCCTCATAAGTGTGATAAGAACAAAGTGAACTCACTAATACCTGCTCAAGGTTGGTAAAAAGTGATCTTTCAAATAATCTCAATCCAGAGTCAAGGTGTCACTAACAAAGGGACAAACCATATAACCTGCACTGAGTAGAATACAAATGAGTAGAGATTTCATAAGTCAAAATACAGCAAAGCAGTCCATTTGCACATCTCTTTCAAAATTAATGTTTCTACTAGAGGTTACCTGAATCAAAGTGGTAAAACTATTCTATCACGTTACACATATTTAAATGGTAATATTAAAATTAAGAATTATCTGTAACGGGCTTCCCTGGTGGTGCAGTGGTTGAGAGTCTGCCTGACAATGCAGGGGACGTGGGTTCGTGCCCCAGTCTGGGAAGATCCCACATGCCGTGGAGCAGCTGGGCCCATGAGCCATGGCCGCTGAGCCTGTGTGTCCGGAGCCTGTGCTCCACAACGGGAGAGGCCACAACAGTGAGAGGCCCTCATACTGCCAAAAAAAAAAAAAGAATTATCTGTAACAACTATAGCCAAATAACTGCCCATAGAGAGTCCAAGATTAAATGCCAGGTTAGTTTGATATATAATTTGATCAATTTATAATTCCTCAGGTGATGTTTCTGTGTTTGCCACTCACATGACTAATATCCGCCCCCCATCTTTTAAGCCCCATTTTGAACACAGATTTATCTCAAATAAATCTTTAAAGAGAAAAACAACGTAAGAACACATTCTCCTTTCCTGTTGGATTTGAATCAACAAGGGAATAATCCCTTGTTGCAGGGTTGTTTTTTTTTTAATTCTCCCTACTCTTTCCTGCTACCCCAAAGAGTAGAAACTTCTGCTTCCCTTGCTTTCCTAGAAACTCTTTGAAAAACATCAATCCTCCCTGTAGGCTTTAGGAAGTTTGCTGATACTATCAGCTTAGAGGCAGCTACATTCACAGGAAGGCCTAGCACGAAAGGACCACTGTCTCCTTTCTGAAAGCGGGGTGGAGACATCAGACTCTCTGCTTGCCACTGGTGTATGACTGAGATTAAATAACTGGATACTTGGAACTGATAGGTCCATTACTATTTCACCCTCAAGTTGCTAAAAAATAATTTTCACCTTGTGCCAATCACCTCTCTTTAAATGCTGGCTCAGATATTAGAATAACTATGGATTAAGGTAACCAATACCTAATTTTGAAATTCAGCAACCTAATTTTGAACATCCTTGACTCAAAGGGTGGGGTTGCAGTGGCTCAATTTGGCATAAAGAATACCAGTGATTTCACACTTAGAAGTTGTTGAAATACTTTGGATTTGAAAAGAGACTTGTTTCCTGTGAAATTGGGTAAAATGTTCATTAACCATCAAGAAAAAGATGTTTCCAGGTTCTCTTACCATTTGCAAGGAGAAGAAGGGAAGCAGTGTCATTGCAATGATAGTATCAGATATAAAGCAGTTTGAGCTTTTCACCTGTACCAGGTGAGGATGAGAGAAGGCAATTCCCTTATTTGGCTGGAAGAATGAAATCCTAGTTTCTACTAGTTAATTAAGCAATTAGTATAAACAGCTGGGATGGACCAAACAGCTCCAGGGGAAAAGTCCTTAGAACCAAGATAAGTAAGGTGTGCTTTCCTTAGCTTCATAAAAGTACTAGAAGAGGACTAAAGGAAAAATCAAGTATTCATGATTTTGTGTACTTAGTCCCAAGCAGTACAAATAATAAATGTGTTTTCTGATGAATAAACAATCCAGCATTTTTTAATCCATTAAGATAATGTAATAAAGAGCAAAGAGGAACACATCTATAAAGAAAAACAGAGAATCTTTCTTCTGAAATGAACCATGCACTAGTGAGTTTAAAGCCCCCTGTGCCCATGCATCCTCATGACCTAACCCTTCAACCTCTTAGAAACCTAATACATTTCCTATTTTACTGGTACACCCCCCGGAAGACTCTTCTTTATATGGTATGTAGCATTTCCTTACATTACTATACCAACAGAAAGTCACTATATTATAATGGACATAGAATGAGTTGTGTCTCCTCTTTTGGTATAAATGGAACTTGATATCAAAATTAAAACACAAAAGGGAGCTGAATTTTTACAAGTCAGGTAAATGTCAAGTGAATGTTAGGGAAAACATTTTGCAAAATGGAAAGTGTGATAGCAATTAAGGGATTATTGCAACTCATTGTTTCCTTTAAGTGTTTATTTTCACTAGGAAATAAAATGGGGCCTTCAAGAAGAAACTCTTATTTTATACTTATTTGTAGTTTATGTTTTATTTTAGAAATGGGAAAATATAAGAACTAAATACTTAAATAAAAATAATTTTTAAAAAACCTTTCATCCATGTCATTTGGATTCTAAATTCTTTGCAGGGATTCTAAATTATACGGCAGACCTAATTTTCTTTGAGTGACCTCTGCTAGACATCTAAGTCACAATAAATGGTTTTGAGTATCAATTTCTTAAATGCACTTGATTTGCTAAGAAAGAAATCACTAATCCAAATATTAACCAACTTACCATCATATATGGGGGGTAAGCAATCAGCTACTTTTTTTCAAAATCACCTTTTCAAACCTCCCTTCTCCCCCATAATCCAGTCCTCAGTATAAGGGGAAAAAAATGAAGGGGCTCTACTTAAGTTAATTCTGTTTAATTCCACATATTTTATCAAAATGTTTAATTTAGAGGTAATAATTTAGTTTAAAGAGAGCTGTTGAGACAAACTCGATGTGTTAAAGAAGTTGATACCAAAAATGTTGAGTGTCAGTGAAACATAGCTGAAAGCCAATAGGATTGGCCATCTAATGGCGATTAAGTATGCTATAAATTTAAATCTTTGAAATACTTGTTGAGATTTATTCAGGCAGACAAACAAAGATAACAAAAGTCTTTTGTGTGTTTGTCAGTCATTTCCACTCCTCTGTTGTTGTAGTGTCAAATAATGTCAGTTATTTAAGGGCAATTACTGTAATTTTAAATTCTCAACAAATTAAACTATAAAGACTGGAAGTCCAAGAAGGACCCTACTCATTTTTCTACATTTCCCATCTTCCATTTTTAAAGGTAAGTTTTAATTGCTTGAATGTTTAGAGAGGAAAACATTTTTTGTGTGTTTTGGTGATTTTTTTAAACTACCCATGTTTGGACATTTCTTTTTCATTGAGCTATGTTTTATAAAATTTTCCCAATGGTGCTATGCTTTTTTAAATGAGTAAGTGAAATGATTTTTAATTAGACTTCATTTTTTAAAGTATTGAGTAGCTATATTTTTAATCCTCTTTTATATTTTGTATATACAATTTAATGAAGTTAGGTTAGGGTCTAGAAAAAGAATTGTTCAGGGAAGCAAAATAGATCTTGAGATGTGTGAGAAAAATATGCATTTAAATTGTGTTGGTAATAGAATGTTCTACCAATAAAAATCCTGAAAAAGAAATGTAAGCATAATTAATTTGAATGGGATCATTAAAGTAGTTTCAAAAAATAAAGTGAAGCAGGAAAATAATTACCTCCCATCATCTTTAAGCTATGTTGACAAAGTTTAAATGTTATATAATTTAAGAGGAAAGATTCAATACATTTTATATTTCATGAGATCTTTTTTAAGATTTAGAGCAGCATCTAGGATTTCTTTGCAGTAATAAAGACAATGATCCATTATGTTCTTCTATTACTAATTATTCTGTAAAGATTGTCTGTTCCAAAAGATAATTAGAAAGGGTGAAATTTAATTCCATTAAACAGAACTCAGCTGGGACATAATGAAATTTTGCTGTGAAGTTGAAGACTTTGAAGCCAAATAAAAAGCTTTTACATAGATAGAGCAAATGAGATTGTAAAACTCACACCTCATTCATGCAGGGCATATTTAAGACATACTAGGATAGGATTATGTTTACTCATGATGAGTTTTAAGTGTTCAGTTAGCACAAACATTTATAAAGGATGTTTCTTCTCTTTTCTTTGAATGAGAGTTTTAGTGATGGACAGAGGTCCTTTTAGATTCTAGGTTTGTTCATTCACTTATTAAACAATAATGTTTTGCGTATCTGCTCTGCACCTGCCTCTAGACAAGATACTAAGGGCACCAAGATTAATAGGGAGGTAGTGGCTGCTCTGAAGGAGACCACTGTCTCATTCTTCTATGATGATCAACCAAGTCCATTTTATTTAGCAATAACATTTAAAGTGTCCACCAAGACTTGAGCTTATCAGAGTTTTATTAAGCTCTTGCTTTGTATGTCTGAAAAGTTGGCACAGATGGAAAGGACTCAGTCCTTGCTCTCGAAGAGCTTGTCGTCCAACAGAGGTAGACATGTGTACTTTTACCCACAACAAAATGTTAGTAGAGTTATAAAAATCTTCAATTCCCTACCCTAACTCTTGTCCATTACCCTTTACCCAACTTTGCACCATGCTCACCACATTGTTCTTAGCTCTTTAACATGTCTTCCCCTCTAGACTGAGCAAGTACTGTGTTGATTGTGTTCACTTCTGTGTTCATACCACATACATGTGTAGCACATAGTAGGTGTCAGTGAGTGAATAGGAGATAAAAATGACCACCAGCTGTTGGTGACAACTAGCTCTCACGGCAAAGACAATGACCCACAGAGCTCCAAAGGATTTAATTTCACAAAAAGCACATAGTTTTTAAAAGCAGAAATGGGATTTGAAATCAGATCTAGATGGCTCCAAACACCTGTCCTTTCCAAATACTGGAAAAGTTGTACCGCTGAAAGGGGCTCTAGATAATAGAAAAGGTGAGACCAGTTGTTGTTTTGTTTTGTGCTGTTTTTTGGAATAATAGAACACTTCCTTTAGTTCTATGTAGAGCAGAGTGGAGGAGGTGCCCCCAACAGGGGTGATCTTTACAGAAGTAAGAAGATGGACCTAAGAGAAGTGGGCCTTAACAGATAATACAGACACATGATATAAAAGAAAAATGAAATTACTGTTACCTCATTGCTCACTAAACCTAGCAGAGAAGAAAGGGGGAATCCCTAGCCCAAAAGAGAGTAAGAGATTACAGGTCCTAACAAGGTCAAAATCACTAACACTAGAGGAAGCCAGTTTCTGAAGATTCAGAAGATCTTTGGAATGGCTTGTACTCAACGAAGAGCAGGTGTGTGAATAAGTAAATGCTCCTCTAAAAAATATGCTTTTAATGGTCAATATGCTTTTAATGGTCAATTTGGTCAGACTTCACAGTGTTTGAAGTCTGTAGGCCTTAAATATAAAGACTGACGATATTGTAACAGTTTAAATTTTGGCTCAGGGTTACTTGTACTTAAAGAGCCAGGCCTGAATTATCGAGAATTCTGGCTATTCTCAATAATGTCTCAGTACCACATTCATCTGGCCCCCAAAATAAAGAGAGCCCAGTGCTATGTAGCTGGGATCCATATAAAAACCAATTCTATTGTGTCACACCTGCTCAAGCTGGTGGAATTGTTCTCTCTCTTCTTCTCTTCTCTTCTCTTCTCTTCCCTTCCCTTCACTACCCTTCCCCTTCCTTCCCTTCCCTTCCCTTCTCTCTCTCTCCCCCTCACTCTATATCCATCTCTATCTCTATCTCTGCTTCTCTACCTCTCTATTTTTCTATCTCTATCTCTATATCTCTATCTCATCCTTTGTGTGCCCACAGATGAAAAAGCTTACAGCCCTGTATGGTAGGTATATAATAGCCCTCAAAGTAGTCCACAACCTAATCCCCCAAACTGTGACTATGTTATATTACATGGTAAAAGAGAATTAAGGTTGCAGATATAATTAAAGTTGCTACTCAGATGACCTTGAGATTGAAAGATTATCCTGGATTATCCACATGGGGCCAGTGTGTAATCATAAGCGTCCTTATGGGTGGAAGAGAGAGGTAGGAGAGACAGAACCAGATTGACTGAAATATGAGAAGTTCTTGACCTAACACTGCTGACTTTGAAGATGGAGAAAGAAGGCCATGAGCCAAGGAATGTGGGTGATCTCTAGAAGCTGGAAAAGGTAAGGAAACAGATTCTCCTCTAGAACATACAGGAAAAATATAGCCTTGCCAACACCTTGATTTTCACCCAATGAAACCCATTTCCAACTTCTGACTTCTAGAAAGAAAAATTTTTGTTGTTTTAAGCCACCAAATTTGTAGTAATTTGTTTTAGCAGCTGTAGGAAACGAATACAGCCTGGGAGCAATTGACAGCTTTCTTGTCACTAGAGCAAAGCTAACAGCACAGAAAGCAGAGCAGAGATAAAGAAATTAGGCCCTTGGTGACATTGTTTAGCCACAGACACCCACCATATCTCTGGGGGAGAAGGAACAAATGTTCCTTACAGAAGGATTCCAAATAATAAATGAAGAAGCAGTGAGGGAAATAGAAACTCACCTTTAGAACACCAGAGTAACAATTGCTCCAAACAAGATCCAGTGATGAATGCTAAAATTAGTTGATGAAACTTTAAACAAGAAATGTGATATTTGCATAGTTTTAAAGTATCTCTACCTCCAACTATTTATTAAGTAATGTGATAGTTTTAACATATGTCCACAAATCCTCTGATACTATTTTCTCTAGGAGGTGAAGATTGGCCTACCTCCCCTTGGAGTGTGGGCTGGGCTTAGTGAATTCTTTTTCCAACTGAGTATGGAAAGAGAAAAGTGATAACTTTGAGTGGAAAAATCCAAACTGATCAACATTCTACAGAATATCTGACCGGTACTGTTCAGAAGTGTCAGGGTCGTGAAAATCAAAGAAATACAGAGCCTATCACAGACTGTAGGAAACTAAGGAGACTTGACAGCTAAATGTGATGCAGGATCCTAGATTAGGTCCTGGAAGAGAAAAATAACATTAGTGGAGAAACTGGTGAAATCTGAATAGTCTGTAGTTTAATTAATATTATTGTACCAAAGTTAATTTCTTCATTTTGGTAATTGTATTGTGATTATATAAGTTAATAGTGGAAGCTGGGTGAAAAGTATGTAAGAACTCTCTGTAGTACCTTGGCAACTCTTCTATAAATGTAAAATTATTCAAAAATAAAAAGTTGGGCTTCTCTGGTGGCACAGTGGTTGAGAATCTGCCTGCCAATGCAGGGGACACGGGTTGGAGCCCTGGTCTGGGAAGATCCCACATGCCGCGGAGCAACTAGGCCCGTGTGCCACAACTACTGAGCCTGTGCGTCTGGAACTTGTGCTCCGCAACAAGAGAGGCCGAGACAGTGAGAGGCCCACACACTGCGATGAAGAGTGGCCCCCGCTCGCCGCAACTAGAGAAAGCCCATGCATAGAAACGAAGACACAACACAGCCAAAAATAAATAAATAAATAAATAAATAAATAAATTAATTAATTAATTTTTAAAAATATTTAAAAAATAAAAAGTTAAAAACAAACAATTCAAAGGCAAAGAACAGAGGAAAACAATATAGCTGGCAGAAAAATGATTGAGAGCCATACAAGCGGCTTTTACAAACCCATTGAAAAGTGGGCAAAAAAGATAAATACGCAATTTATAGTGAGAAATACAAATAGACATATAAGAATAATCAGCCTTACTAAGAAAGTCATGAAAAATAAAATCATGTCCCTCTTTTTTCAGCCTATCTAATGAGTAAATATTAAGAAAATATAATAAAGTTATTTCTTTGAGGTTATGAAAAGAATAGATATTCTCATGTACTCTTGTTAGAATATAAATTGATATAACTTTTATGGATAATTTATCAACACACAAATAAAATTTTAAAAATACACAAATCTTTGAGGCAGAAATTCCACCTTGAGTTATAGGACTGACTACAAATTTTTTTTTTAGTTCTTCTTCATTGTGTGTCTGAATTTTTTTAAGCAATGAACATGTGTTACATTTAAAATTAGGCTTTTACTGGGACGAAGTGAGAGAGTGGCATGGACATATATACACTACCAAATGTAAAATAGATAGCTAGTGGGAAGCAGCCGCATAGCACAGGGAGATCAGCTTGGTGATTTGTGACCACCCAGAGGGGTGGGATAGGGAGGGTGGGAGGCAGACGCAAGAGGGAGGAGATACGGGGATATATATATATATATATTGCTGATTCACTTTGTTATAAAGCAGAAACTAACACACCATTGTAAAGCAATTATACTGCAATAAAGATGTTAAAAAAAAAATGAGGGGGCTTCCCTGGTGGCACAGTGGTTGAGAATCCGCCTGCCAATGCAGGGGACACGGGTTCGAGCCCTGTTCCGGAAAGATCCCATGCGCTGCAGAGCAACTAAGCCCGTGCGCCACAACTACTGAGCCTGCGTGCCTAGAGCCTGTGCTCCGCAACAAGAGAAGCCACCACAATGAGAAGCCCGCGCACCGCAGCGAAGAGTAGCCCCTGCTCGCCGCAATTAGAGAAAGCCCATGCGAGGCAATGAAGACCCAACATAGCCAAGAATAAATAAATTAAATAAATTTATTTAAAAAAAGAGGAAAAATATTTTAGGATCGTCTAAAGTATTTTGCCTATAAAAATAAAGGAGAGAAAGAGTTATTATAATGCTAAAAAATAAAAATAAAAATAAATTAAATTAGGCTTTTAAAAGAAAAAAAAAGTCGAGAATATATACCTGTATCATAAATGCTCACTGAATTGAGAATGATACAGTCCTGAGGTTCTTACAACTATATTTATTAATGTGTTAAGTAATAACAATCCCAGAATGAAAAATATATTACTTAATTCCCTAAGAAATACAAGTTGAAGCAAACAATTTTGTATGGCCTAAAACATGTCATTAATAGAGGCTATAATGATTTTAACTAGCTATATTAATCTTTTACTTTTAGTTAAACAGAGGTTCTAGAAATTAAAATGACAAAAAGGAGACTTACATTGCCAGAAAAGTTTGTTAATTAGCATCTAACGAAAATCTTTCATTTTTAAATGCCAAAATATCTGAGCCAAGATTAAGAGATTTTTAGCCATGATTAGATTATTTTCCAGTCATAAAATGTGTCAAATTGTAACTCGTGTTTATTAATATAGCTCTCGTTTTTTATAAACTAGAACAAATTCTATGTAGAATTGGCAAGTAATTTTAAAAACTAAATATAACTATAAATTGTGATTTGGGATTTCATTTGGATCTTATTTCTTATAGCCAAATAAACTCATACTTCATTTAAAAATAAATAAATAAATAAATAAATAAAATGAGGTTTTTAGAAGGTATTTACTTAAAAATAATTACAGCAGAATACTATAAAGACAGATGACATTGTAAAAGAAGAATTAATGGCACATAAAGATGCTCATGATATTTTGTGAAGTGAAAAAAACTAGATTAAAAATGTTACCTATAACATGATCTATTTTTATATAAAATAAATACTAAGCATTTTTTAAGAGACTGGAAGTTTATACACCAAAATGTGAATTGTGGCTATTTGTTGGGTAATAGGTTTACATGTGATTTTCAGATTTTTTTTCTTCTTTATATTTTCTGTAAGAGAGCTATATTGCTTTTTGTATTAAAGTTCTTCCATAAGTAAATAAAAAGTGGCATAAGAAAATGACAGTCAGTATATTTCAATCGGTCTTAATTATTTATCATCAAAACCATTTATGGATTGTGGGTCTGTATGTGCTGCCCTGCTTTTCTTCAAGTTTACAGCACTTTCAGCCTGTGTGTATTGCAGGCTTTGGTGATCTGTTTTTGAAAAGAGGAACTTTGATCCAGGCTCACAGCTGTGGGAGTGGACTCTGAATTAATGTTGGCTATGGTTAGAAATAAAAATAAATCTTTTGTTGGAAATACCACTATTTTTATTGACAGAAAGATAACCTTAAACAGATAATAAGCAGATTCAAATCAGGCCTAAAGGGTGAGGGAAACTCCTCATTCGTTTTTCAGAAAGAGTTTGAGAACCATTGCCTTATAAAAGAACTCAGCCCTAGGTCTGTGAAAAACATGGCAGATAAATTCATCTGGAGAGAGGAGAACATTTCACAAGAGAGCTGATCGCTAATGCAGGCCTGAGTAACCTGTCTCAGACCATTGGTGGCAGCTCTGACTTTTACCTTGGCCTCAGTATTCTTATAGACATAAGTCACAGAAGCAAGGATTAGTGGAGGGACCTTCTAAGACTGTCTGGCACATAAATGGCTAATTAACTCCTGATTGGATCCTATTAAATCCCCATTTCCTTTTGAATTACATCCAGCCTTTTCCCCTACCCCCTAAAAATTTATAAATACTGTATAAAAGACAAAAATTGTAGCTGAGGGTCTTAATTACATAATCTTACTTCTGCATTGGTGTCTCAAAATAGCATGTTCACTTTTTCTCTTAAACAGTCACTTAGGTTGCTCATGGCAATGATCGGCCAGTCAAAACATGCACAGACCCAGGCCCAAACCCACAGTCCCAAGCAGGAAAAAGATTCCCATGGGGAAAGGTGATGTTTACATTGCCTAAGTGATGCTAAAGCAAATCCTGTTCATTTAGGTGGAAAACATGAGTAAAACCCTTGGGACAGATGGATAGCAAAGGTCTGTTTCAGAAGTGAGGACGAAGGCCAAGTATCCCTCTCTACATCAGTGCTGCCGACCCTGAGTTTTCTTCCTCTCTTGCGTCGCCCCTTTTCCTGCCTCCCTGTCAGGAAGGCAGGGCAGACTAAAGCAGAGCAGGAGAGCTTTGAAATCAGTCACAGCTGTGTTTGCAACCTGCCACCGTTAGCCATGTGACCTCAGGCAAGTTAATATGCCCCTTTTTGGTCCTCAGTTTCCTCATCTGTAGGATGAGGCATAGTAATAAATTCCTTAAAAGGCTGTTGTGAAGACTCAGTGTGGATCTATGTAAAATGGCAGGCACCCTTGAAATGATGGTGATTATCATCATGACCTTCACACTCATGGGCTGACTCTTCATCTGAAAATATGGTTCCTGATACCCTGCCCTGAAATATTTAAAAGAAACCAATGCAGAGCTGAGGGCAAGAGATCTTCTTCTCTATTGCATAAGCAGAAAGAAAGACCTGAATGTAAGTAGTGTCAGCAGACTAACATAACATTCTAATGGTCAAGTATTGTCTGGCTAAAGATATGGAAAGTTCTTACAGTGATAAATTTTTTTTTTTTTTTGGAGGTACGCGGGCCTCTCACTGTTGCGGCCTCTCCTGTTGCGGGGCACAGGCTCAGCAGCCATGGCTCACGGGCCCAGCCGCTCCGCGGCATGTGGGATCTTCCCAGACCAGGGCATGAACCCGTGTCCCCTGCATCGGCAGGCGGACTCCCAACCACTGCGCTACCAGGGAAGCCCCCAGTGATAAATTTTTAACATAGAAATTTCACTGCCTTAAATCCATTTTGGAAACAGGCAGAGCATAAATAAACAAACAGTCAACTCTTCCCTGGTTGTTTGGGTGATAGCAGGGTGGCGATTGAGAAGACAGGGGTCAATGTGTGTGTGAGAGTTAAAAACAAATGTCTTATGAGGTAAATAACTTGAACAATAAGAATGGAGATCTTGGGCTTCCCTGGTGGTGCAGTGGTTGAGAATCTGCCTGCCAATGCAGGGGACATGGGTTCGAGCCCTGGTCTGGGAAGATCCCACATGCCGCAGAGCAGCTAGCCCCGTGAGCCACAATTACTGAGCCTGCGCATCTGGAGCCTGTGCTCCGCAACAAGAGAGGCCGCGATAATAAGAAGCCCGCGCACCGTGATGAGGAGTGGCCCCCACTTGCCGCAACTAGAGAAAGCCCTCGCACAGAAACGAAGACCCAACACAGCCATAAATAAATAAATAAAATTTAAAAAGAATGGAGATCTTTCTTGAACAGGAACCCAGGTCACTTGGGTATCATTGTTCTGGGAGCCTCTCTGTTCTGTTCAATGTTAGAGCATGTTGCAAAGCACTGTCCTCTTGGCTTGGCCACGTTCTTCTGTCCTCTTATCTATTTCCCTTTTCATTCCTTTATTGTGCATCGGGATTTTCTCTCACTTGATAGTCTTTTCCTGCCACAGCCTCTGCTCTCCCCTTCCTCTTGCCCCCAGCTTCATGTTGGTTCTCACATTACCTTGCCCCTAATTGTCACCGTGAGTAGGTGTTCAATGCCATCTTTTGTTGGAAAGATACAGAGCATATGAAACTACCCAAATGCCTTCCCTTTCTGCTTTCCACACCAGTCTTACATAAGCCCTTCCTGATTGCTTAGTCAGACGGGATTGTCACGGGCACCCTGGAGCACACTCTCTGTTAACTGAGAGTCATTTCCTCTCCCTAGCATCACTAAAGGAACAGTCCATTTGAGCTCAAAGCTTATATTTAGGTACTGTGTTTAGATGAAATTTTCTTCCCCATGCCGACTGCTCTGTACTCCCAGATCATTACAGAACTCATAGTATCCAGTATTGTAGTAAGTGTGTTTGGGGAACTGTGCCTCCCTCTAGATTAATGCTGAATTATCCACAGACAAATTAAATATACACTTAGTGCTCTGGGAAAGCAGAGGCATTAAACCAAATGAACTACTAAAAACACCAACACCAAAAACTATTCAGAAACTACAAAACAAATGGAAATTAGAAATTCTGGAAAGAAGCAATTTTAATTAAGAACATTTCACTAGTGTGTTTTTAAAACATTTAAATTATATTTTGGATTGCACATGGGACAGTAACACCACAAACCTTCCAGATTTGGGACCTGCTCAATTCATACTCTGTGTCTGGTCTTGATGAAGAGTTCTAAGTGAAGTCTTGACCAGTCCCCTGAAACCTTACTCAAAATCAAGTGTTTCTGCATGTGGACATTTTTCAGGGGTTCAGACTCTCAAAGGGCTCTGAGACTCTGAACTGTTTAAGAACCACTGCACTGTGTTTGATTCATCTTTGTTTATCTGGGGCTAGGGCAGTGCCCAGCAGAGTAAGCACATAATCCTGGTTGATATTCAATGGGTCTTTCTGAGTACTAAAGAATATGATTTTTTGACACTTTTTATGTATCAAAGAGAGGTAATTAGTGATTCTGTGACCCTACTGTGTCTTGATTATTTAACATTTTTGTCTGCATGGTTTCAATACACACACACACACACACACACTCACACACACACACACTGCTTTTTTCTTTTTTAAAATTATTGGATGGTTCCTAGTACTTTGGTAAGCTTAGAAAAGTCCAAGCATTGAACTTGGTAAAAGGGTCATTTGCTGTGTTTTGATATCAGGATTTGCTATTCCTTAAGTCAGAAATGTTTTTAGGTACCCCATCTTCTCATTTGTCAATTTAAAATCAGCCTGTTATTGTTTTGTTTGTTTTTAAAATTGGCAGGTGTTGTGAAGGCAAAATAAATCCTGAGGGTTTTATCCCCATTATCAGAGGTTCTTCAATATCTGTGTGTCCTTGAGTCCCCGGGAAGCCTGTTAAACACGTGGATTCCAGAGCCCCACCCACAGAGGATCAAGATAACTGGTCTGGAATCCACATTTTTAACAAGGACCTCAGTTGATTCTGAGAAGGATGTTCTGACTTTGAAAAACACCGTTCTATATTGGCTCACTCTCTCCATTAATATTCATTGAGGTTTTAATGTAAATTTAGGGGGGCAAATGAGCACGTATCACTCTTACAACTTTCCTTTGAGTCTGCCTCTCCAAGAGACAAAGTAAATGTGGAAAACTGCTCTAGGGGAGAAGCGACCAGCCCTGTTTGAGACTTGTGGGATTTGTTTTCTTTTGAACACGTGAGTAAATTCTAAACTAATCTGTGAAAACCTAAGTAGCACTGCGGAGAAACTTCTCCCTTTATTATCTGCTTCGTCTTGGGTGCTAGAGCATGTCAGGTTGAACACTGAAATTTGCAAGACCCATAGCCAGTGGATTCCTGAGCAAGATGGCAGAGGTTTATGGCACTCAGCCACCCTGTTTGTAAGTTTGTTTGTTTGTTTGTTCTCACTTCATGCAGCTACATCCTAAGTGTATTATAGCTATTTGTGGAGTGCCAGCCTATTGTTGCAGATAAATGTGTTGATAGTACATAGCCTTTCTTCTCACACGCACTTCTGACAAGGGGAGACTGTGCTTGGTTTTGTTTTGTTTGCTTTGGGAACATTTATTGAATACTTGTGTGTGATGACTACAGCTACTTGATTTTGCATATATTTCATGTAGTTCTCACAACGTCGGCAAATTACAGCTGTTGTTACATCCTATGATATATTATTATGATGACAATATGGTACCCGTGTACCCCAAGGACTGCAACCCCAGCGCTCTGCACAGCTGTCTCCTTGTCTCCTCCTGGAACACCTCTCAGAGGTGCAAGGTGAGCACCATTTCTTTGATGCAATAATAATGAATACATTAATTTTTAAAATTGAGGTATAATTGACATATGGCATTATATTAGTTTTGGGTGTACTACATAATGATTTGCTATTTGTATATATTTATTGCAAAATTACTACAATATGTCTATTCAACATCTGTCACCCTACATAGTTACAAATTTTTTTTTCTTGTGATGAGAACTTTTAAGATCTACTCTCTTAGCAGCTTTCAAATATGCAAGACAGTGTTAACTATAGTCACCATGCTGTACCTTGCATCCCCATGACTTATTTATTTTACAACTGGAAGTTCATACCTTTTGACCCCCTTCACCCATTTCATCCCTCCCCGCCTCTGGCAACCACCAAGCTGTTCCATCTATGACTTTTTTTTTTTTTTTTAAGATCCCACATGTAAGCAAGATCATACGGTATTTGTCTGTCTCTGTTTGACTTATTTCACTTAGTATAATGCCCTCAAGGTCCATTCATGTTGTCACAAGTGGCAAGCTTTCATTATTTTATATGGCTGAATAATATTCCATTGAGTGTGTATATCACATTTTCTTTATCCATCTATCAATAGATACTTAGGTTGTTTCCATATCTTAGCTATTGTTGCAATGAACATGGGGGTGCAGATACTTTCTTATTTTCAAAATAAGAAATAATACTGGCATCCTGCCTCAAGAAAACAGGCAAGATCAGCTCATAAAAATGACTGAGATCTAGATGCAGCTGCAGAGTTCTGTGGCAGCTAAAAAATGACTGTCAGATAGAAGAGTGCTGTCAGGTGGGAAGAGTTCAGCCTTAGACCCGGACTCACACTCCACGCTGGCGCTTCCCAGCCCTGTGACTTAGGGTAAGTTACCTAATCTGCACTTGTGCCTCAATTTCCTCGCATATAAACCAGGAATATGAAAACCTGCCTTCGAGCATTGTCATGAGGATTAAATGAGATAACTAGTGTCTGGCACACACCAATTCACAATTAAGCTTTGCAAATGCTTTTTTGTTTTTTAACTAGACAAAGATGAATCTTTCCCACTGAAATAGTTTTCTTTAGAAAGGTAACAGTACATGCTTTTAGCATAAACCTGTATCTGACTTCTATATAATAATGGGCAAGATAAGGCACCAGAAATCTTTTAGAATTTTTTTTTAGGTGAGTTCTATTAGTCTGTGTTAAAGAAGCAAAAACCTTTTACTACAGACTGAGAAGGAAGAGAAAGGAAAAAACTGGCCTCTTTAAACAATGAGGGATTTTTTTTTTGTCAGTATCTTAAAGAGGCTTTTCTTATATAAACAGGAGTATTTGCTGGTCAGTACCCAGATTTTTTTTTCTTTTGATGTATATTAAAAAAATTAAAAGGAATATTCTTAGAAAGACATCTGTGCCTGGGGTGACTCACATTTTGATCAATCCCTCTGAACCGAGCTTTTCAGGGGATGTGCAATTATTTGCTCGGTTAGGCTTAAACTTTTTATTTATCTAATCACCCCCCTGTAATGCTTTGATCTGAACTTCCAAGGCCTATTTTTCAACCACTTTAGCTACATATTTTAAGTCTTATGGTCTAATCAACCCTAGCCCATAAAACATGCAATGTCCTGTTTAATGCATCCTATTAGGAAATCAGCTGCCACATGGATTTTGAAATCTCCCACTTTGTGACTGGGTGAGCTGTTTGGAAGTGTCATTAATGTCATTATTCTGGGAGAGCAGGAGAGAACTGGCAGTCAAGTGCACCCTCTGCATCCCAGCTGGCTTCCCCCTGCTAGCGCTTGCCGTGTGACTCAAAGGTGAATCACCGATTTCTGCAGGTGTGTGCTAGGGAGTCCTGGAAGCCTTCCACAGCCCAGCGGGGGCAAATGTTTACTTCATTAGTTCATGGGGTTACTCAGTAGATCCAGCTAACTTAATCTGACTGTACAATAGCTTAAAAATATATGTATGTGAGTGTATTGTGTATATATTTACATATATATTTATATTCCAGGAATGCACTGCAACTTAGAAATTGAAAAATAAAATCTGTCACTGAATAATTAGAAACTGCATTAATTTGGAATCTTTGGAAAGAAAAATAATTCATATGTATATCAGTTTTCTTGCAAAACCCACTCTTGGTGATGGGATTCCTCTCTTTTCTCTCTGGTTGGAGCACGTGAAGGACTAGGGCCCACCAACACGTGGGAATTAGAAGACTCTAATTCCTTTCTCAGACTTGGAGCTTATTTATTTGAGTATCTTCAAAAACTCTGACACATCAGAGAGTTTTTCTTTTTAAAGAACACAATTTTTTTCTGTGGAAACAAAAAGGTAAATATAAAGACAAATATATTTCTTTACTTTGCTAATCTCTGAACCAACCTTACTTTTATATGATAGCAGTGCCTAATGAAGATAACAGCCATCAATTAATAAATAAACAAGATTGAAAAAGATTGCAATATAGCCACAATGCATAAATTTGCTAAAAAAATTGATGGTCAGTAATCAAGATGCATGACACAACATGATATACAATGGTTAACGGCTAACATTTGATTTCTCCCTATGTTCCACACCATTTAAAATGCTTTACATATACCATTTATTTTAATTATCAGAACAACCCTATAACTAATGTTGGTTCTATTATTGTCTCCATTTTACAGATGAGAAACTCTAGGCGGAGAAGGGTTAAGTAACTTGCCTAAGGTCACACACACAGATAATAAAAGATGAAGCTAAAATTTAAACCCAGCCAGCCAGACCCCAGAGCCTGCATTATAAAACACTATGTTGTTATGTTCTAATGACAGATTTTTCTAACAAACACAGCAGAATCTATACATCCAAATGAATCCTGCCCACCCCAAAGTAGTCACCTATGTATCCTTTACACTTATTCCAAATGTTGCCATGGCTCAACAAATCTACAGCTTCCTCTCTCTTAAAAAATATTTTTTTCCTTTTAAAAATTTCCCTCAGACTAGGGTTCATTGTTCTAAATGTCACCAGTAAAAGCTTTACTCACTGAGGTTGGATTTGATTTTTGGAGACAGTCAAAAGTAATTCAGAACCCAGGATGGTGAAGAGAGGAGTGAAGTTTGGTAAGATCACTATACCTTAAACTGTCTCTAAAGATAATTTTCAAACAGGGATTCTACAATTCTAAAAATGTTTTGTGTAATGGCACTGTCATTAAAATAAAGGTATAAACTTGCGAAGGTCATTCTGGAGAGCATTAGATAGAGAGCAGTAGCATAGATGTGTCTGATACAGTGATTCATTCTCATTATTTAAAAAATGTTTTGTTACTGTTTTTAAATTAATTTTATTTTTGGTCTCATTGGGTCTTCATTGCTGTGCGTGGGCTTTCTCTAGTTGCGGCGAGGTGAGCGGGGGCTACACTTCCTTGCGGTGCGCGGGCTTCTCATTGCAGCGGCTTCTCTTGTTGCGGAGAGCGAGCTCTAGGCACACGGGCTTCAGTAGCTGTGGCTCATTTTTTTTCATGTTTTTTATTGAAGTAGAGTTGATTTACAATGTTGTGGCAGCCTCTGCTGTACAGCAAAGTGACTCAGTTATCCACACATACACATTCTTTTTTATATTATTTTCCATTATGGTTTATCCCAGGATACTGAATATAGTTCCCTGTGCGATACAGTAGGCCCTTGTTGTTTACCCATTCTAAATGTAATAGTTTGCATCTGCTAATCCCAAACTCCCAGTCCATCCCTCCCCCACCCCCCTCTCCATTGGTAACCGCAAGTCTGTTCTCTATGTCTCTGAGTCTGTTTCTGTTTTGCAGATAGGTTCATTTGTGCCATATTTTAGATTCCATGAATAAGTGATATCATATGGTATTTAACCTTCTCTTTCTGACTTACTTCACTTAGTATGATAATCTCTAGTTATATCCATGTTGCTGCAAATGGCATTATTTTGTTCTTTTTTATGGCTGAGTAGTATTCCATTGTATATATGTACCACATCTTCTTTACAGTGATTCATTCTCTAACCATATGAAACCATACTATTAAGTCACAGTTCAATAGATGCTATTTAGCCACTTGACCTGGGAGAACACCTTTGATTCTTTTCTGTATCCAAATTTATAGAGGATATATATATATATATATATATCTAAATATATATATGTATATATATGTAGTCAAGATCCTGCTGAGAAAGAGGTGGTAACTCAAAATGGGTAAATAAAGGAACAATTTACAGCAATATGAGCAGAGTTTGTGGAAACCAACAACAGAAAGTGCAGATCCTGGAGGAGCAGCAGGGGGCGCCATCACACCCCTCAGCAGGAAGGGATACGGGAGGGGAGGAGCACTTACCAGAGCCCAGGAAGGACCCGGCTACAGAGAGGACTGCCTCAAGGGGCAACAGGGAAGGAGCAGCACAGAGTAGGTGCCCACAGCTCACTCTCTCCTGCCCACTGAACTCCTGTTGGTGATCCATTGACCAAACCCATGAGAATCTAGACAGCAAAGAGGCTGTCCATTAGACAGGCCATAGAGGTCACCTTTCTGGGACACAGGGCAGGGTGAGAGAGGTCTCAGAGGGGCAAATAAACAGCACAGGGACCACTTGTATTCAGGGGACCACCCCTGAATGTGATTATCGAAAATCTGGATTTCCACTTTCTTCTCAAACCTGCTTTCCATCTGGATCACACATTTCCTAGGATGAGAGGAACTAGGACATAGTAAAGATGTTTTATATTTGCCTTACTTTCTGGTGCCTAAACTTGCCTGGAGGTGGGAGGAGAGGAAGAATCTGTCCTTTATTGAGTATCCGCTATATGTGCCAGGTGTTTTACTTATGCTAAAAAAGAAGATTCATTATGTGAAGATGGTGTCACTTTACTTCCCTGCTCTTCTTCCCCCAAATCTGTAATTACAGCCTAATTATGAGAAAAACATCAGACAAATCTCTGTCGAGGGACATTCTACAAAATATCTAAGCAGCGCTCCTCAAAAATATCAAGGTCTTCAAATACAAGGAAGCCTGAGAAACCATCACAGCCAAGAGGAGCCTAAGGAGACATGACCAATAAATGGAACATGGTGTCCTGAGTAGGATCCTGAAAGAGACAAAGGACATTAGGTAAAAATAATGGAAAACTGAACAGGATGTATTTAGCTTATAATCATGTATAATATATAAGTATATAAATATAATGTGTAATGATCTTCGTAATAATGTATCCATATTGGTTCATTAGTTGTGACAACTGTACCATACAAATGTAAGATGTTAATGAGGAATAATAATAATAATATGCTGGGTACAGGGTATGCAGGAACTCTGTGCTGGCTTCACAATTTTTCTGTAAATCTAAAGCTTTTTTTTTTTTTTTTTGCAGTACGCGGGCCTCTCACTGTTGTGGCCTCTCCTGTTGCGGAGCACAGGCTCCGGATGCACAGGCTCAGTGGCCATGGCTCACGGGCCCAGCCGCTCCACAGCATGTGGGATCTTCCCGGACAGGGGCATGAACCTGTGTCCCCTCCATCGGCAGGCGGACTCTCAACCACTTCACCACCAGGGAAGCACTAAAGCTATTTTTAATTAAAAATTTTATGTAAAAAAAAAAACAAACAAAAAAAAACCTATTGCTTAGTCTTTACTTGGAGAATAAGAATGAGGAGGAAGAGGAGGGGGAAAAACTCTACTCCTTAGTGCTTCCTTCATGGCTATTGTTTGGTGGTAGTATCCAGCCAGCATTGTGGCCATCAGGACCCTGCCACTTCTTCACTGGGCACCTTAAGCTAATTGCTTGAATGTTCTTACCTTATGATGTGAAGTATTATATTAGATGACTGAGATTTAAATCTTCTGAGGCCACAGGGCACCAAACAGTAATCATTTAATATGAAGTGCACCAATAATATTTCTCTTAAAAAAATCAACTCCCCCTCCTTTAAAAAAAAAGGCAAAAAAAACAAAAACAAAAAAGGGACTTGCCTGGTAAAAATAAAGTACGGACACTTAAGCCAATATTGTAGCAATAAAAATTTAACATTATATCTGATTTTAATAATAGAAATAATAAATGCTACTCTGAAAGCCAGTTCTTAACACTGAAAATTTACCAGAAGAGTGTTGTTTTGGAAATAAACTGTCCTATAGTGATGCCAACCACTCATATCTCTAAAATATATATAGGACATATGTGTGGGTATCAATATACACCACACCACGGATCACATACTATCCATGAGGTGTGTGCACCGGGGGTACAGGAGAGCCACCTTTTGGTGTATGGGCCTCTGGCCCATCATCACAACCCCTGAGGTCCAGTGAAGGGACCCTACATTTTATTGTACTTTGTATTGAGCTCGAGTCTCTCCTTGGACTAGAACCATGGGTTTGGAGGGTCCAAGGCAGAGGGAGTGCCTGGTACCCACCAACCTTGCCTGCACAGGGCAAAGTCCCTGATGTGGATGGAGCTGCTCCATGATGCCTGTCAGGCCCTCTTAGGTCAGCTGATTCCCAGACCGCCCACCCTGCTCCATCCTTTGGTACCATGTGCTTGGGCCGTGTCTCTGTGCAGATGGTGTGTGTGCTGTGGAGGTGCAGCCCTGGCAATAACCCTCGGTCTGTTCCAGTACAGGAAATGTTTGTCTGTTCTCCCAGAAACACAGGTGAGGAAGGAAGACAGACAGGGGTTGGAGTGAGAAGCACGAGGACTTTGCAGCCTGCGGAACTGGGTTTGGATCGGCTTTTACCCTTGGCAGTTGTGTATCCTTGGGTCAGTCCCTTAATGTCTGTTTTCTCATCTCAGAAATAGGGATGTGACCCAGAGAAGATGCCTGTGAACTGTCTGACACATGATGAGAGGTCACCCGATGTGAATTATTCCTGGAAGCTAAAGATGTGGCCTCTTGTACAAGGTCATGAATGATAACATTTTTCTTTCTAGAACCCCGGCCACCCATTGGCCACAGAGTAACTAGTGGCAGTTTTCAGTTAGGTGTTTAGCATTTCATTTTTCTCTGGTTTCTTCCTCTTTCTAGGCTGAATCTGAGGAATCCCATACAACTATCTAGAGGAGATACACAAGGGATATACTAGGCAAAATTTGTTCAATGAATGAATCAACAAACCTTTTGAAGGCAATTCCATAGCACGTGTACACGTGAATGCAGAAGTGCGTGTGTATGTGCACACATGGGCACAAACAGACCCCCATCCACGGCATCCTTCTGCGCACATCGGCAGCTCAACAAGCACATCCTTGTGGAAGCCATACAGGCATATTCCTGACTCAGTGAGCCGAGCCACAAGTCCTATGGATTTCAAACGGTTCCTTGCACTAACTTAAATCAATTTTTAAAATGTGTGAGTGAATGGATGCTCTGAAATTAGATGTTAAAGCATTTCTACAAAAAAATGCCAAAGAATAGCTGCATATATTCATGGCCAAATCTCTAGCGTCAAGCGGGATTTTGAAGTTTGAGAACATGGTTTCCAGCGCCTACTTCAAACATGAAAGCGAAGATGTGCCCAGTTCTGAAGTACTCTTCCCACTTCTACTAATGGGAATTCAATTCTGTCAAGATAATGTATTCTAATTGCTCACCAAAAATAATGGCCACATCCTATTTATGATGAGTTCTTTGGAATTCTAAAGAATCTGTTCTAATATATTAGGCTCATATTACATTTCCCAGGACAGACCTGATCAGCATTTTTCTTCTTCACTTTTGGAACATTTTCTCAGGGTGTGACAAGGACATAACACGGTTAAGTGTGTGTCCAATCCACCTCTGTACACCCAGAAAGTTCACCGAAAGGCATGTAATGTGAAAAATCATAGATATAGAATTATATGGTTTAAAAGAAAGAACAAAAGCAAAGACCACTGACTTTGCAATCTCCACCTGGTTTCAGTGCTTACAAGCTATGTGACCTTGGGAAAGTTACTAACTTCTCCATCTTATTTCCTCAGTAGTAAAATGTGAGGGAAATACCCACATCCCATGGGGTCATTGAACACTTTAAATGAGATAATAAACAGAAAGTGTCTGGTACCTAGTTGGAACCGTCGAAACATTAAAAATTTTTGGTTTCAAAAATAGATAAAGACCAAAAAAAGTTTATAAGAAAGGATCTTTCCTTCTTTGAAGAAACCTAAAGCTTCCTTGTGTGTTGAAGTCCGAGTTTCAGTGACCGTTAACCTCCATAATCCCCTTGTGTCCTGTGAGTCACAAGAGATGAAAGGCCTGACAGTGCCGTGGTGACCATCTAGCTGTGGTGCAGAAACGTGGCCTGCTCAGGGAGATCCCCCCTAAAAATGCCTTTTGCCAGGCTTTGACAAGCCAGAATTCCTGCGTCAGTGATGTTCTTGCTATGGGTTAGAGATACAACTATAGCCATACAGTCTCGATAATTCTCATGGTACATCTGCACACTCCATCATCTGTGTCTACCTAGTGCCCAGCACTGTGCCTGGCACAAAGCATGTCTTCACTAAAGGTTTGCTGATGGAAGGAGGGGCTAGAGACATGTGTGGATGAACTCTCACTCCTATACTTTTTGTTAGTCTCCGGGCTTAGTTCTCCACCTGTCCCTGCTGCTTCATTCAGGCCATCAGTCCTGCCTTCTACGTACCTTTTGGGAACACACCCCTCCTCCTGGAAGCCTCCCTTGATCTATCATAGCCCCAACCCCAGCCACAGAGTCTACTGTTTGATCTTTCTTCAGAGCTCAGAATATGGTGTTTGGATAATGCTTTTGCACTTGAGCTGTCCCATGTTTTTATTTATTATCTTTCCATTAACGCTTCTAGGGCAGGAATTGTCTTTAACAGCTTGAAAAATATTGTGGTTTTTTTTTTTTTTTTTTTTTTTGCAGTACGCGGGCCTCTCACCGTTGTGGCCTCTCCCGTTGCGGAGCACAGGCTCCGGACGCGCAGGCTCAGCAGCCATGGCTCACGGGCCCAGCCGCTCCGCGGCATGCGGGATCCTCCCAGACCGGGGCATGAACCCGCGTCCCCTGCATCGGCAGGCGGACTCTCAACCACTGCGCCACCAGGGAAGCCCTGTGTTGTTTTAAAATGAATTTTTAGTATATTTAGGTAGGAGCCCATAATACAACAGGCTTTATTTATACAAAGTAAAATTAGACAATGGTCCTGCCCTCAGAAGGTTTACTTGGCAAGGAAGGTAAGACCTAAAGCTGTAGATCAGAAAGTGAAGAGTGCTGAAGGACTGATGTGGTTGAAGGGATGATGGGAGAGAGGAAAGGTTGCATTACATCTTGCAGATGTCACCATCAGGGCAGATCATTGGAGGAGGCGCCATTTGCATCAGGCCTGGAAATACCATAGGAAAAGCACTGCTGGCAGAGGAGAAAACCTGTGCAAAGGCATGGAGGAGGGTGGCAGGTGTGTGTGGCGAATATTTATATCACACTTTACAATTTTCAAAGGGATTCACATGCTTTTTTCATTTGTTCTGCACAACAGCCAGTGAGGAGGACAAGGCAGAGGTTCCCTGGCAACATCCACAGGAGTGCAGAGAGGCTAAGGGACTCACCCAAACTGGCATTGAACTAGGTCATGGCTGTCAGTGGAACTGAAGTCTACAGGTAAAAACTTCCTCTCTGGATAGAGCACTGGCCCCTGTGGAAATCAATCATTCCTGCTAATTGATGACCAATGGCTTGGAAGTGGACAAATGATGCATCCCTTGCATCTGGGAGGCAGTAATCCAAGAGAGAACCCTGAAAGCACTGGCTACTGGGTGCATGTGGATCACAAACACTCCTTTGGGCCAACCCTGAACAATGGAGGACCGTGTGAGGTGTGTGACACCAAGGGAAGGGGAGCCCTTGAATAACGATGGGGGGTTAGCATCACTGAGCCCTTCCCCTGAGCTGGGCACTGCGTTCTGTGTATTACCTGGATTATTTCATTTGATCCTCACAGCAAACCTGTGAGGTTGGTTCTCATCCTACCTTTAGAGGTTGAGGAAATTGAAGCTTAAAATGTGAGGAAACCTTTCTCAGGTTCTCAGCTGGTAAGGGGTAGGGTCAGGATTCAGATGTACCAGTAATTGATTGCCCTCTTTACCACTAAGCCAGAGGTTCTTAACCACTTGTGAGCCATGGACCCCTTTGGCTATCTGATAAAGCCCATGGACCCCTTCTGAGAAAAATGCTTTTAAATGGATAAAATAAGATGCGTAGGTCTTACAAAGAAAACCAATATTATTTAAAATTTTAATTACAAAATATTAAAACAAATTTTGTATATAGCAGTGTAAGCGTTAATTGGTTAAATGATTAGAGCTGGTGGCAGGTCATGATTTGGAAGTCCTGATGAATGTAAACAAGATTTTGAGATAAAAGCAACAACTGTAATGAAAATATCTGTGATTTCTGCTGATGACAAAATCATAGGTACCAATAATACTACTGCTTTGTTCCACTCAAAATGGAAGAAAATGCTAAATTTCAGTTAAAGGTTAGTGAAAATTAAAAGGTTGTTGTTTCCATTCTAGTTTATAGGTCACCTGAATTCTGTTCAGTAACCCTAGGCTAGGAACTCTTGGGCCAGGCTAGACTGTGGTCAGGATCTTGCTGGGCAGAGTCCTTGCAGCCCAACGCTTCCCGCAGCCCCAGCGCTGCCTTGATTGGTGGTGGGAGCTTTAAAACATCTCCTGGGAAGGAGTGATGCCCCGGGCTGATCAGGTCACTCTCTGTGGGACAGGGAACCGTGCTGATGGGGCCCATAGAGCTGGAAGCGAATCAAAGGGCTGTAAAGGTAAACACAGGAGAGTGATAGGGCAGAGGGAGGAGAGGTTTGGGGTGGGGAGAGAGGGTCATGGGCTCCAGCCAGAATCCTGCACAACATAAGTACCTGGTGCCCAGAGGCGGCGAGAGCTCAGGGGAGGTAAGATGGAGAGCAGGGGAGAAGTGGGAGGAAGAATACCCTCTTTTTCCTCCACTGGAGACAACATGAAAGAATGGGAATAGGAAGGAAGATCAAATTGGCCAAATCCTGTTGTCCTCACTTTCCAGCCCTGCGACCTGAGGTAAATTACATTGCCTTATCTGTATGGGAAGAACTGAAACATTGGACTCACAGACCATTTGAAGGGTTGACCCATGGATTGGCACTTGGCAGAGTTCCTGGCACATGGGTGCTGCTCAGTACAGTTCAGTTGAACTATATGAGACTGCTGTTTCTGAAGGTCAAGAATGGTTGGATATGGGTAGTTTCATATGGTTCCAATTACAGCTCCTGGAAAACATGGGAAGCTCCTTTGAGCATACCCAGCTCCATCTGGTGGAGTTGGTTGTATATGGGACTAAAGGCATCCAATCAATCACCTATACTCCCACTCCATCTCCTTTGGGGGAGGGGGTGTTATTGAGAACTCCCTTCCCCACCTTCATCCCATGCCAGAGTAAATTCTGTAAAGGGATGCTATGGCAGCATTCTCTTTGGTATTCCAGGGAGTGATAAATCACAGTATGGCACAGTATGGATTCCTGTGACCTATCAGCGGATGAAGAGGCCGACTCAAGAGGAGAAAGGACTTTACGTTTCTTGGACTAGCTCTCTTATTTTTCTGAGCAAGTAGAAGCCCAGAGTGGGGATTGGAAAACCCTGCGGGCTAGACCTCGGCTCAAACCCATGCTCTGTACCTAACACCTACTTTCTTGTATGACTTGGACCCATCACAACCAACTTGAACCTCAATGTCTTCATCTGTAACAAGGGGATATTAGAACAGAGCATCTCCAAGACCACTTCCATGGGTCACCTTGACCATGGAAACTTTGGTTTGCTCCTCAGCTCTGCACTAGGATGCCACAGGTTCACTGCAGGTCTCAGTTTAGGGATCAGCTCAGCAGTGTAACAATAACTCACCCAGTGTAGTGGGGCTCAGGGAACCCAAGCTTGAAGATGCATCTGTCGAACTGGGCAGATGTCTGGAGAGCCACGTGGAGGGGCCTTGAGATGAAGCAAAGTGAGAGTCCATAGAAGTATCAGAGATGAGGCTGAGGAATAACTGTTTAGGTTTGTTTTGCACTACAGCTTTTTAAAAAGCTCATTTCATATTAAATTATAAGAACCTTATGGAAAAGTGATTCAAGCTCTTTTTGCAGCAATAAAACAGCCCTTGGGGCACAGAAGCACTAAGGCTTAATATATCTAAAAATATCTTATTTTTCTACAGCTTGATTGAAACTGATGTAGGTGTTCTTGGCATCTGACTTGGGGAGGTCGTGCCTTTTCTTCTTCTAATAATAATACTGTTTGGCAGCTTTTTACTCTATCTTACCACAGGTCTTTGCCAAAACTTGAATTTACTTCCGTCAGATTAACTGTCTCCAAAAACAAACTGGCATTTCTGCTAAGGGCTCTGATTAAAAGGATAAGCTTGAGTGACACTCCCTTAAATGGCTGGATGTTCTCACAGGGCTAGGAAATCAGAATTGGAAAAGTAGCAGGGCTGAATTTAGTCACACGGCTGCACAGGCATTTGGACAGTGAGAGGGGCTGCCCTTTCACTCTGCTGTGTTTAGAAACGACGGGTGAATTATGATTTTGAATATATACCTCTCAAAAAACTGGGAAAAGAAAACCACTGCTTTGTTCTAGGTCCCAACCCTCCAGCTCTTTGTTTGTTTTAAATATCACTTTCAATAATTTTACTGATCAAATTATGTTGGCTTCCCCAAAGCACCAACGAAATAGAGGCCTTTTCTAGTTGCACAGCTGAATGCATATGGAATTTGAATGAGTCAGCTATGTATGGGCCAACGAACTTTCTGTCTTTAACATTCCAGTAGAGAGGAGAGTCCAGGAAAGACGGAAAGCAAGACAAGAGGAAGGAAACATTCACTAGTTTTACCCTCTCTCCTGTTTATAATTTGATCCTTCAAGAATAAGAGTCAGGGTCAAAATAAATTTCCAAGCAGGTCTTTTTCTTTTTGTTTGTTTGTTTATTATTATTATTTTAAATGTACATATGTTGAGGAAAAAATTGGGAGGGGATAGGGAAGAAAGAAACAGGGTTGTTGATTCTCTTAACAGGTTACAAATTTGAATGCCTAACAAACACAAAAAATTCAAGGAAGATAGCATTTGAAGAATCGAGTTGAAATGTGGCTCTTAAGCATTCTCTCTCTCTCTCTTTCTTACAACAGTCTATCTATCTCCCTGAAAGTACAAGTTCCTTGAATGAAAGAACCCTGTGAAAAATCTGTGGAAAACTCCTCATCAAATGTAGATACTATGTTAAAAATTCTCTTATTCTGTGTTGATATCAACCATCCAAAAATGAAGGACAAAATAAATATTGTTGCTTTTTCCCCCCTAACTTTTATTACTCAGCCTGAGAAGATGTAAGATCAATAATTAATACTTTTAATTAATGCTGAGAGAAAAACCATTTTGCTCAGATTTCTATATGCACTTAAACTTCTTTATTGCCCACATCCAAATTTCTCTGAGTTAGAACCTATTTGGCTTATCTAAGCATGGTTATTTTATATTTTTATTTTATATTATCCATCTCTTCAAATTCTGAAAATGAGATTGCTGTCTCTCCTCCGGATAAGTTGCACTGAACAGAAGTCAGGTATGAGTGGTCACCATCTCAAGCCTATTAAATTACTGAGGTTCCTTCCATGCTCTCCATAAGGAAGAAAAGCAGGGCTGCTTGTGGGCCACTGGGTAACTTCTCAGGTGCCTTCGATTATGATAAAAATATCCCATCTAGAATGGCATTGTTCATAAAGGCCTGGCATAAACTGAAATGAATTAAAAAATATATCTTAGTTCCCACTGACAGTCATCTCAGTAGAATCCCCTTAGTTTATTAGATTGACAGCTACTGGTGACAAGCGCTGTGCTTGGGACTTCATACATATGTTTATATCCAATCCTTGAAACAAGTGGTTGCCAAAGTTTTTTGATCATACAGCCAGAAAATCAGTTTGAAACATGTACCTTCAAAATATGCATATTCACTTATTTCTTATATACATGTACTGCACCATTGCTGTATTACATCCATTATGAAATGTGCACAAAAATAAAAATTTTAAAAGAATCAGATGAATATGAAACAAACATTATTTTAAATAATTACTTTAGTTCTTAAAGGCACAATAATATTTTGCTCTCAATAAAAATATAACTAATAATATTTTAATGGGAACAATATAATTGAACATGTTTCCTATTCTATGAAAATTCTTAGTTTATGGTTCAAAGATCTGGGTCTAAATTCCCCTTATTTTTATGCTTGGTGTTAATGATGTCAAAGCATAAACAGATTGTCATTGTCCTTAGCTCAGTGTGGCTATCATGAGCTCTGCTAAGGGTGGGAGAAGTGTCAGCTTTGCCATTTTCTTGTTCATTTGTATTCACATTATTAAAATTAACTTCAATACGTGATTTCATTGTCGGGATCTTTTAAAGCCATTAATCCACTTTATGAGGGACACTGTAGTTAAAACTAGACAATGTAATCCACAATTCCCTTTAGCCAAGCACTTGAGGACTGCAATGCCTGACAGTATACTGAAAACAACCTAACAGGTGAGTGTGTCCAGTAAGCCCTCTGGGGCATGGCCCCTCCGTCAGGATCCCTTCTGTGCTGCGTGAGACCCACGGTCATGTGACACATGGGACAAGCAGAGGCCTCAACGTCAGCCCATGTGTCAGCATACCTATAAGTCAATTGTATGTAAATCAATACACTTGTATATAAAATTATAATACATAACATATACACACATATAATAAAAGTACACCAATTTTTTTTTATTTCACCCCTTAGGGTGAGCATATCTGATTTTGAGGCCACTTCTCAAGGTAGTTTACATAAAGGCAAAATACATATTGTTATCTTCGTATGTATTTTGTATGAGGAGAATTAAATTAAGTTGCTGAGGGTCACAATCAGTAATTTTCCCTTTTTCTGCAGCCTGTGTTTTTCCATAACTACTGGCAGAAAAAAAAAAAAATAAAAACAATCAAGTAGTTTAGTCACACTGTTTTTATTTTACTTTTAAATCTCCTTTTTAAAGACTTATTTTAGGGAGGAAACGTATTTTCACTTGGTAAGATATGCGGGAAAAAGCTTGTAAAACAGTTGCTAATAACGATCAGTAAAACTGAGTAGAATCTAAACTAGAATTGGTTCAATAGCATCCGGATATTAATAATCATACCACCCGAATGTTAATAATCAATGTCCCATTATTTATTTATCCTGTTATTCTAACCATCCCTCCATTTTTTTTCCTTCCTATCCATCAGTTTTGTATTCAGATCATCCTTCTCACCAGCACATCTACCAACTAATGGTCAGCTTCTTTATTGGCACAGATTCAGAATTTTCATTTCTACATGTAAAATAACTCCAGCAAAATGGATGTATGATTTTAAATGTTGCCTGGAAATATGACTCAAACTCACATTATTCATTTTATATGATAATATTTATATTATGAAAATAATATATATTTTTTATATACAAAATTTGGAGAATATAGAAAAAGGAGAAGAAAAATTACTCATAACTCTATCACCCAAAGTAATCGAAGTTAACATTTTGGTATATTATCTTCTAATATTTTTCATTTACATAGTTGTAATCATATTGCACATGTAATTTTATACCTTGCTCTTTTTTTGCCTTAACATAAATATGATAAACATCATACGTGTTATAAATATTTCCTAAGTATAAGTTTCTTCGGAAAGAAACTTGTGGAGGCATAATAATCTGTCAGGTGGATGGCAGCACACTTTTACACGTACAAAAATCCTTGAGGTGCGAGAGATAAATACAAGATTATGTAGGTAAGTATAGTTAACTGTGGATTCCAACTCTAATGAGAAATATGAATAGACTGAATAATTGAAAATCAATTGCGTTTTCCTTTCTTTTGGTGACTAATTCATCTTCTGAATTTTGCTAAGTGAATGGAAGATATTTTGTATTTCTCAAACACTCATCTTTATACATGAAAGAGAAAGTAACCCAAGAATACAGTAACTGGCAGAGGAAAGACATTAAAAAAAATTACAGCTAATGCATAAATATTATCTGTACTTTATATTGTATTAAGTATTCTATAAAAATATTAATAAAAGTTAATTGTGTGTACAATATTTTAATAAATCATTTTAAAGTTGCAGTTTCTTATTGCTTCTAATAATATTAGTGTTGATTACTGACATGAAAAGTTAGCCACTATTTTATAAATATATTTCTGCACCAGTGAAGATGATCATAAAAAACAGAAGGCTAACTTTTACATAACAATTTTTATTCCTTAAAATAGTGAGTACTGTATATAATGAAAGAAGAAACATAGAAAATTTTATGAAACTATCCTTGAATATAAGCTGCTACATGGAGAAGAGCTATGTAAGAAAATGGGATGATAATTGTCTGTGGAAAGAGTATTGCTAATGTCACTTCTGTTTTCTAATATATACCATTTTCAATAAAGGTGCTTGCTTTATGTTAAGGTTATAATTATTTTAAATCAAATAAAGGGACACATTTAAGAAATGTTTTCCTATGTGTATATACATTTATATGTATATGTATACCTATTTTCTATATTTAATACATAAAAACCAAATTTGATTACCTTGTATAGGTAATCAGTGTATATATAGGTTTTATATATGTATGTATTATGGAAATAAAAATAACAAAAACTCTTTGAAAATTTATTCAACTGGATATATAGTTCCATTTAGACAAAAATGTTTGGATAAGTCTACTGCATTTGTTTTAACTTTCCAGAAAAAAAGGGTTTTTTTGGCTTGTTTGTTTTTCTACAGATATATATTTTTTATTGAAGTATTGTTGATTTACAGTGTTGTGTTAATTTCTGCTGTACAGCAAAGTAACTCAGTTATACACATATAGACATTCTTTTTATATTATTTTCCATTATGGTTTATCCCAGGAGATTGAATATAGTTCCCTGTGTGATACAGTAGGACCTTGTTATTTATCCATTCTATATGTAATAGTTTGCGTCTGCTAACTCCAACTCCCAGTGCATCCCACCCCCCTCCCCCCTCCCCCTTGGCAATCACCAGTCTGTTCTCTATGTCTGTGAGTCCATTTCTGTTTTGTAGATAGGTTCATTTATGCCATATTTTAGATTCCACATATAAATGATATCATATGGTATTTGTCTTTCTCTTTCTGACCTACTTCACTTAGTATGATAATCTCTAGTTGCATCCATGTTGCTGCAAATGACATTATTTTGTTCTTTTTTATGGCTGAGTAGTATTCCATTGCACATATATACCACATCTTCTTTATCCATTCATCTGTTGATGGACATTTAGGGTGTTTCCATGTCTTGGCTATTGTAAATAATGCTGCTATGAACATAGGAGTGCATGTATCTTTTTGAATTATAGTTTTGTCTGGATATATGCCCAGGAGTGGGTTTGCTGGATCATATGGTAATTCTATTTATAGTTTTTTGGATAACCTCCATATTGTTTTCCATAGTGTCTGCACCAACTACATTCCCACCAATGGTATAGGAGGTTTCCCTTTTCTCCACACCCTCTCCAGAATTTGTTAAAAAAAAAAAAAATTTCACAGGGAGATCAGCTCGGTGCTTTGTGACCGCCTGGAGGGGTGGGATAGGGAGGGTGGGAGGGAGGGAGACGCAAGAGGGAAGGGATGTGGGAACAGATGTATATGTATGACTGATTCACTTTGTTATAAAGCAGAAACTAATAAAAAAAAGTTTTTAAATGGTTCTGGCTCTTGACTAAAACCAATCCTCTGTGTTTCAACAACAGAATATATTAATATCTAAGATTCTGTGTGGCTGCTAAGGTGCTTAAGCCATTTCAGCCTCTGTACAGCACCACTTCAAGCATTGAAAAAAGTGAAGCATTTGATCAACCAGGTGTTCATTTGATAGATTTCTTTCCTTTCTCTCTCTTCCTTGCTTCTTCCTTCCCTCCCTCCCTCCTTCCTTCCATTTTCAACTAATTTCATGGAATTTCTTGAACATTCCAGGGCCTTCTAGTCAACTACAATCTAATTTGTCCATCCTTTTAGTTTCTGGAAATTTCTGTAAGTATACTTAACAGAGATTCCAACGCAAGCTCTTTGAATGTTTATCACTGAATTGGTGGTAAAACAATCACTTCTTAATCAAAATAACTTTTGAATCTCAGAAAGGATAGTGTCCTTGCCCCAGAGTTAAAGAAGAGTTAGTTCTCAAGTGCCCTAGTATCTGACAAACTGACAAATTGCAACCTTGAAGTAACCTCACTGAGCCTCAGTTTCACCATCTGTAAAACAAGAAAGCTAATATTACTTCCTCTAGAGGGATGCTGTACAGTTGAAGTGAAATGGCATTTGCCTAGCCCTTGGCAGGATGCCTGGCATATAGCAAGTGCTCAATAAACAGTAGCACTCAGTTATTTAACATGTCATTTCCTTGTATGTGAGACACAAACAGTCTTGAACTCATGCTACATGGAGTGATTGCCCAAATGTTCCGTTATGTTGCTTTAGGTAACCAAAGGACTGTTATAGAGCTCAGGGTAAATACATTTAATTCTCAGATGGCATGTTTGTTGACATTAGTCATTATATATAAATTGTGGAAACAGGGAGACAAGCAATTATGGCTAGAAATACTAGAACTTACAACAAAGACTTATTTTATAAAATACACTTTATGTGTTAAATGTGGTTAGGAACTAAAAAAGAATCAAAGCTCTGATAAAAGATTATGAAAATTAAAAGGAGCTGTGAAAAAAAAAACCCCACACAAACACTCCCAAAACACTTTTCGGAATATTCTGAGCCCTGGCAATGATAGCATCTGAGATTTTTAATATGCTTTGAAGGCATTCTACTGACCTAACAGAATTTCACATATACCCTTAAAAAAAAAAAACGCATAACATCTGCTGTATTTAACCACTTTTGAAAATCAGTTAAAAGGGTCTCATGCACAATAGAGAGCAGTTATTAGAACAATCCTGTACTGAAACTTAAAGTTATGATAAGAAAAGCAAGAAAAGCTGCTCCAGACTAACAGGTTAGAAATAGAAAAAGACAGGTTGGAAACAGAAAAAAATAAGGCCTTTTTCACCTGGGCTCATTTATCTTTCTACCTGACTTTAGAAAACCAAACTAAACCAAAAACAACAACAACAACAAAAACAACAAAAAAGCCAACAATAATTCTGTTTTAAAACTCCAAATTGTTATACCATAAACAGTCAAATTTATTTGGCGACTACTGAGTGACATGGAATCTGTCAACATAATTCACCAAAATGTGAGCCAAGGCAGATTGGAAAACAAATTGAAAGCCTAGATTAGAGTGACTAGTTTCTTTAGAAGCATCCAAAAACATAAACTTCATCTTATTAAAGATGAAAATCTCCTAGTCTGCTTGCTTTTCATAAGGGGAAACTATTCCCTCAAACGACATAATTTCCCCACCTTTTGTTCTATGGCAGAGTCTCATGTTTTAATATAGTAAATAAAGATGTGATTGGGAGTGAGGGAAGGTCAAGGCACACAGCTCTCTCTTTCTTTCCCTAAACATCTTTTGGGGTTTCCAATCAATTCAGTCAAGGGCAAAACAAATTAATTAGTCGAAAGTGATATTTCAAATAAAACAATTAACACTTTAATCCAATTTTGTAAGGGGTGGGGACTTCACCCAGTCTCCTGCCTTTTGTTGAAATGAATTCAATTTCAAAGTTAATTTTTAAAATTAAAAGCACTACCTTGAACCTCAACAAAAATATTTAACTATTTGTAGTGTGTGAACTTTTTACCTACACCTGCTGAGTGAATGAGAGAGCTGAGACAGATTTTCTCTGCCACTTTATTTAGGAAAAGAAAGAAATGAAACAAGAAAACAAAGGTGGCAGGGCAGTGGGGAGGGGTAACTCATCTTGCTGCAGTTCTCAGAGGCAATCTGAAAACTCTCTTTGGCATACTGTCAGATACACAAATTATAGATTAGAATATGCATGATCAAAATGAGATGTAATATGTAATAAATGATTAATGTAAGAGGAAAGAAGCACTTTTCCTATTCCATATTGAGCATAAACATTCTAACTTTATGTTAAAACTTTTGAAATTATATACACAAATACAATTCTACAAGTTGAATCAAAAGCATAAATAATAATGTAATTATTTATGCAATGATTCAGAAGTTGTGAGAGTTTGGGTTTTTTTTCCCCTTAATCTATAAAAAAGTAAATACAAATGAGCCCTATAAGATTTTTTTTAAGAGAAGAAATGGAGTGGATTTTTAAATAATATTTCTTAGGACAAAAATCACTGTGTCATTGGTATCTGGGAAAGCTAGGTACCACGTCAATTTTAATATATATAGTGCAATTTAGCAGAGCCCTTAAAAAGTGCTAAGGGAAATTTAATGGGGGAGTACCATGGAGTATTATTGATTGATCTGTCAAAGAAAATGAATGCTGTGAACACAAACCAAACTGCACAGCAAGTACCTGTAGGCTTAAAAAAAAGTGAATGAGCGCCTGGTGAGGAGAGAACTGCAAGATGACTGATGCTCTTAGAGAGGCGGGGCCAGGTGGGTTCTGCTTAAATCTGATTGGTGACCATGTCTTAGGCAACCATCCTCAACCATGTTTTCCCCTGGAAATATTAAAAGTCTGTTGCACCCAAACCTAAGCAATCACACACATACCCCCTCCGCCCCCCAACACAAACAAGCACAATAACTAAGAAATAAGTAAAGGGCAAAATAGCTTCTTAGTGAATGGAAACTTTCTTACTTCAGAGCCATTCCCAGCACTGCCGGTCCTGGACATTCCCTGATGAACAACTTTGATAAGAGTATTTTCAGCCATATCACTAATTGGTCTACTGTTACTCTTCACTTTAATGTAAAACCAAAGGGGGAAAAGTGATTTCAAAAGCACCTGCAATCTGACATGTGTGAGCAGAACTGAAAATTTTTTTTTCAAAATTGGATTAATTAGCATTATCAGAAAAACAAAGGGAACAAAACCACCGGTAAGTAGTGCATTAATCATATTGCTAGTAATTAGTGCCACAATAGAAATACAAGACAAAACAAAGAAGTCGGAAATAGTTCTGAAACTAGTCATATTTTGTAGGTATGACTAGCTAAGAAATAGACATAATTGGACATGCAGAGAGGACAAGAATAAAATAGAATCTCAAAAATCACATAAAGTTGGAAGACTCAACTACATAAATCCTGAACCCCAGAGAAGTGGAGAAATTGATGTATTTATAGTGTCTAATATCCAGAGTTTAAAAAAATAGGAAAGAAGGGGACAGGGAGAGGATGGGAATAATTGGAGGAACAGATTGTATTTCCATTTTTAAAAGAGAGAGAGCTTACACTCTTGTAACAAAGCTAATGCTACGTCTAGTCAAACCTCAAATATGCAGGATCATTTTCAAACACAGAAATAGTGATTTTTTTTTTGCTTTAAATATATGATTGGATGACATTGGAGAATACAAAACCTTCCTCAAAGTGATAAAATATTAAATTAATTATAACTTTTAAAGAATGAAACCATTTGTATGGTCAGTTTCTTGGCCTTGATTTTCTGTATCAGAGTCTTCCAAGAATCCTTTATAAAAGTGTTTCATAGGAAAATGCTGATTTGTATTGATTCATTTTACAAATGGAAACTGAGCCCAGTGAGGTCCAGAAGAATAGAGGAAGTCTAAAATTTTTCTTGTGGTTCTGAATAGTCCACATTAAGTCATTCACTTTCCTGTGCTCCAATTTTTCTTACCCAGAAAAAGAAAAACTGGCAATATAAATATCTAGTCTGAGCATTACCTCCTTGAAGATGGCTTTTGTGGGGGGCATATGGGACAAAGGACTTTGTTTTTCTTATTTATGAAAAAAAGAAAAGGACGTGCATCTGGGAATGGAGACAGGTAATGCTGACTGGAGTTGATTTTCATCTCAAGGCCTGTAGAGCCCTTGAAATAGGAGGGACGGGACCTCTCAGAAACCAAATGGAAGGGAGATATTTGCCTGGGAGCTTCCCCTTTTACACGTGTTCTGGACATTCACTCCTGTTTTCAAGCTTCACTAAATACCTTCCTCAGTCTTTGAACATTTCTTTTCCTTTTTTTTTTTAAAGATTTTTCTTTTGATGTGGACCATTTTTTTAAAAGCCTTTATTGAATTTGTTACAATATTGTTTCTGTTTTATGTTTTTGGTTTTTCGGCCGCAAGGCATGTGAGATCTTAGCTCCCCAACCAGGGATTGAACCTGCACCCCCTGTATTGGAAGGCGAAGTCTTAACCACTGGACCGCCAGGGAAGTCCCTGAACCTTTCTTTTCAACGCTCCCATTGCCCTCTCACTGTGACTCCCTTCCCCATTGGATTATCTCCTTCCATTCTTCACTTATCCTTCCCATTCCTTTTCTCTTCACAAACTTTATCTACTTTCACATTTTATTTTAATGCTCTTCAGCAAGTGAGTCTGGGAGTTAGTCACCACCCAGCTCCCTCTGTCTCTCACCTTGATCAAGTTATTTTTCAGTTTTGTACTTCCCCTACTTATCAGTATATGATGGTAATAGCAGCACTTATTATCTCGAGTTGTCTCAACATTTCAGTTTAAGAAAATCTATTCAAATTCAAAATCCACTCTTACTTAATTTGGCTAATTAGGTAGCTAATATATTTTTAATGGTCTTCGCAAGATTAAAAAGAAAGGCTTTAGAAATATGTCTCCACAAAATGTTCATGTGTAAAGAATATATATGGCACCAAGCATCTAGAAGTTATAAAGGAAAAGGCTGATATCTCTGATCACATTAAAATAATAAATGCTTACATGGACAAAAAATAAACAGAGTTAAAGTATTAAAAACACACTGGGAAGAAATTTGTCCAATATATATGAAAAAGGACTGATTTAATAAATACACAAACAGCCCTTGTGAAATTAATCAGAAAAATACAAATCACTCAATATAAAATGGACAAAGGACACAAACAGGAAATTTTAGAAAATAAAATATAAATGGCCAGTAAATTAGTAAGTTTTCATCATCACTTATAATTATAAAAATGCAAATTAAAGTACTAATGTACCGCTTTTCATATACCAGATAAAGATTTTAAAAATTCAACAATGCTATTGTTGAGAAAAGCCTGGAGAAATGAGTGCTCATTCACACATACATTAAACAAGTATTTACTAAGTTCTACTCTGAAACACTGATGATGGAATTGCAAATTGTAACTGACTATACTGGTCCAGAGAGCCGAAGGAACTTACCCAAGATCATCTGCAGTGTTAACTCACACATTAGATCTAAACTCCAGTTCTTTGATTTGTGAATCTTTTTTTTGTGTGTAGAATCAGCCCCACTATGGATTCTCCACAGATGTTAGTTCACATTTCCCTGTAATTGATTATCTTAAAAGTAATGGCCTTTGAACTCATAATCTTGGGATGTCACACTCTAGTTGTCTAGAACCCAGAAGCCCCAATCCCTGTTCCCTGATGCAGCCACACCTGAGTTACTTCTGGATGAGAAACCAATTTGGCTATTACACTTCTCCATTTATCAGCATGTCTAGGAGCATACCTAGGTGTGCAATGTCAGCCTTCTGAAAGGACTATGTATTATTTACTGACAATGAAGAAGATGATGATAATAATTAGTAAATAATAATTTCATGGTGAATTAGAGTTTACAAAGGATTTTACATATATGATTGAAAATGTAATCTCTACAAAAAACCTGTTTGCAAAATGTTATCCTCATCTCCATTTTACAGATGAGAAAACAGATTTAGAGAGCTAAAGGAATCTTTCTAAGATCAGTAACTTTTAACTGGAAGAGCCAGGAGTAAAATCCATGCCTATCTGGTAACAAACCTCATGCCCTTTACTGATAGCTGTGGTCTGCCTCTTTCCCATTTAACAGATTGTTGTAAATGTAGCTGAGAATATCAAAGTCCGTGCTTACTGCCAGCTTTTCAAATTAAAAATCTACCCTCCCATATGATCTTGCAGCTTTCCTTTTGACCATATATAGTGTATAAAGGTTTTTTCCCAATTAAATATACTCCTAAACTCTTAAAAATTTAATCAGCTATTGAATGAATACTATGCCTTCATGTTTGTTTTTTTTTTTTTTACAGTTAAACGCAGGTTTGGAAATTGGACAGCTTGCTTTTTTATTTTTTAATATTTATAAATCCTCAATTGTATTTTATGAAGCCAAACAGGCTATAAAACTAAAGAGGACTAGCAGAAGAAAGACTTGGAGATGTAAATGCTACCAGCTTTCAATCCATGGAGTTCCTGGTTGCAAAGGAAAGAGAACAGGAATTCCTTTTTCTTTAAAAGTGCTGTTTTGCTTGCCCTAGACCCCTTTTTCCTCCAGTTGTAGGCAAGAAAAGAGGGCCACAAAATGAAGGACATGGAGTAGAAGGACATTTGTATTGGGTAACCTTGTTTATGGGGACAAAAGTCATTTGGGGAGGCTTTCTTTGCTTCCTGCCCATCTCCTACCTTACCATCCTGGCCCTCCCACCCTCTCTGGAAACTTAGTGGGCTTTGTAGAGCGTAGCTAATTTCTTAGCCATTGAGTGTTTAGACTTAATTGGAAGACTGGAAGCATAAAGCAAAGCATAAAGCAAATCTGAATTCAGAATCAAGCTCACAAGACTCCCAGACTGTTGCTCCCACCACAAGAGGATTTTGGCCAGTAATTGCTGCGATGAGTCCCCTCTTCCAGTCTTATGCAAATTCACGTTCTTTCACATTGAAAAAGTGTTTTACAAAGAATGGAAGGGAACTGCATCCTAAATTTTCTGGGCAGCACTTTGGAATATAACATATTGAAAAGACGAAACTTTCACCATTAACAATAACAATTCCCAGACATGGTAGGCAGTATGGTGTGGTGAAAGAACCCTGGCTGGCCTGGGAGTTGGTTTCCAGTTCTGAAGGCATCTTATAGCCTCCAGGAAGTCATGCCTTTCTCTGGATCTCAGTGTCCTCACCAGTAAAATGGGGGTGTGGGGGATGGGGGTGGACTAGATAACCCAGCTCTAAATTGTTGTGTCTAAGATGAGCACTGTAATAAATAAAATGGACATGATTACATCAATATGCTTCAAAAAGACTTTTTTCCTGTCACTTACACTCTTTCACCAGGGAAGGGAGAAGAAAACACTAACATGGTCTGATTTTACTTTTGCAACATGTAACTGATCTTTTAAACCCAGCTAGGAGAAGGCATTTACTAAGAGGACATAGCATTTGGAAAGACGAATGCACCACCTCATAGTGGGAATTGGTTGGTGCATTTCTTACCATTAGGAGCAGTCCCTTTACAATAATGTCTACAAAACTGGTGATTCCAAACCCCTGCTTCCTCAAGCACAACTCTGAAGAGCAAGTCTTTCTGGAGATTATAGAGTCAGTTATTGAATTTCCACAGCATAGATTAGAATAACATTGAGCCCATTTAGAACCAGGGTTAAATTTACAGTTTCTCTTCAAATTTGAACATTTTTAGCGTGTTCACCTTTTATGCTCTTAAGACTGTATTACTTATTGATGTTGCCACCTACTCTTATCTTATCTCACGCCATCTTACCTTTCCTTACCTTATCTCAGCCTCTGAAGTCATTATACTAATATTAAGACACCTCCTAAACAAAAGGCTTTTGTTCTCATTAGGACCTTTCTAAGTCCTCTTTCCCCTCTACCTGACATAAAACTGCACCTTAGTTCTCCTTTCTTTCTGAGTTAAGCATTAGATGGAAGCCAAAAAAAAGAACTAAGCAAATATTTTGTTGAACATGAGCAGATACACATGTGCTCATGCACCCAACTCCAAACCAATTAGGAAAGCAAGCCGCCGTGAATGGTAGGAAGGCCATAGGAGCCCAGACCTCTTGTTTAAGCAGGTGCTCGGGAAGGAGGAGACATCAACCAGACTCAGGGCATCGTGTGATCTGGCTTCAGTCATCACTTGTTGTTGAACACCGGGAGCAAAAATGTAGCAAATAATGCAAAGAAAATCCTTCTAAGAAATCTGGGCCCAGAAACTAATCCAGGCAAATATGCCTTATGTCTTTGTAGTTTTATAAGGGCAGATCACTTTGGTATTTAATTAGTGAATGGATGGGATCTGCATGTTGAACTTAAGAAGAAAGCATTTCACTTTTGAGTCCCTGAGAAGTTGTGAGCAGTCCAGGAAAAATACTGAATTGCTCATGGCAATCACAACAGTGTCGATGGCCTTTCTTGAACTAGCACGCATCACGATGCGTCAAAGTGGAGCATGACATTCGGAGGAGAATCTTCTATTTGCAAATATGAGTGAGAACTAAAAATAGACTGGGAGTAGATGGGTGGTCCTTGGTGGAGATTATCCATCTCAACAGGTGTGTGGCAGGAATAAGAAGGGTGGTAGAGTGTTATTTAGCTTTAGGCTTTCAATTTACTGGCAGAGGGTGCCCAACCACCAGCAATAATGATCATATTAAACATCTAGATGGGTCCACCTGTGAACATTCAATCCTGGGCCCACAGGGGCAGGGAGGGAGGGACAGAAGGAAGTAAGGAAGGGTGGGTAACTGACTTTTATTGAACACCTGCTATGTGCCAGCTATGGCAGTGGGTGCTGGCAGGTCACTGGCTGGGAAGGGGTGAGGGCGAGAAGGGAAGTAGAGCTGATGCGGCTTTTGTTGTTTCTACTTGCTTGGCCTGTAACTGCTCCTGTCCCCTTACACTTTTTCTTTCCCTCTCTCTCTGGACTTCATCTGGAGTTTGCTCGTCACATCTCTCTCAGGCTCTGCCTTGACTTACACTGGATAGAAGCTGAGGAAGGTGTACCTCACCTGTCACCTGAGGGTTGGAGGTAAACCCCAGGTTATCAGGGGCCTGGATATTGACGTGAGACTGCGGGGAACCTATGGGCTCTGCTTGAGGAAGACCTGCTTTGGACTGTAAGTCTGCCACTTATAGGCCATGGACTCTTGGGTAAATTACTGTGTTTTATTTTTCCTTTGAACCTTGCTTCATGTAGTGGTTTAAAGCACAGATTCTGGAGCCAGCCCACCTAGGTAGGTTAAAATCCAGACTCTGCCATTTCTTAGCTGCGTGACCTTGAGCAAGTTATTCAACCTCTTTGCCTCATTTCCTCATCTATAAAAATAAGCATGACAGTATCTCCCACATAGGGTTTGTGAGAATTAGAGGTGATACAGAGAGTAAACGGATGGTACAGTACCTGGCATAGAATAAGTGCTCATAGATTTTTTTCTTTAACTATTTCTAGGCATATTAACCCTGCTTGATATATTCGCTGTCATCAACCTTTGAGAAGTAATTTTGAGCACCTATTTTTTTCCCCAAAGCCACTTCTTCATAACTAGTTAAAGGGTATTTATATCCTTTCTTATTTATGTCTTGCCATAGTTGGTTCCTTCTTAGGCTGCAAAGAAATCATCCTGTGGAATAATAATAGTTCCCTGAATTTACACACCAGTTTTCTCTGCATCCCTGTGGCTTCTTAGATCAGGTGAACCACATCTGAGCCACAGCCCGCAGCACATGGTGATGGGGGCTGGTTATTATTATCTACGTTTCATGTGAGACGAAGATGACTTACAGAAGGCAGGTGGAATGCAGGGCCCAAGGTGGCACAGGGCACGGAGGGTGTTCTGACCTCAGAACACACCTCATCATCAGACACATACCAACCACGTCAGCCATCCACACTCGCCATTTCCTGAACCATCACAGCCTGAAACAATAATAATCAGTGACTGATTTCTGTCCTATTTTGTAAAGCACTTGGGTACTGTGGTGATAATGTTACATACATATCAAGTGGAATGGCAAAAAAGCATGTAGAAGGCTGAAGGCAATTTGAAACATGCAAAATGGGGTTACTGACACAGAAATTCAGTGATACCTCATTCTCATTGTGCCAGCATCATGTAAACGTATAAGTAGGTGGAATTTTGTCAAAACATTTTTCAATTATTGCAAATTACCGTTGCATTTTTAAGACCAACATTTCCAAGGGGGTTTTGGGAAAGACTTGCACACTTCTAGTTGTGTCTCATAGCTAGTAATATTTTCTTGGAAGCCAAGCATCTAGAAGCTTTTGAGATACTCTTGGGTTTGTGAATGAAATTGCCAATAAAATGTAGACAATTTATATAAAAATGTTACATAATGAAATGTAGAATTATAGGCTATGAAACGTAAAAGATATATTAGAGGTAATCTAGTTTGGTGATCTCTCCACTCATTTTTACATGTGAGAAAACTGAGGCTCAGAGAGATTATTTGTTCAGGTTTATATTGATTATTAGTTTTAATAATATTTATTATTCCATAATCAAGTTGCCAGATTCCAAATCCACTGATCTTTCCATTTCATTATACTGAGTTTATGAAGTAAATTACAATGTTAGCAAATAGTGCTAAAAAAAGCATCACTTAGGAAAGCTCGCCTCCATATTATAATTTATTTTCCAAGTTTATAATTTATCTGGGAGGCTTTACATATTCATTTGCTACATGATCAATTCAAAATTGCATAGATTATTCAACTACAGTTATCTCTTAATTCAACCCTTCAGACAGTTATATTTGTTTTTGGTTCTCCAGAAAATAGAATTTAAGTGTTACTGAAGAACTTTCAACTCTACATCATATCTAGACACCTTCAATTTTGTGTTTCTGCAAGTATTAGGATCTTTGATGGTCCCTTGCCTCACACTTTATATTCCTACCTGTCTGAGCCTCCTTAAACGTCACTCCCGGGGGGGTAGATTTGTTCTTCCCTTCACGTCTGTGCCCAATAGAGCCTTTCTCTCCTTTAAGCCCATTGGAAAGCTGTTACTAATATCCAAACCAATTTACATGTTTTATTTCTCCATTTCATCCAAGCCTTTTCTCAGGGAAGTCTATTTCCATTCATCCACCAGATGCCCATTTTTAAAGGTGATTTCTCTAGCACATATATTTTAAAATCATATCCTTTGCCTCTGAGGAAATCAGTGTTTTTATTTAAATATTTTAAGTGACTAATGTTAGCAAAGAAGGCGCCATCAAAGGGAAATGGTGGCCACATGTCACACACTGTTGCATAACCACGTTCATCACAGTGAAACCTGCTCTGGCTCGGCTCACCCAACTTACACTGAAATGTTAGTGTGGATCATGTTTTAATACTTACGTGTGTGTGTCTGTGTGTGTGTTTGGTGCCATTTCAACTCTGTCCACACAGGTTAAAAGAAATAATTATATGTTTTTTTTTTTCCGATTTGAGGTTGTTTTCACTATTTTCTGAACCACATTTTTCATTTGAGTGCCATGTTCACTTTGATAAGAGATCATTCTCCTGTTTTCATATCTCATTGCCAAAAGGGACTGCTGGTTATCTCTGATTGCAGGCAATTCGAACTTTAAGTAAGCCTGTCTTTATCAACTACTGTTTTAACAGCTGATTAATTAGTGCTACGGAGATCCCGGGGAGGCCTTTATCTGAAGAGCCGTTCAACCATTAGCAAAGGAAACTTCCTTGTGCACCAGCAGCTCAGATAACAAGGTAAGATAATAGTTCACAGTCCTTCTCTGGCTAATGCAAACAGGAGCACTCCCTCTTATCCCAACACAGAGGCCAGAGAGAAAGGCTCAGCTAAATTCTCAAAATACCGTGATCTTTGCTGGCCAAAATCAGTCATTTATTTTTGTGAGTACTTTTTAGAATAGTGCCTTGCAGTTACACAGAACACCTGGCACCTGGAAGTGGGAATAATATTGGAGAGCTATTAGCTATTTACAGGAAATCAAGCCCCAATAGGATTCAGCAACGAACACAGCAGGATTTGTCTTATCAGTTGAGAGTTAGTATGTGTGCCTGGAGCCGGCCTTCTTGTTAGCTATTTACTCCTGGACAAACCACTTACGCTCCCTGTAACTCAGCTGCTCTCTCTGTAAAATGGAGCTAATAATAGTGCCTGGCATTATTGTGCGTATTAAGTGAACCAGTGCTTCCAATGTTCTTAGACTTTGTCTGACATATGAAATGTTGATGTCACTACTAAGTTAGGAAAGATGCAAATAACTTATGTTCTTCAAATCCTAATAGAATGAACAGGAGGTAATTAAATATAACCAGACAGGATCTGGGGCATAGATTGTTAAAACTATCACCCCACTACCACCACTAATAGTGACTTCTATTAGCAACTCTCTAATCGTTTGTAATAAGAATTAACATTATTCTAAACACTTTATATCGATTACTATATTCAACCATCACAACCCTATGAGATAGGTTCTATCTTTATTCCCATTTTACAGCTGATGAAACTGAAGCCCAGAGAACTGAAATGACCTGCTCAAGGTCACACAACTTATAATGCTGAAAAAGATTTGCTCTCAAGCGGTCTGACTGCAGATTACATGCTCTTCACCACTCTCTGTTGCAATCACATTATTATTACTCCATCCCCATTTGGGGATGCTCAGAGGTGAAGTGACTTACCCAAGACCCATGGCTACCAAAGAGTTGAGCCAAAATTCAAAGCTATATCCTCCCTGTTTTCCTTGCACGATGATGGCTGTTCAGTATGGAAGTTTGGGGGAAAGGAATGTCCAAGTTTAAGGGAAGAAAAGTGATACGGGGCCCAGGAAAGTGGATTTGACTCATTTGACTTCCTACCCCTTGGGACTCCCGCAAAGGCTCTGGCCCTTGCTCTGAACCTGTCCCTCCTATCACTTTGTAAGAAGCAGGGACCTTGCCTTAGTCATGTTCGCACTCCATCCCCTAAACTAGCTTAGCACATAGTAGGGAGCCCATAGCATAGCACTTGTAGAAGGTCAATACAGGGGAAAGAGTATTGTTGAAATTAATCAGTACAGAGCATTCATGAACATTGATTAAAATAAATTATTGTTACTGATAAGGGATAGAATGTGATTTAACTAGACTGGAAAAGCCCTGTTTTGTTGGTTTAATAGATGAAAACAGCTAGAATATTTCAAGGCTAAAGTAGAGAAAAGCCCAGGGTGGACTTTGGAGAGAAGTGGAATAAGCCAAGCAAATGTTTAGAACTAGAGGTTCATCACATTTAAGAAGAGGCAGTATGCCATCTGTACTTGATTGACTTTTTCCTTTATAAGATATTGAATGGTCTATAGATGTAAGTTAACACTGCTCTTATGACTATAACTTTGAGTGCAAAACATCAAGTCATTTTTGGAGAGCATAGACTCTAGTATAAACCTCCACTACTTAATTCTCTTATACCTACCTAGGAAATTCAAAACCACTTTTCCTGCTAAATTTCTCAAAATATCCAACTCTGGTCATCTGGTGGTAGACACATCAAAGGGACTACTTGACCCCCTTTGGACATATCCTCAAAGTCAATCCCTCAGCTGAGAAGGAAATGTCACATCAGTTATGGAGGAAAGTTGACAGGACACTGGAATTTGGATTGGGCTACGGGACTTGAGGAACTTGTTCAGCTATTGCATAAACATTTATGGCAGACCTAACGTGGACAAGGCTCAGGGGGATATAGAGATGAGTCTCATATGCCCTTTCCCTCCAGGAGTATCTGGTTACAGCATAAATAACAAGAAGTAGAGGCGTTAAGTGCCATAAAAGATGTGCAGGTGAAGTGCTAGGGGAGCATTAAGAGCACGAGGAAGGTGATCTGTCTGGGTTGTGGTGTAATATCATTATCACTTTCCTTCTGTGGCTTTTCCCAAGAGTGAAAACAGAAGATGTCACACCAGCTGAAAATGTTTTCTGAGCAAAGCCAAGAGTAAATAATGTATTGGTGAAAGTGTATGTGTGTGCAAAAGATGTTTATATTAGCATTATTTACAAATATCAAAAAAAAAGAAACTTGACATAGAGGATTTATTTGATGAGCTACTATACAGCTATTAAAAAAATCACATGAAATAATATTTAATAAGAAGAAAAGCATGAATATTACTAAGGTTTTCATGCAAATATTTTCATGAAAATAATTTTGTGTGTGTGTGTGTGTGTGTGTGTGTTGGTATATAACAAAAGTTTGAAAGCACTTATACGAAGAGGTCAAATTAACCACGGTTATCACTGAGTGGTAGAATCATGAGTGATTTTTTTTCACTGTGATTCTCTATGTTTTCCAAGTTTTCTAAGCTAGCATGTATGGCTTTTGTGTTAGTATTACAAACAAATAAATCTTAATAAAAGGTCACTATATCCATCCTTTCCAAAACTTGCATTCTCAGAGCCCACAAATTTTGGTCAGTCAATACTAGCATTCCACTAGGTTGCTTTCATTTGTTCTTGAGACGACTTCTTCTCTTTGGATTGTTCTGCTCTCTTGGCTATGACAGTGACTGAAACCAGACTGGAAATGCCCTGTTTTGTTGGTTCTGCCTCCATGTAACTTGAGTTTTCACCAGTGAATGTTTCTTATTTGGTTTCTCATGGGATTTTTTTTCTCTTCACTCTGTTTAAATATTTGTATGTTTATGTCATAGTTGCCTCTCTTGTTTCCCCAGGGCACCTGTCTTGGGGATAACCCGGGTGTGGATAGTGATGGCCATGGTGCCTGACTAGAGCCTTGGCCCAGGGCTGCTGCCGGGAAGGTGGGCTCCCAGGGCTCATCCATTAGCGAGGGCCCCAGGTGGCTCTGATTCCTGGAACATGTAGCCGTGGTGACCTGCTTCACTGCTGTGGCCCTTTCCCCTGCCTCGTCCATGCTCTGCTTTGTCTTACCTCACCATGACTGTCACTATTTCTCTGGCCAAATCTCCAACCACCGGGAGTTCTGAGGGCTCCTCAGAACTGGCAAGAGGTGGGGATTGCTTGGTTATTTGATTCTTTTCAGCCAACCTTGAAGGGTTTGCAGAACCAGCTTCATGGGCCTATGATCTGTACACACAGGGCCGCATACTCAGGAGGGCCATGTTCTTGGCTTATTGCTCTGCTCTTGCTGTCTTAAAATTCTTAATAAAATTTGAACAAGGGACCCTGCATTTTCATTTTCATGGGGCCCTGCAAACTATGTAGCTGGTCCTGATGGTTTTATCTCCAGCTGGAGCCTTCTTTGGAGAGGCAGAGTGGAAAGACCATGATAGTTAAAATCAGGCAGTTCCATGATTGAATTCCAGCTCCGCCACCTAGCTGTATGATCAAGTTGCTTGATCTCTGAGTCTTAGTTTCGCCATCTGTAAAACAGGTATAGACATATGTACTTTACAGAGCTGATGTTAGAGATGAACATAGGTAAGGATTCTAATACATATTAGACAATAAATAATACTATTATCATTATTATTGTTGAATAATTATAGCATTAAGACATCCCTCCTCTCAAATGTAATCTTGCTCTTTGAGTTTACCATTCACTTGATTAAAGAAACTTAAATTAGTTTTTCTCTAATGCCCAGGCTGGATTGTGTCCAGGTCATCATTTAGTACCATCTCATGTCAATCCTGAATTTAGACACAACATGTCTCATTGACATCCTCCCCATGAGGACTGGGGTGATCTTTCTCTTCCTTGTTTTTCTGGAGTGTCACCCAGGGGTTACCTGAAACTTCCGTGTTTCCTTTCCTTCCTCCCTCGGGTGATAGGGAGTCCTTCTGCAGATAGAACTCCTAATGGGTGACTCCAAAGTTCCTGAAGTTAGGGTGTAGGTTCAGTCCCTTTCCTGTCCTAGGTCCACAATTGCTTTCAGGTCACACTTGATCTCAGATCTGCTTTTGCTTTGTTGCCTGTATTTAAAGCTCTGGTAGCAAGAGTACTTCTTGCATGGTAGCTTACATTTTAATAGAGTCTCATCCTTTCCAGAACATTCATGTCATTTTTATGCCATTTGATCTTTGAAACTATACTAAGAAGAGGTTAGAACGATATCACCATTTCTTCAAATGAGAGAATGAACACTAGCAAGATAAAGAGACTTATTCAAGGATACCCAGCAAGCTGGTGATAAGCTATGTGTAGGGAGAATATGTCTTATTCATTTATTCATTCATTCATTAGTTTATTGAATCTCTAGCAGGTTTTGTGCTGGGGACACAGTGGTAACAAAAGCAGACAATGCCCTTACCTTCAGGCAGCTTATAGTCTATTTGGGAGACACAGATGTTAAACAGATAATCACAACAATAAATGTAAAATTTCAATCATGATATGTGCTGGGAAGAAGATGCACACAGAGCCAGGTTCTGACTGGTCAAAAGGTTCCTCAATCAAGTTGCTTCTTTGATAAAAGCAAGATGTAACTCTATGTTTACAAACTTGCATTTATTTGTCTGTTTATGTGATACTTTAGCTCTCTGGGAGCAAAACAACTTGTTTCATTGGGTAGATATGAACAACTTTAGAGTCTTCTTTCCTTTTAGCCACTCTCAATGCTAATGCTTTGCTAGGGGAATAAGCTATAGTGGAGCAATCTGAGTTCTGTGGGTCTAGCTGGGTAACAGAGGATTGAGAAATATTGGACTGTTTTGATCCTTGGGAATCATTTATCCTCAGAAAAGTTTGCCATTTTAACCTTGCACTCTTGATCTAGAGCATCGTGACCCACAGCACCTATTTGCTGGGACACAAAAAGGAATAGTGGTCACCCAGCAGCATTACACTTGGTGCCGAGAACCCCTCCTTGCTTATTACCATCTTAATCTTATTCCAACATTTATTTATTTATTTAAAAAATTCCTTTGGGCACCATGCAGGACACTGGAGATGGAGTAGGAAACATGATGGATAAGCTCCCTGGTCCCAGGAGCTTATTGGAGTCAGACACTAAGCAAACACATGAATGAAAATATCTTTGCAAAATGTGGAAGTTCTATGAAGAAAAGAGACAGTCAGCCAGGGAAAGAATAAGATGGGCCTTAAAAAGGTCTCTCTGAAAAGAAAGTGACAATTGAGCTGAGATGTGAAGAATAAGATAGAGTTCATGCAGATAAATTGAAAGAGGGCGAGCTTTCCAGGCAGAGGGAACAGCACGTGCAGAGAGATACAAAAAAAAGAGGGACAGAGAGACAGACAGATATAAAGTGCACCGGAAAAGGCAGTTATTCATGGTATTTTACAAAAGCCTAAATCAAATGCCAACTAAGTATCTTAATTCAAGGACAAAGGCACACTTTGTATATTTTTAAAGTTTCTTTGGGTGGATGCAATTTAATAGATGACATCTTTACAAAGGCCCAAGGTACTGCAACAATCAGAACGTTTCCTTTTATTTGGTTTTGCTCCCATTTATAAAGTGGCTTGAATGTTGAAGTCTGCTTTCCCCACCTTTGGCCTATCTTTTTTTTCCCTAGACCAATTTTGTGCTTTGTATTTGCAGTGCTGGCCTTTGAAACAGAACTTCTACTTTCTGTCACCACCTCGAGAGGGGACAGCTCTCCATTGCTTTCCTGATTGTCTGAAAGCTCCTATTCTGTCTGTACCAAGTGATGGCTTCTTTCTCTTGGCCAAGTGCGTGTTACTTTAACGTGGCCCTGAAAGCAGTTTTATAATCTGAAGAATAAACAGATTGCTTGTCAAATTCTCTTTGTTCCATTGTGACCTACTAACATTTACACTGCTTTGCGGAAACATGAGGAAAGTGTTGGTTGCCTACATCAACTATTTCCATTGCAGGAAAATGTGATGGTGCTGGCTTTCAGGCTGGTGGGGGGTGGGAGGGTGGCACCTCCACCTCAATGCCATAACCAACCCAAGACAGTGGGGCTGAATGCTCAGTTGTTATTCACAACTTTGAATCATTTTAGAAAATTCCCTTTAAAGAACAGATGCATGGATGAGACTTTTTTTTTCATAAAAATTTCCTTCTGTAAAGCCATTGTTTTGGGACTCATTTTTTCCCTTATTGTATTTGGGTAGATATTAAATATGCATTTCTAAGAATCCATGATTTTTAAATTACAAAAGCCATGGACATGGAGAAGTGTTTCTTAGCGATAAAGGAAAGGCTTTCAGAAAATTCTACAATGGCATTGAGAGGTGACACAGTGCAGTGCCCCATCTCAGCTTCATTCCCTCCTCTTTACAAACATCTCCAGCCTCAGAGACCTTTCTGTTGCAGCCCATTACATCTTTGAACAGCTCAGATCATTAGGAAATTCTTCCTCACATGGAACCAGAATCCACCTTTATTTTCTACCCACTGGCTGCACTCTCTGCACAGGGCAGCACAGACACTTACTCCATTGAAATATTGTTGAGGAAAGAACAGCGAACTCAATTTCTCTAGGCATCTGGTTTGAATTAGCTATTTCACAAATCCTTTTCTCATAACTGGTACCAAATTTCTTTATAATTGAAAAAAAACACATGTTCACCTTACAAACAAAAATAGCCAAACATCTTAATGTGGAAAATGTTCCAGTGGTTTCTTGCTTCTAGTAGCTTTAAGGAGAAAATGAACATTTTTCTGAACATAGGGATTTGATTTTTTCTTTTCATGATAGCATGTTGGAATTTTAGGAAAATTTTGTGACTTAGAATGAACTGGAGTGAACAGTAAGAGCCGACGATTGCTACCTGGAGACTGGATGCCACCACAGCTTTGCCCCTTTCTAAAGCCCCACGAGCACGGTCCATCCCCAAAGAACCCGTGATTGCTGGTCCAAATAATTGCTGGGCTTAGCTGCCAGATTCATTCAGAAATTGCTGGTATTGTCCTCTGTAAAATGATATGTCCCTATGATCTCTCTCTCTTTTCAGCAAACCAGAATGCTGGATATAATTTGATCTTCATTATGGAGAGGGAAGCTGCATCAGATAATAGGAGACCTGAAGAGTTTAAGTAGCAGAAGATCAACCTCACGTTCCCCATCCGGCTCTGCTCCCCAGCCCAGGCAGTTGTTTGTGGCTCACGTTAATTCGATAGGACCTGGGGAAAGAATATTTTGAGCCCAAGACCTGAGGCTATGGGCTTTCCCCTCTAAACTCCCATCCATGAAATCTACCCAAATCTTAGATTTACATCTCACAAAGGGAGATGCCAAGCCTGTTTCTTTGCACAAGTAGTGCACCTCTCCCGCCTGCCTACAGAAGCTTCCAGGTAGCAATTTGCTGCAGCCTCTGCATTTGACAGAGGGCTAGGAATTAGAGGAGCTGTTTTGCTCTCCTGTCACTTGTCTCCTCACAGTATAATTATCTGAGTTCCTAGGTGCTGCAGTGATACATGAAGAAATTCATAGAAGAAATACAATATATCTTCATTGTCTTGTATCATTAGCCCTCGATTAAATATTTCTTACCCTGGGCTAAGGTAGCATGGCGTGGAACAAGCCAAGGGCTGCAAGCCAGAAGAGGTGAGTCTTAATCTCTCTTCTACGTGTATCAGCTGTGTGTCTTTACTCAAGTCACTTACCATCTCTGAGGTTGGATCTTTTCTTCTATAAAACCAGAGGATAGACTGGATTATTTCTGAAATTCCTCCTGGGACTGAAATTTTTGCTTTATTCTGTGATTATAATTTACACTCAAAATCATGATAGAAAAAAATACTCTAAGTAAGTACTAAGTGAGGGTAGTTAAAATCAGTTGATGGGGGGCTTCCCTGGTGGCACAGTGGTTGAGAGTCCGCCTGCTGATGCAGGGGACACGGGTTCGAGCCCTGGTCTGGGAAGATCCCACATGCCGCGGAGCAACTGGGCTCGTGAGCCACAGCTACTGAGCCTGCGCGTCTGGAGCCTGTGCTCGGCAACAAGAGAGGCCGCGACAGTGAGAGGCCCACGCACCGTGATGAAGAGTGGCCACCACTTGCCACAACTGGAGAAAGCCCTTGCACAGAAATGAAGACCCAACACAGCAAAAATAAATTAATTAATTAAAATCAGTTGATGGTAATCTATTGAGCTTTCCTCCACAAGGTAATTTTTAATTTTGCCTGCCCACTTGAAATATTAGGGGGGTGGCAGGAATTCAAGGCATATTTTTTATGTAAACACAGTACTTTTTTGTTGGTGTTGGAAGCACCTCAGGAAATATTTTGAAGCAACCTATGCACTTCACAGTTTTTATAATAAATTCTGAGACATTTACTTGCTTTATGTACATATTTCTCATATCTAAGTCTACCCAAAAAGCAGTGAGACAGTTTCTAAAAGCCACACCCAAAGAAGTTTTGTCATGTGTCATACTTCATGTCTTCCTTTCCACAAGAAAGACGTATTTTAACAATAAATAGAATTTAATAGGTCATTTATTCCTTACACCCCTGCTCTTTTTGTCATCTACAGAGAAAGCAGGTAAAAAACAAACAGACCAAAACAAAAAACTTCTACAAGTAAATCCAGGTCTTAAGTAATAATATTATTTTACATTTGAATGGTGCTTTAAAATTCTTTAAAGTATTTTCATGTAAATTTTTTTTTAGCTTCTCCCATTACCCTTGTGAAGTACAGAGCAGGGTAATGTTATTGGCATTTTATAAGTTAAGAAACAAAAGCTTGGTGGTAAAACTTAAAAGAGAAAGGAGACATGGACCCCGGGATCCTGGGCTGAAGCCAGAGTGCCATCAAACAGGATTTCTTTCCCAACAGACTTTAGCATTTAGGGAACATTGCATTAATCTTGCTTTTCCTGAAATGAAAATTCATTGTGCAAATCTTAAAGGCAAGCTCCTTGGGTCTCAGGTGGCTTGTGTCTCTTGCGTGGCATCAAGCATCTGTTGTCCTTCTGTTTGAGGAGTATTTTTTTTTTTTTTTTTTTTTTTGCGGTACGCGGGCCTCTCACTGTTGTGGCCTCTCCCGTTGCGGAGCACAGGCTCCAGACGTGCAGGCCCAGCGGCCGTGGCTCACGGGCCCAGCTGCTCCGTGGCATGTGGGATCTTCCTGGACCGGGGCACGAACCTGCGTCCCCTGCATCGGCAGGAGGACTCTCAACCACTGCACCACCAGGGAAGCCCTTGAGGAGTTTTGAAGGGGATTTGCTTATATTAAATCCTGACTGTGCTCAATAACCACAGCCTGTGGTAGACATGTAGGGAAATGACATCCAAAGCCTTGAATGAGTTTCTAGAAATTCCACGAAGCCAGCACGTTGGATTTTCTAATCTGCTGTCAGTAACTAAAATCATTATGCACTTCCTCAGAGAAGATGCTGTTGTATAAAATACAGCTTTGATGTGCTCAAATGTCTAAACACAATGGGTCACCTTTTCTGCTTGAATTTTAGATTGACAAATGAGTGACAGTGTGCTGCAGGTGTGTGGGTTGGCTTGGAATCTTTTTCCTATCTCCTAAGATCCCTGGACTTGAGCAGCAAGGTCAGGGTGGCAGTCACATTTTAAGAGTTCACACGTGTAATCCAACAACCTGAAGAGCCATCTCATATCATTTGAGTGACCCCTGCACACCTCCCGCAGGTCACCGTACACTTCCTAGCTTGAGGCCTTTGCACAATCCATGCAAGCTGTGAAATGATTCCTTTCCATGAAACCCTGGAACAAAGAAGTTCACTCTGCTGTCTGGTAAGCCTTGCTGAGCTATCTAGAATTGTGGTTTAAGCTCCACAGCCTTGAACCTTTGGCAAACAATATCATTTCTTTCAAACGAAGATAATAGCAAGCAAGGCTATTATCATTATTACTCTCTTTTTTATTCTCCTCCATGAATGTTTCAAGGTTTTGGAGGCAGGGGAAAAAAAATCCAGGTTTGCGGGTCAGTAGTAACAACTTTGGACAAAACTTCTTCAATAAAGTTTCACACTATTTGATTTAACCTACTCGAAAGCAATAACTTGCAGAGACAAGTAACATCTTTCAAAACCTGTTGGCCATTCAGCTTTGTCATTGGATTTCTTAAAGAAAATACCAAGTAGGTTTAGATTTTAACACACTCTGTTTCATGGTGCCCTAGCAAAGTGAAATATTTCAGAAAAGTTAGGTCCTAGAAGAAACCAGTATTAAAGATTTATTTAGTGAAAGGAGATATAATTCATAGGGCAGAGCTAGAAGTACATGAATGGAGTCTGGACTTCACCATGAAATCACTCAGTTTCAGAACCCCTCAAGTATCTTTGACTGGGGAAAATTTGGGTTGATTTAATTTCTTGGAATGCATCAAACTGGTAGAGACTTGTAGTAGGAATATGAATCACAGTCTCTTAGAGTTCAGAGGGGCTTTGGGTGCCTTTTAGTCCAAACTCCCATATGATACAGGAATCTCCCCAGTGACGGTGCAGTCTCTGCTTGGGCATCTCCAGTGATAGAGAGCTCATGTCTTCACTAGGCAGCTCATCCTGTGTTGAATATTTTTAATTTTTGGAAATTTCTTCCTTGAGCTAGAACTTTCATACCTTTTTACTTCCATCCACTCTGGTCTTTGGAATATAATGAATAAATGAATTTCTTCTTCCACTTGACATCACATTTGGAGACAAATGTGATTATAACCTTGAATACTGGCTTCTCTGAGATATATATCCCTCTAAAATAAAAAATTGTCTCCTAGGCTACCAGAACTTTGATTTAAGAAATAAACATTTGGTTAATTGCAGAGACACTCAATGTTCTTGGTCAAGATTTAATATATTAAGGGTGTCATATTTCCCTATAGTAATCTATATATTCTATGTGATCCCCATCAATAAATATATAAATTATAAACAATATGGGTTTTTTTCTAGAGCTGTCAAAACTCATTTGACTTACTATAGGCTTACTATGTATAAGGCACTATTCCAGCTACTGTGTCTACATCCATAATGCAGACAAAATCACTTACTTACGAGGTTTACATTCTAGTGGAGAAAGGTAGAAAATGCTTATCATTTAAGAAAGCTTTAGGTGAGATGAAGAAAATATAACAGGGCAGTAGGGTAGAGAATGACTGGGGTTGATGTGTGAGTGGTGTGTTTAACTAGGGTAGGTGGGAAGCCTCTTGCAGAGATGACATTTGAGCAAAAACACTAAGGATAAGAGGGAGTCAGCCTTACTACCCATAAGGAAAGGAATCCTCCCAACAGAGGAAACAGCCAAAGCAAAGGCCCTGAGACAGCTCATCGTGTTCAAGGGACTGCAAGGAGGCCAGCGTTGCTAGAGTGGAGTGGATGAGGGCAAGGATGGTGAGAGAGGGTGGTCAGTCAACCAGCACTCAGGTTCTCTAGAGCCTGCACCTCATGGTGAGCAGCTGGATTTCATCAGAGAAATTTAAGTTGGGTAGTGATAGGGTCTGAATTGAGAAAATCACTCTGTCTACTGTGTGAAGAATCTACTGCAGAGGAATGGGGAGGCAAGAGTGGAAACAGAGACCAGTTGGGGGCCTAGGACGGAGAGAATGAAGGCTTAAGCTACGGTAGTGGTGGAGGAATGGGGAGGAGACAGGGCTTTGTGTTGTATTCTGGAAGTAATGTTGACAGATTTTGCTGATGGATTGAATAGGGAGTGTGAGGGGAAGAGACGAGCTGAGGACAATGCCGAAGTTTAAGGCCTCAGCATGAAGGAGAGGGTAGTGCTGCTATTTGCACTTCTGGTTAAGACTAAGGGGGCAGCAAATGGATACTGGGGGTGGGAAACAAGAGTTTTGCCTTGGGCATATTAAGTGTGTCTACCAGACACCAAAAGCAGAGATGTGTGTAGGCTATCAGAGATGTGTGTAGAACTCAGAGCTCAGAGGAGAGATCGGGGTTGGAGACAGAGTATTGAAATGTGTAGGACTGGATAAGATCAAGTAGATGGAGGAAAGGAGAGAAGAGTAGAGCAGGGGAGGAGGGGAGATGAGGAGAGGAGAGAGGAAAAGCAGCAAGAAGAAGGGAAGGTGGGGGAGAGGCCTGAGGTGCTCTAGCACTTACAGACTAGAGTTAAGAGATAGAATGGCAAAGGAGACGTAGGAGGAGAGACCAATGAGGTTCGGGGAAAAGCAGGAGAATGTGGTGGCCCCAAAGCCTCAGAAGAAAGTATATCAAGAAAGAAAGAGGAATCACCTGTGTCAAATGATATTGAGAGTCAAGTAGAATGAGAACAGACATCTCACGCTAGATTTGCCAAATGAAAGATAAAAGCTGCTTCAGGGAAGTGGTGGAGAGGAAAGCCTAATAAAGTGGTTGAGGAGAGGATGGGATGTGAGAGCAAACACGACTTAAGGATTTCTGCTGAAAAGGTGAGCAAAGAAATGGGGCAAAAAGTGGACTGGGAAACAGAACTGAGGGTTTTTCCTTTTTTTTTTTTTTTTGAATGATGATATTGAAGGTGTATTTAGTTGCATAGTTAGCAAGGAACTAATGAATGAACGTGAAGGAGAACTGCAGGAGCAAAAGGGGATGCAGATGAGGACCATAGGTGGAGAGAAAGGCTCCATATAGGGACAGGCCCCTCTCTTTGCTATACAGGAAGAAAGGCCAAATGTAAGGTGCAGATCAGTGTTTTGGGTGGAGGGATGATCTCATTTTGATCTAATCACATCATTTAATATAATTTTATCTGGAAAAATAAACATGCCTAAGCAACCAGAAAAAATCTGACAAAAAGAGAATAGTGGTGGAAGTATGAAATCTCCCAGAAATTAAAACGTTTGCTATTTAAATAGAAAATCCAGAAATAGAGCACAGCACATATGAATTTAGTGTATGATAAAGGTAGTCTTTTAAATCAGTAGGGTAAATATGGATTAATAAATAATGACCTTAAGATATATGTCTACTAATTTGGAGGAGTATGAAGTTTGATCTCTGCTCCACTCTTTAAAGCAAAACAAATTTCATATGGATAAAACATTTAAACATAGAAAATGCCATAAAAATATTTTAAATGGGAAATTTAAATATATATATAGTTTGGGCATGGCAAAAGCATGACACAAAACTCAGAAAGGAAAGACATGGATTAAATTGAACTGAATAAAAATTTAATTAAAATGTAAAATAAAAATTAAAACAAAAACTTAAATTTAATGAAATAAATTACTACTACATGAAACTATCCCATAAACAAAGTCAAAAGACAAACTATAAACTAGAAAATAATATTTGTAATATCTGTGACAAAGGGCTGGTTTTCTTAATATGTAAATGACTCTTAGGGATCAATTTAAGACAAGAAAAAGATCAATAATCCAACTAAAAAACAGGTGAAACATATGAACAGGGGATTCATAGAAAAGGGCATACCAGTTGCCAACAAATATATGGAATTAACGCTCAACCTCACCCATAAAATAAAAAATGCAAATTAAAACAAAAATAAGATACCATTTTCCACCTATGAAATACTTAAAAATATGAAAATACCCAGAGCTAGTGAAGGGGTGGTGAAATAGACAGTTCCAGAGGGGCAATTTAGAAATAATTAATAGGAAGGAGAACAATAAACACACATGTGCACTTTGACCCAGTAACACCACTTTTAGGGATTCAAACTGTTTATATTCTTATACAAATGTACAATGAACAGCCAGAAATATTTATTCCAATAAAAAAATAGAAACTACCTAGATGTTTATCAAGAGAATATCATTAAATATACTATAATAGTCAAAAGGAATTATTAATCGAACTCAGATACATTCGCATTATAGAATATTATGCAACAATTAACAAGAACGAGGTGTAACATGGATAATATGGAAATATAATCAAATATTTTAAGTAAAAATGTCAAACTATAAAAAATTTATCCTATGTGTGCTTAAAAAAATATACTGATATATGTTACCATATGCATAGAGAAAATCTAGAGAATACATATTGAATTATTCACATTAGTTTTCTTTAAGGAATGAGATTAGGGTATTGGATGATGGTGGGGAGACTTTTACATTTCATCTTATACCGTCAGAAGGTATGTATATATAAAATTTATATATATGAGAAATTATTTCTATAATAAGAAAACTAGTCAATTTAAACATATTCAGACCCAAGCACCTATAATCCAAATATCGTGTAATGTGTGCAGAATGCAGTTGGTGGCTAATATTTCCCTTGAAATCTCCGTATTTGTTTTAAGTTTGTTCACTCAAATATTCATGGAGTGTCCCCTGGGTCCCAGGCTCCCTCTGCAGTTCTGAAATACAGGCGTGAATAAAGCAGACCACGCTCCTGTGTGAGTGTCACTGCTGATCACTTTGTCATAGCTGTGGGTCAAGAGCTGTTCCCCAGATCATTGCACAAGAATCTAACTGACCTGCAGGACACATCCGTGAGCAAACTTCCCTGATTAATTACAATCATGGAGTGCTTAGTGGGAGCTTAGCAGGAGCTGACATAAGTACTTTCTCACCATAGATTTCAGGGGAATTTCAACTCACACGTTTCTGACTCACCGGGAGTTTAAGTACCTGTTGGGCTGATATGACAGGAAGACTGGATATCCAAGATTCTTCTGTCATAGCTATGACTTGAAAGGGTAAAGACCCTCGCATTGTACCAATAAGTTGATAGAATCACAACTGATTCTTTTTTCTGTTTTTAAAATTCAAGCACATCACGTTTTAGCCAGTACCAATTTGGTCCTCCTACTTTGCAAAGGTTGACTGAAGTACTATTACACAATATCATATTTGGTGATAAGTGGGAAAACAGCTTCCCTCCTGCTGTATGTGACTAAGTTCAGACACACAAACATTCCGAAACAGATTTATGTACTGGGGAAGAGAGACTAGATTTCCCTCAACAACTCCTGTTTGTTAGGCATTGAAATCTGTGTTTTGTGTGTATTGTTTGACTTAATCCCCTCCCACCCCCCACCAGCTGATTCTACAGAAGGAGCTGGGATTTGGGATTTAGAGACCAGGGCTTAGATCCCAGCCCTGACATGTATTAGGTGCCTTGTGAGTGACTGGCCTGTCTATGCCCTAGGCAACTGGGGGCAATAACACCTCCTCTCTGAATTGTGATGAGGAATGCACGTGGGGCTGTATGAGGGCCTGGCCCTGTGCCTGGTACACGGTAGTTAAATAGAAAACAGGAATCCTTCTTTTCCCTTCCCCCTTTCTTTCAAACTGCTTATTTCCACGTAGTTCCAGAGGTCCTCCTGGCAGTCTGGTTCAGATTTCATTTTCCTGCCCAGGCCTAGTACAGCTCGAGGGCCTCACCTCCCAGGAAGCCAGGCTGGGGCAGCCCAACCTATTTCCAGCCTTCCAGATTTACACTCACTCCTTCCTCCTCCTTAGATGCATGCTCTTATTTTTTAAATCTATAAGAGCTTATTACATATGTCATAATGGAAGCTGGATTCAAGTGGGGGGTCTCTTCCAGTATTTATTAGAAGGCACCAAGTTCAAAATGGAAATAAAACATCTTTAGATTCACATTCAGTGAATTTTTACAAAACACATACCATGCATCCCGTTGTACCGTGCATTTTTACCTATATTTTTCTTATTTGGGTCTCAAAACAATCTGATGAAATAGATTATGCTAGCCTCATTTACAGGTAAGAAACTGAGGCTCGGTAGAGAGACTAAGAATGACTTGCCCAGGGCAAGTAGCTCAAGAAGGTCACTCAGCTAATGGCACCAGAGCCAGGCCACAAACCCTGCTCCTTTGACTAACAGGTTTGTGATCTCACCTTGGCATCACCCGGCTGGTGAGAAATTCTGATTGACTCACAACTTCCCAGGAGCACACAAGGGAGTCAAAGGGGCTTCTGAAATCAAGTAGCACACTTTTCCCCTTGGACTGTGGCAATATAGCCTTTGTCTACTACCACTGTACCTATCCTTACCAAACGCCTGTATTTGCATTCATCTGCAGTAACACCGTAGAATTCAAAAAACCAAAAGCATCCAATTATTACTGAAAGCTTTCTCCTGTGTCACCACAGCCAGTATAAAAGTGGTTAACGACAACTTGGAGAAAATAATATCTGCCATGTCCTCTGCAGTAAGCTATTTGACTTAAATTAGAAATTCACTGCGCTTCTTTGTAGCTAAACGAAGACTGCATCTTGTTGTAAGTAATAGAACTTATTTATACTTGATATCCTTTGAAAAGTGGTGGCACATCAGCAACTCAAGCAGAAAGTCTTCCCTAATTCTTCCAGATGAAGTGACACATCATTATCAGATAAGAGTGTTGTTAATATTTGAATATTGGCATAAACCTATCTGTCCATTTCCAAAACTGTTTGAGATTCACCAGAGAGTGATGAATTTGTGTATGTGTGTCTTGATTCAGCTTCTCAGTGTTTGGAGATCATCTATAGTAGCAGAAGCATCACCAGGTACCAAATCCTGCATGACCAGTTCGTTCTCTGTAGCTTCATGATGAGTTTGAAGTTATGCATAGCTGCTCTTGTTGCCAAGATTTGGGCCGGCATTTCTTGCTCATCATTCTTCATTCTTGTCTTGCATTTTGGGTGAGTCATTGCCATACTTGTCACTGAAGCTTCCTGGGGTGAAATTCTGGGTCTCTTTCTCTGTCATCCCAGATGATCCTTTTGTATGAGTTTACCTTTAATTCTGTTTTGTTTTAATTCGTTTGCAGATACCTAGGTATGTTAGCCCTAAGTCAAGATACAAATTATGTTTTCCTTTTCATAAAGCCTGGCCTGCAGGAAAATCCTAACTTTGGGAAAATGGTTGACAAAATCTACATGTGATCTTTAAGTCCTCCTTCACCCATTACCCCCAACACACACACATTCTGCCTCTGGTCCTAGGTTCATACACTTGACCTAGCCCATATGTGATGTTGAACAAGTCACTCCCTCTCTCTAGTCTCTGTTTCCTTCTCCATAGGTGAGGATGCAGGTCTGTCATAAGCATGCTTCCTGTCACTGCCCCTCCTGTGCTCAAGGAAGACATCACTAGTTGAACGCCAAAGTCTTTCCTGATGTGCCTGGAAATGGCTACAAAATCTTCAATACAACATCCTTGATATATACATGTAGATGATACATCCTTCAAATAACTTTTGGGGATACTTTTTTTTCTCAAAATCTCTCTATTCACATTAGACTCTTTTAGAGGATATTTGGTTTCAGATTTCAGATTTCTTGAGGAGAATAAAGGGAATGCCAATGACTGGCACTCAAAAAATTTCCCTAATGGCTTAGACTTGTGCCAGTTGTCCAGGTGAGATTTGCAAAGAGAGTCAGATACTCAGAGGTTTTGACAGGTTCGATGATATTTTTATAAAATTGACTTGAAAATCTTGTATTTAAATACTGGTTGGACTGAGGGAATTGCCTTGCTATTTTATCACAAAGAAGAGACATAATATTTGGGGAACATTTTATTAATTTTGTTAACGAACATCATAGCACTTAAGTGCTGTTCTTTCTTCTAAGCACATTTCAAATATTCATTTACTCAGCACAATAGCCCTGTGATGTAGGTACTATTAATACTCTCATCTTACGGATGATGAAACCAAGGCTTAGGGTGGTTAAGCAACTTACCCACAGTCACACAGCTGGTCAAGGGTGGAGCTGGGATTAAAGCCACCATTCCACCCTTGGGTGAAGCTCTTAACCACTATTCTCTTTTCCCTCTTTAAGTTGTAGAAACCCTGCAAGGCCCAATCTGTCTGGTGTGCATCCTTGAAAAGACAAGAAGAGGTTGCCCTCAACCAATATTACCCATACCAGAGTCATAATGCTGTGAGGATCAAATTACATAATACATACAAAGGATTTGGCACACTGACTAGGTGTTTAATCCAAGCTCCCGCCTTCTACTCTGCCTTTCCCCATAAGGAAGATTGCAAATATGTGAATCCAGGAGAAGATCAAGGAGACATGTTGTCTGTACATAAAAAAAAAAATATATATATATATATATATATTTTTTTTTTTTTTTGCGGTACACGGGCTTCTCACTGTTGTGGCCTCTCCCGTTGCGGAACACAGGCTCCAGACGCGCAGGCTCAGCGGCCATGGCTCACGGGCCTAGCCACTCCATGGCATGTGGGATCTTCCCAGACCGGGGCACAAACCCATGTCCCCTGCATCAGCAGGCGGACTCTCAACCACTGCGCCACCAGGGAAGCCCCATAAAAAATATTTTAATACTGCATTCTATAATAAATTTTTATTAAAATTGTTGGTGTAGAGATCAAATAAAAGAATACAACCAATGGCTTGAAGAAGACAGAAAATGAAGAGAAATCAGTCATTGTTTAGGAAAATTTAGTGGGTTACTTTACATAGAAAATGCATTCTATGGTAATATTCTAAAGCCATGGTTCACTGACTTTATTATATGAGGGATGGAACTTCTTACTCCTACCCGCTCTCATGGGTCCTTTCTTGTCGAGACATGGAGACACTGAGGTTTCTTTTTATTTGACCTGATGAGATATTTATCAAGGGTCTTCTCACTTCAAAATACTTTTCCATACACCTTTTTCTTTTCTTCTTTGCTATGTTTTTATTTGTTATTATGAAATATATAATTCATGTAGAAGAATGTATAAAACATCCATTCATGTTTAATAATAATAATAATAGTAATAACAAGCATCACCCTGGTTAAGCCCCGGAGCACCTTCAGTGTCTTGGAAACTCCCTCGCGCTGTCCCTTTCAGACATTTCCCCTCCTCCCACCAGAGGTAACTTCCATCCTGACTTTTATGCTCATCATTCCCTTTTTCTTTACATCCATCTTTTTCTTGAAAGGTGGCATTGAGGTTCTAAGAGTTCAGAGGGTCTCCTGACAACTAGAAGTTTCTCCTGAATTCATTCTGGCCATGCTTTTCACTCAAATGTTGTTGAAGGTATTTAACAATTGACTCCATGGATGGTATCATCCATTGATTGGAATTCCTTTGTAAGTGGTCCTACTGAGCACAAGACATCTTAATAATGCCCATTTCATCATGAAAGAGTCCAAGAAGGAGGTACAGAGGAGACTTGAAGAAGAGTGGGGTTTTGAATGAGGGAAGCAGTCTGAATTGTCAAGACATGAGGTTGTGCTAGGCCGGGGGGACTGGAGTGGGGAGTAAATGGAGGGGAAGAAGGTTGACCTTTAGAAAGAGAAAGCTTAATTTTTATTCTGTATGCACAATGGTGTGTCAGTTAAGTCTGTTTGGGTTGCAAGTGACAGAAAACACAGTTCAAACTGGTTTAAACAGAGGAGGGGTGGATAGCAAAGGTTGGGGTGTGTCATTGGCTCACATAGTTGAAAATTCCTCACAGCAACTTGGTTTGGGATTGGCGTGGTGCCCTAGGATTCCCCTCTTAGTGATGCAGATTGCCCTCTCTGTTGGTCAAGCCTCTAATTTTGATTTAGTGAAATCATCTTGGAGGCAGGCTTGAGACTGGACTGGAGAAAGAAAATTAGAAGCTTAGCTATCTGAAAGGGCAACCCCTGATCTAGTTCAGGAAAGAAATGATGAGAGGCTGGACTTTGGCAGAAGTAGTAGGTACGAAGAGGACATTTAGGAGGTCTAGTGATTGAATATCAAGGGTGTAGGGAGGGAGAAATGTAAAATGATTTTTAAGTTCCTGCCCTGGGCAACTGGATAAAAGTTAGGCTTTTCATCAAGATAGGAATACAGGAGGTTTCATGGGGAAAGATAGATATACCTGATTTTGAATTACCTCTGGGTCATTCAGGTGCTGATTTCTAGTAGGCTGTTGGATATGTTCATTTAGAGCTCAGAAAACCACTGTGGGCTGCAGATACGGATGTGGAGCTCATCAGAGCATATGGGCCACCAAATAACAGCAGCATTTAAAGGTTTTGGAAGAGGAGGGGGAAGCTCTGCAAAGGAAACCAAAAGGAGGGCAGTCAGAGAGGTACAAGAAGAACTAAAAAACAAGACAGTTTCCACACACACACACACACAAAGAAAACAAGAAAGGAAGAGGAGGAAACGTGTAAAATTCTAGGTGGAATTAATAAAATTAAGAGATGAAGAATGTCCATAGGACATAGCAAACAAAAAGATCACTATCAAGCCAGGTCAATGGTGGAATCCACGCCTTCAACAATCAGTGTTGAAAAGAATCACAACACCATTAAATCAAGCAAATCAACATGTTTATTGATCACCTCCTAGGTGAAAGTCCCCACGTCAAGTGACGGCGAAACAAGAATCAAAATCATGCTATAGTCTCTGAGCACCAAGAACATAAATTCATTATTTTATGTTTAATTTGAATTCAATCTGGCATTATAACTTAATTTGAAACATGAGCTGAATTTATTCAGAGGGGTTAAGCTTTCTAAAAAGGGAAGGTGGTTTATATACCAAAGTGTGTAATCAAGATCAGAGGATTTTGTTTAAAAAAATCAATCACGTATGATTGTGCTCATCAAAATTATTCCTCGTTATCTCCGTTTAAAGCCCTAATAAGTATTGCAACTTTATCCTATTTCTGGAGTATTCTTGCGACTAGAACAACTTCCAACTCTTCCTGCTCAGTGGCTTGTTATAGAGGAGGCTTTCCCTCAATAGCAGTTGCCACTTAATTACTCCAGTCCCAGCACTGCTGAAAGCACTTCTTCAGTTTCTCTCTCCATTTTCTCTTCCTTTAAATCAAGCATACTAATAGCATCTACCTGAAAGATGGTTGCTTCACCTCGCTTGTCTGTCTTTTACCTCCTGAACTTCCAGTGTTTCATCTTAATCTCTCTTGTAATGCAATATGACTTTTGAATTGTACCACAGTCCTTCCCAGGTCTCTGGGAGGAAGTGAAAAGTCTACCACTGACAATGACAGAGGAGTCCATAATTCCCATGACCTTGTAGGTACTGGCTTAAGTTGTAGAGCCAGAACTATAAAAGTTTGAGCAGATTTGTGATCCAGCCCTCACTCCAGGGATTCCTCATCCATATCCATGGATAACCTTTTGCCAGATTTTTGTGGATGACAGATCTTCTTCCCTAAACTCACAGACCTTCAAATATTTCCAGTAAGAATATCTAGACCAAATCAAAAATTTTTTGTGGCTTGCATGAACTCAACTGAACTGAAATAGGACTCACATTTTTTTCTTTTTAATTTCATAGTTCTGGCTGTGTAGTCTTCCTTGCTGTGTTTTCCTGCTTCTGTCACTATTTTCTTTCTTGTTTTTCTCCTAATGATGGAACATATATAATGCAATTGAAAGGCAAATGGAAGGAAATTCTGAAGTATCTGCTGTTTTCCATCCTCCCTGCCTCTGTGCCCCTGCACTGGTGTGGACCATCAATGGCCAGTTGTTTCTGTGTAGCATGTATGTGTGATTGGCACTCCCTGCAATTACCCTTTCCACAGCCTATGCCCCCGAGCGGTGCAGCTTCTTGGGTTACTGATGGCCTCACAACAAACCTGACTTTGTTCTTTTAACCATTTTCTCTCAATGCCATCTCATTAAAGTATATTGCCAGTGAAAGCAGCCCTGACAAATGTCTTTCCACTTGTAACCTGGTCTGCAACTGCCTAACTTTTCTTGTTGAATTGGCTAAATATTCCAAGATAATTTAGAAGAGAAACATGAAAAACACCAGTTCATGGTGTCACTTGTATTTTTAAGAAGTTGTGTTAAGCACAGACCACCGACATTTTAAATGATCGTCTGCTTCCAATTGTGTGACAAGCATAATTTCATTTTGTGTCTTTTAGTCTTAAGTATAAATTATGATATGATACAAGACCCAGGAACTAAGGGAAACAATGGTTGACTGAAAATACAGGGGCAATGGGGACTCTAAATGTTGAGTCTCTTGAAATCTTTGGGAACGAAAGCTTTTTCTTATTAAAAAGTGGTAAAATGTCTGGTTCTAGATGGAAAGCTGTCCATAAAAGGCTTTTTAATGTAAAACTAATTACACTACTTATAATTTCAAATAGACTAAACGACATCACTGAAGACAAGATGTAGCCCCATCTCCTGTCACGGGGCCCCTGCCCCAGCCCCTGGTTTATTCCCTCGAAAATCAGTAATAATGCAGGAGCAGAGGAGTGGAACCGGCATTTCCCCATTGAGAGCGCAGTCCTGCTCCCCATCACTGGCACGCAGTGAGTGCTTCTGTGGGACCCCTGTGCTTTACATCTAGCTGTCCTACCACCTTCCTGCCTCCCTGAAGGAAAATGCCTCCTCAAAAAGAGAAAAGAATCGGGTTTCCCTGGTGGCGCAGTGGTTAAGAATCTGCCAGCCAATGCAGGAGACGCGGGTTCGAGCCCTGCTCTGGGAAGATTCTCACATGTCATGGAGCAACTTAGCCCACACGCCACAACTACTGAGCCTGCGCTCTAGAGACTGCGAGCCACAAGTACTGAAGCCCATGCGCCTAGAGCCCATGCTCTGCATCAAGAGAAGCCACTGCAATGAGAAGCCCATGCACCGCAGCAAAGAGTAGCCTCCGCTCTCTGCAACTAGAGAAAGCCCGTGGGCAACAACAAAGACCCAGCGCAGCCAAAAATTAATTAATTAATTAATTTAAAAGAAAAAAAAAAGAAAAGAATCAAAATAAAATAAAAAAATTTTTAATTTTAAAAAGGAGAAGAAGAAAGGAGGGGGAGTTTAAGGAACAGGCTCCTTGTCCTAGATACCAACTATCATATCCATCAATTCATTTATTTGTCAATATTTTTTGAATACTTTCCAAGAAGACTATACAGAGAAGTGGCTAAAAGTACTGACTTGGGTTCAAACTTATTGGGTTCAAACTTCAGCTCTACCACTTTGTTGTTCTTTGACCTAGGGTAGCAAAGCTAAGACACATTATTTAGCCTCCTCCTGCCTCATCTGCCCCATCTGTAAAATGGGGTTGTAGATTAATTGAGGTAGTCTATATTGAGTGGTTAAGACAATGCTTGGGACTTAGTAAGCACTCATTAACTGTTAGGATTATTATTCCTACATATGAAGTAAAATTCTAAAAATTACGATAACATATTTCTGCCCTAAGGAAAGTTTATATGCACGTCTATAATCTATGTAAAAATAAAGACACTTAAATCTCCTGAAGGGGGCTGATGTGAAATGCAAAAGAACTTAAAATTTGAAGAAAGGAATTGGAAAATATGATTGCTTTACAGATAGACACATAAAATGATAGGGCTTATGACTAATTTAGACAGCCTATTTCATGGTTGTGCTACTATTTACATAGATCTAACCTCATTCTTTACAAAAGGTTAGAATCTGGCATTAGTTACTTCTACCCACCTGAATCTTTAAGGATGCACAAATGAGCTCCTCCAACTTGAATTATGAATGATAGCAAAGCAATTGTATATACTTATGTCTCTTAACCCTGCATCCCTATAACACACATACTTCTTATTTTAGAGATGTGGAGACTGACACACAAAAAGTGAAGTGTTGGCTCAGACCAGTATTACCACATCTGCTAAAAGTCATAAGTGTCCATATCTGGATTGTGAAAAACAGGTTTTTGTGCCAGTGCTTAAACTCCCTTGGATGACCCCTCCACTGATAAATAAATAAAATTAATAAAAGTGCAGGTAGGGCTTCCCTGGTGGCGCAGTGGTTGAGAGTCTGCCTGCCGATGCAGGGGACGCGGGTTCGTGCCCCAGTCTGGGAAGATCCCACATGCCACGGAGCGGCTGGGCCCGTGAACCATGGCCGCTGAGCCTGCGCGTCCGGAGCCTGTGCTCCACAAAGGGAGAGGCCACAACATTGAGGGGCCCGTGTACTGCAAAAAAAAAAAAAAAAAGTGCGGGTAAAAGGTGTCATTGTATTTTCACATTAATGTGCCTGAGTGAAGCTCGGAGAGATACATAACTGGTTATACATTCAGCAGCAGAGAAACTAGGATTCAAACCAAGAGCTTGAAAGAGCTGGTGTGAAGTCCCTGCTCTTTCCATGATATTATGAGCCCTTTTCTTTTTGGTGATTTCCACTCTCCTGATTTTCTGGGTAATGTGCACGTGATAGATGTGGCAACAGTAAAAAGTTAATAGTAGCCAACCAAGCCTATGCATTGACAAATAGGAGCTTAACGTGTCTACCAGATGATTCAGTTGGACTAAAGGAATTATTTGAACAATGCTTTTGTTATACTTTTTTTCATAAATAGAGACATGTTTGTCCCAAGATATATTTCTTAATGCATAAATTCAAACATACTTTACAAAGACTGTTCCCACAAACTCAAGGATTAGATTGCAGCTGTAAATATTAAATATTTATATTTTAGATACTTTAAAAACTTTACCTACATTTAAAATTAGCAGTTAATCACAAATTCCACAGAGAAGGGGAGAGTGTACAAGATCTTTGGTGAGGTGGGGAATAGCTCTTAGAGTTTATCATGGTAAGTACCTGCAAACTTCCACCAGAAGTCAGTCTGTAGAAGTTAAGAGCAGTCATCCTGGATCAGACAGGAGCAGTTTGAACATAGGATGTGGAAGCTGCTTAATCTTTCTGAACATCAGTTCCTTCATCTATAAAATGGAATAGTAATGCAGGTGGTTGTGAGAGTTAAATGACATCACTGGCGTGACACATGGCAGTCACTTGTTAAATGTTGTTTGCCTGTGGTTCCTTCTACTCCACTGGTCTCCATTTTTTCAAAAGACTACCTTCAGAATGTATACTATTTTCCCAAGCATTAAGTGTGATTTCCCAGAGAGAAAGGGACAACCAGGATCATTATTTTCTCTCTCCTCCCTAAATCATCTTTGTCTGAACTTTGCCTGTGTGGCCTGGCACACTTGTGTCACCTCTCAATGCCCAGCGGTGGCCATAACCATGTAGAACTTCGGATGATGCTTGTCATGGCATTGGCTTTTGGCTGCTCACTCAAACTGTCAACAACCAGAAGCTGAACACTCATCTATTTATAATCAGGCCCCCTGACTCCTTGAGAGAAAGCATGTCTGCTGACCTCCTCCGTGGTCTTGAGATGCTTCTCCAGATCATTCCAGGTGGCTTGACTTCGGAGCAGCTGGGGCAGGAATGCAGGAGATGTGAGGATAGTTATCGCTCCAACTTTGAAATGGCCACAGAGCAGAATTTTAACAGAAATCAAAATCACAAACACAAATGAAGCTCCCTCATTGAGGCCAGCTCTTTTCCTGTCACCACCCTCCACAGCCCCAAAGGAGAGTGGAGGATTATAGGTTTGGTGGATGTTCCTTGGGGCACATTCAAAGAATTTGAGGTTTTGGTTGAAAGTCTGTTTGCAGACAGTAAAAATGGATTAAATTGCCTCTGCAACACAAAGGAATGCCAGGTCTCAGTAGAGTTAAGACACCAGAGACTTAAAGTGCTATGAGAAGCAAAATAATGAAAAGAGTCCAAAATGCTAGATCATCTTTGCAGTCAACACTATATCCTGTATGTTTGAATATCTACATTAATTGTGATGGAAAAAACCAAAGAAGTAATGCATTTAATAATACATTTTTTCTTCTTGAAAGGAAATGGGTTACTTAAGGACCATGGTATATATCATACATTCTTTTTTTTTTTTAAAGGTTGTTTTTTTTAGGTGGACCATTTTTTTTTTAAAGTGTTTATTGAATTTGTTACAATATTGCTTCCTTTCTTTATGTTTTGGTTTTTTGGTCCTGAGGCATGTGGGATCTGAGCTCCCTGACCAGGGATTGAACCCTCAGCCCCTGCATTGGAAGGCAAAGTCTTAACCCCTGGACCACCAGGGAAGTCCCCTACACATTCTTTTTTAAAAAGCACAACAGAAAGTTATTTCCTTTGTTCTATTTTCTACTGCTACTCCCTCCTGTAAAATTTAGATGCTTTACATGTATAAATTCTAGAAGTGACGTGGGTTGGTCAAACTGTATTTACAAAACGCCATTGGAATCCAAAGATTAAACAGAGAATAAAGATGAGACTTTTGGGGAAATCCCTGGCAATCCAGTGGTTTGGACTCCACACTTCCACTGCAGGTGGCATGGTTCGATCCCTGGTCAGGGAACTAAAATCCCGCATGCCACATGGCACGTCCAAAAAGATGAAACTTTTTCGTCTCTTAAATGGCAACATTTCAAAGCATTCTAAGAGGTTAAATGAATTTTTTTAGTACTTTTATGCATGTTGAAAGCACCAGATTATACATGTAGGGGAAAACTGGGAGGAAAAAACTATTCGTGATGGTTAAAGCAAGATCATGCTAATAAAAAAGAACCGTATATTTAGTAAGATATTGATGATTATCTAAGCTTTAAAGCACTAACATTTTCAACTGATAGCACCTACTAGAGACACTGTGAGAAAGATCAATTATGGGAGTACTTTCTTTTCCCCTCAAATGGCCTAAATCACTGTTAAACCTACACAAGTAGAGTAGTAGCTCTTTCCAAGGCTGAGTTAATAATATTTTCAAAACTTAATAAGTCAACATGTGTAAGGTACATTGCATATTTATTTTGTTAGATACTTTTTATCAGTTTTGCCTTCTTCTGCATGTTCCTGTACCTGTGCCTATGAGTCTCCGGGCAGTCTTCGTAAGGCAGACATTGTGCTCGGCATAAGGGCATAGTTCCTTTCCCAGCACTGCAGTGGCCCATGCATGGGCTATTGGAGCCTTAAGAGGCATCAGCTATGGAGACAGCACATGGCCTAAAAATAAGAGAAAACTCAAAGAGGAGTGAGCACTTCAGTTGAGCTCTGAGGAACATTAAGAATTATTTTGAGAATGCTTCTCTTTTTGTAATAAAATATATCATTTTTTTAATTAATAGAATTTATTTTTGGAGCAGTTTTAGCTTTACAGAAAACTGTACAGAGAGTTCCCTTATATCTCCTTCCTGTCCCCCAATACAGTTTCCCCTATTGCATTAGTAAGTACATTTGTTATAATTGATGAACCAATATAGATTTTTTATTATTATTAGCTAAAGGTCATAGTTTACATTAGGGTTCTCTCTTTGTGTTGTACAGTTCTGTGGATTTTGACAATTGTATAGTGTGATTGTCCATCATTATAATGTCATACAGAATAGTTTCAATCCCTAAAAATTTTCCTGTGCTCCACCTGTCCATACCTCCATCCCCATTTCCAAGCCCCTGGCAACCACTGATCTTCTTACTGACTGAATAGCTTTGGCTTCTCCAGAATGTCCAATGGCTGGAATCATACAGTATGTAGCCTTTGCAGACTGGCTTCTTTCACTTAACAATATGCATTTAACATTCCTCCATGTCTTTCCATAACTTGATAGCCATGTTCATATTTTTACAAATAGAAAAAAGTACCATTCATAATCCCAGAGATAGATACTTTGTACAGTTAGACACATTTCTTTCTAGTTTCTCTCATAGGTAGATAGATAGACAGACAGAAGATCAGACATGCATATAGCAAATGATCATATTGTCTATACCATTTAAAAATCCATTGTTACTCAATAATTTATCAAAAATATTGTATTACTAAATATAAGTTTGTAAAATTACTTGTAATTCTAAAGACTATTCCATTTCCAGATGTATTATTTATTGAACTAAGTCCCCATTTGGGGGCATTAAGATTGTTGCAGATTTTCTGCTACTGGATACAGTACTGTTCTTCTTGCCAAGTATATGTAGGGAAAATCCTAGAAATATAGTGGTGGTATCACATAGTGTATAAAAGTTCCAGGCTTTTGATAGTGATGACTAAACTCTGCTCCAAAAGTATATATTGGGCTGGCCAAAAAGTTTGTTTGGGTTTTTCCATAAGATCTTACGGAAAAACCTGAACGAATCTTTTGGCCAACTCAATAACAATCTCCCCTCCCCCAGAGTGCAAGAAACTGCCTGTTTCCCTGCACCTTGTCAAAGCTGGGTAACACCGTTTTAAACAATGTTTAAATTAGAAGGATATTTGACATCCATTTATTGGTGGTTAGGAGGTTAGGGCAGGAGAGAAGGTATTTGGTGACAAAAATAGCACGAACAAAGGCATGAAGGTGGGTAAGAAAATCATGCCCAGACAATCGAATATTCTAGTGCAGTGGAAGTGCAGGGGAAGCAGCATAAACTGAGGCCTGTAAGGCAGATTTTGGAGACTATGGAGGTCCTTGAATGCTCAGCTAGAGGTGAAACATCTTGGGTAGACAAAAGGAAGCCCAAGATTTCTGAGTAGGGTAGTGAATGAATCCATGCTCTTGTAAGACTATTTTGGTGGAGCATGAGGGTAAATTGGAGGATTACAAAGCATTCGGGGAACTGTTTAGAGATACTGAAATAGTTGAGGATAAGGATGGCAATTGATTGTTTTAAGGAGACAACAGTGGAAATGAAGTGGGAAGGATGCCACTTCATTTCTCCTCAAATGAAATGAGGAGAAGGTGCCAAGTGATGTTCCAGAATTTCTTTGGCTCCTTTGCATCTTCTGTTCCCCAATAATTTTCTCTCAGATACTGTCACATCCCCAGATGACAGAAATTCCCAACTCAGGGATTGTTGCTTTAACATGGGAGCTTTGAGGACCCCAAACCGAAGGGAATGTATTTTCCATTGTGGAATTTCAGGTAATGTGACAAGTCAGGGAAAAGCTTTTAGTGGCACTTGAAATATGTAGTAATTTTTAAAGCCAGTCAAAAATCCTTTATAATCTCACCAAGAAATTGTTCTGGGTTTGAATATTTATATGAGGAGCCACATAAATGTGTAAAGTCAAAATCACATTTAGTTATGCAGCCAATAAAACTGACTCCATTAAAAAGAACACAATTGCCTGACATCAAGACTCTGGTCAAATTCTGGGATGTTTAGTTACCACAACCATGATACCGGTCCCTCCCATGGACCCTTAGAGCTGTGCACAGAATTTGCAAACAGAAGATGAGAGAAGCTAGTTCCCCGGGAAGGGGCAGGGGAAAGGACAGGTTTTGAAAGAGCTAGTGAGTCATCCGCATTCGAATGTCCAGCCACAACTGAAATGATGACTGGAACCCAGGGGGGAGGTTCAAGTTGTCTGCCCTATTTGGGAATTCCTCTGCACACCCATAACTGTTAAAGCTGTGAGAATTCTGAAAATTTCCCTAAAACCAAATTTTGGGTTATGTCAGAAGTTTTCACTAAGAGAGAAATCACATTGTGAGCACACTGTTTATACCATCTTCTTCTGAATCGACATATATATTTGGCTTTGGACCCATTATAAATTACCTGCTCTGTGACAAGATTGTTTTTGTGTTCTCTCGCTAACATGTGTGTGCATCTCCACGTGACTCCTTCTCTGCCTTTTTCTGTCTTCTGTTATATAAGATCTTACTGCTGTCTTCACCATGATCACACTTCGACAGTCAAAAAAAAAAAAAAAACCTGATGTATTTCAGGTGTTTGAGATGAAGGAGGTTGCGTGAGTTTAACCTTCCTTGGTATCCTTGTGAGCTTTCTGTATTTAATACTTGTTTTATCTGAAGCCTGTGGAGGTTCTAAACTATTAGAAGACACACTTTCTGAGAACTACCTTTCTAGTAGCCTGAAGATATATCATTGATGTTGGGCAACAAAGTTATTCTCTGTAATCCTCTTGATGTTGTAAATGAAAAAGAAGACGGAGCCAGCGCCATCTGAACTTTGGGCAAACCATTTGCTCAAAAGGATCATCAAAGGACCAAGCCCTGCCAAAATAATATTTTTTAAAAAATCCAGCAGAAAGGAAAACATTGAGGAGCACGCACAAAAATGAAATTGGTGCAAATTAACTGCACTGTGATTGGAGAGCAATACAAAACAAACTCCCACCACAGCCTCGAAAGGAAAGCCACACAAGACAGACATTGAAGTTGTAGCCTCACAGTAGCCATCTTTTAACAGCTTTCTTTCTTCAATGCTTTAACCTAAAAAAAAAAAAAAAGGAGGAAAAAGAAAAAAAAAAAAGAAAAGAAAAGAAGAAGAAAAGAAAGAAAAAGAAAAAAAAGGAAAGAAAGAGAAAACCTACCCATTGTTATGCACCCTATTCACCCTTCATTCAAAGTCATTCACTCTGCATTAATTACCACTCTCTTCAATGCACTGGGAGCTCCCAAACACGGCCTGTTTTCAAAGAGGCACACTTCCATGCCTCTGCTATTTATATGCAGAGCCTGCTGAAATTTTCATCCCAATACTTTGGATCCCCCTTAAGTTTTGCATACTGTAATTGTTCATAAGAAAAAAAAAGACAAAAGAATGATTTCATGCTTCCAGGACAGTTGTTTGCATCTCTTTCATTTTTCTTTCCAGCTGTGACTGGCAGCAGCAGGTTCTTTAGCAGGTGTCCTGCCTGCCCTATGGTAATTTTTAACTTTTCTTCACTTTCTTTTATGTCTGACACATTTGTAGAGACTTTTTTTTTTTTTTTTTTTACCCCCGATGCATGGTATGTTTTTTCCACCTTTTTTGTATCAATCTAATATTTGGATTTTTCCTTAATATGTCACTCTCCTTAGGAGCCATTTAGGGAGAAGGAAAAGGACTGAGTCAAGAGTTCAAAATCTCATGTAGACATCTTAACTATATAGTAATTGGATCTCTGACACTCACTTCACCGACATTCCTGTGGGTCTGTTCACTCTGAAACTTGCAAAAACTACAATGTTGGTTAATAACAAATTAATGTGTGTGATAATAAATTAATGCACAGCTGACAAAAAGAAAACTTGTTCCAGTGTCACTCCTTGGTAAAAAGCTTCCATTTTCTAAGACTATTCAAACATCAGAAGATGGACGCAATTGATTCTGCAACTAAATTTTAAAAATTAACACTTAATTAGGAAACATATATGTGAGTCAATTCAGATACTCATGTTCCAGCTTGTTCAGGCTAAACAATAGATATTAATGTTGTTTGAGGAGGCAAAAAGAAAAAGAATTAATGAATGACATACACCTATAGGACTATGTACACTTACAAGAGCACAAAGGGTTCAGGCAAATTGTAAAAACTGAATATCACATCCAGGCATAGAATGCTAGACTTGGAAGGAGATTATTTCAGCTTTTTTTTTTTTTTTAATAGTTGAGGACACTGAGGCCTAGAAAGATTATGACTTGTACAAAGTCATCCAGATCTAATGAAAGATAGAGTCTGGTCCTATGATGCCAATCGCAACATATTTTCCATGACATTCTTGCTGCTTAGAAAAGTTTTGCAGGCTTTCATGGGCATTTCAGCTGCACAGACAAGAGTGCACAGTGTACATCACCCATCCCTGGCACCAGCACAGGCCATGAACTCCAGTTTCCTGAGGATACAGCCAAGTTTCCACATGGTGACTTACAATGCCTGAAATACAGTAGATGCTTTAGAAATGATTGTTGCTATTATTACTAGTATTACCACTGGTATCAGTGTGGATCCCCTTCTGACACTCTTTTAGGTGAACAGCATTTTTCTTTATGCATGTGGGCAGGTTCCATTTTGAAAAATGTTCACAGCATGTATATATATATTCAGATAAGAGATCCCATGTATGAAGACAATAGTATCTATTTCACTACCATAATCAGGATCTCTAATAAGTAGAACACCTTGGAAAATATAAATTATAATAACAGGAACTCAGAGTTGCAAGGGGTCTCATAGATTATCTAGTTCAACTGTCCTCCCCTTGATAGAACCCCCCCCATACTTACATTAGATTTCTTACATCAAATAGTATAATGTATCATAAAATAGACCCAACAACAATTTGAAAGGAAATGAACCCTAATAACAGTAGCCACGGTTTATGAAGTACTTATTTTGTGAAGCACTATACAACAGGTGCTTTATATAATTATTTCTAATGCTTACAAACAAGCTTGCAAGTTAAATATTCATACTAGTTCTACTTTATTATATGACTTAACAGAGCCTCTGAGGGATGAATCACCAAATGTGTAAAAGTCAGGAAGAGGCAGAACCAGGATTTCAACCCAGGCCTGCACAGCAGTAACATCCAAGTTCATTCCCCCATCACGCCCCACATCCAGATTCTTCAATCAGGAGATAATGGCTCCAAAATTCTGAAGAAATGTGCTTTATTCTTTTTCCTTCTTTTCCCTACGAATTATTTCTTGGATTCTATACTGTTCATCAAAGGACATTCCCAATCTTTGAATTTATATACCAGTCTTTCAACGTGAACCCTGGCCAGTTGTTGAGCCATTTTATAGATTCAAGGAATCTAAGCTTCAAACTAGAAATGAAATAAACTTCTTGACTTGATCCAGATGAAATGTCACTTGATGTATATAGTAAATAATTTTAGTTTCATCACATGAACATTTACCTGAGACCCCTCATTAGGAGGTGTCAGCTTCAGGTCCTGGCTCTGGGGGTCTCTGCAGCCTCAGCTGAGTCACAACCTCTCTGAGCCTTATTTCCCCGCGAGTCAGTTGGAGAGGTTAGTACCTCCCTCATCTTTCTAATAGAGTGGGGTCAGTGCTAGGTGAGGCAGTGTGATCCTGCATGTCAACTGCACATTTTGTAAACTAAAGTGCATGATACAAAATTTCATAATTAATAATGATTCATATATAAAACCTCTATGGTTTAAGATGACTTTTTTGAATATCTGAAAAATAAATTATCTTAGAGTAATAAGGAAATAAGAATTCCTTTGCTCTGAAGCAGCACCAAAATACCACCACCATCTTTTGGCTTCTTGAAAAGAGATATATAAAGGCAACTTCTGTCTTATTTTTGTTTGTTTTTAAAGGCAATGTTTAATTTTTAAATATAAGGAGGAAAAAAATCACCCAATGCAATTATGACAGAAATGTAATTTCATTCTTTGGTTTCTAGGCATTTAAGATTTTTTTTAAATCATGGGAATGTAACTAATAAAATATAAAAGGTAATGCAAACGTTAGAATCATAGACTCCTAGAGCTGGATAAAAGCTTTTAGAGATAATCCGGTCTGCTCCCCCATCTGATTCATGATGAAACCTAGACTCTGAGAGAGAAAGTGATTGCCCAAGTTCACCCAGCCCATGAACTTGGAGCAGGAATAGAAATGCAGCTCCTTCTAATTCAAAATCCAGGTCTCTTTTTGCTACACCACAGGCCTTTGTTCCTACCATCTAGGACACCTGGAGGGCTTGCAGTTTACTTTGTTAAGGCTGTAAACTCCTAGTAAAAATATTTGTCTTCAATTTCACACATCCTTCAGGATATCACAGCTGCCCCCAAAACCCCCCAGGCAGCGTAGGCCAGACTAGGGAGGCACCGGTGCTAGAGAGAGAGAGCGAGAGAGAGAGAGAGAGAGAGAGAGAGAGACAGAGAGACAGAGTGTGTGTGTATGTGTGTCTGCGTCCATGTGATGGAGGTCGGGGTGCAAGACGATGGCCTGGAGGGGCAGTGCAAGAAGGGTTTCTCAGAACAACTGAAAGCAAAAAAATTTCTCTATCCATTGTTCAGGGCTTTAACAACATCTTCTATAGCGACAACGCCTTATGAAAATAATAAAATGACTAATGCTTAAGATAAGAAACGCAAATAGTGCCCCATCGCCGCAAAGCTCCGTTACCCCTTCAGAGAGCACCGATTTCCACAGGGAATCACTTTTGATTATATTACTCCCAACACACGACTTGGACATCTGATTATTACTGCTGCCCAGGCACAGGATACTATCATCTCCGCGACTGGACAGAATACATCGCTTTTATTGTTCTAAGCTTATGGTTTAAGAAAGAGTACATTACGGTTATCTGTAAGAGTATTGGAATCGTAAAAAACAAAACATAACAAAAACCAAAAAGAAAACCGAAAGACGTTTCCGGGAAAGTTTTAAAGGAAGTCAGCCAGAGAACTTTTGTAAGATATAAAAAAAATTTTAATTAGTGGCCACAACAGGTAACCAAAAAGGAAACATGTGCATTATATTATACTCAAAACTAATGTTTCTCTCCATTTTTTAACATTAAAATTAAATAAGATATAAGCCTCCTTTCCAAAGTTCACGTTTTTTACTTTGGCATTTAAAAAAATTTTATTGAAGTATAGTTGATTTACAATGTGTTAATTTCTGTTGTAGAGCAAAGTGATTCAGTTATACATATACATATTTTTTCATATTCTTTTCCATTATGGTTTATCACAGGCTATTGAATGTTGTTCCCTGTGCTATAGAGCAGGACCTTGTTGTTTATCCATTCTGTATATACTAGCTTGCAACTGCTAATCCCAACCTCCCAATCCTTCCCTTCCCCACAGCATTTTTTTTACTTCATGTTTTTTACATCAGCATTTGTCAACCTTATATGAGAAACCTGGTTTGTGTACCACTGGCAGGAAATTTTTGTTTTCTTTGAATATAGCAAATCTATATCATACCTGGAACTCTTCTGTGACAGATACTTGTATAGATATTAATCAGTGATTATGATGGTCATTTCGGGTTACTAGAGAGGGAAAGAGCCCTCTGTCAGCTGCTGTTTATCTTCTAAAATGTTTTCTTATTTCCTCTTCAGAAGAGAAATTTTTTTATTCACCAAAGATTATTAAGCTCTTAAGGGAAGTATAACTGATCATTAATGCCAGTCTTCTGTAAAAATATTAGTTTCTAACATTGTGCCTTTCAGGTGACTAAGTAATGCTAAATAAGACAATTTTCCCTGGTGTACTTAAATTTACAAAGTGCTAATAAAATGCAATTTTTTATATTTTTATGAAACTGTAGAGCAAAAATGGTTCCCACATAGACAGTAGGATTCATCCTAAATTCCCACTAAACAGTGTTCCAGGCATGTTTAAATGTTAATCTTGTAGATAAGCAACAGCGTCCCTCCTTATAATTCCTCTACTCTACACCCAGGTTTTCCACCCTCCCTACCACTTCCTTTACCATTCTCACAAATACTATATTAAAACCAACATCTGTAATACTGAGAAATAAGAATGTAGTAATAAGTTAAAAATTTTTAGTAAGTGTTAATACCTCTCTTTTTTTTTATTATTGGAGTATAGTTGCTTTACAATGTTGTGCTAGTTTCTGCTATACGACGAAGTGAATCACTTATATGTATACATATATCCCCTCCCTCTTGGACGTCCCTCCCACCCCTCCCCCCATCTCACCCATCTAGGTCATCTTAATACTGAGAGCTCTCAGAAAAGATTTAATAATAATAGTGATGTTTTAATCCTCTAACTCGAATGGTTGGTCCGCATGTTTTTTAGGTTTTATAAAATATATGTTACCTATGTCCCTTTGTGTGTTTACATGAGTAAAAAACATAAAGTGTCAACATAAAAAACATCGGGAAAATTCTCAGATTTTATGCCCAAAAGTTACCTGAAATATTGTCTAAATGCTTTGTAATTAAAATTAGACAAGTATTGGAACTATGAAGACAGAGAGTAAAGCTATAAATAATATTATCACCATTTATTGAACACTTACTTTGTGTCCCATGCAACCCTAGGTGCTCATGCACTTCAGAGCCTTGCCAGCCTCCAACGTTACAAACTCCGTTATACAGATTCAAGGATGTTAGAGAGCTTGCTCAGAGCCACAGCTAGTAAACTGGAAAGCTACATTTTAAACCCAAGTTCGCTTTCTTTTATAAACGCAGTTAAAGCAGTTAATAGAATACATAAACCATTTAGTGTTAGGAATATGGATGGTTACGGCAAATATAATCTACTTGTGAGTATATGGTTTTTTTAAGAAAAAAGAGGAAGAAATGTAATTTTGTTTTCTTCTCTTGATTTCCACCCTCTTTCTAGTCTTTGAGAGCAGAGATCATTTTTACTTACCTTTATATGCTAGCCCTTGGCACATACTAAGGATTCTCATAACTAGGCCATGTCATGAATTGTGAATTGGCTCTAAATACAATCCAGGGACATTGCTTTGTTACTCCTTACGATACTGCTAAAATATCAAATATAACTTGGAGTGTTGAGGGGTAAATTAACTAAGAAAAATATTTTTTTAACTTCCCCATGTTTACAAATTTCAAAATATAAATCTGAGTACTTCCTTTCATTGCCAATTCTTAATGTCTCCTTAACACACAAGCTGCAAGATAATCAAACTGCTAGATTTTCAGGAGGCTCCTCATGGATACCCAAGGATAATATTGTGGGGTCACACTGGGGACTGTGGCCTGGTAAGATGTTGAATTTCATCAAATATTTAGTTTTAACAGTTTGAATTGCTCGACTACATCTTGATTAACATTGAATATACATTAAGTAAGTTAAAGTGTATATCTAATGTAATGCCTACTTTTTCATTATTAAATAGACATTTGATTTGGAAAATATTTATGCTTAGGTAATCTACTTCAAAATAGTGATGTGTTATGTACCCAAAATTTAAAGCATATTTATTAAAGATAATATAAAACAGATAATATTTATAGAGTGCTTCCTATATGACAGACACTAGAGTAAGAAATGAATACAGTTTTCTAATTTAATCTTCAAAATAATCTGTATATCTTCATTTTACCTGCAAGTTAATGGAACATTAGAAAGTAGGCATGGTTGATAGTAAGTTTTCACATCCAATTTGTGCTTTTTACCACAGATTTTTTCGTCTTGCTCTACCTTGACCTGTGCTTTATTCTCATTCTTTTATAATATCAGGATGAAATAGCTAAAACATCTATTTTGACAGATATACTAGTGTTGTTGCTGTATTTGTAGGGTCTGCCTTCCTGGTTTTTAAGTATATATTTCAAGGAGTTAATTTATTTTCTGCTTGTTGATATTCATGAAAATTTCTTGCAGCAAGATAACAAACAATTTCTTCCTTGAAAAGCAAATTTACTCCAATACCTGTCACAATTACCCTTTTAAGGGGAGTGGACAAACGTGGCTGACAGGTGACCTTTTAACCTCCCAGGCACTTCCATACCTGGGGCATTTTACTCCGAGATGTGCAGCCAGCGCTGTTTGTTTGCATTCTCCTCTGCTATCCTGTTGTTTGTTTTGCCCACACCACTGTATTTGCGCTGAACACAGCGAGAACTCCACCGCCAGCAGGGCCTCTTGTTTGATACGGAAACAGCATCTGGGAGGGGAAACCCTTAAGAGTGCTGCCTAGTGTGTAAACTTGCAGTGGGAGTGTTATTTCTCTTACTATTCAACAGACCCTGATTTGGCAAAACACATTTTTAAGGTGCACGTGTGCACTTTCTTTTTCCAAGCCCTGTTTCTGTGCATTCTTTTCCATTATAGATGGGTATGTGTTCAGCTTACCTTCTTACATATATATCTGACTGCTCAGTCATGACTTAACTCTTGACTTGTATTTATGATTTTTCTATATGCTCATATCTCATTACAGCCCTTCACTCACCGTGATTGCAAGGCTCACCTGAAAACAAAATCCATTATTAAAAGTTCTGTGTCTTTAGGCAGAAGACTTTACCCACCTAGAACTCAATTTCTCCATTTGAAAATTGGGATGATATTTGAGACTTGTCTATCTCAGTGAAAATCAAAGTAGGGACACCTGTTAAGGCTGGTAAAATTCAATTTTTCCCCTAACTCTGAGTCTTGCACATGCCACAAGACAGGAGAAGCAGTGTGGTTGATAGGAAAGCATGGTCCCTAGCCTGCTGTGTGGTTTGGGGGATGCCACCCCATCTCTCCTGGCCTCAGTTTCCTTGTTCCTTAAGGGAGGGAGTTGATAACATTGACCTCAAAGGACCCTTTCGCTGCTTTCATGTTCTAAGAATCTCCTGCCCAAGAGAAAGCACTTCTCCCCCTTCCTCTGTTGCTGCCTCAATCTCAGTGTGTACTTGAAGATTGCTGGCTTCACGTACTTTTCTCCACATTTTTTACAGTGTGGTGGAAATATCTCCAGGCATGGGGAGGCAGCTATCCCAGGTGTGCTAATGGGAAATGAGCAGAAAACAGCTCAGCCAGGCTTGTGCCTCTCCTGCCCCAGGCTCTTGGGTGAGGTGCAGTTCATTGGAGAAAGCAAGATGGACGCTCTGCTTGTCTCCAAGGGTGGCAGACACACTCCTTCCCCCACACTTGGGTCAGAAGCATCACACAGGGCCACCACCATCACCACCACCAGGGATATTTACATCAGCTTGTTCTTGCATCTCAAAAGTCGGACGGTAGTAGGAAAGGCATCTCCATTCCTGTAGATACTGTGAGGCAGCCACTCTGCTGCATGTTCTATCCACATTAACTCATTTCATGCCACGACACTCCTAGGAAGTCAGTACTTACTGTTATCCCCATTGTATAGAAGAAGAAACTAAGATCCTTCCACTGTTAAGTGACCAAGCCAGTTTCCAAGGCAAGACCATCTGATTCTCAACCTCTTCTTCTTGCTAGCGTTTTCCACAGCCTCACCTCACCATGGTCGATTCACGAAGGAAACATCTCAACAACGTCATCGTCATTAATATTATTAGTCTATTTTTTTAAAAAGAAATCTCAAGGGGATTTGGGGGATAAAAATGTCAAGGTAAGTATTAAAAATATCCGTTCCAAAATGGCTGTGCAGCTTTCATCATCCCTAACCTGGTGCTTGGAAACCTTTTGAGCTGGTGGCAGCCGCTCATTTGATTCCCTTACTCTTGAAAGAGTGACTGGCCATCTACTTTTAAATGAAATGAAACTAATTTCATTTTGAGAATTCTTTGGAACATTTTGTGACAGTCATTGAGATAATTGGAGACATCCTGGAGTGTCACAAAACCAAGGGTGGGAATCAGTGTTCTAAGGACTGAAGAAGCAAATTAATTTTTCTTTCCAGTTTTCTTCAGATAGTTTTTTGTGTGAAAACTCAACTTTCTAAGGCTTTCATTATGTGTTTTGGCTTCCTTTTCCTTGTTATCCTTTTTCTTCTTTATTTACTGTGTATAGATGACAGCAGAGCTCATTAATGTATCTCTTAACCTAATTAGCTTTCTTCCCATGAAACAATGCCCCTCGTTCCAGGAATGTGCAGGTTTTTAGAGCCAGGAAGAAGGCTGTGACCTTCTGAACCGTTCCGCTGTCAGGCTGAGCAAAGGTGACTCATGAAACACTGTCGAGGTACAGGAAAAAAACAGCACAGCAAGACAGTGCCCTGTCTTAATAATAGGAAAAATACATTTTCAAAGAGTGGTGCTATGTTTCTTTTGAAGGCTCTGCTCCTGGTTTTCAAGGTATCTGACCTAACCTGATTGAATTCTGGAATAAGCAGAGCTTCAGAAAAGGGAACCTGCATGCTGTCATCATGATGTGTTTATAGGCAAAGTCAAAACAGTTCCCAGGGAAAATTAAATATAAATGTCTAGTTCAGGGTGGCCCATTTAAAGCTTAAATCTCATAAAATTTAAGTATGACTGCCATGTGAACTTTTAAATCTGCCATCTGTCTGTTTACCTGTCAGTGACAATGTTTTTGTTTACTTACAGTCTCCTCAGTGACTTCTTGCTTTAACTTTCATATTTATTTACTATTCAGACATTCTTTCATTCATTCCTTCACTCACTCCATCAGCACTGCAAATATAACATTTCCACGAAATACTTTTCCATTAGCCAGCTCTGTTACTTTTGGAGAAGTCATTTAACTACTCCGAACTTCAGTTTCCTCATCCGTTACAATGTGGAACTGGAAAGAATCTCTTCCAGCAATTTTATTTGATAATTTCTAAACAAATCCCCAAATCATAACGTGAACAATTTATATTGATACATCACTCATCCAAGCCAGGAAACAAATATAATATTTGGCAACTAGTTATAAACAATTCTCCCTACTGACTGTATGTTTGTTAACTGGCAACCCAACCAACTAGCCTGATGCAGGTCTGACCACAGATTTTTGCCAGTGAAGTGGTCTAAGGGTCCTAGAAGTCCACAAAATTGATCCTCCGATTGTTTTAGTTTTATTTGCTTATTATTTTTAAGGTTCCTGGTGTTCAGCCCACTTTTTAGAAGTAGAATGTTTAAGACTTGGTACTTAATATTTATTTCCATTGCCTCAGTAATAGAACCACACTGGTGACCAGACTAGAAACCGATTGTGACAGAGGCAGCTGTTTGTCCCCAGTGTCCACTCTCTTGCTTTTCCCTTTAGTAATAGAAGACCTGAGTTTCAGATAAGCACTTGATGGCCCAACAAAAGTCTGCATTTCCCAGACTCCCTTGCAACTAGGTGTGCCCGTGAGGCTGCATCTGAGCCAATGGAATGAGAGCTGAAGCAATGTGTGCTCCTCTGGGTCAGCTCCTCAAAGTTGAACCCACTTGCCATGCATTTTCCCTTACATCCTTCCTACTGTCTGGGTAGTGCTGACAGCTCAAACAACCTTGGAAACAGGTATTGAGGATGCCGGAGCTGACCACCAGGCATGAACCATTGGACAGTTAGTAGAGAGAGTTAAATAAACTTCTAGCTTACTTATGCTATTGTCTATCACAGATACTTTGTTACAACAACTTAGCCTATACCTTCACTAACACATCCTTAGTGCTGGACCTAACAAAGGAAAATAGCCTTAGAAGAAGTTACAAATATTAAATATTTTAAAAATAACATTTAGGGAGGAAGATAAAGGGGTGATAGATTATACTGCTTTTCAAGTATATTCTGAAGGCGGGTGGGGAGGTGTCAGAAAAATTAGGAAAAAATAATGAATCCCATTTAAGGATCTCTTTAAAGTCAGGTGCACCTCTTAGGCCAGCTGAGCCTTACAATGCAAAGAAGACTCTGATGTCAGAGGCCAGAACCTCTGACCAGACATCTTATTTTGTTCTCCTTTTGTTATTATATTCTTCTGCCGCTACCGTAAACAAAGGCTTTGCAAGCAGGCAACTTTGAGTTCAAGTTGTCGTTTTGCCACTGTTGGGCAAGTTACTAAACCACTGAGTCTCAGTTTCCCCATGTATAAAAGGGGAACAAAAACAGGTATTCCTTACAGAGTTGTTGCAAAAATCAAAATAACATATACACTCTAATGGTTCTTGGTCCCTCATGAGCTCTCCTTGAGTAAGAACTATTATTATTATTGTCCTTCTTGACTAGTAGCTTGGCAGTGTTGCTGCTATTGATTCAGCTGCAATCTTGCCAGTACTTCACTTTCTGAGTGGACTGAGTGAGCCTTTCTACAGAATGCCCCATTAGAGCAATGCCTGCAGTCAGCTCCTAACTCTGCATTCACAGCCCAGGCAGACCGAAAGGAGGTCCACGGCTCCCCGGTGTTCACGCTACGTGGAAGTGAGCATATTTTCTCTGACATTTAGTAAGAGGCTTGGGTAACTGGGTACTCCGCTCAGGGTTTAGAACTTGGTAAAATTACCTGAGCAGGTCAAGTTCCTATTGCAAGTCTCATTTGCAAATACAGAGCCTCAGCCTCTGTGCCCCTCACTTACATGCTTTCTTCTCCTGATCCTTCTTTGAGGATTATTTTTCAAATAATACTTACACAGCTCTCCAAACGCCTGCCTCAAAGGACCCTCATCTTTTTGATGCACTTTGCTTCTGCATATTATGGTCCTCTCATTTGGAAAGGGAAGAATTTTAAATGTAAGTCACGGAACGTCTGAATCCTCTTACGTACTTTCTAGTTACCCTTGAAATATTTTTGTGCAGGTTAAAGGGACTGCACGGTTTCTTCAGAATCAGAACCTGCTTTGTGCTGCATTCAGAAGGTTTTGACTAGGGTGATCTCTTCAGGGATCCAAAGTGGGGAGCTGAAACAAAGGACTCGGCTTCTCATATTGTCAAATTTGCCCAAATATATCCCTCTCATCATCCAAACTCAAATAAACTCCAATTATAGCAAATAAAGAAGCTAAACAGGTTGTAAAGACATTATGACCTGTGTGTTCAAAGCTCTTCCAAGTCTATTGAAGCATAGGATTTCCACATTTTTAAAAATGTCTGCATTATGTTTGAGACTCTAATGGTGGTGACATATTTATTCCACCTGAATTCAGGCCCAGCTCAACTCTTTAGATAGCAATGATTATTTATTAAATTCCTCCTATGAGTCAGATAAGACACAGGGTTTAGGGCTTTGCATAGCTAATCCTTAAAGTTAATAGTACAATTATGCCCATTTTAAAGTCAGAGGGAGGCTTGGAACACAAGGTCACATAGACAGTGAGTGGCTGAGTAAAGATTCAAACACTGGTCTGTCTGTATTAAGACCCCTGCCATCCCTAATATTTCTTACTCCTTCTCAGATTGGGGGCTTTATTGGGAGTAAGCAGTTTCACTTTATTATAAAACTGAAGTGCATATCTCGGAATTAACTTAGGTGGAGACCAACCATATTTTTCCTTTGTCATACTGGAAATTCATGGTTTTGGCAGGCATCACGATATTGGAGCAAAAATAAAAGGAGTTATTTTGTAAATGATGCCTGTTTCTTTGCTTCTTATTACAGATACAATGGGGGAAAGAAGCTCAATAGGATTTAGTACAAATTCAGATTATTTTAAAATGTATCTCTCTGTGTTAATGTGCATACCCCAGATATGTGAAATGTGTCAGTTTCCCTTAATTCATGGAGGATGGAGGGAATCAGTTTGAGATCTTTGGGGTGTAGAGAAGAAGAGGAATTAATCTGACAATATATCTTCCAAGAAAGAACTCCTGGGAATTTTAGGGGAGTATTTCTGTCCAGCAGTAGCAGAGCCAGTGCCCAGGAAGCACCCAATGGGCCACATTCAGCTTTTACCTCAGTCCTTCCTCATGGCCAGTTAGCAGACAGTGTGTAATTTAGGGCAATTACTTGGCTGATGTCTCTTATCCTCCCTCCTTGTCCTCCCCCAAATTTCCACTGTACCTACTCTCTTTCCCTCTTCACATTTTTCTTGACAAAGAAACAGACAAAACCTGAAAGTGAGCTTTGCTCACCAGGAGAGCAAAGGCTGTCCAACAGGACCAAAAAAACACTCAGGAAGAGTGGGTGCTGACAGGTAAATCAGGCAGAAGAGGCTCGTGGCTGGGGGGCTGCAAGTCTCCAATCTGAGATTGCAGACACTCTCTCCTACACCTGAGCAGTATGTGAAGGAGGAATAAAAATAACATCTTGTCATCTGAGGGTTAAAAAAACCCAACCAAACCGATTATACATTTTGGGGAGAAAATTCCTATCTAGAGGATACATTTTAAAACAATTATTTATGAATGTTATAATTTTTAAAGCAGTGGACACCTATGACATCCTTGATAGAAAAAGAGAAACTAAAGATTTGGATGACTATCAATATTATAAAGAAATACATCGAGTAAAAAAAAAAATTACAGTCATATATGGATGGTGACCATTTTATCTCGATCTATTAATATCTTACCCCAATATGTTCCTAGCATTTTATACTGAATAGTCATCATATTTAATAATGATAATTGTTTGATACATACAGCTTTGTATTATTTTCAAAGCACTTTTCCATAACTAATATTTGTTAAATATTTTGGAATTTACTATGCACCAGGTACATCCTTAATGCTTTACATGGGTTATTCCATTGGATCCTTTACAACTTTGTGAGACATCATCATGTCCATTTCATAGGTGGGAAAACTGAGCTTCAGGTGACTTTCTCAAGATCCAAAATCAGTAACTGCAGACCTGGGGCTCCCTTCTTCTGTTCTGTTCCTGTGCACTCTGTACTGATGACCACTGTCACTAAGCCACACTAAAATGGGATTGGAGCATTTTAAAATAATGTTTATCTACAACATCTACAATCTTCTCTTTGTCATTCATAAAGAAAAAGGTGTTGCAGTATCCTTTCATACATACTGCATGCTTTCCAAGCCCTCAGGGCCTGCCAAGACTTGATGCTGGATGGACTACCTGATTTCTTGTAGATGGTTCTATCTTGCATGTGATATTATTGAGTATGGTCCATTCATCCAGGGCACTGTTGCAATAGTGACCTTATTGTAGACTGCTGTGTCTTCTTTCTGCCCAAGAGTAGATGTAACCCCAGGTAAGGTTGAAGCCCAGAGCTTTGTTCTGAAAGCCTAGAGGACAGGGAAGTTCATTCTTTGGAGAAGCTTACTGGAGTGAGTGGGGTTTGAACGGTGGTTTGAAGCGTAGAAAATGGACAATTGTAAGTAAACACACTCCTTACCTTTACAGGTGAAGACCTATAGTTAAACACATGAACTATCCGATATTTGATTTAAATATTTTATGTCAAGCCAGCCCTTTTGGGTCTTTATTTTCATCCATAAGATATAGATTGCCAAAAAGTAAAGCAAAAACGATTAAAAGGACTTTGGGGGCTATATTTATGGAGTTGATTGGTACAACACAAACAATCCTTTCTCTGCAATAGTACTTGAAATGAACGTTATAGAAATATACAGTTAGTTATATACTTACTATAGGATTGTTTCTAATGTACAGAGTATCGTAGAAAGATAAAAATAAGCAGACTTTATTCCACATTAAGTATCAACAGTGGGTGATTTAGGCACGATGTTCTCTAGACTCCTACCTACCCAGTCCTATTCTGTCATCACTGGCAATCCCTATCTCTAGCAAAGAATATTGGCTGTACACACACACACACACACACACACACACACACTACACCACACCACACTACACACACAACACACACACCCCACACACACTACACAGAAATGCACACATGTGTCAGTTGCTCTTCCACTTCCTCAAAATAGTCCCCTTGCTTTTTGTATTGTTTACATCTTAACATTTCTCGCTGGAAGTCAGCGTCTTTAAGATAAGACCACTGAAATGAATGGTTTGCATTTTCTATACCTCTTTCTAAAGCAGCATGTCTGATCTGGTTCAAAATTGAGGCACGGAAGCAAATGCTAACAGGAGGCCCATCAATCTGGTCCACCAATCAGGTCCGTCAATCTGAGAACCGCAAACCTCCCATCTCTTCTCCTGCCTTGCTGCTCTATAACCGTGTTCCTCATCTCTCGTAATTTCACACCACTGACAACTCATCCTGCCTGTTAGATCCAGTCTTCAAATTGCCTTCCCCTGAATTATGTCACAGTTCTTCCCCCAAAGCCCCTTAGGTTCGCATCATTCATGAAATAAAGTCTGTCTGTCCTTTTCGCATAGACGGACCTCAAGTTACCTCACAACCGCCCTTCTCACTCCTTGCCTCACATGCCCCCAGCCCTGCCACCAGGCACATCTTCTGGGCCAACCAGGCAGAGCCTCACTCTTAGCCAGGAATGTTCTTCCTCACTCTGTTCTGAATAGAAGAATCCTATTTTTTCTTAAAGATAAAATTTAAAAAATCACTAACCAAGGAGAGTTTATAGAAATGGGAAATTGTCTAATTCTCTCACAGGAGAGTCTGTTCTTTAATATTCTTTTTACCTTCCTTTCCCATCTCCCAAAAACTCCAATCACAATCACTTCTTATTATATGATATCACAGGGTGGCTTTTGAAGTTTTATTCATCTTTGCACTTTATTCTGACTTGTATTATAGTGAGTTGTTTATCTCTCTCTGCCACTAAATTTTAAGTGCCTTAAAGACAGGGATTGTATTCATTTTTCCATATCCAGAATTATATTTTAACTCTGTAGTTTGGCTTTAAAGACTGAGAATTTGATGCTTTTGCAATAATAAATACAAAAGTCTTAATTTAACAACTGAAAAACTACATCTACATAAACTGCATAGTACCCACAAAGCAAACATCCAATAAATGTTTGTTGATTGGAATGTTGACTGAATTACACATTTATAGAATGAATTCTTGAGACAGAACATTCTCTACTCTTTCCTACTTTAGCTACAGCACAAGCTGATGAAGAACAAATAAAATTGTTGATTAAGATCTCTTCCTTTGTTTCTTTAACATTTCTTCATTGTCAACTATAAACCTGTGAAAAAGAGAGGTTTTTTTGCCCTCAAAAAACTGACATTGCTTTTGTATAGACAGTTTTATTAATCTTTAAGCAAATACACATCATTAAGTCAAGTTCTCACTGAGAGACTGGGAAATTTATGCTCTGGTGGCCCAACTCTTTGAGCTTCTAGAAGAAGCCCAGGATACTTGTAAATCCTCTAAACATCACTGCAGATGATAATGAAGAGTAACTTACATTTATGAGTACTTTGCTATTTATAAGGTGTTTTCACATATAGTATTCTTTAATCCTTACAGAGAGTTTGTGAGGTAGGTTTAAACCTCATTTTGAGGTAAAAAACTCATGAGTTTAAACGTCTCTCTGAAGGTCATGCAGCTAGGATACAGAAGAATTAAGTCTAGAACCCGAGTCTTTTGACTCCAGATCTAGTACTCTCCATTATATCATGCAGAAGTAGAGCAAGACTGGGTCCCTGCATACTTAGAAAAAGAAAAGCAGGACCACACAGGTTGAAAATACAGTGAGACTCTGGAGATAATGCTGCCTCCCTTTGTAGGGGTTTTGGGGATAAAAGTAATAGCCTTGAGCAATAAAGTGGACCATGCTCATGGGGAGAAGCGTCAGAGCAAGAAAGCAACACAGAAGGATCCAAGAGGCCAGCATCTCCAAGAAGGTGGTTAGGAACAAAACTCCAAACAAACTATGACCTTATCCTAAAATGCACCTAGAGGGAAGTTTGGATCACTATCCGAGCCCGAGGAGGACTACAACTGGACCAGTGACCAGAATGGTCTCAGTATTCCCAGTGCCTGGCACTGGGGGTACTGGAGGCAACTTATAAGTGTAGAATTAAACTAATGTAATTGAAATGAGTACAGGGATGCTATGCATAGGCACACCTAAATGTTTTAGTCATTTCAGTCCAGAAAGTCCAAAACTGAGAGGCACATGAACAAATCTATAAATAACAAACAGCATGGTTAATGTAAACATGTCCACAAAATCCTGAAACTAATAGAACAGGAGGAAATCTCTTAGAAGTTAAGTAAGATGAATACAGGTTCTGTAAGAAGAAGTCCTCTCTGTATCACTTCAGGTATTACTAATGCAAATGTAAGTAAAATGTTTTAAAAGTTGGCCAAACTGGTCGATCATCAGGCTACACGGCTCCTAACAGAAACTGGGCTGATTCAGACATTTCAGATATGTTTACTGCTTCATTCAGCAAACATTTATTGGGTATGCACTATGTGTCGGACCTATACAATATGCTAGCAATGCTATAGTGAACAAAAATGACAATTCTGTCTCTTGGAGCTTGCAGTACGGTTGACATGCATGAGGATGATGGGCTCATTGATATGTCCTTTGGGCCCTGGATAGGCCTTGAGTTTGATCTTCAATTGCAGCTTCTATATCTCTTGCTCTTCCCTCTCCTGCTAATTTGGAGCAGAAAAGCAGGGAGCTGTTGATGTTGAATGGGAGGATTTAGCACTAAACAAGCAATTATCAGCTATTCACAGTAGCACAGAAAAGACAACAAACGACCAGAGACCCTCTAAGATCCAGTAGGGGAACTTCTTGTTAATGTAATCAACTGCTCTTTTTCAAGCTCTCAATACAATCTGAATTCCAAATATCTTTATTAAGCAAGCACTATGGTAGGAAATGTGGTACAACGATTTACAGAATATCTGTACCTTTATTACACGTGTATTATAGACCAAGAACTGTCTGGAGTACTTTATGTTCATTATTGCAATTAATCCTCAAAACAACTCAACAAGATAGTTTATACTATCATCACAGTCTTGATGATGAGGAAGCTGAAGCTCTGGGTGGTTCTTTAATCCAAGGTTAACCTTATCCAAAGTAAGGTAGGTAAGTAAATGCTGCAGTCAGGATTTGAAACTAGTTTTGTCTGATTCCAGAGTCCATCTTAATTAGATGCAACATTGTCTCTAAGCCTCTGCCTTCAGTGATCTTAGACTTCTAGGAGAGAAAGATAATTTAAAATGCCATTTTGAGATTAGTGATAGCTGTTGCAAGAAGAGCAGGCATTGGGTTACTATAGTGACACACGGAAAATCATTAAATCCAGCTTTGAGGGTCAGAGAAGTGGCATCTAAGCCAAGTCCTGAAGGGTGTGCAGGCATCAACATCATAAAGAATGGAAGGAAGGACAGGAAGCAAGGAGGCGAGGAAGAGGAAACAGTATGTGCAAAGATCCAGAGGCAGGTCTGGAGAAGTGCAAGTACCGAGACCATGATCATCAGTTACCATCCAGCCACCATGTGGCACAAATTGCAAAATGCTTTCAATCAAATCACCTCACCCTGGGCTTCCCTGGTGGCGCGGTGGTTGAGAGTCCGCCTGCCGATGCAGCGGACGCGGGTTCGTGCCCCGGTCCGGGAGGATCCCACATGCCACGGAGCGGCTGGGCCCGTGAGCCATGGCCACTGAGCCTGCGCATCCGGACCCTGTGCTCCACAACAGGAGAGGCCACAGCAGTGAGAGGCCCGCGTACCAAAAAAAATAAAAAATAAAAAAAAATCACCTCACCCTTGCTGGGATACAGCATGTGGGCACATGAGGACTCTGGTCATGCTTGCAAAAGCTGATACGAGTTTGGTGAGAAATCTTACACCCTACAATGAATCACTGCACAGAGGTCTGGAGTCCTGGCCACCCCAGGGCAGTGCAGCCTGGGAGGGGAGCATGCTGACACATGGCCAATGCAGGCTCAGCTGTGGTCATTCTTCTATCTGTGACTGCCTGACAGGTGGTGATTGGCTGTCCCTTCTCTGTCACCAGATGGTGCTGGAATTCTCAGACTTTGGTTCTACATCAAAGCATACATCTGAATGAAGGGGAATAGACTGAGAAACCAAAAAGGGCCATTTATACCCGGGCAGGCCAAAGAATGCAAAAAATATGGAGTGGGGAAGGCAAAGCCATTGGATTTGAGGTAAAGTCATGAAGGAAATGAAGACAAGTCTTCACACTCTACCATAAGTATCTGTGACATCTTCCCCAGGGCTATTATTTCAGGACCTTCATTAAGTTCAAAGTAATGTGGACTCAGTGTCATTGATCAGTATAGTTTCATGCATTCATTACTCCGTCTTACAGGGAGAAATGAAAAGGCTTCAGAAACACAGAGACCTGGATTCAAGCCTTGGCCCTAGGACTTACTAGCTGTGTGGCCTTGGGCAAGTTGCTTATCCTTGTCTTTAGAATGAGGATAATAATGCAGACTTTGAATGACAGACGTGGGGATTAAAGATGTAATGTATGTAAAGCATCTAGTCTGCCCCTCCGTAGGCATTCAACAAATGGTAATTATTATTATGATTATATTGACATTTAAAGAGAGCTTTTCAGTGACTTAACTCAAATTTTGACTAGTGGTGGGAGTTTGGGGCTGCTGGAGATAGATATTTTTTGTGAATATTGATGATTTTCTGAATCAAACAATAATTTAAATTCACTAAGGATTTTTGCCATTTAAAGGAATCCTATAGTTAAATAACTATATTTGTGAGATAAGAAATTTACACCCATATCTGATCAGTATCAGTACATTTATGGGAATAAGAGAAAAGAATATTGAAGTTGGAACTCCCAGGAAAAATCCCATGATTCTTTCATGAAAATAGACTCTGGTGATTAATGATCTTTCGTAACACCTTGAAGATTTATTGCTTCTGATCAACCAAGTACTCTAGTACTCTAGTGCAAAAAACCAAGCTTGCCGATTGGTAGGAAAGAGGGTGTGTTTTTATTCTTCTTCTAAAATTGAATAGACTAGATATTCATGTTTGATTTATTTAGCATCAGTGGTGAAGCAGAACATTCAAGAAAGGCACAATTGTGGAAAGACCTCTGGACTAGGAATCAGAAGACCTGAGTTTTAATTCTGTCTCTGTACCAGCTAGTTATAAGAACTTGGTCACAAAAAAGGAAAACACAAAGTTATCACCTTCTCATTGGGATGAAGCAAGGATAGTCATCAGGGGGGTTATCACTCAGAAATTAAGTGTGATGAAACTTATTCTCCCAGCATCTGCATTCATTTATGGCTACAAGTTAGGTAGCTCTGGAAGTTTAATTAAGCTTTTACGCTTATCCATAAAACTCAGTAATTATTTGGCACTCCCTTTACTTATATGTCTAAAAAAGTCTATAGAGTTTAATTCTCAAATGTAAAGTATAATATTAATTGAACTCTTCCCTTTTGATAAATACATTTTAGGTTATAGCAAATATTAATAGGGGCGTCTATCTTAGCATTCTAAATTTAGAACCCTAGAATATTACCCAAAGATTTAACAGCTGCCGACAATGGTGTATCTTTCAATCTGCCTTAAAGGAATCTTGCTCAATTACAGAATTCTGAAAACAAAAACATACTTTATACAAAAATTAATTTTCTAAGGGTCATCTAAGTATTTCATTAGTTAAATGAATTTAAGGGCTTCATCTGAGGAAACATAAGTCACTTATCTTGTTTTAAACCATCCATGTTTCCCCTAATGGTGTTTACTAAGTCTGAAAGGTATTTATTAAAAATAAGTAGAGTAACTTGTACATTGATTAAACTGTCTATCTCTTTAAGTAGGTCATGGAATTGCAATTTAGCATATAGAGTTGAAGAGAGCATCAATTAAAGATATAGCTAAGCTTAGTCAGGTGCTCATCAGAGGAGATAGGATTAAAGATCGGTTTAAAAAAAAAACTGTAAACCCCCAAGTATGCAAAACCTAAATGCAATAATATAATGAAAGCACAAAATCAAACCAGTTGAGATAAAAATGAAGCACTTACCTAGTATGATCACCTGAAAAGCGTGGCAAATTCCTGCAAATTGCAGGAATTCATATTGCAAAGTACTCAGCAATACTTCTGTGTAGTTCTATAGAAAGCTCAGAAAATCCTGCAATATCTTGCAAAGTGCTCCACAGGTATCCAATACTTTTGAACTGATATCATTCTACCTTCCTCAGTGGATCCAAATCATGTAACCACTGGTCTTCAAGTGATGAAAAGGTAAGCCCTGGAGAAATGGAGGATTGGTTTTCAGTTTTGAGGATGGGCTAGAGATCAAAAATCTACTACTCAGAGGTACCCTGGATACCAAAAAAATACAAATAAAAAATGCCCTTTTGATTATTTTTTTAAAGTATTTGCTTCTAAAAAGGACAGAATCCCCCAACCTTCCAACCCATATTTTAATAACCCAACAATGGAAGAGAAATATTTGACAGAGGGTGTATTGGATGTTGATGATCTCCAACTGCTTCCAAATCTGCATAAATAAAACTCCAACAAATCCCTACACAATGAACCAACTGAATGGGGCTCTATTTATCTGCCGCTGAAGAATAAAGGGCCAAGCCAATCCTATTGACAGTTAAGTCTGTAGTTTCCAACATATCACTGAGGTCACTAACCCACCACTACTGGACAGGCTGACATAAACAGCTGATGTGCTCAACAAAAATTAGGGCTCAAATCAATTCACTGCTGAAACCCAATTTAAGGAGCGCTTAGTTTGCACAGTTTTGGTTGATCAAATTCAGAGAAGGGATTCGATTCATATTTCAGTAATGAAGATCAGGGCTGGGAACTGATATATTGAAAGGTGTATTTTTCCATTTCTTCTCCACATAAAATATTCATGGTTGGCATGTTCTACAGTGTATTCTGACAGTGTAACAGCTGCCAAAAACCTGGTACCTGAGGCCACTTTTACATCAATAAATTATCGAAGGTTACATCTGTAGCAAGATAGCTTTATTTGGCCACGCAAATAATACCAAGGTAAGTAACATAGTTATCCCAGCTTTTGTTCCCTTGAGGGTGGACTACTGTTACACTCCATGTTGCAAAGCATGCTGGGAAGCTCCGACCAAGAGGTAAGGAGGAGAAATACTTGCCTTTGTGCTCTAATAGAGGCAGTATGATATTAAGGAAAGGTCATAATCTGGAGTCAAACAGCAGAAGCGGTGTGAATGTGACCAGATTATTTCACCTCTCTGAAACACAGTTTGCCCATCATGAAAATAGGGATGTTCCTCTACCTCCCTGCATGGTCACTGAGATCAGTAAATAGAAAATGTCTCTAAATGGTCTGCTACATGATGGACTGTCAGTTAATGTTATTCAGGTGCTACCTTCTAACAATGTATCACATTGTACTGAAACACCAAAGTATTGCATTATCACAAGTCCTGGAGAGTTTCTCTCTCTCTTTAGGAAAATTAGCTGAGTGTAGAAATGCAATTTTCTAGAGTTCTGAAGAAATTGATTTCATAAATGGAAAATTTCTTCCTTTGCTGTTCCCTCTCTCTTTATCCTATCCTCTCTTAGAACTCTGGAGTTCTCCTTCCTGCTCAGAAGAATGTGCTGAATATAGTGGGCACATTATCTCTAATAAAACCTCCAACCATCTAGTCCAATATGGATGTTAAAGACTTTGTATTTTGAAAGCACTTTTAAAACTTTATTGCTAAACACTTTTTTTTTTCCAGTTAAAAAAATATGTATATAAGAACAAGTGGGTGACTCACACCGAAGGCCACAGAAGGATCTGGTAAACAGCATGGGGTTCACGCCTGGCTTTTTGGCTCAGGTCTGTTGAACAGTCATCCTGCCAACTCATGCTCGGGTTCAGTGTCAGCAGCATGCCAGCCCGCAGGCGGAACTTTATAAACAAGGTTCCAGTTGGTCCAAACTGAGGCAGAACCTCTTGGACACCCCCGAGCCATCCCCCCCACCGGCCAAAGCACATGCTTGTGAGACTCTTTGCAAGATGAGCACCCTTGCAAACTAGATTCCCTCTTTTGGGTCTTTTAGCTACTTAAAAAAAATCAATTTAAAAAGAAAGCAATAATAGCTAAATTTACTGGTTCTGCTGTTTGCCAGATATGGTTCTAGTCTCTTTACAGGCATTACATCTAATCCTTACAGATCAGGCATTTTTTTAGACTCAGCTTATAGACGTTGAAGTTGACACTCAGTGAGGATAAGGGGCTTGCCCAAGTCTTCGAGTCTAAAGAATATGAATCTAGTCTAGCGTGGCTTCAAAGCCGGCTCTTTCCACGATACCACACTGCCTCCTTGAATCAATTAGTTATATGTTAATACTGAAGCATAAGTCAAGGGATCCTCAACCTTACTTCCTTATTCATGAATCCCCTTTGTTGAGCACATTGCCCTGATCACAGCCAGTAGAGTAAGGAGGGGAAACAACAAAGAAGTTTGACCTGGTTGCCAAGAACATCATCCTCTCAATCTCCAGGAGAGGCACCCCCAATGACCCTACCAGGCCCAATAGCCCAGCCCTGCTTTAGCAACAGGAAGCACAGATTTTTTTTTTCCATTGACATTTTGAGGGGGACCTCATTGCAGGAATACAGGTTCCTGCATAATGTACTGTGATACCTGACTGCCACATGATGACCTCAAATCTTGAGTTTGGATGACAGAGCACCCCTGGCTCTTTTCCCTTTCTGGAAGAGGTGGTGCCATTCAGGGGCTGGGCCTACAGTGACTCAGAAACTACTTAAACCCTGAGGAATCAGAGCGAAGGGACAAAAGCCACCATTTTGCAGGAGCTGAGTGTTTTGTTTGTCTAGAGGAAAGCATCTTGCATCTCAGAAAGCTCATGGCCTCACGCACATCGTCCCAGGGGGTGGGCCATGAGCTCTGTCCTGCAGGAAGAGGCCAACGCCTGACTCACTTGATCCTCTGAGTACAGCACCATGGTCTCCATCCTGCCTCCCACTCAGTTACCACCTAAGTCAAATGCCTGCACCTTGGGAGCCTGGAAAACACATCCCAAGGCAGTGTGGCCTCAAGCGGACAAAGGCAGCCTCCAAGGCAGCACGTCTCCTCTTTCACTGCCAACTTGCCCAGTATTTGACTTGAGTGGAAATGGCTGTTCGTTGGCTAGGTTCATTAGTGAAAAAATGTTTCAACAGTTCCATTTAACAACCTGGAATGTCCTTTGGAGAAGGCCAAATTAATGTGATTTTTACCTTAAGAAGCTTAGAAACATAGCTGCTGCTAACTCAATAATTACATTGTACTGCCAGCAACAATTCAATATTTTTCTCTCGCCTGAGGGTTACAACACATTTGCACCATGGGGAAGCTTTTTCTCTTTACATCTCAAAACTGTACCACAAACTCTTCCTTTATTCATAACAGCGAGATCTCCAGCTGAGATAGGCACTTTTGTATTGCTCTAGATGACAGTTTTCTGTGTTCTTTCCAAGCACAGGGGGTTTAATAAACATATCTGGCAGGGCTTCCATAGCTGGAGGGCCCAGGATGACACTGTGTGCAAACAATATGCTCGCGCTGGAGGGAAACAAGTTTATTGAATTATTCAATTAATAGATTACAGTCAGGATACTTGTTATCCTACAATGAAAAATGGGGCAAGAACTCCAAGAATTAGGGTAGGTCCCAGGATTAGTAGCAGCAGGCAATATGGCATATACAGACCATGAGGGTCTAGCCAAAAGCATGAAAATGTACCCACCAACCATCCAACACACACACACACACACACACACACGGAGCTGTTCAAACACATGTGCACATGCACACACATGTACAGATACACACGCACTTGTGACTGTACCCTTAAGAAGGGGGACTCAGACTCCCAGAATCAAATATTATAAGGGCCTTAAAAACTCATTAAATAATTTAGTATATTTTAGTTCTGAGTTTGGAGCTTGCGGGTGAGGAGGAGGTGGATGTCAGAAGGAGCAGGTATATGAGCAGCTCTATATTCTGTTCTCATAGAATTCTAGAAGAATTCTATAAAGAGATGTTGGTAGAATTTTCTTTGTGAAACAAAGTATTTTTGAAAGGTTTCATGATTAACTGCCTTTCTGCTCCAGAGTAAGTTCTTTCCTCAATGCAGAACATCTTAGAATGTTTTCCACATCAGAACTTCTCACTCTGAAGCAATTCTTGGTTTCAGAGTGAAGTTTATGAAGTTTATCCAGTTTGTAGAGATATGTTAAGATCTCCTTAACAAGAAATGGACTACTACATCATTTAAGCGTGGGATTTAGGGGCAGGGAGGCCACCTTTCTTTCCATGGGGTATTTGTATGTTATGTTGATACAAAAATCACTCAGAAGAGAGTGGAAGGGATAAAGTTGGAAAGCTACCTTGGGGAAAACTGTGAAGGATACTGTGTGCTTGATGAGGAAATTCTGATTTTATGCTGTAAGGAATGAGGGACCATTGAAGGTTTTTGTGCTGGAGTCATTTTCCTTGCCCTACCCCAGCTGTACTGTTTTAAAGTCCTGGCTTTTAGTTAGAATTTGTGGAAGTAAAGAATTGGGACACAGTTCAAATGTGCTAGAAGTACTCTCTGTGAAATGGAAATGTAGTTAATATTCCAGGGAGCACAGGAGTAGCTATGTGCAGTGCAGATCAGTAGAGGAACAATTCTTTAAGTGTTCCAGTATGGTATTATTACTTTGAAAGTCTTCTTATCTGTGAAGATATAAACTCCTCAATTTGGGATCAAGGTAACTGTAAGAATATTTTTTACTCTATTGTGATACTGAGGAGACCATCTCCGTTTTACTGAGTGGAAAATGAAGCCAGTGAAATGTTTTCCAAAAGTGACTAAGGAATAAGACAGGAAATACATTTCCAAACAGTAAAACCTTTTGATTCTTTCAGGAGAGATTGGGAAAGGTCCCTGGGCATCTTTAGTTCTTTCCTTTGTGAACTTTAGCCAGGTAGGAGGGTAGACAAACAATTCTTCCAGCAAGCAAGTGGGCATAGGAAGTTAAGCAGATGGCTTATTTTTGCTGCTAGGGAAGCTAGCCAAGGCAAGAGCCTGAAATTGAAAATTGAATCACTCCATTCTCAAGGGCAGAATTGTTCCTAAGTTCATGGTTGTCTCCCAAAAAATGGATCAAGACAGCCTTTTATGTGTCTGTCAGTTGTGACCTTGCCCTGGCTCTCCCAGCTGGAGTCACTAATGTTCTCTACAGCAGACTCAGCCAGTCGCCATCCCACCTCCTGTCCAGTCCCTGGGCCAAACCAGAGCAGTGCAAGCCTTGGCCTGTCCAGATGGCTAGCTCTAATTAGAGGGTGAAGGCACCATGGCCAGGGCTGAAAGTAAATGCTGCAGACACCTTTTCCAAGAGTGGCAGCCACTGCTTTAAACTAAGTGCATGTATGCAGGGCCAAGGGTCATGTTTAGATGTGCATATGTATGAGAGGGCTAAGCCTGAAAAGGCAGTTTAAATGAGCTATCCAAAGATGGAGGAGAAATAGATATGCAGAGTTGGAACTGTCAGGCATATAGAGACAGGGAGGAAAAAAGGGCAAGTGAGAGAGAAGCCTGGTACATTCCTGAGTCAAGGACTATTGCCTATTACCTTGGCTGGTACTTCAAGCCAAGGTTACCAGGTAGTCAGCTGCTTTCAAAGGGACACAGGCAGAAGAAAGAGAACAGGGCCCAGGTAACCAGCTGGTGGGACCTGAAATTAGTCTTGTTACTGTGAATCTACTGTCTGGTTTGCCTACCAAGAGCCCAGGGACACATCTGGCCTCTGAGATCTAGCCTTTTCTGCTCTTCATCACCTTGGTCATGCTTTCTGATTCTGTTATCTTGAAAATGGGACACTTTGCTAGATCCCAGAGCCTTTGGCTGAGACCCAGTTTATGCCCTTCCTAAATCTTCCAGGGCTTGGCTCCATGGACCCTGTTGTTTCGGTCTTCTCTTCAAGGCATATGTTTTAAGTGGGCTGATGACCTGTGTGCTGTCACCTAAATGACTTTGATTGACAACTCTCCTTAAGACTAATTTCTGATTTCCACCCAACAGATTAGACCTGTTAGGGTACTGGGCTTTGATCAAATAGTGACTCTGTGTACACTACGCATTGGACAAACTGAGGTCCTGAAGGAGCCAGTCTTATAGCCCATTAGCTTCCCCAGCTCTCTTCTGAAGAGGGTAGTTGAAGTCTCAGCCTGTCATGGGCTTGAAATTGCCCCAGTTAGGACGGTGTTTCCTGTATGCCTCCAGCTGTTCCAGTATGAAAAGCATGAATAACTTAATCCCACAGAGAGTCTTAGAGTCATCCCACAAAGGAAAGAGCTCGTAAATGATAGGATATATAAGAAAAGTGCTTTGTAAATTGAAAAAGCCTATGTAACTTACTATTAATGGTGGAGAAAAAAAAGACCAATGAAAGAATCACACCATATACATGATCATTCAACTTAATTCTTACAAGAACACTAGAATATAGTACTATTTTCTTGTTTACAGACAGAGCCAATAAGGCTTAGGAAGGTTGAGGAACTTACCCAAGTCACTCAACTCATAAATGGCAGATCTGGGATTTCAGCCTAGATCTGTCTATTTCTAAAACCCATAATTTTTCTTCCATGCAGGACTGCCTCTAAGTAGCCACTAGTACTGCATAAAGTTAAAAACAGACAATTTATGGGTCAGAGAGTATATAATAAGATACTAATTATGTGGTAATGACAAATTGCAAAAGCAGTTTGGGAAAAGCAAAGATTGAGATGATTATCTTCGTGGGTGTCTTAGAGGGGATAGGACTTAAGGTGAGCTTTGAAAATTGCAGAATTTAGATGAAGGGGAGGGTATTTCTGGGAAAGGGATCAGCAGGGGTGAGCCCAATGGGTGGAACTGGTGCTGAGAAGGCCTGTGACATCAATCTGGGTGAATTGTGTGGGATAGACAAACAGAGGAACATCAAAAGCCAGGCCAAAGATTTAGACATCATGGGGTAGGAAGTAGGGAGCCAGAATCACATGGAGACTCTAACTCAAAGCAGCCTAGGTCATTATAATGTTTCTTTTTTACTCACAGCCAAGAGGGAAGGAAGGCTGTAGCCAGCTGGTGCCCCATCTCAAAACTTTCTCCCATCACATTCATTCTAGTGAATCACTCATGAAATTAAGGTATGAGCTATGCACATGATGATGAGGATGTGAAAGGGATAATGTTACAAATCCAATATTCCACACACCAAGTTGCTGAAATGGGTTGACATCTTCCAAACCAGACTTGGAGTAGAATTCTACTTACTCATTTTTACCCATAACTACAATTTCTCTTTGACAAACATGGATTTCTACTTATTTATCTGTTTCTACATTCTTTTCCTCTCAAACAAAAACGTGACTGTAAAAATGAAGGCAGTGTGGTGAAGACTGGAGAGGGAGGATGAAGGCAAAAGGGATTTGTCCCACAAGATGAACTGTTGGGTTGGCCTTCCTACCATGGTGGCAGCAATGCACTTGTGATATGTGAGTCCAGCTAAAAAGAATCATATTTCTTGTTCAAAAAGACTGTTTGTGAGTTCTAGTTATTTACCAAAGGAACAATCCTACTATAGGCTAAATGTGATAGCTTTACTTCTAGCATTTAGTGGCAGAAATGAGAGCTGATTTCTAAAGCTCTCACTAGGCAGAACGCTTGATCTTGAACCAGCCCTTATTAATGTGCTAGGGCTGCCATAACAAAATACCACAGACTGGATGGCTTAAACAAAGAAACGTATTTTCTTACAGTTCTGGAGGTAGGTTTGGTTTCTCCTGAGCCTCTGTCCCTGGCTTGCAGATGACAGCCCTCTCACTGTGTCTTTTTATGGCCTTTCCTCTGTGTATGCACACGTCTGGTGTATCTTTCTTATAAGAATTCCAGTCCTATTGGATTAGGGCCCCACCCTTACGACCTCATTTAATCTTTTTTTTTTTTTTTTTTTTGCGGTACGCGGGCCTCTCACTGTTGTGGACTCTCCCGTTGCGGAGCACAGACTCTGGACACGCAGGCTCAGCGGCCATGGCTCACGGGCCCAGCCGCTCCGCAGCATGTGGGATCTTCCCGGACCGGGGCACGAACCCGTGTCCCCTGCATCGGCAGGCGGACTCTCAACCACTGCGCCACCAGGGAAGCCCCTCATTTAATCTTAATGACCTCCTTAAAGGCCTTGTCTCCAAATATAGTCACACTGGGGGCTAAGGATTCAACATTTAAACTTTGGAGGAGGGCACAATTCAGTCCATAACAAACCTAATACAATTTAAATGGAAATATAATGTTATGGAAATATTACATATATGTATATAATTATTAATTAATTTCTCACATTATTTTGAATTGTGGTAGCTTAGGTCAAGTGGGTTTTCTTCAAGTCAGCTTACAGTAAAAGGAACGTGGGACGAGGGGAGAAAAGTGTACCAGAGGCAAAGAGCACTGTGGGTACATAAGTGTGGTCCTAGTTCTGCCATTGACTTTCCACGTGACCTTGGGAAAATCACTTGACTTATCTATGTGTCAATATCCTTATCTCTTAAAGGAGAGGCTTTAAAAAAAATAATCTCCCGGATCATTTCTAACAATAATACCTATGATTTTGTGACTTTGCTTTACAATTTAGTCAATCAAAAGCTATTCATTCAGAGATGAAGGAGGCTACAAGTACTGGCTACTTGCCGAAATTGCTTACACCTGAGCATAAATATTTGCATTTTGCCCAACGGCAACTTCTCTTCAGTAGAAGATGGAGGTAAGGTCTGCAAGGTACCAGGTTCATCTGGTCACCACAGTCACCTTGAGCCACTGAAGTTGTGAGTTGGTATCTGGGTAGTCAGGTTTGAAATCGGGGGAATAAGTGCCAGATCTCCACTTTATTTGATGATATGTGTGCACAACCCACATAACACAGCCTTTGGCAAAAGCCAAGTTTGCAGTCACTTTGGGACTCTGTTTTTTTTTTTTAACTGTGCTTTTCCTGGCTTCTCCTTTTTGGAAAGCCTATGCCTCACAATTAGTGCATACCAACTCTATTTAATCAGGCTGCTCATTTAAAAAGATGACCATTCTGCATGTGGTATCCACAGTGTTGCAGGTAACTGATGATCAATGTATGTTAACAAAAGTGTTATAGTTATAATGAAAGAAAATGACAGAAACAATCCAGGGAGAAGGATAGATGTATAGTTAATCTACAGTCAAGGCAGAAACCTAACTCTTGGCATTCTTGAAAAAGTGCAAAATGAGGGAAAAAGATATCTCCAGATAAAATTAAAACCTATACTGTTTAGTTTAAAATATATTGAGCTTGTATTTTCATTGAAATGTGTCCACTACTACATACTACTGATAAAATTATCCTGTTGTAATGTTATACTAGTGGATATTATTCTCACCCATGAGATGCTAAAGCTGAGTAGCCATGTGGTCCTGTGAGACTACTAATTACATAATCATAAAACCCTAAAGATAAAAGAGGCTTCAGAAGTTATATGGCCAAGTGACTCAACTAAAATTATACTGCAGAGGAGTAAATTAATTCTTTATCCTCCTCCCGTCAAGGGGAAGACTTGACCCCTCATGTCAGGGAGAGAGGAGTGAGCAGTATCAGAGCAAGAGGTACCAAGCCATAGCTACAGTGGCCACAGATAAAGAAGGGACTAGGTTCAAAGCAGTATACCTTATTATCTCTTGTCTAAGCATCTGAGATTGGGAATCAAAGATGGAGACCAACCATACCTCAAGGGTGATCACTCAGTCTCTACTCAAACACTGTGTGATCTACTTCCTCTCCTACCTGGCCTCCTATCACTTTCACCCTTGCTCACTTCACTATGGCCCCTCTGACCTTCTTGCTCTCTTCAGAACATGACAAACTCTTTCTCCTGTCATAGTCTTTGTACTGTCTGTTCCTCTCTCCTAGAAAGTTTCTTTCATCGGACCTTCTCATGGCTTTCAGTTGTCTGCTCAAATATCACCCCCAAGACGCATTTCTATCCAAAAAAGACCTCCTCTGCATTCCTTTATTCCCTTAATCTGCTTGGTTTTCCTTCAAAGCACACATCACTACTGGAAACTATGTTTTTTGTCTGTTTGTTCCATTGGAATGTAACCTCTGAGTGTGGGGACCATGCTTTCTTGTTCCCTGCTGAATTTTCAGTTCTTAACAGTAGTGCCTGTGACATAAAAGATGCTCAATAAATATTTGTTGAGTAAGTGAATGAGTGAATGAACCCAGGGCAGAGTCCTGGCAGGACACAGGGCAACTTCTCTCAGGGTGACATGGGATGATTGTTCAAGCAACTGACAATTCATCTAAACAATATTACTAATCAATTTTCCCATCAGGTTTGTAAGAAAATCTCTCAAAGACCTTGGGGAGTCAAGATACTCCCCTTGTCTTCTGTGTTAGTTTCCGACTGCTGCTGTAACAAGTGACCACACATTTAGTGACTTAAAACCACACAGATTTATTACCTTACAGTTTTGGAGATCAGAAGTCCAAAATGGGTCTCACTGAGATAAAAATCAGGGTATCTGTAAGGCTGAGTTCCTTCTGAACACTCTAGAGGAGATTTGTTTTCTTACCTTTTCCAGTTTTTAAAGGTTGCTAGCATTCCTAGGCTCATAGCACCCTTTCATCTTCAAAGGTAGCAATGGCTAGTAGAGTCTTTTATATAGGGCATCACTCTGACACTAACTCTTCTGCCTCCCTCTTCCACATTTAAGGAGCCTTGTGAATACACTGGGCCCATCCAGATAATCCAGGGTAATCTCCCCATTCAAATTCAATTGATCAGCAACTTTAATCCTATCTACAACCTTAATTCCTCTTTGCTATGTAACCTGATTTATTCACAGGTTCAGGAATGAGAATGAGGACATCTTTGAGGGCTATTATGTTGCCTATACTTACCAATCCTTAATGTGGTTTATGTGCATGGGTGTCTGTTTTAAATGACTAGAATTTGTTCTTGGAGAATCATGTTAACTCAATGTGCGCTGCTTTCATCACTAAGTGCTCACAAACTCTCTAATTTAAAAATCTATTTTTTCTAGACAATAACACTAGTTTCATCAGACTAATGCTTTATCCTTCTGCCTCTTTAGAAAATAGGGATGGTGTCTGCCCCTTAGTCTTCTGACTCTTCTCTTGTTCTCTGTGATTTCTTAAGACCAGCAAATCTGGTTCTTTGATCATATCTTTAAGGTGTTTCAACATCCTGGGATGCAGTTCTTCCAAACATAGACGTTTTCTCATTAAGGGCACATGACACTCTCTCTCTTCATCTGTCTTGGCTCTGTTTCCTCTTTGCATTGTTTGTTCTGCCCACTCAGTTTGAAGATTATTCTTCTTGTTAGATCAGTCCACAGGCAAATAGAAGTGATTTCTGGTAACAAAGCACAAGATTCTCCAAGCAAGGGTGCTTGACATTAATCAGAGCCAGGCCTCCCTCACATTCTGTATCTCCCCACGGTTTAGGGGACATGTTTAGCCATACCCTCCACTTTCATTTTCACAGCTCTCTTTCTCAGTTTCCTTGCTTGAAAGCAACTTTATACTTCTTTAGCATTTTTTTTTTTTACCAGCTTCAACTCCTTCTGGTCTCATTTGAATACAATTCTTTAGGATCTCTTTTTTTGCATGTTTAGTATTTATTAATCTTAAACCTTAAACCTGGGAGAGAGAACGTCTACTCCAAGGCCCTCAAGAGCAAGGAGTGGCCCATCTAAGCTCCGATGTGGTTGAGCAGCCTGGGTCTAACCCTGTCACTGTCAGGGCTGGTCCATGGCACTGCCCAGCTAGTCTCTTCCATCTTCCATCTCTCCTAGGAACCTTTTAAATATAAGCTCATCAGAGAACCCCCTTGGCAGTCACAAAAGCTTCTATAGATGTGCCTACCTTTATTCACATGGAATAGATTATTCATGCATATATGATCAGAATTACATTTTTCAGACTCCCCTCTCTCATTTGAGCTATATTCCCATTTAAAGTCTCTGTCTATAGAATGATGTCATTTCTTGGGAGTCATTTCTTTGATTTAGGGGAAAAAATGCATTCTGAATGCCTAAAGAACACATTTGACTGTGCTCAGTCTTCCCTTCTTCAACTAATTTTAACTCTAAAAATGTTCTCATTTCCTCCCATAATCCCCATCACCTTCACAGGCCTCTCCTTTCTAGTGAGAATTAAGTTCAGAGCAGCAGTAGCCTCTACCTTCTGGAAGATCAACTTGTTGCGAATGCACAGCCAGGTAAGTACTTATCTGATTTCTTGATTTTAACACAATAAAACTTCCTGCCAATGAGTCAGTGGAAAATGTTCAGTCAGTCATTTCACATGTGTGACCTCTCTGAACCTTACTTTGCCTGTATATCAAATGGGGGAAATACCTACCTTATCTACTTTTCTTAGGGTTTCCAGGGAGGATCAAATGAAAAAAGTGTAAAAATGTCTTGGAAAGTGAAAGCTAAATAAATGGAAGATCTTAATTGTCTCTCCCAAAGTCCAAAGTACATGAAGAAAGAACTGCAGAAATAATAGACCGGAAATGCCTGTCTGTGCAAAAGCAAAAGAACTGGATCCAGGGCTCAGGAAATGTCTGACAATTCAGAAATGCAGGGCTATTGCTTGTAGGTATTCATACCATGCTCTGTTTTGCACCTACAATTCAGAAAGAAGAAAGAGAACTTGGAGAAAGGGATACAAGTGTTGGGAAGTAAAATCTATGCAGAAAAATGAAACTGACTGACAGGTTTCAACCAGGAAAAGAAACATTTAGGAGGTGACCCATTCATTCAACAAAGAGTTAATGCTTACTATTTACTAAGTGTGTAGGGCCTCATGGGAGGGCTGAAAATGTAAAAGGCATGGCCTCTGCCCTCAATGAGCTATCAGTTGAGTAAATGCTGATTTGCAAATTCCAAACATTTACTCAGAAAATGGTTTCAGGTGTCTACTAAAGAAACTTGAACATCCAACTTGTTGAGCGTGGAGCAGTAAAGATAAAAACATGGGTTTTGTTCAATTTACAATCTGATTTATAGAAATATGTAAATAACTCAGTATAACGTGAAAAATTCTACATCAGTCAGGATGGTCTGGGTTATGCTGTCGTAACAAGCAACCCCAAAAGTTTGGCCACATAAAACAATAAATGTCTATTTCTCCTTCATGCCACCTATCTACTTGATATGTAGGATATCACCATCAAACCAAGTTTCAGAAGAGTCCATCTCATTCCCATGTTTGCTAGGACACAACACGGATAGGACCAATATTAATATATTTACTGTCCATGAGTAAAAGGTGAAAAGAAATTGCCCTCAGCGTTTCCAAGTCAGAGTTTCAGGTTGGCCTCCTAGAGCTATAGGTGGTCCATTGTTGGAGGCCTCCCACTCTGTCTTGCTTTCCTCAGGCCTCTCTCTCCATCCTGCTATGTGTAGAACTGGGCTTTTAGAAGCCTTGTGTAGGCTACTCTCTCTGCCTAGAACATACGCCCTGACGTCCATGACCATGCCACCACTTACCTAAATCTAGTTCTGGGCTAAGGTGGTAGGTATAAACTAGACACAATGGAGCACTTCCTTACAAGATGTTCTAGTCTTAGAAAACTAGAAGAGTAGTGTTCCTTTTACCTGAAAAGTTCTAGTATGAGTGCTCCTGAACAGCATTCATCCAACACATCTCTTTCGGGCCTCAGCTGGGTGTCAGCCCCTGTCCTGGGCATCAGAAATTCAATGGTGAGAACACTGACCTATTCTCTGCTCTCACGGAAGTTTGTGGGGAGGTGGACATTAGTAGTTAGTCAAATAATTACACAAATGGTTACTCCAAACTGCAACAGGTGCTAGAAAGGAAAAGAATGGAGTGCTGTGAGTGTATATGACAAAGGTCCTGGGAAGGTTTACTCAGACCAGTGACATTTGAGCTGAAACCTGTGGGATGAGTTGCAGTTAACTGAGGATAGGAGATAAACTAATGAACTAGATCAGTGGTTTCCAGCTATGGTTAGTTATGAGTCATATCTAACAATAAAACTAATAAAGCTTAAGAATGGTTTACATTTTTTAAATAAAAAAAATTTCAGACTAGTTCTATAATTACATCATTTCCAATCACCTGCCTTGTGTTCTTCCTTCTGTTGGAAAGTATGGAGTTATGAGCTGTGTACTCTGAATTGTACACATCTTTGGAGATACTGATTAAGGTGGGTTTTCTGGCCTGTGAATATCATTTCTCACATGTGTCTCTATGATAAAAGGTTGGGAACTAGTGGAGAAGATGACATATAGGGAATTCTAAGCTGATGATTTCACCACATGTCAAGAGAAAGGTCATTCACAGTAGACAGTATCAAATGTTACAAAATGTGATTCAACAATCCTTACTGGTATGATGTAAATAATAATAAAATGATGATTGGTTTATTTTTTAAATTTTTTCCATAAAAAATACTTTCATAAACTTAGTGCTGAGGCAAAACTATCTTAAGCGCTGACATGATACAAATTAAATATCACATTTTTTTTTAATGTTTGCTCTATTTCCTCCTCACATCCTAATCCAGTGTGTGCTACATATACATATATGTGAGGCATTTTATACATATTCACCCTCATAACTTGACAGATGGGAGGGATCTTGCAGTCATTTCTAAAAGCAGACAAAAGGCCGTTGGTTCTGCTCCGCGTGATGGTTTGTGAAGACAGAATACACATGCTTCCGTTGATGATTATATAGCTCTATCCATCTGTCTGCCTCTGGAGGTTGGGAGACGAAGATACAGCTCCCACCGTCCTCATAAACAAAAGTAGACCATGCTGTCACCAGTCAGACACGCCAGCTAATTGGAGCTGTCGACAGACACAATATTCTGTGTCAACAGCTCTAGTAACAGTTTGAAACAGCAATGATATGTTGGTTGATGGTGAGGATGACACATGTGTCTCTAATAGCATGCTAGAAATCTGACATAACTAGAAAAGAATTACTAAAATGTGATTCCTGGCCTCTGGTATTCCTGTTTGTACTTACCAATCTCTACAGAGGCTGGGCGGGGGGTGGGGGCGTGCGGGGAGAGGGTGGTTGTAACACATCCTTCTCCGTATCATTTCACAGGCTGACAGCTTGATTCGATACTCATAATGTCTAACTTTAAAATGAATCTTGCTAAAAAGATTTGTTTCAACAAGCCACCAAATCGTAACCTCTTTGGGAAAATGAAAAAGGCAAAAAAACGTATTTGTACAGCTTGCTAAGTTGAAACCAAAATAGAATGGAGACATTTTGTCAATTTACCATTTCTATAACTGTAGATTTATACTGTTTTTCAGGAAAGTAATTTTTACAGAGTTAGATGTATACAAATGCTCATAGATGTGTCTTATTCTTCAACTTCATTTCATGATAGACAAAATAGGCCCCAAATAGAAACCGTTTTGATAAGGCTTTAGAACATAAATGCATAATGTACCTTAATCTCTGTGCAAATTGTACCTGCTAAGAAGGCTTTCCATCAGGTATTATATCAATAAAAAGTTAGACAGTCCCTTGTAGATTTCCAATAATTTAATTATCCTGTAAATAATTTAATCACATGACTCACTGGGTTGAATTTTAGCTCAGCCACTTACTAGCTTGGACAAGTTAGTCAACATCTCTGGGTCTCAATTTTCTCATCTATAAAATGGAGATAATAATATAACCTCCTTCACAGGGTTATATGGATTCATTGAGCTATAACACTTCAAGTGTGTAGAACAGTACCTGGTACATTACATAGTAATATACTTTGAAGATTTCAGATAATTTAAAGCACAGAACAATTCCCAACATATACTAGGTATTTTACAGATTATAGCAAAAATTGTTATCACAAGTTTGCATTATAGAGCACTTTTATTTTTAGACTAATAATCTTATCCTATTATTAATTCTTTGAAATAAAATATGATAACCACTTTTCCAAGGAAACAATGGTGCTCAGAGTGGTTAAGCAGAGGGTCAGTGGGGATGGAGTTACTGAGGTTTAGTTAGGTTGCTGTCTTCCAGTTCTGGGGCCAGAGTGATACTCAGCTATTTCCATTGCCTCTTGGCCAGGTAGCCAAACAACTGAAAGCCCCTTCATTTATTTTTTTCATCCAGACCCCAAAATTGTATGTCCTCAGAGGCCTCTGTCCCTCACATTTAGAATCAGCCTTAATCACTGCCTACTCATAACTCATTGATCTTTCCATATTCCTTGCCCCATTATAAAGACAACTAACTGAGGCAGTAACACTCACCAATAAACCACCACTACCGCCACAAACAACAATGCAAATGTACGAGAACATCAAACTCAGATTATCTTGATCTATGAAGATATGAGGAAGACAAAGAAAAAAAGCTTTCTCTGATAGGTAGTTAAGATACTTTTACGGCACATACACCAGAAAGGAGGATTCAGTGCAGAAGGAATTTCTGTGTCCAAACCAATAGCCTATATCAACAATACATTCTTTTAAAGTCTTACTGTTACCAATTATACATGAATAATAAAATAACCCAACCCTATGCAACACAGCTTTGTCTGGTCACTTCATGGCACATTCAATCCATAATATAAAATATTTAGCTTTCACTTCCTAAGAAGGTAATGGGACTTTGCCTTCTGAGAGGCTAGATGGGCAGCTGAGCTCTGACCATAGGCCTCCTTTCTGGAATTATTGAGTCCCTTGTTGAGAGCATGAGAAGAGCATCATTGACCTTTCCGGGGAGGAATCAATGCCTCAGTCTTGGCTTTTTTATTACTGTGCTTGGATCACTTGAACCTACTAGCTCAGCTCCTCACCCAATGCCCTTGCCCTTCACCTCCATCACTAGGACCATGTATGCGACCCTCTACATTTCCTCTCCTCTGGGTCTTTATCCATGGCCTGAGCCTGACACACTGCTTCTTTCATGTCTCTAAATGACCAAAGACAAAAAACTCCATCCATTCTTCAAGAACCTTTTCACAATGGCTCCCCTTCATAAAACTTTCCTTAATTGTCACTACACTCGTCCCAAACAGTGAGTGAATTTCTCCCTCTTTTGAATGCTCCCTGATATGACATTTATTATTTTCTTCCATGCATTTTAATTAGTTATATAAAAGCTTCTCTTTTCCCTGTATTGTCACCTCCTTGGTAGCAGAATTCAGGCCAGATTCATTTTTGTTTTCCATGTAGAACTTAACATGTAGTGGATACTCTCTCTATATTTCTTGCTTACTTGAATGAATGAATGAATGAATTCCCCTCATCCCTATTTAAACTGTGTATGCTTGTATGGACAAAACCAAAACCACACAATATATCCAAGAGAAGGAAAGGCTTATATTGAACATGGTGGTGATTTAAACAATGGGGTTTGAGCTCTTTTTTGACATCAACCCCATTTCTTCTTTGGGCCTTGGAGATTGGTTTGCAGCAATGTATTTGCTTTAACCAATTTCATTATTAAAGCAATCAGCGTGCTTTAACTTGAAATCTATCATAAAAGAATTTTCCCCGTATGATTATTACGACTCATTCACATCTGTGATATCTGTTAATTCCTTCTACAAAAGCAGCTATATATGCATAAGCCTTGACAAATCTCCTTGCTTTTTTACATGTAATCTCTAAGCAAGAATCAATTCCAGGTAAGTGGCTTTTCAGGTGATGGCACAGAGGTGTCCATGGCATACCCTACAAGGTGCCACTCAACAGAGCACAGTGTAAGTGACACCTCTGGCATGGTGCAGCCCGCAGCCCACATGACTGCATGAAGTTCTCCGAGTTGGGAAAGCTTTGGAGAAACAACCATAGTTCATATAATACCAAGTATTTTCACTCTTATATCAAAGAAAAAGAATAATCCAGGCTTGTCATTATATTTGAGAAATAGCTTGATAATTTTAAAATAATGCTTTTTATTATGTTTGATTATAACTCACTGTAAACATTGTAGAAAGTACAGACAAGTGAGTAGATTATAATTCCTTATCTCAGGGATCATCACTCCATTACTGTTAACCTTTTCATTGTATTTCCTTCTGGTTCCCCCATATGCACATATGAAAATATTTATATATCTGCATCCTTGAGAATATACTCTCCATACTACTGCTTAAAACTTAACATTATGCAAAATAGCATTTCTCAAACTTGCCTATCGAATAGAATAACCTGAAGAACTTATTTAAAATACAGATCTTTCAGAATTCTCCACACGAGAACCAATTCACTAAGTCTGAGGTGAGGTCCCCGAACTGGTATTTCTAACAGCTACTCCCTGCTACATGGTTTTTATGTTCAGACAAGTTTGAGAAACACTAATTTCTTAGGTACATCCTCAGGTATTCAAGTGATTTCTGAACAGAGGAAAGCAGTTTAACCTAATTCTCCCAACCCTCTCAGCCAGGTAGATCAAACAGAAATCCTATACAAAAGGAAAACTGAGTGCACTGAATAAGCAAGAAAGTAGTTCTGGTGACCCAACTCTCCTTAATATCCTAGCCTTGGCCTCAAAAGGAATGTAATCCAGACCCTCCTCATGAGGTTGGATGGGCTAGGGATAATGTTAGTTTTTTTTAAGTGTGTTAGTTTCTGCTTTATAACAAAGTGAATCAGCTATACATATACATATATCCCCATATCTCCTCCCTCTTGCATCTCCCTCCCACCCTCCCTATCCCACCCCTCTAGGTGGTCACAAAGCACCAAGCTGATCTCCCTGTGCTATGCAGCTGGTTCCCACTAGCTATCTATTTTACGTTTAGTAGTGTATATAAGTCCATGCCACTCTCTCACTTCGTCCCAGCTTACCCTTCCCCCTCCCCGTGTCCTCAAGTCCATTCTCTATATCTGCGTCTTTATTCTTGTTCTGTTAGTTATTTATTTCCCTGGAAACCACATTCCAGAGACTTTCCAGGGTTCTCTGAGCAAAATCAGTCTCCTTAGGTCAGAAGGTGGCCATATGTGCCAGTTTGCCTGTTCACTCCCAGTCTATACCTGCTGTTCTGGTACATGTTATTAATAATATAATGCCTTCTTTCACTCACTAATAGTGTCCCAATTTGGACAATAAGTTCTATGAGCACTAACCTGTAGGGTTACTGCCACCCTCCCCTCTGATCCGTATATTAGAAATGGGGCTTACTCTGTATTGGTTCCTTCATGTCTAAGAACTTTTTCTTCCAAGTTGAGATTTTATTAATGAATCAACTGCTATCTTGTATGGAAAGACAATATTTAATAAGACTGGGAACGAAACCATTCTCATGGTGAGGTCTTCCTGGCCAGTTTAAGGCTATTATTTTGGCTTTTTTTCTCAAGATATTTGCGTTTCATAAACCATTTAAGATGTGCTCTCTTTTCCTTATCACTCCCAGGAAGATAAAACAAATTTCAAAAAATCTTCTAAACACTCTGCCACAAAAACATTCTGCAAAAATTGCCTTTTAATTCTATAAAAGCTTCCACTTAACATTTGCCTATTATAAACAATTAGCTTTTTAATTTTCAGTATGATAACTATAATTGCGATTAATTTCTCTACCCATGGATCTTCAGTCATTATTTCTTTAGGGCAGATTCCTAAAAGGTAGCTATGATATTTTAAAACACCTCTCCTTCCTCAGAAGGACCCTCCCCTTTTCTTAAAATTAATAAGTTACAAGGAATTCAGGACAAGATGAATGGAATAACCTGCAAAACTCTCACTGGCTATGCCTGAGTGCCTGACTGAAACAAATGAGATTCAGGTGTATCTGCTAAAATCTAGGACAACAGAAACATCAATCTTGCCTTTGGAGCAGCAGCAAGGTGCCTGAGTTGCTGCCTGAGACTGAGCCACGTGCCAGTAGCTCCAGCTCCTTCCCTCCACTTCCTCAGATGGAACAAGAAGGAATGGTTGGCCCTGCCCTGAACTGACTGCCCTAGAGACTTGTCCCTCACCATCATCTGGCTGATTGCTGGAGATAGGACTCTACGGTCAAGGAAAAGTCAAGATGAGGTGACACCCAGAAGAAGAATAAAATAGAATGAGGGTTAATGAGATACGTTGCTTCACACAACCAGTTAATGAGAGGAAGACCCACTTTTAAGTAGTTGCGGTCACCAATATGACAATAAGAATGTGATCAATTATTCATTCACTATTCATTCATTCTTTCCTTCGACAAATATTTATTGAGTACCATCATTTTGGAATATATACAAATATCAAATTGTTGTACACCTGAGACTAATATAATGTTGTATGTCAATTATACTGCCATAAAAAATGCATACATATCCATATATATTTATCGAGTACCAACTATTGCCAGATACTGTTCAAGGTAATGAAAATAAAGCAGTGAAAAAAACAAACTAAAATCACTGCCTTCCTAGAGGCTATATTCTAGTGAGGGAGATGGATTGTAAACAAGATTAATAAGTAAAATATTTAAGATATTAGTAATAAGTGCTAAGGAGAAAAAAAATTAAGCAAGGAAGGAGAATATGAAAAGTGGGGGCTGAAATTCTAGTTAGGGGTTTCCAGGGGAGATCCACTGAGAAAGTGACTTTCGAATAAACACCTGAAGGAAAGGAGCTAGCAATGCCACTATCTGGGGGAAGAAGGTTTCCAGAAGAGACCGGAGGAAGAGCAAAGGTCCTGGGGCAGGATGGCGCCTGGGATATTCAAAGAATTGCCAGGCCAGTATGGCAGAGCAAGATGAGGTCAGAAAGGTAGGGGCTGGGGGTGCAGTTTTCTAGGCCATCAGAATGATGTTTTGGTTTTCACTCTGAAAGAAATGGGAAGCCACTGCAGGATTTTTAGTGGAGGAGTTGTAAAATTTCGAGTGGAGGAGTAACAGGATTTGATTTATACTGAAACAATTACACATTTTTGCTTTGAGAATAGACTTGAGGGACATGGGGGATAGACGGAAGGGAGATCAAGAGGTGAAGGGGGATAGCAGAAGAAGAGAAACTTGTCAGAAGATTATTTGCAATAAAACCAGGTGAGAGATGATGGTAATTTGTATAAGACTGTGGAAGTGGAGGTCGTGAGAAGTGGATAAGTGTTGGATCTAGTGAAGATGAGGCCAAAAGAATTTGCTGACAGATCAGATATGGGATGGGAGAAAAAGAGAGGTGTCAAGGATGACATCGAAGTTCTTGTCTTCAGCTGCCAGAACAGTGTTACTATTAGCTGAGATGAAATCTACAAGAGGAGGCAGTTTACAAGTGATGAGTGGGACTTCCGTGTACAAGTTTGGTCTGAGATGCCCGTTAACCATCTGAGTAGAAGCTTCAGTCAGACATTTGAACACACAGGTTAAGATGGAGGAGATAAGTTTGGGAGCCGCCAGCATATGGATAGTGTGTAAAGCCATTAGACTTGATGAGAAGCTCACAAGAATGAGTTTAGATGGAAAGGATGACCAAGGACATACCAACATTAGAGTGACATCAGAAACTGTTGTAAAAAACAAACAAACAAGCAAACAAAAATGGTACTGTTCTTGTGCGTGTGGGTTTGTCAGCTCACATGTGTACCATGTTAGAATGTTTCTCAGAGGTGTTAGGCTGGCTGCATACTGTGTGTAGGTGGCTGATCTGACTCACTTATGTCCTCCACGGGGCCTAGAAGAGAGACACAGCAAGCATTAAATAAAGAGTTGAATTAGCTAGAATAAATATCATATAGATTTATGATATAATTTAACTTTTTCTACCTGCAATTCCTACATTTCAAGCCTTGACATTCAAAACAGTTGCTGGTAAAATCACTCTGGTACAAAGACATTTATATAAACCAGAACATTAAAGTGTAAAATAATTAGATATTTTCATTAAGCTTTCCAGGAATTTAGGAGCTGCCACAATCTGACTGTTGACTATTTTTTATCAGGGCTCCACCTAGGCTGACCCTAAATGACTAATGATCAGATTTTAAGAAGCTTATTAAATGAATTATTTTTAAAAGAGTACACATGACCTGAAATAGTATAGAAATATTCACGTATTCATATATAGGTGAATACTAAGAAACTCTAAACCTTAATTGGCACAGGAAAAAACTGCAAAATGTTACAAAAATAAGAATCTCAAAACAAACATAATTTAGGGAGTGCTGATTGGGGTCACAAAAACCAAAATCTATCTGATTGGTTCAGAACCAATAAATTGAGTGGTTGTGTTGTAATGGACAAAGTGTAACTACTCAAGGGGGTGTGTTCCCTGGAAAATCTGCAGCCTCAGCTGGTCCAGAAAAGGTAACTCTGACTCTGTGTTTAATGTGTAAATTGTATTCCTAAGAAGAAATAAGGAAAAAATATTTTTAAAAAAACAATGGAAAGAATAAGAATAGAGAAAATGAAGAAAAAATAAATCAGCATTAGAATCTTTATAGTCTGTTTCTGTGTAACTTTATGGATCAGTTCTTTATTCATTGCCATTTTTCTACTTAAGATGTTATAAAACTGACATATTAGATTTATAAGGGTGTAATTGATTACATTTGAAAACAATAAATGTTTATGGAAATATGTTAAATTCTTGAGTTATTCACTGAATTGTTGTTAAGTGGATGTGTACTTAGAAAGCATATTCAAACCCTAAAGATTAATAAGTGGAATTAGACCAGACAAAAATAACAGTGAGCATGTCTCTCCATCTACAAACCTCCCTCAGCCATTAGACTCTAAAGCACATATTTACATGGAGAGGGTTATGTGTACGTTTTTAGCACAAGTGTTCATTCATGATGTCAGAAGATCGAAGCAGAGATACCAACTAAACAATTTTCTCCCTGGAGTTGTGCAGCAGGTTCCAGAAGGCCCCAGGAGGAATCAGTATAAACACTGTGACCGTTATTTACTCAAACTGGGACTCCAGCAGCTGGGCTGTTTGCATGATATGCAAATGGGCACATCATTCAAGGAAGAAAGGATGAATGCTCTGGCACTTGCAGGGCAAACATTAACTGCTATGGGAAAAGGGCCAGCAAAAGAGAAAGCAGACATAAGCAAGTGGGTGGTGAGGGGCAGGACAAGAAACATCTTCCAAAGAGGCAAAATGCAGGAGGCAGACACTGCTTGCTGGGAACCGTTCAGCATTCTCAGCCTCAGTAAACAACAGATGGGTGTGTGTGGCTGCCCGTCTCCATCAGGAGCAGTGAATTTCCTCTCCACCCAATTTCTTGCTCCGGACTGCATTCATAAAACCCTTTATATTTGGAAAGCTACTAAGAGGTACAGAGGGAAGATATTAACTGAAAGAGCAAAGGCTCAGGGGGCTAACAGGGCATAGAGTGATGTGGGGAAAAGTGTGGCTGGAGTCAGACAGAACTTGGCAGGAGTTTCAGTTCTACAATTTGACAGCTATGGATACTGGTCAAGAGTCTCAGTTTCCCTGTCTCAGTTTTCTCATCTGTAAAATGGGCTTAATAGAGCTATCTCAGAACAGGATTACTGTAGGGTTTAATAGATATTCTTTATGTAAAGTGCCTTCTACCAACATAACACTAACTGGTTAGTCTTAGAGCTGGGACTTGAATTATTTGGCGTTTTTGACCCCAGAGTGCATCAGTTCTTAGGATGTCTGGAGATCTTGAGACTGTGGAGATGCCAAAGAAGTAACCTGATGGTCATTCTATATTTAAAGGCTGCTCAATTCAACATAGTTTGGAAGCAACTCTATTTCTAAACAGGTCGTAAGACCTGTGAGTGAAATCCATTTTTTAAAAACTCCAGCTTAACCAAGCCTGGTAGAAGCTTACAGGCTCCATTGCACTGGTTGCCTTAATTACACATGTGCATAGAGTGTGAAGTAAAAGTATATCAGTAGTCTGAGCGTCTGTGTACCCACCAGCATAATCTAGGCACACATTTCTCTCCTCCCCACTCAGGAGTAAACCCTACTGAATTATGCACTTATAACTCCTGTGTGTCTTTAAACCTTTCCCTGATATTTTGTAGTCCTAAATAATAAATTATTATTTTTATTTTATTTTATTTTTTTTGCGGTACGCAGGCCTCTCACTGTTGTGGCCTCTCCCGTTGCGGAGCACAGGCTCTGGACGCGCAGGCCCAACGGCCATGGCTCACGGGCCCAGGCGCTCCGCGGTATGTGGGATCTTCCCGGACCGGGGCACGAACCCGTGTCCCCTGCACCAGCAGGCGGACTCTCAACCACTGCGCCATCAGGGAAGCCCTATTATTTAATTTTTAAGATTTAATTTTATTTATTTTTAGCTGCACTGGATCTTCATTGCCGCGCGCGGGCTTTCTGTAGCTGTGGCAAGCGGAGGCTACTCTTCGTTGCGGTGCGCAGGCTTCTCCTTGTGGTGGCTTCTCTTGTTGCAGAGCACAGGCTCTAGGCACTTGGGCTTTAGTAGTTGTGGCCCTCGAGCTCAGTAGCTGTGGCGTACGGGCTTGGTTGCTCCTCGGCATGTGGGATCTTCCTGGACCAGGGATCGAACCCCTGTCCCCTGCATTGGCAGGCGGATTCTTATCCACTGAGCCACCAGGGAAGTCCCAATAATATATTACTTAGTTTTGCAAGTTCTTATACTTTAAATAAATGGATTCATACTACATTCTTTTTTGGCTCATTAGGTTTTAGCTTATTACGTTTCGAAATTCATGTTACAGACCATCCATTTTAATTGCTATATAATATTCTCCTATATGAATATTCCACAATGTATTATCAATATCTTCTCTTGATGTACAGTTGAGTTTATTTTATTGTTGTTGTGTTGTTTACCATTAAAAATTATGCTACTATGAGCATTCTTGTACATGTCTCCTGTTTCAAGAGTCTTTCTAAGATGTTTCCTTAGATACTATGAGTGTAGATGATTGAAAAGACCATGCATTTCCCATTTGTTGGGTGTCATGTTCTGTATAGTATATCCATTGAGAACAGCTTGTTATTTACACTGTTTTAATCTTCTATAGCCTTACCTAATTTTTTTCTGTCTGATCTCTTATGTAGAACAGTGCATTGTTTCTCCAACTATGATGGTGCATTTATTCTTGCGGTTTTATCAATTTTACTTCATGTATTTTGAGGCTATAGTATTATAAATAGACAAATTTAAAAGTATTATATTTTCCTGGTTAATTGAACATTTTAGCATAATGAAGTTGTCCTCAATCTTAAATTGCCTTAAAGTTCATTTGGCTGGATTTTGCTATATTTTGCCTACTTACTTTAGGTAGGAAGTTTGCAGGGAATTTCATTTTGAATCCCTTTCCTTTCAGCTGTTCTACATCCCTATGCTTTTTAAGGGTCTCATAAACATCATACAGCTGGGGTTTTAAAAAAAATCCAATCTAGCAATCTTTACATTGGCATGTTTCATTCATATTGTTAATATATTTGGATTTATTTCTTCCATAGTGTTGGTGCTTTCTATTTGTCTATTTTCCTTTTGGTTTCTCCCTTCTTGACTTTTTTAGGTTAAGCATTTTTCTCTTTCCATTTTTTCCTCTTCTAAGTTAGATGTATATTTTATTTCTATTCTTTCCGTGATTATCCTAGTAATTTAAACATGCATTTTTACTTTATCAAAGCCTACAGTTAATAACTGTATCTTTCTCTTAAGCTCTATAACTATATAGTTATATGCTTCTCTTAAACTATAACCGTGTAAACCATAGAACTTTAACTCCAATAACAACCTTCTAAATTATATGCTCTTATTGTCCTATATTTTACTTCTGCTTTTTAACCTCATAATTGGTTGTTATTGTTTTGTACAGTCAATGTTTGCTTAAATTTGCTTACTGTTTGCCACTTAAAAAAAAATTCTTCCTTATTGCATCTGAAACTCCCCCCATGGGATCACTTTCCTCCTGGCTGAGATATATTCTTTAGATGGCAAATTCACTCAATATGTATATTTGTCTGAAAATAACTTTTTTCATGCTTGTTTCTGGAGAATATTTTCATAAGGAATATAACTCCAACTTTTCTCAACACCTAGAAAGCATCACCCCACCTTTTTCTGGCTTCCATTGTTGCTGCTGAGAAGTTGGCTGACAGTCTAATTGTCATGCCTTTATAGGTAACATTTCCTTGTCTCCAGCTACCATTAAGATACTTATTTTTGTCTTTGTTGTTCTGCAATTTCACTAAGATAGGTCTAGATATTAATTACTTTTTAATTATTATTTATAGGATTCTCTGGGCTTCTCATATCTAAGAAATATGTTTCTCATAATTTCAGCCATCAGTTTTTCATGTATTGCCTCATCCATACATTCTCTCTCTCTCTCTTCTGAAACTCTACCTACAGGTTTCTTAACTTCTCATGACTGTTGCAGCTCTCTGTGCTGCATCCTACATGATTTCATTGGATCTTTCTACCAATTCATTATTCACTTTTCAGCTATGTGTAATCTGCTCTTAATTCCATCCATTGAGTTTCTAATTTCAATTACTATATCTTGCTCTTTTAAAATCGCTGTTTGGAAATGTTTTCGTTTCTTGCTCTTTACTCCTAACTATATTCTCTTCCTTTATTCCTTTAAATACATAAACATATTATTTTAATTTGTGTCAGACATTTCCAATTGAATCTGAAGCTTTTGCAGGTCTGATTCTGTTGGCTCTTCTGCTTGGTATCTTGTTTTCATACGTAGTATTTGATTTTTGACTATGAGCTCATGTTTATGGGAAGTTCTATCTATGGGAATTATTTGGGTCTGAGTTTAGGTGGGTTTTCCAAACATTTGCATGTCCTAGACACATGGGCATGGCTTACCTCATACATCTTTACACCAAATTATTGGCTTTAAGACTTTTCAGCCCACCCAGATAGTACATTTTTGAACTCTAAACCTAGGTGAGGACTCACTAGTAGCTGAGGATACTCAGGAGATTTTTTTTTCTCCTCTTCACATCACCAAGACTTGAAAGAGGTCATTTTCCTTACTTCTTCCAGTGAATTCAGGTTTTTATATTTTTACTCTTAATCTGAAGCTATAACCCTTTGAGGTTTTAGCTTTATGTCAGAGGTCTCCTAATTAAATTCCCCTCTTTGACTAGGTCCTATGTTTTGCCCCCTGTCCACAGTATGAAAATTAAAACTCAAAGTCACTGTGATTCAAATAGCTTCAGGGTGTTCAGCTTGCCCCTCTGAGTTTCTACTTTCACTTAGTATTTGACCTCTCAGGAATCTTTATCTTCTTACTAGCTCACCAGCACCTTTAAAAATATTTTTAATATATTTTGTACAGCATTTATTCAGTTTAACAGGAGAGTCAGCCAGGATCTCTACCTGGCAATATTACTAGATGTGGAAGTTATAACAAATTTCCTCCAAGTAGGAGATTAAATCTGTCCTTCAACACTTTAAAATCTGTCATATATTTTTCTTCCTTGATTCTTGCTATCTGAAATATTTTTAGATCCAAATATATCAAAATATATTAAGGCAGGTGTCATCTCTCCCAGTTTCTGTTATAAAAAAAATCCCATGGTAGCTTTATAATTCAGTATCCAAACACTTTGATGTTACACAAATTAAAACAAGTTTTGAACCTCTGGAATAAAGGCTTACCAAAGGCTTTATCACCATCATGGCCTTTAATTTCTTGAACAAACTTAGCCCTTTTTAGAGTTATTATCAATTTGATAGATGTGTGACATTGATGTAGAACTTCTAAGTCTAGGGTCTCCAAATGAGATGTGCATACCTCTTAGAGTGCAGAAGGTTATCCATTGAGGTACAGGAAGAAATTATTAGAACTTTTATTAACAAATATTTTTATCTTAAAAATCAAAAGGAATTAACATTTACTAGTATTTAATATAAAATTTGACACTTAATCTGTACTTGATCTGGATGTCCTAAAGGAAGAGGGAACAGTCCACAGTATGGAGAAATTAGCAGTGGTACCCTCTCTCTTTCTTCCTGTCTGGCACACTACAATTTGCTACAGTGTATACCCAGTTCAGTGCATTTCTAGACTATATATTCTCGTTTAAGTTAATGTTCTCAAAGTGGACATGTGGTTTTTAAAGTTTTTCTGTAAATAAGATGTGGATCATAAAGAATATTAATTATGTAAGTACATGTTAACAACAAGGAAATGGTAGAGAAATACTTCTCCTACTACAAGTATAAATTCTTTGTTGACCACATTACAAAGAAAAAATTAATGATGATTTTATCAGATCTAACAAGACATTTTCCTTCTCCAGAAAATGAAATTATCATCAAGAAGGATTTTTGAAATCTGAATTTACATTCATTGTTATTAATAAATAATCTTGCCTTAAGTGTATTTTTCTCTGAGACCTTAGCTAATGATAGTTGTATTTGTATGTTATGTAAAATAAATAAATACAAATGTATTGGGATACATACTTAACAACTGCTTATTGTTTGGAATGGTTTGAAACCTACTACCTAGGCACCTCCTCAAAAATTCCACACACACACACCCCCACATAATTATCTTCTCTCTCATTATTGTAACTTACACAGGTACTGTTCTTTAAGTGATTCACCGTTTATCCTTTAGAATGATTCATTTAGACAAAGATTCATCCATGTTCACAATGATCACCACTTTCTGCCCACTTGCAATTATTTGACGACCTCTACTTTATTTTCGATACTTTTTACCTCATCTTATGAGTACTTTCTACAATCCCATTGCTCTTACATTTAGTTGGACGTGACAAGGTAAATAATTCTGACAAAACATCTCAAAGCTATGCACAAACATAGGGAATAATAGACTAAGATAAAGTGTCCTACAGGGCCATTAATGCCATTGAAGTTGAAATCCTCACATATGAAGCCTGGTGTGGTTCCTGTTTCTGAATGCTTTTAGATTGGAAAGTTTTAAGTAAAGTACTTTCTACATATTCAAAAAGCTCTGAGAGTCTGTGAAAAATTACATTTATAGAAATGTAATACAAAATTACATTTTGGCACCCAACTTAGCCAAACGTAATTGCTGAAGATTGTTTTTTAACTTGTAAAGAGTATGTACTCCCTGTGATTCCAATCTCTATGAAGAAAGCAGAAGAACCAGTACAAAGCTAGCCCAAATCAGAACAAGAAAGATTATCCTTGTCAGCTGCCTCTTTTCCCCTATTTTCATGAGTATATATACAATGTAAGTTACTCTTGGATTTCAAGAGAACAAGGATTGTTTATTTTGTTCATAACAAACTTATTATCTCCTGAATCTCATCATCATTATTACCTATTCACTTTCCATCACATTGTGTTGCCTTGCCCTGAAGTCTCAAAATCTTTTTGTCCATTGATTGACTGCCTGATGACAAATCAAATACTTATAATTCATTGGTAATATATTACATGTAAAAGAAAATATACACAAAAACAGATATAAAGAATAAAGTTATAACTGAAAGTTAAAATAACTAAAATATTAACTAATATAACTAAAAGTTATAACCAAATCTCTGTGCTGTACACTTGAAACTAACACGATATTGTAAATCAACTATACTTCAATTAAAAAAATAAAACAACAACAAACAAATTAATTAACTAAAAGTTGAAGGGCCACTACTTGATCATTTGCATACCCCCGGGTTCATGGCCTACTTTAGTAGTTACTGATGGATAAAGTTTCAGACACTCAAAGAGTCTTTTCTGGCTTCTTTTGCCTTTTGCTACCTGGGGGTAAATAATCATAATCGACAGACACAAATTAAAAGTAGCTTGCAGGCTTCCCTGGTGGCGCAGTGGTTGAGAGTCCGCCTGCCGATGCAGGAGACATGGGTTCGTGCCCTGGTCTGGGAAGATCCCATATGCCGTGGAGCGGCTAGGCCTCAGAGCCATGGCCGCTGAGCCTGCACGTCTGGAGCCTGTGCTCCGCAACGGGAGAGGCCACAACAGTGAGAGGCCCACTTAACGCAAAAAAAAAAAAAAAGTAGCTTGCAAAGAACATTGGGGAATGGTGGATGGTGGCAGAGTACATGGTATTAAACCAAAGAATAATCCCAAATTCCACTAGAGGAAATGGACCTTAGACGATATCCCTACCAATCACCCTTGTGCCTCTTAATTCCTTTCACCTTCTCCTACCAAATGCTTTCAAGTGTTTTCACCTCTATATGGGAATTCTCCTAAGTGTTCGTTATCATGAAACCAAAAGCAATTCTTTAAAGACTTGTTGTCATTACTAAAGTTGTGTCTTTCTATAAGGTTGCTATGGCTCAGATCAGACTAATGAGTTGTGAGCCAAGAAAAGCACCATGATCCATAATACATGGTGAATCACAGTCATAAATTGAATGCCCACTTAGTAGTTCATCAAACTACTCCAGGCATAATGATTATTGAAATTCTGACTATGAGAGAATGCAATGGCAATAAAGGGTATGTGGGAAGGGAATAATACAAAAGAGATGCTCAAAGCACATGAAGATAAAGAATAAATCATTTCTTTTGTAACTGCTGTATTTACTGCTCACTGGGGGCTGCTGCTCGTTCTCACCACACCTGGGCAAATAACGGGTTGTGATAAATAATCAGCCAATAAACACAAATACGTGTTTTCATGTTGGTGTTTCCTCCTCCACCTCTTCCTTCTCTTCTTTCACTTCTTTTCTTCTTATCCATCTTGTATTTATTTTTTTGAATGGCTATTTCACACATTCTGCCACACATACATAAAACCTCTTACTTGGCCCTTCACTGAAGACACCTTTATAACAGATACCAAGCTGAGATCAAGAATACCTGCTTAGGGCTTCCCTGGTGGCGCAGTGGTTGAGAGTCCACCTGCCGATGCAGGGGATGTGGGTTCGTGCCCCGGTCCGGGAAGATCCCACATGCCACGGAGCGGCTGGGCCTGTGAGCCATGGCCGCTGAGCCTGCGCGTCCGGAGCCTGTGCTCCACAACGGGAGAGGCCACAACAGTGATAGGCCCGCATACTGCAAAAAAAAAAAAGAATACATGAGTAGATACTTATTTTAAATAAAATTAAAAGATTACTCTAAAAATGTGCTTAACACTGTACTATTCAAATATTTTGAAGTACCTTAAGCAAGAACATTTGAGTGACCTGTAATATCCTAATTTGTGATAATTGCCATAGCTATCTCCAAAGTTATTTTCACCATATCTTATGTGGGCATGTAGGCCATAAGGCTTTTCAGGTACAAATTGCTGGACAGTTACTGATGAGAGAAAGGTAATAATAATAGGTTTACAGATATCCAGGCTGGCTTTGGGACCATTTAGAGGGAACCATTTTGTCTTATTGTTATAAAGATGATAAGGAAGTAGTTTAAGGTAGTTAGAGACAATCAAACAAAAAACAGGCAAACAGAGCTATATAACTTCTACTTTCACTTCCTGCCTACTCCATTACTTCTAGCACTACGGGAGAAATAATATGATTGGGATGACCGAAAGGTTAGGGAGTGGGCAAGGTTTACCCGGCAGAAAGTAGATTGAACGGTGTTGATCAACCTTTTTGAAAGTGAAAAGTTGTAACATTTAACAAAATACCAAATTGACAGTAGGGGTGGGAAAGGACTCAAACTGCATTTGGTCATTTTTTTTTCTTCTTCCTAAGTGTGTATCTCTTATTAAGAGAGAAAGACAGAATTGAGATGGAAGAGTGGGGTGGGCAGGGGTTAGTGGAGAGGGAAAAAGACAGAGGGAATTATTTGCTTGAAAACTGAATGTCTATGATGATACTTCTGCAGCTATAGTTGCTCCAAATGTTATACAAGAAATCAATAAGATTCTAAATTGTATTCAATCAATAAATATTTCTTGAGCATTTATTCTGTGTCAAAACTGACTTTACAAAGCTCAAATATCTTTCCTTTTAGCACGTAAGACTTCTTCACCTGAGGACTGTAGATTTTTTAAAGGTTCGTATAAATGGTATCTGGTCTCAGTAAACTTAAAAGGTCTGACACCAGTTACAGTTCCTTAGAATAAGCAGACTGGTGAGATTAAGAAACAGAAAACAAAGAAAGAAAGAAAGAAAGAAAGAAGAAAGAAAGAAAGAAAGAAAGAAAGAAAGGAAGGAAGAAAGAAAAAAGAAAGAAAGAAAGAAAGAAGGAAAAAGAAAAGTTACACACAAACAAATACATGCAGAAACACCATAAAGATACTTTGTGATTTGACAAACAGCAATAATAACCTCTTTACTATTTGCTGGAGATACGTAATATTAATAAAACTACCTCTACTGTAAACTATACCTTTAGCTAAAAAACAAATTCATGGGGCTTCCCTGGTGGCAGAGTGGTTGAGAGTCCTCCTGCCGATGCAGGGGACACGGGTTCGTGCCCCGGTCCGGGAAGATCCCACATGCCGCGGAGCAGCTGGGCCCGTGAGCCATGGCCGCTGAGCCTGCACATCCGGAGCCTGTGCTCCACAACGGGAGAGGCCACAACAGTGAGAGGTCCGCGTACCGCAAAAAAAAAAAAAAAAGAAAAAAAACAAATTCATAAGATAATAGGATAAAAGATTTGAAATTGAAGTTGATATTTAGAGTAATCTACACATAAATTCTAAATTCAAAGACACTATTTCTGGACAAGTATAAACCGAATTGACATTCAGAACAAGGGGGTGTATTGAGTAGTCAAGTCGGTCAATATCATGGACAAGACTCGAAAATCCAGAAATGTTAAAAGGATTGGAACAAGAACAATGGCCCCTTCTTGAAAATGGTAAGTTATCTGTACAGCATAAATGGGAATTAGAATGCCAGTTCAAACAAAAATACCTCAGGTTTTCTGCCAATAATGAATTTCATTTACATATTCTTACCAAAACCAATTTTTTTAGAGATCTAAGTTCAAGTATTAGTTTATTATACTTAAATGTTGTTGCCTAAGATATTGATAATGACAAAACTGTTTAAATCAATTCAGAATTTCTCTTCTGTTTTTATACGTTTTCTGGTTCTCTTCTCGAAACAAATGATTTTCATAGGTTTTAGATAAGCAATTTAACTTTGGTGTGTTTACTGAAATCACAACAATCCTCTTTTTCATATCATCTGGTACACCTCAAAATTGAGCATGTTGGACTTCCCCGGTGGCACAGTGGTTGAGAATCTGCCTGCCAATGCAGGGGACACGGGTTTGAGCCCTGGTCTGGGAAGATCCCACATGCCGCGGAGCAACTAGGCCCACGTGATGCAACTACTGAAGCCCGTGTGCCTAGAGCTCATGCTCCTCAACAAGAGAAGCCACCACAATAAGAAGCCCGTGCACTGCAATGAAGAGTAGCCCCTGCTTGCCGCAACTAGAGAGAAAGCCCGCGCACAGCAAGGAAGAACCAATGCAGCCAAAAATAAATAAATAAACAAATGTATTTTTTTTTTAAATTGGGCATGTTCCTTTAATAAGGAGGATTGGTAGTGTCTTGGAGAATATCAGTCAGAAGAGAAATATTCATCTTTTTTTTTAAGAACAAAGCAGATATGGCATACCTTTGATCTGAACAAGTAAATGGAAAGGGTTTTGGCTTACTCATTTCAAAAAGCTGGGAAGAATAAAGTATTGAGTAGATTCCTGCCTTTCTTATATGAACTGTACCACTGAATAACCAAATGAGAACAAATTTCTCTGTATAGAGGTATTTCAGCTAATAAATGGGGAAGGAATAAGATAATTATAATATCCACTTTGCAATCCCTAATTAGATAGCAAATCTAAATAATGCACAGAAATTTGTGTTAACATCAGAAAGAGAGGCAACTAGATATTACAGGCCTCCTGATGGAAGCACATACCACTCTCTGAAGTATCCTTGCTTCAGAAATCTAAACAGAATCTTTTCAAGCCTCTAGATACAACTACCTAGTCAGGGGAAACACAGAGGACAGAAGAATTCCGGGGATATAATCAGCAAAATCCCGACTATGGGAAACTATAGAACAAACAACCTGGTTTTTTTCAACAAAGAAATGTAAGGGAAGTTAAAAAAAAAGGGGGGGGCAGATAGAGAGGGAACCTATAGATTAAAAGGGATTTAAAAGATATACCAACAAATCACAAAGTGTGGACATTATTTTTAATACCTAATTAAATATGAAAGTGTTTTTTAAAAATTATGACATTTAGATATCTGAATATAGAAAAGTGAAAGTGCTGATGCTAGTGATAAGAGGTGTAGATTCCGTATGTGCAATTCAAACAACAAAAAATGGAAATCATTAGGCATGTCAAAGAGAAGGAATCTTTGGGGGACTTCCCTGATGGACAGTGGTTAAGAATCCGCCTGCCTGTTCAGGAGACATGGGTTCGAGCCCTGGTCCAGGACAATCCCACATGTCGCGGAGCAAATAAGCCTGTGCGCCACAACTACTGAGCCTGTGCTCTAGGACTGAGAGCCACAACTACTGAGCCCGCATGCCACAACTACTGAAGCCCGTGTACCTAGAGCCCATGCTCTGCAACAAGAGAAACCACCACAGTGAGAAGCCCGTGTACCGCAACGAAGAGTAGCCCCCGCTCGCCGCAACTAGAGGAAGCCTGCACGAAGCAATGAAGACTCAACACAGCCAAAAATAAATAAATAAATAAATAGAAGGAATCACTGGCTTCAATTGGATACTTAAAGGAGTCAAGGCAGTCAACTGTAAAGGAAATGAACAAAATTATATGTAAAAAAACTATAAGACACTGATGAAAGAAATTAAAGATGATACAAATAGATGGAGAGATATACCATATTCTTGGATTGGAAGACTCAATATTGTGAAAATGACTATACTACCCAAAGCAATCTACAGATTCAATGCAATTCCTATCAAACTACCACTGGCATTTTTCACAGAACTAGAACAAAAAATTTCACAATTTGTATGGAAACACAAAAGACCCCGAATAGCCAAAGCAATCTTGAGAACGAAAAATGGAGCTGGAGGAATCAGGTTCCCTGACTTCAGACTATACTACAAAGCTACAGTAATCAAGACAGTATGGTACTGGCACAAAAACAGAAAGATAGATTAATGGGACAGGATAGAAAGCCCAGAGATAAACCCACGCACATATGGTCACCTTATCTTTGATAAAGGAGGCAGGAATGTACAGTGGAGAAAGGACAGTCTCTTCAATAAGTGGTGCTGGGAAAACTGGACAGGGACATTTAAAAGTATGAGATTAGATCACTCCCTAACACCATACACAAAAATAAGCTCAAAATGGATTAAAGACCTAAATGTAAGGCCAGACACTATCAAACTCTTAGAGGAAAACATAGGCAGAACACTCTATGACATAAATCACAGCAAGATCCTTTTTGACCCACCTCCTAGAGAAATGGAAATAAAGACAAAAATAAACACATGGGACCTAATGAAACTTAAAAGCTTTTGCACAGCAAAGGAAACCATAAACAAGACCAAAAGACAACCCTCAGAATGGGAGAAAATATTTGCAAATGAAGCAACTGACAAAGGATTATCTCCAAAATTTATAAGCAGCTCATGCAGCTCAATAACAAAAAAACAAACAATCCAATCCAAAAATGGGCAGAAGACCTAAATAGACATTTCTCCACAGAAGATATACAGACTGCCAACAAACACATGAAAGGATGCTCAACATCTTTACTCATTAGAGAAATGCAAATCAAAAGTACAATGAGGGGCTTCCCTGGTGGCGCAGTGGTTGAGAGTCCGCCTGCCGATGCAGGGGACACGGGTTCGTGCCCCGGTCTGGGAAGATCCCACATGCCGCGGAGCGGCTGGGCCCGTGAGCCATGGCCGTTGGGCCTGCGCGTCCGGAGCCTGTGCTCCGCAACGGGAGAGGCCACAACAGTGAGAGGCCCACATACCGCAAAAAAAAAAAAAAAAAAAAAAGTGCAATGAGATATCATCTTACACCAGTCAGAATGGCCATCATCAAAAAATCTAGAAACAATAAATGCTGGAGAGGGTGTGGAAAAGAGGGAACACTCTTGCACTGCTGGTGGGAATGTGAATTGGTACAGCCACTATGGAGAACAGTATGGAGGTTCCTTAAAAAACTACAAATAGAACTACCATATGACCCAGCAATCCCACTACTGGGCATATACCCTGAGAAAACCATAATTCAAAAAGAGTCATGTACCAAAATGTTCATAGCAGCCCTATTTACAATAGCCCGGAGATGGAAACAACCTAAGTGTCCATCATCGGATGAATGGATAAAGAAGATGTGGCACATATATACAATGGAATATTACTCAGCCATAAAAAGAAACGAAATTGAGCTATTTGTAATGAGGTGGATGGACCTAGAGTCTGTCATACAGAGTGAAGTAAGTCAGAAGGAGAAAGACAAATACTGTATGCTGACACATATATATGGAATTTAAGAAAAAAAAATGTCATGAAGAACCTAGGGGTAAAACGGGAATAAAGACACAGACCTACTTGAGAATGGACTTGAGGATATGGGGAAGGGGAAGGGTAAGCTGTGACAAAGGGAAAGAGAGGCATGGACATATATACACTACCAAACGTAAGGTAGATAGATAGTGGGAAGCAGCCGCATAGCACAGGGAGATCAGCTCCCTGCTTTGTGACCGCCTGGAGGGGTGGGATAGGGAGGGTGGGAGGGAGACGCAAAAGGGAGGGGATATGGGAACATATGTATATGTATAACTGATTAAATTTGTTATAAAGCAAAAATAAATAAAGAAAAAATAAAGAAAAATTAAAAACAAACAAAAATGTTGGAAATTATACCACTAAAATTTGTGTCCACATTTATTTTTTAGTTCTCTGAGAATGGAAACCTTCTTATAACATTTAAGTCTGTTGTTTGGATTTTACACATTTAATTTGCATGCATGTTTTAAGAATGCATTAAGTATAAAAGTGCTGTGTTTCCTTTGCCTGAGTTGTCTGTATAGGCTAGTGTTACAGCCACAACTTTCTGGAGTCCTGGGATTGCTTCCTCTGCTTGCTCCTTCGCACTTGGGGGTGTTAAGACCTCCCTGAGGTTGCTAGCCCCAGGATTCTTCACCATTGTTTCTTGATCTCCCTAAACCCCGTCAAATGTTTGTGAATATTCCCTTCATTACATTCTCCTTAATTATCCCATTTGAGTTAGTCATCTGTTTCCTTTTGGGACAGTCACTGATAAACCAGGCAAGAGAACCCTGAAGAAGTTAAGTGTTCTTAAAACCAGCTTGGATGTGGTCTCAAGCTCCCGGACTTACTTAACCTGCCATGATTTTGTAGCAGAATGTGAGGGAAAATATGCCTGTAATAGAGATGAAGCATATATATTTCTAATATTTTTTTATTACCATTAGGATTTTGTTTATAATTAGTGTAGTAATTTACATTCATGTCAACAAGAATGGGCAAACTGAAGATGGTGTGTTCCTCATTCACATATTTCATTTCCTTCCTGGTTTGTTAAGTCTCCACTGAATGTACAAAGACCATCCGTTTAAAAGGAACAGTAGAACCTGGGATTAGTTCCATGAAATTAATCTAATCTATGCTCTATGTCTGACATTCTGGATGATTTTACTACTCCTTATCTCTACTGATCTTTTAAATGGGAATAACTTTATCTGAGTTTGGACTAAATTAATTAATAGTTTAAAAATCTGCCTTTTTTCCCCTCTTCTCCAAAGACACAAGATAATTATGATTGTGGGTTTTAAAAGTTCTAATAATTAAAAAAAAATACTCTGTACTTTTAATCCTGTCTTCTTATTGCCTGACACTGAACTTTTCTCATGATAGGGCTGAGCCTTGGGCTCTGAGAAGAGAAGAGTTCCATTTGAAAATAGAACGCTGAATTTAAAATATCCCTAAGGCTATTCACTTCTACTTTGTTATATTGTTAAGGCAAGAGGGGAATTTACTCTTACATACATCTCATGTAAATCACTATTGAACAGTTGAATCAGCTTCTCGTTACTTCTGGCTTTCTTCAGGCAAAAACAAAAAACAAAAAACAAAAACCTTTTGATTAGTTTCCTTTCTTTTCCAGTGCGGTCATTGTGGTGAGGCAAGGCCTTCTCAGACAGTCACCCTCGAGCCATTCTCCAAATGCTACTCACTTTGGGTTATTTTCTGCTGTCACCACCAAGTTTTTAAAAGAACGTATGGGTAGAAGGTTGGGGGGGAATCCATGGTAAAGTAGCTGTTTCTCCTCCAAAAGCCACACACACTGTCTCTCCAGTGCTGCGATGTAAGGCACAAGACGGCCCATGGTCCATTGGTGCTGAGCACTGGCCGGAGAGCTCTGGGCGTGGCCTTGGAGGACCTAGTCTGTGTGGAGATCAACCTTATGATCTTGAGCAAGGCATTGCTCCTCTGAGCTTCAGTCTCCTCAGATGTGAATTGAAGAGAACACTCTCGCTTGGCAGACCTCAAAAACTTTGGCCAAATGAGCCAATGTGCATTCTGCATGCTCAAAATTGGTAAACCCAATGTACTGTTGTCATCATTTCTGGGGTTTTGTTTAGGAATTCTAAACTGAAGTATTTTAATCAATCTCCCAGTCACCTGCTATTCAATACTCTGGATTCTGTTATCTGAAAGATGATCCCAGACCCAACCAATCATTCAGGGCCTCTCTTTTGTGGGGTCTCTCTCTCTCTCCTCCGCCTCACCCCCCTTTCTCTCTCTCTCTCTCTCTCTCACACACACACACACACACACACACACACCATTTCCCTGGGGCTGGAGGGAAGGAAGAATATTTTTCAGACTTAAAGGACTTTCCCTTCAGCTTCAGCCATGCTTGCTTGCCCTCCAGTCTCGTGAACCACCACCTCACCTGCTGGCCCCAGATTCCATCTGCAGAAATTTCCTGCTTAGGTATCTCACTCAGCTCTTAGAGCTGAATCTCTGGTCTCAGTCAGCACCTCCAAGGTTCCTCACTCATCCTTGAAAAGCCCCTGACTTTGAAATCTGTCTCCTCTCCTAGAGGCAGAGGTGCTGCTCCCCTGGGAGGTCTCCTCTGTCCCCCTTTCTCACACAGACCCGTTTCTTTGCCGAAATTTCTTCTCAGAGGACATTAGCTAGAATATCAGCACATCTGCATCTAATTAAAATTCCACTTTTCTCTGCCTCAAGTTTCCTGAACACACCCAGACACCACACTGATTTTTGGAGAGTTTGCTGCAGACACATACCCTTAGTAATACTGCCCCAGTTTGCTCCCATCTTCTGTCCACTGAGGCAGCCCCCCAGATTTCTTGTTCACAAGCCTTTATGACGGCCAAGTCTTAACATAAAGGAAGGGTTGTGCTCTCCTCAGGAATTGTTTTGTTTCTGTCTTATGGACACATGAATTGTGCCATTAATCAATGTTTCTTATTCATTTTAGTGGCAGGAAACCTTAGACCAAACTTTCTCCCAACCTCCATGTTATTGACTGAATTGGGTCCTCCCACAAAATCATATGCTGAAGCTTAACCTTCAGGCTTAGAATGTGATTGTACTTGGAAATAGGGCTGCTAAAGAGATGATTAAGTTCTAATAAGGCCATTGGAGTTGGTCTCAATCCAATCTGACTGCTGTCCTTACAAGAAGAGATTAGGACACATAGGGAGACACCAGGGATGTGCATGGGCAGAGGAAAGACCATGTGAAGACACAGCAAGAGGTCACCATCTGCAAGCCAATGAGAGGGGCCTCAGAGGAAACCAACCTCGCTGACACATTGATCTTGAACTTCCAGCCTCCAGAATTGTTAAGATAATACATTTCTATTGTTTAAGCCACACAGTGTGTTGTATTTGTTATGGCAGCTTTAGCATATTAATATAAATTTTGGTTCCAAAAAGTGGGGCACTGCTCTAACAAGCACCTAAAAATGTGGAAGTGGCTTTAGAACTGGTTAATGGATAGAAGCTGGAAGAGTTTTGAGGCACATGTGAGAAAAGTCAAGATTGCCTTGAAGAGACTGTAGGCAGACACAGACATTAAAGGTGATTGAGGTGAGGTCTCAGACAGAAATGAGGGACATGGTACTGCACACTGGAAGGAAGGTGATTCTTATTATACAGTGGCAGAGAACTTGGCTGAATTGTGGAAAGTAGGATTTGTGAGTGATGAACCTGTATATTTAGCTGGAGACACCTCTAAGCAAAGTATCGAAGGTGTGGCCAGCTTCATGGTTACTGTTCACAGTAAAATGTGAAAGAAGAGAGATAGATTGAAGGAATTGTTAAGCAAAAAGGAGTCAGAACTTGAAGATTTGGAAAATTAGCCTATCTCTATTGCAAAAATCTGAGAAAGTGTGTTTTGGAGAGAACAGCAAAGGTGTTACTGGACAATCACTCCATAAAGAGACTAAGGGTGTGACTCATGCATCCACTCAGCCATGTCAGCAGAATCCAGGAACAGAGATGGAATGCACAGCAGAAACACTGCCAGTTTGTACTAAAGGTGACAGAGACGGGACAAAATGAAGGAAGGTTGTTGGACTTGAACTGCAACATCAGCTCTTCCCCACATCTCCTGCCAGACCACTCTGCAGATTTTGGACTTGCCAGACTCCATAGTCATGTTAGCCAACACACACACACACACACACACACACACACACACACACACTCAACCCATTGGTTCTATTTCGCTGGAGAACCTTCACTAATACACCCCACCCTTAGCAAGTATAGAGATCTATACTTTTATCCTGGCCTGATTCCTGTTTTGTGTTTTTGATATGTGCTTATCTTTGTTTTATTTTATTTCTTCTCACCTACATTTAATATAACTTACTGCATTCTGTGTAATTGTGTGAGCCAATTTATATCCTCTGGAATAAAAAGGCTGTAATCAAACTATGAACAAACTACCCCTTGGACATGATCACTCTTTCCTCAGGTTTCTAGTCTTTACTACAATGAATAGGTAATGCCAGGAACCCTGGTATAGGTGAAGTAAGTGTGTGAAACTTTTTGCTAAGCTTTTCATAAGATGAATTTAGACTCTCTATAGCAAATGTCCTATTGTCATCTTCACATGACCCTATTATTCCTCCAATTGTTATCCTTATTTATTTTTAAGTAAAAGATTAACACTTGGTGCCAGACTGATTAAGATTTTTAAATATCTTAGGAACTGGCTTCTAACTGCCATTATTTATAGGAAGATGGAAGTCGGGCTTTTTTCATAAGAAGTGTAAGATATCAATGTTGGGAGAGTCACAAAGGAAATGAGAGAGTCATTTCAGTGGGAGAAATAAGGAAGAGGAAAGGTATGAGAAACAGAGGCTTTTTAGGGAGGTTCTCAGGAAAGTGAAGTTCACAGGCCCCATGCATATGCTGAGATGCCTGAGGATCTGAATTCACAGAGGAGACACTCATTGTTCTTACAGACAACGTATAGCTGCCAGTATTAGCTGAGGCAGCCTACCTCAGTTCAGCATTCGTAAATGACACACACATAATGGATCGTTACACAAATTTGTTCCCAAGATAATCATGGAGTAATATAAAAGTACTCTGAGCAACAGCTATTGCTGTTTGTTAATAACAATCCAGCCATTAGAATGTTCTGAAAAAATTATCATCAAGGCATTTATTGTGAAAAAGATACCCTTCTTTAAAAACTAATATCAGATCACAGAAATGTTCTGATAATTTACTCCTGGCAAAAGGGGGCAGGTTTGCTACTGCTAAACACTTCAAAGTTGTTTTGTCTTAAACCGCATGTGATCTTTAAATGGGGACAGGGGAGCCACACCAAGGAAATTTTGTGAAGGTGCTGTGCTTTCTTTTTCCAATATTTCTCTAGAATTTTCAACCTCATTGTATGTGATAATTCCTACCTGACTGTATTGTACTAAACCATGTTCTTTTCTTGCCTCCAACTGTGGTAATGGGAAATAAACAAGTCTGATATTTACAATTCCATTTTCTTACTTACTGAAAAATTCTGTGATTTTGTTCCCTGATTGGATTCACACAATTACTGGTGTGCTATTTTCCGAGCTATTGGGCTCAGGTAGCAACGAGATCAGAATTCGACAGCCAGGGTTGCTCACTGGAACTTTAACTTCCTGTGGCATAATTCCCACATCATCATCACTGATTTCCAATAGCGAACGGCAACCTAATTTTTAGATTTTAGAGCTCACTTACATATGTTTATTACTCCTAATGTGGAAGACTTATTTGAAAAATAACTACAAGGAAACAAGCGAATATTTGTTCATCCATGTGTCCTCCAAATTGCCCCTTGGGATGTTTTTGCTTCTTCCAAAAATGGAAAACTATATGAATCTTCACATATTTAATTCTGAGGCTTTGGTATGATAATTTTAGGCAAAGGGATGATTTGGCAGTAATGTAGAGTTTCAACATGCCATTACATCATCCTGTGATATACGGAAAAGTTTTGTATTAAGTGCCATAGACAAGAGCCTGTTATAATATTTGCAAAGATGATTTTTGTCAAATTGCCGTAAAAGGGTGTTATTTTTCAAATTTACTTTGGTGTTAAGAGAGAAGCTTCAGGAGGACTTCCAGGTGGCAAGAATTATGAGGCATTAGTGTGTGTGTACGAGTACACAGAAGTTTGGAGATCACTAAATGAGTTAATGTTGCTGAAATATATATGCATCTCTTCTCTGCCAGCAGATTCACATTAAAATCTGGGAAAAATGAACTTAAAATTAGAGGCTAAGTTCCAAGTAGAAATGCAGCTGAGTTGCGATCTCCACGACTCACACAGAATTGTCATATCTTGTTGTTTGGTCCATTAGACGTTGGAGAACATGGTGCACTTTTGTTGGTGTTACTAGGATGCTTTGTTTGAGGATTCTGAGAATCTGTCCAGTATTCTTTGAAGTACTGAGTAACATCAGTTCATCTCAAAGATCACTTGTGTCTAGTAGCAAAAGGTCTAGAAGTCAACATCTGATATAAGTAACTTTAAACTTGCAAAAGAAGTGAATTGTATTCATTCTGGGGCTCACCTTGGGGTATATAAATGCTTTCATATCCTCTTGAATCAGCATGATTTTATAAAGTCTTCAGTGACTAGACTGAGAAAACCACCAAAAATGCTACAGAAAATACTTAATACTCACCTTTTTACTTTATTTAGTGTGCTATAATGTGAACTCCGAAGTGCATTTAATATAACATTAAGAGCTGTCTTGTACGTTTAGAATCCTCGTCCTTTTTTTAAAGCTTTCATGACATGGGTTCTTCTTACCAGATTCTTCCGAGCCCCATCCCTCATTTCCACATGTTTGACACTTAAAATTTAAATCTTAAACCATTGTTTTCCACAAAGTTCAAGATTTTAAAATCTATCTTATGTTCTTCAGTAAAAACACTATCAGTAATGGTTTTGCCATTTACACACATTAAAGTCTCCTAAAAGTCAGTACTTCCCCAAATGCAAGATTGAAAACCATAATTTCTGAATTGGTGGCATTCCCTTCAACTCTCATAGTTTTCAATTTGTTGCTCACTCTGCATTTTCAAAGCTTTTGGTTCAGTTGCCAAAAAATGCATTGAAAAAATAAATCCTTTTTATAAGTCCCCTTAGGCTCGATTATGAGTCACTTGAAACAGAATCAAATTTCCCTGAGAGGGTATTTTTCCATTGTTATAGGGAGAAATGGATAAAATAAGAAATTGGAGAGGGAAAGCAAAATAACTAAAATTAGCTTTATGAAACCATAATTTTTAGAATGTATTTCCAAAAACTTTGCAAGAAGCATCAATTCTTCACTTTTCAATTTTCTGAGAAAGAGTGGATCTAAAATATTCTTCACATGCCTTCCCAATTTGAAGGTGTTATTAACAATATTGTTTTCTACATTAGACTTTCTGCCATCCATATTCTTTACTTTGTGCTCATTGTGGGATGACGGTATATCTTGAATGAAGAAGACTTAGAACCTGCAATTGCTATTTATATTTAAAAAATTAGGTCTATACTTATGAGATCAGACAAGTAACTTTATGAATAAACATCTCTTTGGAGCAGGAACTGCGTTTTATTCATAAATGTGTCCCTACTCCTAACTTTTAGCCCAGTACCAGACTCATAGCAGGCCCTCAATAGGTATTTGTTGAAAGAATGAATCAGTCTTGTTTTTATTTATAACTGTGTATTAGACATCTTAACCTAATTATTAGAGCTATCCTCTTAGTTGAGCTATGTATATTTATATTTTTCCTCCAAGATTTTACACAGATTTCACATCTTCTTGATTTGGGACTAAATTCAGAAGGCTAAAAATTGTTAGAAAATACTATGGTTTTAAAGGAAGACTTCTCCTCAGGCAATTTCCCAAGACTTTACAGTAAAAGTTTTCATCCAGACATTACCAGACCTTTTAAAAACCCTGACATGGCACTCTCCTGTGTCAATTTTCATGCTTCATCATGAGAACAGGATGGGTGATGTTATTAAAGGACTTTCTGTTAATTCATAAGCTTTGAAAGCCATTGGGCCCCAAGTATAATGATATTATTGCTAAAATTTTGCTTTTTGATCTACAGTATATTTTATAATGAATCTGCACAGAATGAAAGATAAGCATTATGATCAAGTCATTTTGCATACAAAAGACTAAGTAAGAAGTTAAAATAAGATAATCTGACATTTTTCTTTAGATCAGCTGTAGCCAAATGCAAAGTATGGCAGTCACAAGGATCAAACTCTCAAAGGACAACATATTTTAACACTAAGAATAATGAGATAGAATCATGGAAAGCTCAAATAATTATTTCAATAAGGAAAGGCATTTTGATAATAACAAACGAACAAAAACTCTGTTGGGTAACAAAGGCCTTAAGGTTGATTTTGGGGTTTTTTTTTACTCTCATGTATTAGATTCCCTGAATAACAAAACTAATATCTTATTAATATGAAACCACTAATGCCATAATGAGTGTTATGAAGTATTAAAATCATTATCCACTGAGATAATGCTGGATAATCACTAAGCTGAGTGAATGCTTCAATCTGAATCAACAGTGTGCTCTGTACATCCATTTGGGAAGCTTGGTCCCAAGTGGTTAGGGCCGATTTTTATAGTAAGTTTCCATGACAAAATCCATAAATAGGAAGACATGACTATCTTTATCTCTTAAGGAAATGATATGCAAAAAACATGATCCATTCACCAGTGCTTCATAGTACCAGAAGAAAACTCAAATTCGGTTAGGATGGTTATTTGGTTCAAGAAAATTGGCAGATTATTACTCTTTTCTTTCTATTTTAGTCTTGCAGCTATATAGACAGTTTAAGGCACACTACTGTCACTTGAATTCAGAAATTAGATCACACAAATGTAAGCCCACAGAAATTCTGAGTGCTATATCCATGTCAAGCATAATTAATGCCTTTTATTATGACTAATAATTTATTAGTATCATTGATATCTCTCAAGAGACCTGATGTACACTTTCAGGTCAGTAGAAGAGTCATGTTAAGAGCCAGGTCAGCCCTGTCTTCCTGGTTCCCCCAAGGTAAAATGATCCTTTGCTCCACTTAGCCCTAAAATCTTGGACCCAGGAAGTCAGCAAGTAAGGGACAACTGTGACCATCAAAGTCAATAAGTTTCACCTGTACACAAATTTCAGAGGACAACTGCTCCCTGACACTGTGCTAAAAATTATATGTATGTGTGTGTGTGTAAATAATGTTAAAAGTGGCTTAATAAAAAGTGACTTAATGTTATTCCTCTTCTTATACTCACAAGTTATATAATATCATATTTTGTTTAAATATTTTTAAAACTCTATATGGAGGTTCCTTATAAAACTAAAAATAGAACTATCATTAGACACAGCTATCCCACTACTGGGCATATACCCTGAGAAAACCATAATTCAAAAAGACACATGCAACCCAATGTTCATTGCAGCACTATTTAGAATAACCAGGTCATGAAAGCAACCTAAGTGTCCATCGACAGAGGAATGGATAAAGAAAATATGGTACATTTATACAATGGAATATTACTCAGCCATAAAAAGGAATGAAATTGGGCCATTTGTAGAGACGTGGATGGACCTAGAGACTGTCATACAAAGTGAAGTAAGCCAGAAAGAGAAAAACAAATATCGTATATTAACTCATATATGTTGAATCTAGAAAAATGGTACAGATGAACCTATTTGCAAAGCAGAAATAGAGACATAGATGTAAAGAACAAAAGTATGAACACTGGGCAGGGGAAAAAGGGTAGGATGAATTGGGAGATTGGGATTGACATATATATATGTCGCTGGGTATGAAACAGATAACTAGTGAGGACCTGCTGTGTATAAATGGGGAACTCTACTCTGTGCTCTGTGGTGAACTGGATGAGAGGGAAATCCAAAAGGGAGGGGATATGTGTATACATATGGCTGGTTCACTTCACTGTGTAGCAGAAGCTAGCACAACATTGTAAAGCAACTATATCCCAATAATAAATAAATAAATACTACAAAATTAATAGAATAAAAAAATAAATATTTAAAAAACTCTATGACATTTAAACTTTTTAAAGAGTATCATATAAAATTAAAAATGAACTTCTATTTTGAGATCATTTATACTGCAATGAAAATGTACATGTTTCTCCTCTCAAACTGAAAACTGTGTGAGATTACAGCAGAAGGAGAATGACATAACTGAACCAGTTATCTGGAAAAGTTCAGGCTAAAGTTGCTTTTCTCTCAGTTCTCAGAACTCTTCCCATTATATATATTTAATCTAGAAAAACCTGTTTTCTTTATTATTATATATCACAGAGCCTCTCAAAAAATATATAGGTAAAATGAATACATTCATTAGGTATTTCCTGAATGTCCTTCAGAGAAATCTTAAGTTGGATAATGTACATTAATCAGAAATTGGTGCTTCACTCTGACAATAAATACTGTTTAATAAACCATGTAAAATACTGTTGGTCATAAAATGAATTCTGGAATTGTAAACATTTCAGGTTTGTTTAGGTTTTTTTCCAGTAGAATGTGTTCTCTGCAATTGCTGAGAAATCATAACTGGGAAGAAGGCTAAGCTCCTTGTTGAATATTTCCAAGTATTGGATTAACAGGTAAAATGAGAATCACACTTTCAATAACTGTTGAGCATGTGGTAACATGTGGATCCATTCCCAAGGCTTTGAGTGATGTAGATTTTACCACTTCCTTTTACAGTGTAACCTTATGTTTTTGACACGAGAAAAATAAACCCCTAACAAAAACCATTTGCTTTTAAGCAAATCCAGTCTATTTGGAGAGATTTGTGCTGGTCTCTAACATCTGACTTACTATAAATGACAATAACAACTTGCATTAATTTCCTTCTCCCTCCAAGATTCTGCCATGAAGCTCACAAATTCTGAAGGCATTTGAATGTATTGTGATACTGCATCTTTAGCTACCAACCTAGATCTAACCCAGTACACATTCTGTATAGACTGGCTGAAAGTATTTGGCTCAGGCACCCATCATGTTAACATTTCTTCTTTCTCCTTCCCTTCCTCCCTTCCTCCCTTCTATGCTTCCTTCCTTCCTCTCCTCGCTCCCCCTGCCCTGCTTTTTTGCAACTCTTAGTAAAAGGTCATTATCCCTGTCTAGACTTTTCTTGTAATAGTCTGTGCTTTTCAGAACAAATGTTATGTTAAAGAACTGGGCCCAATAGTATTCACTTTGGTCTCTGATTTCTCTGTTTTCTGGCACTCAGCACTGATATGAAAGATTTTATATAAACATATGCTTTTCATACAGTCTTTTTGTAAGGTGACTTTGGGTCCATCTGAACTTGTTGGATTTAAAATATCCTTGGCAGAGAAGGGAGGGGGGTGGGGGGAGGAAAGAAAGAAGTGAGGAAGGTTAAGAGGTACAAACTTCCAGTTACAAAATAAATGAGTCACAGGTATGAAATGTACAATGTGGGGAATATAGTCCATAAGTGTGTAATATCTTTGTATGCTGACATATCGTGACTAGACTTATTGTGGTAATCATTTTGAAATGTATGGAAATATCAAATCACTATACAGTATTGTATAACAGGAACTGACACAGTGTTGTAGGTCACTGATATTTCAAAAACAAACTCATAGAAAAAGACAGAGTTGTGGTTACCAGAAACCACAATTTCTGGTGAGGGGAGGGGGTATTGGATGAAGGTGGTCAAAAGGTACAAACTTCCCCTTATAAGATAAATAAGCACTAGGGATGATAACATGGGATTACAACATGATAAATGTAAATAATGCTGTTGTGTGTTATATATGAAAGTTGTTAAGAGAGTAAACCCTAAGAGTTCTCATCACAAGGAAAACATTTTTTTCTATTTCTTTCCTTTTGTATCTCTATGAGATGATAAATGTTCACTAAACTTACTGTGATAATCACTCCATGATGTATGTAAGTCAAATCCTTATGCTGTGCACCTCAAACTTATACCGTGCTGTTACATCAGTTGTATCTCAATAAAACTCGAACTAAAAGCATGAAATAGAATATACCTGGCAGGAATTTATTTTTCAGATGGAGTCTAACTAGCCAGATCGAGGAAACATCTAGGATGTTTCATCCAAGGATGGGGAATGGGAGGAGAACTTTGCCCAGAGAGCAGAGGCCCATAGATGGTGATGGGGAGGAGCCAGAGACAGAAGGCAGGGCACTAGCACTTTTTCAGTAGCCTCAGTCACTTTGTGGCCCTGGCAGTTTCTCTGTTCTGCTCACATTATTTATTGTGTGTTTTAGCATTTTCACATCACCAGGTTTCTCTCACACACTGCCATTACAGCCAAGCTCAACACTAATCAAGAAGCCAGAGGGATGGATGAGCCTGTCAAAAGGTCTTGGAGGGTAGATGGGAACTGACTAAAGATCAGAGTCACTTGTTCTCATAATGGAGTTTTAAGTGGAGCTTGCATACTTTTGCCTTATGAAAGAAAAGAGAGTCATCTTGATCAGCGGTCCCCAACCTTTTTGGCACCAGAGACCAGTTTTGTGGCAGACAATTTTTGCATGGACAGGGGTAGGGGGGGAGGAGGGGGATGGTTCAGGCAGTAACGCAAGCAATGGGGAGCGATGGGGAGTGATGGGGAGCGATGTGGAGCGATGGGGAGTGATGGGGAGCCGTGGGGAGTCATAGGAAGCGATTGGGAGCGGTGGGGGGTGATGGGGAGTGATGGGAAGTGACGGGGAGCGACGGGGAGCGATGGGGAGAGGTGGGGAGCGATGGGGAGCCATAGGGAGCCATGGGGAGTGACAGGGAGCCATGGGGAGTGACGGGGAGTGATGGGGAGCTACGGGGAGTGATGGGCGGCGGCAGATGAAGCTTCGCTCGCCCACTGCTCACCTCCTGCTGTGCAGCCCAGTTCCTAACAGGCTGCGGACCAATACTGGTCTCCGGCTCAGGGGGTGCAGACCCCTGATCTAGATAGTCAACATATCCTTAACGGCCCATCCCACCTGGGCTGCTGTGTCAGGGCCTAAGAATTGCAGTACTGTTCATTGTGTTGTATGTCTTGTAATTAGGGTGACCAGGCATTTGGTATTGTCTGATAGTTCCAATTTAAAATATTTTATTCTGTGTCTCCATAAGTACATTTATGACTAACATTTCAAAACACAAAAAATAGACACACTTTAACTCTTGAAATTGAATAGTGTTATAACATGAAAAAGTACTCTCCCTAGAGAAACAAATGAGGACTTGTTCCCAGTCCTTCTGTGCGGGTCCTGCTGTTCCCCATGGGACAAGGAAGCCCAGATGGAAGCAAGGATGATCACATAATGCTTAGGAGCATCATAAAAGCATCTTAGAATTGGACAGACCTGGGTTCAAATCTCCGCTTTTCCACCAACTATTGTGTGAACTTGACCTTGTTACTTACTCTCTAAGACTTAGTTTGTGGATCTCTTAATTGGGAATACCTACCTGTGCCTTAGGGGGTTATTATAGGCATAGAATAAGAAAATGGATATAAAGAACAGTGTCTCTCACACAGTCAGTGCAAACTTAGAGCTATAATTCACTTGCTGGGATGAAAGAATTTCAAATTTATGAAGAACTTAAAAGGCCTATTCACCAAAGAATATGACAGAACTTTTCAGACAGCTTTATGCAATCTCACTACAAAAATGGAGCTCCTTCTCAACTCCATCTTCACTGGCTATCACCTTATTCAGAAGAAATTGAATGTTTTAACCCCATTTAGTCCTCTGCCCTTTCTATGCCAGTACTAACAAAAGTGCCCACTTTTTACAAACACGAAAGTTCAGCCATAGGGAAGTGTTCAGTGGTGGTTGGCAGTCTCAGACAGAAGTAACACTTAGTTTCTCTAGAGGGTTAAATCCTCAGTATCCTATTAATCCCACCTCCCCCACGCATACAGTCTTGTGACTAATCCCAACCCCCAGTAGTTACAGACATATCCTATCTAAAACTCGTTATGAATTCAGACCTAGGCAGCTAGACTCACCCTATATTGAAACCTCGACCACGGATGCCTTCCGTGCTGAAGCAAAGCCTTTACAGTGTTTCAATAGCCGAAGGGCTCACTGTCATGCTTGTTAGCGTCTTGCTTCAGTACACAGAAAAATTGATTCTTTTTGCAGGTCAAATTATTTTTGTATTTTTCTTTTTTCATGCACAGTAACTCCATTCTTTTACCTGGTCATTTCCTTTAAGAAAGATTCAGTTAGGGGAGCTGCATCTTATTATCTTCTGCCACCAATGCAAGGTGCAAAGACAGTTTAATTCTTAAGGAGAGAATCATTTAAGTGTGACCTATTGTGTTAGTCTGGATGCTTTTCATATTAAGCACTGGGAGTTAAAGAGGTCTTTAATTTGCCTAAACCACATTGATAATTTACATTGAACTCGAAGTGCCCACTGCCTTTTCCAATCAGCTCAACTATTCCCAGATCTTCTAAGGTGAATTTTAATAGTACAAAACCTTTAGCTAATGTCTCTGAAAGGGATGCCTAGACCAGTACAATCGCTCATAGGAAGGTTGTCACATGGCTGAAATGACTTCCCAAATTGTACACCAGTTGCCTGAAAAACATTCCACCTAACTGGAACTCTTGGAACTTAACTTCAACATTGATCCATGTTCATCTATTAACAGTATTATTGAGGTTGTCCAAATATACAGTAACAGTATAATCCCAGTATAATCTGGCTTATACAGAACAGGTTTGAGGCAATAGTACAGTCTCTTGCTGTACTATTGAGTAAGATTGGTTATTACCAACCCCAAAAAGGAAACCATGAAACCCATATGGAAAAGGAGTGTAAGAGATGCAGTTGATAATAGATGTAGAATCTACCTGCCTACAGGCCATAACTGGCCCTTTGAAAGGTGAGCAAAAAGACACAATAAACATGTAATATTAATACTATTACATAACAAATAATAAAAATAACTAATATTTATTGAGCACTTACAAGGAAAGATGTTTTATCAACATTGTCTTATTGAATCCTTGACATGCCTGGGAGGTATACATTATTTTTGTTCCCACAGGAAAGTGAGTCTCTGAGAGATGTGAGTTGCCCAAAGTTCTGAAGTTAGGAAACAGCAAAGCTAAGATTCAGACCCATTTGACATCAATGTCCATAGCCAGAACCGTGATGCTGGACTGCCAGGGTTCTCAAGAGAGTGAGCTCCCAGGATCTATGTGGCAGTAACCTGGCTTTCTGTTTGCCAACACTGACAGCAGTGGGCTACATCAGAAGAGGTACATGGCCCTAAGTCGTACATCTAATAACCACAATGAGGCTTCATCCAGCATGATCCTGCAGCAATTTGTCAGGTATGTTTCTTGGTCAAGCGGCACCTTGTCGTGCGAGTTGTGCTTTACAATAATTTTCCATAGTGTGCTCCTTTGATTTAGATCATCTATTGTGACAGAGATTAACACAAAAACCATATTTAAAACAAAATTGTTTGGGGGAGTTTGTGGGCTTTGGGGTTTCCTTTTAAAGCCTCTGTGGGCCCAAACCTGCCTTTGCCAGCTGCTCAGGTGTTGTATTATATTATCATTCTGCTTGTTCTGATACAGGTGGGGTGAATGGGAAGGGATACACGTTCCCGAGGGAACCAGAACTGTCTTCTGCTTTCAATGATCCATTTGTAAAAACTTCTCAAGTGAAGGACACTTCTGCTAGACTTCAGACAAAAGGATTCTGAGCCAGGATTTGAAGGAGATACTTCACTTTATCTTTTATTCTTCCCCCAAACTACGGGTGGCCTATCTCTCTCCATTCAGGTCTATGCTTACTTAGCGAGACTGAGAACTGGAAGAATTACTTCTATTGCTCTGATTCAAAGTAACAAAATAATTAAAAAGCTAGAGCATGGTTTTTAAAACTTAACTAAAAACGAGCCCAGAAACCAACACTGCTAGGGTAAGCCTGCCCTGTGTCCAATGATTCTGTTGGATCTGAAAGAGTTTTTAAATGTACTAAGAGGTATAAACATCTAAGAAAGAGGCTGGCCTGGAATAGATAGGCCAGGAAGCCTGCCATGGAGTTTAATTTCCATTTCCCATCTTCCAATCTCCTTCACCCAATCCTCAGCTGGCTCCGTGAAGACCTGAAACAGAAGTGAGAGGAGCAGAAAAGCCTTCATTGTTTTTTCCTCAGGCCCCTCCAGGGCTTGATCTATTTTTCTGGCAAACCCCAAGGCTGGCCGCATTGTGGTGGGGCAGGTAGGGGGTAGGGGCTTTGTGGATCCTCAGATGCATCTTAAGCCCTGTAAATACTATCTTTTGGGCTGTTTCTTTCAGGTACCACCCCTCTAGTTGAAGGTCAATAGATAGTTTTCCCTGAATGGGAAGCACAATGAGCACACTTTATAATTCTAGTGTTTGAGATGATGATGGACACCCTGAATCACAGGAGAGCCGTGCTTCTTTGGGCTTTTACAATACGTAGTTTGGTGTTTGTGGAGCTCTACCAATCTGTTCAGTGGTGAGCCCTGGTCCAGTGTGGTCTTAGTCTCATCATGTGACTGTGTCCATCTCATCCTTCTGATCTCACCTGAGAAGTCACATTCTGAGAGGGGCATTTCATAGTCCTCCTCTTAGCTTCTGTGCCTATTTCTCTCCATCAGAGGATGCTGTTTTTTCTTACATGGAAACTTAACACAATTCCATAATTCTTCACTATTTGTTCTACTTCTTATGGTCTCTTTTTTTCTACTAGAAGATAAGGTCTAAAGGCAGGGCCATGTCCATCTTCTTCACTACTGTTTTCCAGGGTATGGGATATGGCAGGTGTCCAGTAAATATTTTTTCATAATAATTTTAAAATAACATTTATAATATGCGTTATACTTCTATGTTCTTTCATGTCTGGCTTTTATATCCACTATCCCATGTGATTCTCACAATAACACCCTGAGATAGGCTGGGCAAATATTACCTTATGTTTATGAAGAGAGAAATGAAGTGAGATAATCAGGCTCCTGGAATTCCCATCCTGGTGTAGTCTCCTCCCCCATCAAAGAGTGCTGACATGTAAAAAAAATCGAACAATGCCAAAATGACGAGTGTAACTTCCAAGGCCATATTATAAAAGATATTTAGGCTTTGCCTCACATTCTTGGATCACTCACATTGGAGGAAACCAATGGCCACTTTGCAAGCACACTCAAGCAGCCCTGTGAAGCGCGTGGGAGGAACTGAGGCCACCTGCCACCAGCTCAGGCCAACATATGAGCCACAGAAGTGAATAGTCTTGAAAGCAGATTCTCCAGCCGCAATCAAGCCTTCAAATGACTGCAGCCCGGGACAACATCTTGGCTATAACCTCATAAGAGACCAACCAGATATGCTGTTCCTGAATTCTTGACTTACAGACCCCGAGATAATAAATGTTTATCATTTTAAGCTGCTAAGTTTGGGGGCAATTTGTTTTGCAACAATAGACAGCTAATATTCCAAGACTCAGAGAGAACTGGCAATTCTTCATCTCTTTCTCATCTTTCCCCTTCTTTAACTCCAACCCCAGCCTTCCTGCCTTCTGTCAAAGAAACTTGGGGTATGTGTGTAGTTAATATAGACCAGAATACAATGTGTAATGTGTGCTCAATATTATTCCAGTTTTCTCTCACTACAGCCTCTTCTAGCAGGTAAATAATTACCATTCACATCATCTTGAAGAGAAGAAAACCAAAGGAGACTACTCAAGAAACTAGGCAGCTTATTTCTGTCAAAGTTAACTGCCCAATCTTTGTCAAGACCACAGTAGTTTCTGGGCCAAGCCTAGGTGCCCCAGGGAATCCTTTGAAAACTTTTTTTAACATAAAATATTTTAAAACCTATTTAAAGGCATTGATGGTGGGAGGGCAAGGGGTGTTGTGGAAGTTAGAGAGATACCATCTTAATTTGCAATCGGGGCTTTTAAAGACAACATATTCTTATTGGAGTTGATTCAAATATCATTCAAGTATTTACATATTGGAAGTCTGAACAAAGTTGTATTTATTAATTAACGTGCTTGACCACACTAGATCTAAATTTGCCTTAAAACAGGCAAGATAATCTATCATGACACATATTTGAATATATACTGCCATGCAACATCCCATCAATTACTCCTTGATGCTGCTCTCCAACAAAACAGCTCATATGGTCTTTGAAAGTAAAGCCCCCTTAAGGTCACTTGATCTCCTCCCTTCCCTTCTCTCCATGCCCTCCCTGCACAAATATCCCTCATGATAGCCCCCTAAAGTGATTATATGGGCCCAGATTGTACTCTCTCATTTGCCTAGAAGATGGCTAAGTTGTGTGGGTTTATGGAGAATTGCTCTAGAGTGTTTCCCCAGTGGTAATGGCTAAGAGACATGGAATTTTTTACACTTGTTTCTTTTCTGATCACAACCATATTTGCCACTGATGAGAGATGAATTATATCAAAGACATGAAGTCATGCTCATTCTGTCCTAGTAACTGGGATTCTCCTGGGTGAGTGTGTGCATGTGTGTGTGTATGCGTGTGTGTGTTGAGGGGGGAAGGTTCCTCAGGGTCCTGGTTGCTATGTCTAACTTCACTCACTTGGTGCATTCTCACCGGTACCCCACGAATTTCAGATATATTTTGCTCATCCACAGGGAGACACAGTGGCTAAGAGAAGAAACCCAACTCCATCGCTGGTAAACTGTGTGATTTAATACACATTATTTAATTTCTCTGAACCTCAATTTCTCATCTACCAGCATTCTATCCTGCCCACATCACAGGGTCTTGTGGGGATTAAATAAGATTGTGTATGTGAAAGAATTTTTTAAATGACAGGTATCGATAGATGTATGAAATATATCAGAGCAATTGAATGTCCCAGTGAAGTTCTCAGCAAGAAGTATTAATGAATAAATGGTAGACTCTATTGCAATAATCATGGGAGTATTTGTTTACAATTCTGAAATTGTTATACTTGTATACAAGACCAAACAAGTAAGTAAATGTTTAGTGCACGATGGGAACCAGATTTCTCATAGTTGGAGTAGGAAGTTACAGATAAACAAAGAGGAAAGTCTAGAATGAACCATGTGGTACTGGATTAGATTCAGAGACATCAGTATAAACTCATCTTTAGCTTATATAGATGCAGATGGATATATAGAGAAATAATTACAGATATGTGTGTACACATAGATTAGCATAGACACATTTCCTAGCTCTGTCCAACGAGAGGACCTAGAACAATGACACCCCAGAAGCGATGAGAACACTAGTGCTCAGATCTTGATTTCTAATACCACTTTCCAATAAAAGGAACCAGGGCTCCTTAGAGAAATAGCTCATTCCAGGGCTGGGGCAGGAAATATACAAGATGAACCTGAAGCATCTTATAAGGACAAAAAATAAGGAAATGAATGGATTTTAGTGTCTGACAGGCCTGAGTTTGAGCTGCAGTTCCAATAGTTCCTAAGTATATGGACTTGGGGGCAAGTTACTTAAACTCTGTTGCTCTGGTTTTCTAACATGCAAAATGGGGATAATAAATCCTACCTCACAAGGCTGTTTTAAGTACTGAATGAGTAATGAACAGAATACAACTTGCCCAGCACAGTATCTGGTTTTATAGTAAGTACTCAAACAATGATAGTTATTAATTATCATACTATTATTAGCATCACTTTTAAAAGTGAGAGGCTAGATAAGATTATGCTTAAATTTTCTCCCAAAATTTAGGATTTGATGGACCACTATCTATTGGTATTTGCATAGTTTCTGTTGGAAAGGGGCTACTTATGGCAGTAAGGCAAAGTGAAGTCATAGATTCTATAAGGAATATAGATGTAGGGATAGGCATCTTCTCTCTCAAACTCTAAACTTAATGTGAAGCTAAAACCATTTGAAAATAAAGCATAAAAATATATTCAGAGGAAATAGTAATGCTAATATGATGTGAAATTCTAAAACACGAAGTAAGACAAACATAATCAGGTCATTTTCAAGGGAAGTAAAGTAGGTGGAAGATTTTTTTGCTTGGGTGCAATTTCAACTAAAACAAGTGCTTTATATATTTTCTCATTACTTAACAAAAATTAAGCAACCTCGAAATACTACAGTTTTTCTGAATTCACATGCTATAATTAATCAATAATTTAGATGTATTTGTGTGTGTGTGGATATAATTGGAAAGAACTGCTTCTTAATGTCACACTTACACAGAATTGAAAAATGGAGACTTGGAGCTAAAATGGTCTTTAGAGCTCATACAATGTCACCCCATGTGTAGGATGAGGAAACTGAGATGCAAGTTGTGAGGGGACTTGCCTCAGGCCAGAGATAAAACCAGAACGCAATCTTTAGCTCTTTTAGTTTCCTAAAGCACAGCATCCCTAAACCTCAAAGCCCCCAAGTGGTGTAAGATCTTCAGTTATGATGCATCATAAAATGAAGGCCTATCCATTCAGAAACCTACATTTAGAAAGAACACACTAAAAGCCACAGTTAAGAAATATCTTTGGTAGACAGTGGTAGAAATAAATTTAAAATAATTTCAATTACTGTACAATAAAAACAATTCTGGTTTAATCTAACCTGGCTAGAGTGTGATTTCCTCTAAGAATTTGTCTAGGGGTGGGATGAAAGGGTTAAGCCCGTGAAGCACCTCAGTTTTCAGCCACTAGCTGTGGTATCCTGGGTAATTACTGCGGCTTACTTGAGACCACACCTTAGATAAACCTGAAGCGCTGGAGTTTTCTGCAAACATTTTCTTTCCTGCAAGCAGTGGCTTGTCTCTTTCATATATTTGTCCTATGTTTTCAACTTGATTTTCCAGTGGCTAGTTTATACTTGGTTGAGCCAACAAATCAGGGTCTGTTGATTTAGTTTCATATCTTCTTGGTGCTTGCGTGAGACAACCATGCCAGCTATGTGGTAATGAACACAGTCAGGCTGGATGAATTATTTTCCTCCGAGGGGAATAAAGTTTAAAAAAAAAGGGGGGAGGAGGAACTGGTTCAGGTAAAGGTTATGATTTAATTTTCTTTGTTTTATCCATTGCTCTTTAAAATAATATAGGCTTTGCTTGTGACTGAAATTTCATTCTCATTTCACTTCTTAAATGAGCATTTAATTTTTCTCATTCTAAGAGTCCAGTACAAGAATAGTGGAGAAAAAGGACATGGTAGGTACTTGGTGTGACAAAGAGTGTCCTTGAAGAAGCCAATTCTCCATCATAGTGCTCTATGGAAAGTGGAATGACAGTCAGGGAACCATTTTTAGGTTATATCACTCTATAAAGATTACAAAGCAAAGTAGCTTGTGTTTCAGGTTTTAGTGGGTACCAACAACAAGGTACTTCTTGAAGCTGCAGACCCTTTTAAGAAAAAATACTCATGACACCTAGGTCAATGGGGACATATCTTTTCCCTTTGTAAAGAAAAATTGTATTCCCTTCTCTCCATCTTCCTGCACCTCATTGCCATCAGCATCATTGCCATCAGACCTAGGAGAAAATGTAGTGAATAATTACAGACGAAGAAACTTTTGAAAATTTCAAAAACTTTCAGAGTCCTGTGAGGTTAGCAAGAGTGGTAGCAGTATTTTCTTAGTTTTGCATGTAAGATAAAGAATTAGGGCAAAGATACAGGCATTTGAAGTGACATGCTCAAAGTCCTGAATGAAGCTAACAGTGATAGCGGGATTACCACCCAGGCCAACTGCTCTTCAAATGCCCTCCAGCCACTTTTTGGGTAATCGTCAATGTCAACATCACCCAACAACACTTCTCACACACGCATTAGTGGAATTAGTTTAACCAAATAGTTTGATCACTATCTTGCTGAGAAGGCAGTATTTGGGAAATAGACATTTTTATTGGCTGGAATGGAAAGAACCAGAAGACTTGGGGGAAGGAAGCAGTAGGGGAGAGACAATGTGTTTATCAACTTTTTTTTTTTTTAATTTCAAAAGTAATGAATGCTTAAGGCAACAAGTAATATAATCCAAAAACATATAGAGTTTTAAAAGTGAATAATATCCGCTCCCTCCCTCCTAGACTAGCCAGTGTTAACGGCCTGGTGCATATCTTTTGGGTCTTTTTAAAGCCACAGAAGTAATATATTGAGAATGGTGGAAGTGGAGGAAGTGAGGCAGGAAGGAAAGAATTAAGGTTCAGGAAAATGGGTGGGAAAGCCATGCCTACCAACTTGCTCTCAGCCTTAGCCTGAGGCTATAATCAGGATGCTGAATTATCCTCTGGAAGGCTGAGATTTCAGTTTCCCCTAGGTCAGCCTCACTGCCCCTGTTGTCTTGGTTTAGGCTCATGAAATCCATACTCTCCATTTGAGCTCATTTTCTCCCCATCTAATTTCTGCTCTCCCACCCCCCCATTTGCACCCCCATTCTACACACACTCACCTATGACTGCCCCATATCAACCCATGAAGACAGAAAAACAGAACATACAAATGACAGAAGATGGTCCTCTTGCTGCTATCAAGAGAACCATCTTCCTGAAATCAGAATGGCCACAAAAGTGGGATGGATGGCTACTCACTGAGTTTGCAGACCAAATGCCTCCAGAGATGTTTTAGGTCCTGATGGAAACTAGTAATTTGACATTGCTGCTAAGTCCTAAAGGTCAGCTTGAGGATTTTGGTCATTGGAGTTCACTTTTGGAGAAGTTAATGGCAGTCTAGGATATGGGCCAGTTTCAGGCTGGGCAGCCATATTCCTGCCTGCTCTCTACCCCACCCCCTCACACGTTTGAACAGCTTGCCTCCCCAATGAAGCTTCTGCATATAAATCCAGCCAGAGCAAGAGCTCCCCTCTCATAAAACACCTTTCAGAGTCCAGCCCATCTCCCAGTCTTGGGCAACCACTGGAAGCTGTGGTTCTTACATAGCAGGTTAGTCAAGAATGGGGTCAGGGCAGTGAAGTGAGTTGTGAACTGATGACAATATCCTGGGAAACCCTTAAGCCTGGATGGAGGGAAGTTGCCAGCTAAGACTGATATTGACTTTAGGGGGACACAAGTGATGACGTGCCCCCAGAACTTCACCTTTCTGTCAGTTAAACTCACACTATTCTTACTGGCATATAGTTGGTGCCAGAACAGGACAAGTCAATGCCCTCTGAGATGTGCTGTGCTGCACTGTCCCTCCAGAGTAAATCTGAGTATTAAGGAGGGAGATCTTTTCATAGTGATCCAAGAAGTTCCAGAGTAATACGTATCTCACACACTGGAGCACAGCAAAAGAGCTACAGGAGCAGTGGTTGACATGGTCTTCCACGTCTCCCTTCTCTTTGATTTGAACGAAATCTGGAGGCTTGTTTTAACAGTGTTATAACTGTTTTTATTTATTTAGTGCTTTCTGTGTGCCAGACTCTGTGCCAGCACTTTACAGGCATTATCTCATTTTATCCCATCAACCTGGATAAAAAGCTCACAATTCATCCATGAAGTCAAGGACAGGTTCATTAGACCCTAGCTTTGCAAATTTGGGTGAATGCTTTGCAAGAATTAAACTATTCTTCTTATTTTAAAATTGGTTATTTATTCCAGCCTCTACTCTAATAACCTGGGTACTGGTTATTAGTAAAAAAATATCATATTCACTGCCTTTACAACTATTTGACCGTTGAAAACCTAGGCCTTTCCAAATCTCCCAGAGTCAACCTGGAAGAACAAAGTATATGGTGAGTATAGGGATCCAGTTCAAGAAGGCAAACAGATCAAAGTGTGGATAACACACAATGATTTGTTACTTTACTTAAAAAATAATAATAATTAGAATTATTAATCTCTAAAAGCTAAAGGCTGAAGTGAGCTAAAAAGAAACATATGACATAACCATTTTCATCATGGAGTGGCTTTCAAAAAGCAAAGAAAATTACTTATTTTCTGAAAACATTGCAGATACCTAAAAATACTTATAAACAACAGATGGTTCCCATTGAGACAGCAATTTGTTTCTGGCATTTTTATTTCATATGAGAGTATAATGACATTTTTCAAACCGACTTTTGGGCATTTGTCATATCAGGTCATGGGATTGGGACCACTGGTGTTGGGACTCTTCAAACTGGTACCAAGCAGAATCTTCTGCCCTCAGAAATAAACTCTTGAACCCACCTCCTTCCTTCTTGAACTCACCAACCAATGAGAGGGCAACCTGGGCAGTGTCCACATTTATGATTGTTAAGTTACCCCCAAAATGGCATTTTAACCTGCCCTCCCACCCCGCAGTATATGAATAAACTGAACTTGCTAAATATCTGTACTTACCAGGCTGCTATGGTCTACGTTTCTTTTCCATATAGCCTGCAATTCAAACTCTCAAAAACTTGAATTGGCCTCTTGTGTCTCCCCTCAATCCAAATGTGTGGAGTTTTACCATACAACTGAAATAAGGAAAGCAGAATTCAATCTGGAATAGAAACATTGTCAGTTCTATGTGCTGTGCAGAGAACTCTGACTTCCAGGGATGTGATTAAGTAGAGGCGACTAAAATGGCATTTAATGGAGAGTGTTTCAAAACCAGGGTGGGGGAGTTGAAGCGGGTGTCCAAGAAAGGCGTCTGAGCAAGGGCGGGCTGGGCCAGGGGATGAGGCTGGGCCAGGGGATGCTCCTGGGCGCAGTTCACGCGCCTGGGCCTGCAGCCTCAGCACCGGGGTAGGGGTGTGCGCATGCGCAGGGCGACACCCGCGGGAAGACGTCTGAAAGCCCAGTGATCCCGAGGTGATAAAGTCAACAGGCCAGGCAGCCCAAATGTGCGGCCTGAAACGGACCTATTTTTCACCACACACATGAGGATACCATTCCTGTTCAAATATTTATTTGCGCTTGAATTCCGAAAAGACTTATTCCTCTGTTAGGTTTACACACTTCCCCATTCCTTTCTCTCTCTTTTTAAGGTTAGACGAGGATTTCTTTGTCATTTGTGCTGAAGGACTGATGTTTTCTTCCTTGAAATAGTAGCTGGAGCCTGAAAACGGTGGATTCAGGGACACATAGATTAAAGGTTTTAAAAATCTAAGTCGTGAAACAAACCCAAGTCATAGAGTCATATCCTCAGCTCACCACTCTGCAAACTTGCCTTTTTTTTAAAAGACAGTAATAAAATACCTGGTGAGATTTTATATCATTGAATTCTCAATTGATGAATCATTTGGGATAATCTTTTTTTCTTAAGATTAAATTCTTTAAGAGCAAATTAGCTTTTAATATGAGTATCATGACTCACAGCATGAAAAAGATAAAGGCACATTATAGCTGTGGAAATTATTCAAGAATGAACTATTCTCAGAAACATAGAAGTGATGCAAACCTGAGATTTTAGATAATCTATAACGGCCCTTTGGCAGGGATCTCTACTGGATTCTACTGGCCGAAAAGTATAAAAATGTCATGTAGTGCCTACCATATACCAGGCACTCTTTCATAAAGTTTGGTCATTTAATCCTTAGAGTAAATCTGTGATGAAGGCATTATTATTCCCAGTTTATAGATGGAAACACTGAGGTCGAATGATTTGTCAGAGTTGCACTGCCAAGAAAGTGCTAGAGTGTGGATGTAAAATCAGGTTTTCTGGACTCAAAATTCGACATTCTCTTCACTACATTGCGACACTTCTTAAGCATGAATATTAAGTATTCAGTGACTGTTTTTGAAATGAGAATTGATTTAAATTTGTGCTTTCTCATATCCCACTCCAAATAAAAGCTTTAAGAATTAAATTGCAATATACAGAAGGTGTTTTCCCTAATAAAGGAATGTGCCTTAAATCTTTTTTTAAAATAAAGAGGCATATATATAAAAAACATAGAAACAAAAATTGAAAAAAAAATTTTTTTTAAGTTTGTGAATTGTCTCAAAGCAAAATGAAATTGCATATTATCTGTGAATCATTAGAATGCTAGAGGAGTTTCCCAAAATGATACCCTGACCGAAATATCACTTTAAAGTATCACCAAGAATCCTAATTCAAAGAACTTTGGAGATACTTCGTCTCTTTAGTTTTCTTTAACATGTGCCCTTGAAATAAATATGCCAGTGCAATAAATGTTGACCAAGACATGTTGGCTTTTCACTTATGGTTTTCTATAAAATTAAAGATAAATTCTAATGAACTGTGCAGAAATACGACCTCATAACTAGGTAGGCAATGATACACTCAACTGTAAAACATAGCCCTTAGCAAGAGCTCAAGCTTAAAGTCTGACATTGTATTCCTTTGTTCTATATGTTTTTTTTAAATTTCTTATTAGAGGAAGTAAATGAATATCCTTAAATATTCATTGGCTCAAAGCAGTGGCCGTTTATGTTCCACTAAAGTGTTTGGTTTGTTTCAAACAATACAAATAAAAAGCAGAATGTTCTGCCCTGTCAACCATAGCAATTTGCGTGCTGTCTGTGGGTGTATGTAAGTGCACATGCAAAGGGTAATTGAGAATAATTGATAACTTTTTAGAATATGAGTCAAGGTAGATTAGTTAGATTTATGGGGAAAATATGTACAGGAAAGAAATGTCGTTATAGGTATTGACAAAGTAAAATGTGGTGCCAGTGTTATGACATTTCAAACATGTATTTCAGAAGGTAGTTTAAACAGCTTAAACCAAGGCTCAAGTGTAACTAATGTATTTCTTGATGAGATTGATTCCTCAGCTGTCTCATTGCCCTAGGTCTTTACTCCTCCCACAGATTTCACAGTTTGTATATATCAGGTTTAGTCATTTATCTAGTGAAGCAGTTATCATATTCCACTATTCCATGGCTAATCATGGCATAAGCAGTTAGCACTTTTCATCTTCAAAGCTCTTAACAGCAGTTAATTAATATAAGCAACCCCCTTAGGAGATAAATTAATCATACTATAACAGTTCCCATTTCACCAGTTGAGAAGCTGAGGTAAAGGGGCTAAGTAATTGGCCCAAAGCCATTGAGAAAACAGTATTTGAAGATGGTGGTGGCCCAAGGAGCTCTGAGATCTCAAACTTGAATAAAATGTTTGCTTTTCTATTTGTCTCTTGTACATCATATATAATACCATTCAACCAGTAGCTTTCTCCAGATGGCCCAGTGGGAAACATGCTTGTTCTGCTACCTACACTCCATGGTCTCCATGGTCATAAAGAAGCCAAATGTATCATCACCCCCAAATTCCAGTCTTCAGATAGAATGCCATCTTCTGTTTACATGATACTATCAAATCAGTCCACAGATCTCTATAGTCAAATCTATATAGTGATAAGTGTCTGGTCTCAGAAATCAAATGAAAATGAATGTCAAGCCAATTGATCATTTGCCCACACCATCAAATGCCTGAAATTGAACGCAATTTAGACTGACTTAGCTGAATCCCTAGATGTACTGACATTCTTTAGAGTTTGGATCAAATCACATTAGATAATTTTCAATAAACAGTGTATAACTAATTCTGTATGTTCGATGTGTAATTTAATGGTACAGCATGTGACTAGTAAATGGGGCACCCAAGCTGTACCTTTTCTCAGTGTACCCTGACTCACAAAATGAACTTGTTACTTTTGATTCCTTCTTCTGATAAAAATCTTAAAGTATCCCAAGCTGTTTTTTTTTCTTTTATTGAAGTACAGTTGATTTACAATGTTGTGTTAATTTCTGCTGTAACCCAAGCTGTTCTTGAGTATATATGAAACAGAATCTAGTGTATGGAAATTTATTGGCAAGGTAAAAAATAAATTTGGAGCATTATCATATTAAAATTACTAGAACACTCTTACCCATGTTTGTCAGTCTTGACTCTTTCCAGTTGTTGTTTCAACTGGAAATGTGTGAACCCCATGCTTGTATCAGTCAATTCATTTGTTAGACACAATCATGGTCCTCTTCTCTCTCCTTGCTTTACAAAAGTAGGATATAGATAATGGAGATCTCATTTTAAACAAAAAAGTACAACATAGGCTTTTTTCAACATATTTTGGCCTAAAAGTAAACACTATATCCAATCTTATTAGCTCCTGAAATCCTGAAACAATATCGTTAAGAAATAAAACATTTAAAAAATCATCCTAGGGAAACTAGGGGAAGAGTATATGGAAGCATTCTGTACTACTTCTGCATCATTTCCTAAATCTAAAATTATTCCACTGTAACCCATTTTTTTAAAAGAAAAGAACAATAAAGAATGAGCGTGGTAGATGGAAAAATGGCCCTCCAAAAGATATCCACAGCCTAATCTCTGGAATTTGTGAATATTACTTTATTTGCAGCAGGGGTGTCGGGCAGGGAGCTCTTAGAAGACAAGAATAAAAATTAAGGATATTGAAATGGGGAGATTATTCAGGATTATCTGAGTGGACCCTAGATGTGCTCATATGTAGCCTTACAAAAGGGAGGCAGAGGAATTTTACACACAGAGAGGAGAAGATAATATGAAGACAGAGCAGAGAGATATTTGAAGATGCTAGTTTTGAAGGTTGGAATGATCCAGCTGGTGCCATCAGAAGCTGAAGAGACAAGGAATGCATTTACCCTTAGAGTCTCCAGAGGGAGTGCCGCCCTGCTGACATCTCGATTTCTGTCCAGTGATACTGATTTTAACTTCTGGTCTCCAGAAGGTGACAGTATAAATTTCTGTTCTAAACCATCAAGTTTGTGGTAATTTGTTTTAGCAGCCACAGGAAACTAATACAATTGGCAGAGAATATAAAAGAGCAAATGACAGAAGAAGAAATATAAACAGCCAGTAAGCATATGAGAGATGTTCAACGTTAGTAATAATTTTTAAAACTGTCAATTAAAAAAATTAGTTCACTTATTTGTTGCCTATCAGGTCACAAAAATTAAAGAGATTGAGAAGTTTTTAAAAAGTCCTCTGGTGCAATTTTCACCAAAGACATTAAGGCACCCAGTCAACTATTGCTGTAGCCTGGCCAAGGTCTTACCATCTAACACATTTCACTTTCTTCAGGAAAATATGCGTATCTTAAAAACAAAATGCTTCAGTGCTTTATAAAATATTTTTTATTATGTAAAATTTCAAGTATATACAGAAGTAAAGAGGACTCATGGCCAATCTTGTTTCATCTATACTCTTCAATCTCTCCCAACCTAGGTAATTTTTTAAAAAAATTCACACACATCATATTTTAGCATGTATCTATGCCCATAGAGATTCATGCCTATAGATATATATTTTATATGTATAATATATTATATATAAAGTATACTTATATATAAATCACATATATATTCATAAATAATTCATATGTGTTATATATGTGCATATATCTATTGTTTGGTGCTTTTAATGGAACTCTCTTTTTCTTCACTTTCATTTTTCCAGAATTAAGAATTTTATACAGGGAAGTTTTGAGAAATAAAAGCAAGAGAAAAGACTTTCCTATGAGGGTCAAAAGATTCCAGAGTCTGATGCTCTTACATCATGTAGGAAAGAGACTCATATGTCTGTTGAGGTGTGTGGGAAAGTGTGTGTATGTCCTACGTCGTTCCTCCTGGATCTCAATCTATCAGTACTGTCTCCTTATCTTCAAACTCTCCCCCACCTATTTGCTATTTTTATAAACATGTTTCAGATGCTGCCAACCCCAGCCCCTGCTAAAACACCCACTTCATCTGATTCCACAGTTCCTCTACCCATCACTCCATGCTTACTCAACCAAACTTCTTTAAAGAAAAGGCCACACTTATCTTCACTTTTCAATTGCCATTTACTTTGCAACTCAAAGCAATTGGAGCAAAAATGTTCATCTAAAACCACTCTCAACGTTGAGGGTTCACCAAGTGAAGCTGTCATGATGGTAAGCAAAACAGACAAGGCCTTGCCCTCACAGCTCTGAGACCTTAAGTGTGGATCTCCCAGGTAGATGTAGGGAAAACAGAGTGAAAGTCTCAGCACTCTTCCCGCTGCCCTTCTCTGTCTCCTTCCATCCACGCAGCTCTGCTCCTATAAGGTCAGGTGAGCCATGGCTTGAATGAAGTTGAAAAGCATGAGCCTTGTCCACTGTTCCTCCTGAAATCAAATCTCTGTGTGACAGGTCATCAAGATAATAACTGAAGATGGCTATTTTTTTCCAGATCTCTTTATGATTGATATGGAAGTATAATTTAGGTCTCTGTGGTGGTTCCTAAGATTCCCAGAACTGTCCATGCCATATTTATTCATGTTCCAGATACAGACAGAGCTGGGTTTCCTAACAAGTCATTCAAACGTTCACGAAGGCTGATTTCTTAGCCTGTCTGAGTCTTCAAGCTCTAAGAAGAGTGAGCAAAAGCATAAGTGGAAAAAAAAAAAAAAAACACACAAAAAACACAAAACTCTAAAGGGAATGTTTGTATTTTTGACCTAAACCAAAATAAACTGGAAATGTTTAGTCTGTTTCCAACAAGAAAGTTTGAGATAATTGGGGGAATGGACTAGCTGACAGAAAAACATTGCTGAGGAATTAGATGATAATGCAACAAATCAATGTTTTACCCAGCAAGTAAGAGATTATTTATTGCAAATGTGAGAAAATGGATCAAACGTTGAATCCCTGAATGTTAATTTTTTTAAACAAGCTTGTGAGTGTTTGAAACTAATCAATAATGGCAAAGTAAGAAAATGTCTTCATAGATAAAGATCAACCAGAGAAATATCACATAAAATATTACATGTACACTCTGACCATGCATGCTCGCCAAGAAAACACCAGTCTTGGAGGTCAAAAAATACTGCTAGAGAATATGAATAGTATTTTGATACTTAATAACTAGGCTATTATTTTAGCTGTTGTGTTTCAGAAGTTCATGTAAGTAAAAGGATACAATTATTGACCTATAGTCTTTATAGTAAAATAAAATTTTATTTTTGAGTGAGAGAATTATGTACTCATAATTGAGGTAGAGAAACAGAGGAAATCCAGGAAGTGAGGAGGAGATTTAATCATTCACCTCAGACAGAACAGGCCCAAGATACTGTAAGCTCTGTGAGGACAGGAATCATGTTTGCCTTGCTAACTTTCATGCTGTCAACAATTGATGGATATAAACTCCTCTTTTACATCTCACCCAATCTTCTCTTGATCAGAGGAGAGATGATGTGAGTAAGAAACTGAGCAGTGAAGATAAGAATGGGAAGGAAATATTGGAATTGAGAAATATCATGACCAACTAGTCTCAGTTGAGCAGGAGTGTGTTGCAGAGTGAATGTGAGAATGGGGACTCAATATGAGTAGTCAATTCTTTCAAAAGTATAGATTTGAGGGAAAGGAAAGGAAAGAGATGAGGTGGTGGCTGGAGGGGCCTCCTGGATCAAGGGAGACTTTATTTGTTTAGCGGGAAAAAGGAGAAGACAGAAGGGCAAAAATAAAGGAGAAAGATTCCTGAGGAGCCAGGAATGGGTCGTACCCACACACAGTTGTACTGGCTTAGAGGCTACATGATTTGATTGAAAGAGCGATGGAAGGAGAATCAAAGGCCCTCGTGCTTGCCCTACCTTTGGTCCTCATTCACTACCTGAGAGAGCTTGGGTAGGCCACTTGAGCGCTCTGAACATCAATTTAATGACCTCTGCAGTAAAAACATATGAAAATATGTAATTTGTTTCATCAGAAATGAACCAAAATGAAAGGGATTTAAGGAAACACAGCATTGGAAGACACATGAGGCACTGTTAAAACGCACTTAGGGGAACTCTGTGAGCTATCACCAATGACTGTGTCCCTACGGTGAGCTAGCAATTTCCAAGCTGGACAGAACTGCAGACCCGACTTCTTTTAGTAGCCCCATTATTCATGTCATAGTTGTCCTTTTCTGCATGACTTGGCTGAGCAGGCCTGTATGGGAACTCTGTTTTCTAAGCCAGAAAGAACAGACTGAGTAATACTATTGCTTTTGTATCAAGATTTAGCAATCAGCAAGTTAATAAAGTCTCGAAGATTAGCATCGGCTTGAAAGGCAAAATTCATACAAAACAATTAATTAGGAGCATTAAAACAAATGCATTGCTGAGGATGGAATTGGATCCAGGAGACAAAATGGGTTAAAAAAAATTTTTTTAAAGGAATGCTCTAATTGAAAACTGGCAGCGGCAGAAGACACAGTATAGTTAAAACAGTATCTTATCAGAAAATTAGCAAAATGTAATTTTTATTGGATTTTACAGATGTTATTTTTAACCACCTCAAAAATCCCACCTCATGGCTATTGGTACAAATTGTCATAATTACTATAATTTGAAGTCTGAGCGATGGAATGGCTGAGATAGTTATCTCATCCCCAGACTAAGTCTGCATTAGTTGAGCAGCCAGGAGAAGGAGCTCATGTTTTTGTACTTGGTCTGGACTTCATTTGTGTCCTTTATCCAATCTCATTCTTAGGAATATTGAAGAATAATTTTTTTTTCCTACCTGAAACACTGGAGAAAATCAGGAGGTTAATATTAAGAGTGCTGAGGTCACCTTTAATTAACATACCAATCACCTCACCTCCAATCTGCAAGTAAAGTGTTGTATTTTGTTCTATTTTTACATTTCCTGGTGAACTCTATCATATTTAATGCATATACTAAATTCTGGGCATAATATATTCAACTACCTACATAAGCACGGCTGATAATGATGAACTAAGAAGAAGGGGCTTTTACATCGCTCCTGATATCCAAGTTAACAAACTTCCTTGTTACTCAAGGAGTAAAAATATGACTAAACATGTCCAAAATATGTCCAACCTATAAATCAGAAGACAAGATCAAGAAATGCCTTAGAGGAAATTCTGTAGATAACTTGTATCCACAGATTCACAGGGATATCAAATAATGAAAACAGTTATGACTGGGTTATACTTTAGCTTTGGGGCTAGATTGGCAGAAGGCCCAGCTCAGAGACTGTAGGAACACTCAGCCAATTTGAAGAGAGGAGTCTCTGTAAGAGAATAAAGCTCATCAGACTTAAGGAAGCACTTTCAAACAAGAGAAGAAAGGCTAACATGCTGTTTTAGTGATCGTCCAAAGCTGAGTCCTCTCATTGTCATTTTAGGTCATGGAAAATTTTCAACATCGTTTCTTTCACACTCTCAGCCATAGTTTAAATAAAGGATTGTATGAAGAAGGGGCCCGGATTAAATTTATTCATTCAACAGATACTGGTGCTGCTCTAGGCCCTGGAGAACAATAGTGAACAAGAAGTGGTGCTTCCAGTGGAACAACACAGGCAGGAACAATGCAGACAACAAACATATCAAAAATATAATGCCAGACAGTATGGACATTTTGATGAAAAGTCATGCAGGGTAAGGACATAGAGAGTAATGGAAAGGGGGCTGTTTGGATAGGAAATCCCTCAAATCAGGTAGTATGTGGGCAGAGACCTGAAAGAAGTGATGGAGAAAGTGAGGTGTATATGTGGGGGATGGCATTCCAGACAGAAACAGCATCAAGTTCAAGGACCCTGAGGAAGGAACATTCTTGGACAGAGTGGAAGGAGATAGGGTGGGAGAAGGAGGCAGGCTATATCATGCAGGCTTTCTAGGCCATGGTAGAAATGTTAGGTTTTGTTCTAAGTATGACTGGAAGCCCCTGGAGGGGAGGAGGAGGTTGAGCAGTAGTATAGTACAATCTGACTAAAGCTACAAAAAGGTGACTGCTGCTGGGTGGAGGATAGAAACAAAAGCCACAAGAAGAGGGATGAGGCTGTTGTAGAACTAACCAAGGGGTAATGGTGGCTTGGACCACTGGTAGTAGTGAAGGTGGTGAGAAGTGGTCAGATTCAGAATATATATTGGATGTTGTACCAACAGGACTTGCTAATGGGCTAGATATAATGGAAGAGAGAAAGAGAAGAATCTGAAATGACTCTTAGGCTTCTGGCTGAGAGAATGAACAAATGTAATTCCACTCATTGGGATGGGGAAGACTTGAAGAAGTATGGGTTTTGGATGTTGGGATGGAAATAAAAAATTAAATTTCAGTCATGTTGAATGTGAGATGCCCATTAGATGTTCAAATGGAGAAGACAAGTAGATAACTGGATAACAGATCTGAATCCAAAGGAGAGGCCAGGCCAGAGTTATAAATTTGGAAGCCATCAACCTATATAAATCCATGAGACTAGATGCATCTATCCAGAGAGAGTATGGAGAACAAAGAGAATCTAAACTCAGATTTGAAAAGCAGGAGAATTCCTCAAAAGTAACTGAGAAGTATTATTTGACCTCTGTAGGGCCTTTTCAATACAACAACTCATAGTGAAACAGACTGACTTTGAACAGGTAAGGGGGGAAAAATCAGGGGCTGAGTGGACCATAGTCTAAATTTAATTATTAATAGATACTCACCTTATTGTTGATGTTACTTTTATTTTTATACAAAGTGAGATACTGGATAAATGAATACATGAAGTGTAATTTTGTGGCACTTCTCTTTTTCAGTAAATACTGAATAAGTCGATTCTGATGCAAGTGGTCCAAGAATCTTATTTTAAGAAAGGCTTCTCTAATGTGCATCTTGGAAAGGAGCAACAATTAAAAGGGAAAATAGTAGGTTTGTATGTAAGTCCCAAAAGTGAAGGTTAAAAAACTAATGAGTTTTTTGGCTCAAAGAATAATAAACTACAGGAGTCACCAAGTTTTTGAAGTGATGAACTATAATTGGTAGTAAGTGAAGAATCTTCATTTTTCACTGCAAATTGTGCAGTTAAGAAGAGGCAAAAATAGGAGATATCTGTGTTAACCATCAGAAACATGTTCTAATGTAAGAGGCATGAGAAGCTAAAATAAAGAGTATTGAGATTCTTGGAAGAATTTAAAGGAAATGGACAAAGATCTCATCCTAGGATGATTTAAAGTAAAAAATCTGTAGAATTACCTGCAATGAATTTGGTACCTTTACAACATTCTATTTTTCTCTTTGCAAAGTTGACTTGTATTTTTCCCTTAGGCAAAAAATTAAATTTTAAGGAATCATTTAACATGAGAATCAGAGTAGCATGTCTATCTTCTAGAAAGCGGTTTTCTGTAAACATTAAACATTCAGCTTGAGCATTTAAAATGAAATTGAGTCTATGGTTTTTCTTTTTTGTTTGTCTTTTAACTTAAGACTTTTCTGTCAGTAGAGAGAAAGAAGGAAAAAAGTAACTGAACAGTAGAAAAACAAGCAGTAATGTAACTAGCCAAAAAGATGCCATAAGAAGTGTTGGGTGCAGTTGGCTTACGTATTGGGAGAAAAGGATAGTGATAGCTCTGAAAACCAGGGCATTTTGTTTAAGAGCCAACTGTTGCCTAAACTAAAAGGAAACGAGAAGAGAAAAGAGATGGGGTCCATTGGAAGTGGCAGAGTATAGCGCAAGTGCCAGCTACTAGCAAAAACCAGATAAGGAATTAGGCTGTCCCCACCCATGAAGGTGCCTCTTGCAGAAGCTCTGGGTAATCTAGATAATGGATGGCTTGAGTGACCACTCTTCTCCCTTCCTGCACCCTAATTTCCACTCTTATGCTTTAAACTAGCCAATAAAGAGTGAACTGTGAAACCCTAGGCACGCCACCCTCGGGCCACAAAGGCAGAGCCCCAGAGCTGATATCTCTCTCTCTCTACCCACAACCTAGCTGTGTGGCCCTTGGGTGTGCCTGGTACTCTCCAGGATCTGTGAGTAATAAATCTTGTTCCTCAAAATTTTCTGATGGATTTTGCTGAAGTACTTCCTGCAATCGTAATAAGAACCACAAGGGCCGGTCCAGCCACAACATTGACCCATTGTGGAAATGTTTGGAAGGCCCACTACAAGTAATGTGGGACGGGGGATTGCCCCAGGCATCTCTAGCTGATAGCATCACTATTAATATACTGAGACAGCACAGAGATGAAGGTCAATTAAAGCACTGAGGAGCAGACACCTGATGTTAGGAGTCAGCTCAGAGGATCCCACAGGATTCTGCAATAGCTCCAGAATCTGACACCAAGAACCCACCTCCTCCCAGGAGTTTGTTAAAGGGCACACAAACCCTAGGCACCTCGGCCATGTACAAGGAGACCAACAGACACACATATTCAGAGGGTTTAAAAACCTTTGTGGCTCATAGTGACAAGTCTAAGTGATCAATATTTTTATTATTTTTGGTACACTTTATTTTAAACGGTAGGGAAATGTATGGTCTATTTTCAGATGGCTTCTCTACCTACTATGTATGAGGCACAAAGTTAGTTAAGGCATTGAAAATACAAAGATGAGCATTGCAGTCCCAACTCTCAGTGAGTTTACAGTTGGGGAAGGGGAGTAGGGCAGTGCTGATAAGGACAAATGAGTAAAACGATGCTTATAATACGAAACGGGGGGGGGGGGGGCGGCATACGAAAAAGAGAGCATAAACTCTGACCAGGACTGGCACAGAGATCAGGGAAGAATTTCCAGAAAAGTCAATGTTGAGTTGAACCTTGGATGATGAAGAGGAGTATTCAGAGTGAAAATGATTTAAAAATTTGAATTTCACCTACTTGCAAACAATCCATTTTTGGAAACACCTTGTTCGCCCATTGCACGAAATAACAGACATTATTCTATATAAGTCAATTCAAATGGACATCTGGCAGCTTTTATCGTCTTAGTAAAGTTTTGAATTTTGAATCAACTCTGAAACTTAATCAGGTATCTATAGCAGGCTGGTGGTAATCCACATATCAGGAATGTAAGTTTTTATTCAATATAGGGTAGAGGGAAATGTTTTCAGCTTAGGGAAAAGGTACTATAAAAAACACGTTATCCAGGGGCTTCCCTGGTGGTGCAGTGGTTGAGAATCTGCCTGCTAATGCAGGGGACACGGGTTCGAGCCCTGGTCTGGGAGGATCCCACATGCCGCGGAGCAACTAGACCCGTGAGCCACAACTACTGAGCCTGCACGTCTGGAGCCCGTGCTCCGCAACAAGAGAGGCCGCGATAGTGAGAGGCCCGCGCACCACGATGAAGAGTGGCCCCCGCTTGCCACAACTAGAGAAAGCCCTCGCACAGAAACGAAGACCCAACACAGCAAAAATAAATAAATTAATTAATCAACTCCTACCAAAGGAAAAAAAAAAAACACGTACCCTACAGGCTTACATGAGTCAGGATTCTAATTCAACAAAAGTTCACGTTTTCGTATTTCAGTCCCTAACAGAACTAAGAGCAAAAGCAAAGAAACGCAAACTTTTTCAAATCTCAGAGTTATTCTGGTTTTTATTCTGTATTATAATCTCTTTGTAACTATCAGTTAAAGAAGATTGACTGGCTGCCCCATGTTTCCTTCTTCATCTGGTTTACATGTGCTCAGAAAAAAAATAAAGCAACACAAAAGAATTTTCCAATAAAATATGACTAATGAATTAGAAATTGCTATTCAGTGCCTTGTGAACATTTCAAAATACTGTAAGCCTTTTTCCTCATTAAGATATTCCCAAAACAAAACCAAGAAAAAAACAAAGAATTTCACTGCAGAAGCATGAAATATGATAACTAATAAGAACAATTATAATCATTTCTTTAGAATACAGCAACTATGAATGACACATGTAAATACCTCCAAATATTCATTCAATATTACTGATAATTCACGTGAGCAATAGATTAGAATTGCCTTTATCAGCCAGAGTCGTAAAGTGCTGTAACAGCCTAGAGATTACTAGAAAAGCTGATACCTGGGTGAAGAATATACCCAGTCTGTGATAATGAAGGAGTGTACAGACTTTTAATTCCATAAATAAATAGAATGTTTTTAAGCATCAGACTTCATCAAAATTTAGCTGAATTAATTAGTAAACACATACTGCATGTTTGCCCAAATCCTTTCATTCCCCGCAGGAGCTAAATACCTTTCCTCATTTGCATCTGTGGGAATATTGAATTGTCCTAATTTTGAAATCTGAGCAAGCCCCACAGAATGCACTGGGAGTGATTTCGGTAGCGATTTTACACAGTTATAGAAATCAGTAAAGTGATATGTTCAATATACTTCTTAACCTTTTTCCCAGATACCATCAGAAAAATAAACAAGTTTTTTTTTTTTTTGGCTAGGAAAATGTGCTAAAAAACAAGTTATCCCACACCTGTATTTGAAAACCTTTTCGCTTACACTCAAAATAACATGATTTCAGAATAACTCCATATGAAGTAAAACAGGATGGAAACAGACTGAATTTGTGGTATATCTAAAAGATGAAAATGTAAATTTTAAGCAATTTAAACTGACAGAATATTAACATCTGGGCAATATTAGAACATCTGACTTGTAATAGGTTCTCAATAAACGCTTGCTGAGTGAAGCAAGTCCAGTGGAAGTTTTTTGAAGTGAAACTTGAATGAAGAGATAAAATTAACAATTATCACTGGTTATTATTTCTTTGGGGCAAAATACTGCTATGTAAGTTTGTGATTTTAATATCATGCAAATCCAAACGCTTATTTCTTCTTTCCGCTGATGCTTTTAATTCAGGCCATCATCACCTCACTTCTCAGTGACTGAAACAGGCATAATGGGCTTCCTGTCCCATTTCTTCCTCCCCTTCCTCCCTCCTGCTCCCATCCACTTTCCACTCTATAAGCTGAATGACCGTTCTGAAACCTTTCCATATCCCCGCATTCCCTCAGGATAAAGCCCAAAGCATCAGGATACTTCAAGGTGTGCCCACAGCCAGTCTCCCCAGCCTCATCCATCTCCACAACGTAGACCTCTGGCACTTACTGCTCCTGCCATATTCAACTCTGCAGTTTTTCTACATGCCACGCGCTCACCTCAGGACCTTTGTGCATGCTGTCCCTCCTGTTGGAAAGCTTTCCCCCCCTCCCAACTCTTGGCCTCCTATCCTTTGATCTGGCTTACTCCTACTTGTCTTTAAGGTTTTAGCAGAGACATTATATACTCACTGAATCTTCCCTGACAGCCCCTCCTCCTCTGTCAAGACTAGATTAGTATTGTGTCACTCTGTGCTTTCATTTAGCTAATGACTCAAAATCGTGGCTTATTTGTTATTACTTCTTAATAAATTCCTTGTGTTCCCAACACCTAACATGATGCCTGGCACATAGCCGGCATTAAATAAACACCCTGTGAATGAATTAGGAAAACCTTCAAAAACTGAGCAATCTTCTTTGGTGAAGCTGATCTGATAATAGTTTATATTATAAATGATAATAGTGAATAAAGAAATATACCAAAAGTTAAGAGACCTGAATTATCATCCTAGTTCTGTCATTAGCTCTAAATAATTTCTCTGCACCCCAATTTAATGTGCAAAATAGGTATAAGACCTACTCCTCCTACTTCACAGGAGGATAGATCCAAAGGGCTCTGTTAAGTGAAAGCACTTTGGAAAATATAAAGAACTAGTCATGCAAGATATTATCATTATCGTTATTATTAAATGCCTAAACTGCTGTTTTAACTCTGTCACATTCCAGCTCAAAAACCCCCAGTACCTCCACGCTCTCACCCACCAACCCACTCCCAGCCTTCTTCCACCTTCAACAATGTTTCCCAAAGCGTGGCTATGTGAATTGATGATCAGTCTCATGGACATTTCTGTGTTTCGGTTGGAGGGTTTCTGCCTGGAAGCCACTCCAATTCTGCTCCAGGGGAACATCTCCTCCCCCCTATCTTGGACCATGTACTTTGGGTGAAGTGGATTCTGCCCCAGGACCCCAAACAGAGAGCCTAACTAGGCCAGTGATCACCCTGTGTTCTCCCAGCCAATGGACATGGTCCCCGGGCCTCCCTAAGCCATGATTCAGCCAAGGCAACAGAGAGAAACTCAGGACTTCTGCAGGGAAGACTGGAGCAAAGATAGCCACACTCCTCTGCTGGGCCAGCCAGGAAGCAAACAGCCCTAGGAGGTGCCAGCACTCATGTTGCTACAATAAGCAAAGCCTCTTAGGATGAAGCCGACAAACCCATGGCAAAGAGAGACATGAAAATATCTGGTCCTTGGGGCATTCTCGAACTGCTGGTTCATGCCACGCTTGACACTAGCACTACCCAGCAGTAAGGATAATCAGGAAGAGGCAATTGTGTATCTTAACACTGCGTGTGACATCTCTCAGTCTCTCCTCCTAGAAAATAGATCTTTAAAGTTCTTTTCTTTGTTATAATAATGCTTTGAAAAATAAAATTTAACTCCATATTCAGCTAATGCTTACAGAGCAATGAGATCAAATTCATAAAAACAAATGTTGAGATCTTTATAAGTAAAGGGTTTTATTAATTCAAAGTATTACTGTAAGTGGAATTACCAGCATTGATTTGATTATTCACCTTCCTTCTAGTACAGCTGCGGGTCTGCAATGTTATTGAAATATGAAGTTAATGCATAAAAAAATGGTTTATTTTCTACAAAATCAGTATCCAAGGGGAAAAAATTAAGTCCATGTGATCTAGGAAAAACGACCTTAAGAAACACTTATTGTTAAAATTCCAGCCTGACTTTTCTATCTAAATCCTTCAAAAATGTTTCTGGCTCTACAGTTTTGGTAAGATCCAGGTTAACACAAGCTTGTCAGAATTGCTTTCTTCAGTAGTGAGCAGTTAGATCAGGAAATAAACCACAAAAATTCCTTAATTGCTAGTCATCTAAGTAAGGTCTTATACTTTGGCTGAAAAAAATAAACCAAAGGAAAGAAATACCTAGCAATCTTTTTCTGGGTAATATTTTTACCATACAAGCTAAGAAAAACACCTTAGCCAGCAAAGGGGTCAAAAGAATGGAGAGGAGATATCTCTTCAAACCTTCCTTTCTAGGTAGAATTAGCCATTTAAGCTTTGTCCACATTAGCATTAAGTTAGCAAGGCTGGAGAGTGACTTAATTCATATCTCTTTGCCAGTTTGTTTACTTAATATTAATCCCATGTGTTTTAGGAATTGGTCTGAACCAAAGTGTATTGGAATTGCCTCCGGAAAGACTAAGCTATGCCTCAGGAACATCTTAAACTATTTATCATAATAATTTATTTACTATTTAAGATTTATAATGAATTCATTTATAATGAATTTATAATTCCCAGTTACAGAATGTCAATGTATCATCGGATTGTTGAGCATGGGCCATCCCTCACGTGTGCTTTTGGTATGAACACAGTTGTTTAATCCCCGGTCTTAGACGGATGAAGTCTTTTAGAGGATTTCAAATAAGTAATTTGTGTTTGATGAATTCATGGTTCAGACACAGTCATCAACCAATTAACAAATGGAGACTAAGAATGACAACAGTGAAGTTACCATTTATCCCTTCCTTTGGGCCAGGCACTATGCTAAGAAGGTAAAAAATATACTTTCTATTTCTCATAACCACTCTACAAGGTAAGTTTTACTAAACTGATTTTACAGAAGAAGAAATTGAGGATTGGAGAGGTTAAGGGACTTTCCAAAGTATTACGCTTTGAATTAGAATATCCTTACACAGCAGGAATAATATAGCTATACAGCTATCCCTTCTGGTAGAGCCAACACATGGAATTTAGCTTGCTATTGGTTTTTCTGTTTGCCAGGGCTTGCTTCTTTGTTTTCCTTTTATAATGTGTATAATAATGTGCATTTAGATGCATGAAAAAATTAGCATAATAATTCAATCTTAGTATAGAATTTGAAATTAGCGTAGAATTTCAAGCATAACTCTCAAGGAATTATTGATGAACCTGGAACTTTCTTCAGATTAAGCTTCAGGACAAAACCCACTGATTGACTACATGACAGAAATGAGGCACAGAGGAGAATGCACACCCTTTGCTAGCCATGGGGGCTCCCCAGCTGCAAAGGTGAAGTTTGAGCGGCTCAAGAAGGTCCTCGGAATCCTCTGGTCTGTGCCTCTGCTCCTCTGGGATGGAGCATGCCAACTGGTCACAGGCATTCCATGACTGCAGTCGGTGACTGTGTATAAGATATGATTTCTAAGTTTATGACGCATTCATCCTGGGGTATATGCATAGTCATTCTGCTTATAGTGTGGTCCAAGTTTTTGTAACATTAGAGACAAGTCAAGGCCTTGACTTTCTTCTCTACTGACAGTCCACTGCAGGGGAATGATAGTGCTAGGAGACACATAAAGACCACTTTTGATGGCATCTTCTCCAGCGTAGCACTGACTGCTCTAACAGGGGCAGAAGTGAGCTGGGAAACTTTTGAAGGGTTAGGATGTCAGCATCTTTCAGCTGCTTTCTTTTTTGCTCAAACTTCTCAGGGCCAGAGCATTTGCCCTTTAATCTGATTGTGCTGCTCTCACTTGGCTAGACATCAACAGACAAGCATCAACCAACTCCAGGTGAAGCTTCTTCTGCTGCTGAGAAAGTTCTCTTTCTTTAAGTTTCCTCACCTCTGTTTCAATGCCAGGCAAGATTTTTTTGCTCTGAATACTTAGGTGTCATTCCTAACAAAGATAGCTTCCCATATGAATAAGAATATCTCTGACTCAGAATGAGATATAATCTTTCAATGCCCTTTCTATCAGGGCTCTTGGTGTTGGAGCACTGGCATTCATTAGTAAAATGAAATTTGTCTTGTGAATAAAAACCATCGCAGAAGTAAATATTATGCAACCTGCTAAAAGAGAGGCCTGTGGAAATGAGTTTATTTTCTAAAACTTTTCAGTCAAGTTAATGGAAAAGTTGAAAACTACAAACCCTCTGCTGTCTCATTAATTTAAGCTGGAGCTTGCTGGAAGTATGAGGAATCTCAGCGAACTTGCGGTCCATCAACTTGCCCATCACACCCTGCAGAGGACTAGGTGACCTCCTGTGCCTGACTCTGAGGGTGGATCAGGAGGGAGAGGACCCCGAGGCCCTGGCGGGGCCCTCCACCCAGCAGCCAGAACTGCGCTGCTTTTATTTCATTTACAGGTTGTGATTCTGCATTGGATTTATTGGTGTAGAAGGGCTTTTGCTGTCACCCAAGAAAGCCTTAGAATGAAAAATTTGATTTCCACTCACGATTAGTGCGACATCCCAGTTTTATAAGTGGGGCAACTGAGGCCCTGGGAGATGAGGTGACTTGTTCCAGGGTCTCCCCACTAACAAACGAAAGAGGTTTCCTGATTTCATCTATTACTTTTCACCTGCTAGTACGACCAATTATTTTGCTCACAAGTCACCTTTCTGTGTACCTCAATCTTTTTTAAAATGTTTTTAAATTTTTTCCAGTATTATTGAGATAAATGGACCTACATACAGCACTGTATAGGTAAGTGTAAGGTGGAAAGCATAACAACTTGACTTACCCATACCGTGAAACGATCACCACAGTTAACAGCCATAACCTCAGTCCTAGGCTGCCTCCAGTCACTTGGACCTCACAGGCTTATGGCGCCACATTTTGATACGAAGCATAAATGCACAAGGGGATCCCAAGGGCAACCTCCCCGTAGCTTGGAGACTCCTCCCTCGTGTTTGTGGTACTAATCAAAGGTCAATGCTCCCAGATGTAGCAGTCACTACTAAGACATTCTTTGACTGAGGAATGTACGTGCAGTCATTCTTACTCACTGACGAGAAGAAAAAGCGTGCCTCCTGTGTGCCCTGGTTTTTGCATGACAAACGTATGATAGTGATAGTATTTACCACGGAAACTTGATAAATGGCTGGTAGAGCTTCAGATCTCAGAATCTGTTTTGAAAGGACAAACCCCTTAAGAGCACAGTCCTTGACAAACTGGACCCTTTGGACCTTTATCTCTGTCAGATCAACCCAAATGAACTTGCTGTCCCAGAGCCCACGCGCCAGCCTTCATTTATGCCATTTCCTTGTGAATCCGTCTGAATCTTCAAGGCTCAGCTTCCTCACATCCTGACCATTCCTGATAGCTTCCTTGGCCTCCTGGACTACAAGTGGTGTCTTCTGGTTCTCACTCCAAGTGTACCACTCAGGGCATTTACTACTTTCTAATGATAATAGTAAAAACAAATAATAATAATAACAATTAACGTGTATTTATCTCCTACTATGTACCAGAGACAATAATTCTTCTAAGTAGGTATTATCTCTGTTTTATATATTTCCACATTTATGAGGAAATGTGAAACTCAGTGAAAATTAGAAATTTACCCAAGATCAGACAGACAATAAATGACAGAATGTCTATATGAACCCAGGATTCTGCAGCCGTAGCTGTATATCATGGTATCATGTGAGCTCTACGTACCTTGGGCTGTACATCATTGTCTCTCTTCTGGCGTATAAGCTACCTGAAGATATGATTGGTTTTTTGTTTGTCTCTTATCACCATGCGTTTTTGAACAACCACAACCAGAGAGGGGTCTCCATAAGGAAGTGCCATGGTCAGAGTCAGGGAGTCTATGTTCTGCAAACACAACATCCCTCAGCACTGGAACCACTGGCTACACACACACACGCCCCTACTGTCACACTCAGCATTTAGCTCTTTCTGCCGTGTCTGCTGCAGCTTGGCAGTTCTAATATCTGACGGATTAGTGCTGATCTACACTGATTGCTCACACCTGCAATTCAAACTAACCCGTGTTCCGCTTTGTGCAATCAGCCATGCCCAGGTAAGACCATCAGCTTCCCAAATGACAGGCAAACAGAGACCCACCTGACAGGTTGGACCAGACACCTGTGAGATCTGCAAAGTGGGAAGGAAAGGGAGGGAGGGGAAGGTGGAATTACAAAATTAAAACTCCAAATGTAAATGTAAATGTAAAGGAATGAGTGCTTCCTCTGCTTCTCAGAAAGATTAGAAACTTTGTAGATGGAAAACATCAAAGGTCCCCAGCTAATGAGTACAGAGCAGTAACTGGCAATGGAATTTTTACAGGTACTAGGATTTGGTATTTGTGTTTCTATGCATAGTAAGCTTTAGTCAGAGAAGTTAGACCTTAGATTATCAAAAGTGCCAAACATAATCGTGCTGTGATTGTCAGAGCTGCCTCCTACTAATGAGTTCTAGACACACTTGCTAACATTTTCCTGATAATCCTCATGGCATTCCCTTCCGGAGGTAAGGGATGTGTGGATGGAAAAATGCAGCTCATGCAGGGCTAGGAGAACTTGCTTGGAGCATTACAGCAAGGTCAGAAAAATACATCTGTTCTTCCTGATGAAAAAGGTCCGATTTTGTCAATTATGTTTTCTGTTCTGAATTTCTACCATGTCTTAGCTTTCAATATGTAATAACTAATAGAAAATGAATGCTGTAGATATACATAAATATAAGTATGGATGTATACATGTACATATTTGTCTTATTAATGATCATAATCACAGAAGTAAAGCCACGTCCCCATTCATCACATTACCCGCATCCTCAGTACCTTTGGTAATATTGCCTCCTCAAGGGAATAATAGTTAAATCCTGAGTAACTCGAATAGTTCCAGTTACAACCGTAAATAACTGGATTTTGGTTTATTTCCTTCTTTGGAGAAAAATTCCCTCTAATTTTTCTAAGTGTCAGATTTTTGCAATATAAATTTCACTGAATTTGTTCAAGCTATGTGACTGTTTTTCAAGGTGTAAAAGGAGAAATATCGGAAAGACAAAGTAGGAGGCTTTGTTTGAGTTTAAAGACATTATTTTCCAAATAGAGCCAAATACAAAAGATATCCATCACAATATCTTACAAAATGTCACCATTTTTCCTGCTGCTGCTGATACTTACTAAAGCATTGAACCAGGGGAATTTTTTTTTTAATTCAAGGTTTAGTTTAGGGTTTGATGAGCTTATAAACTTAAAGGCTCTGACTTCTTCTTAGGACAAGTTAGTGACAACACGAGGCAGCTGTCCTGGAAGTGATTTCCACTCCTCCAAAAAATCATTTCACAGACTTTCATTAAAGATAGAAGGATGCAGCAAATAACCAGGATCTTCTCATGTCCTCTTCCTATTTTTCTCTTCAGAGTAGCTATATACCCTATCTTGTGATATTTGTGTAGTGTTGTTATCATATTCACCAAATAGTCAAAGTAGGCCTGGGGGACATATATGAACTTGAGTGGTTTCAAGTTCCAGTGAGAATGCTAAAGTTTGGCTCTGGATAACACACTCACCCCTGGCCAAGCCCTGAGCCAACCCGGATGATGTGTAAATGTGCTTCGGGGTTGAGGGTTTGTCTCAACCTGAGAGAGTCAAATCTAGGGTTTTAACCATGGCAAACCACACCAAACAAAGTGTTTGGGTGAAACCTTTGAAAACTAAGGCTCCCGTGACTATCCCTTTTCTCCATGTATCTGTTTCTATTAAGATGAGGAAGCAAAGAGGCTCAGGGAGCCAAACCACCAGCCTGGGACCATTTGACAGAAGAAGCTACTAGGAACCCAAGCATGTCACCCTCCTGTACATGTTCCTTTTTTTTTTTTTTTTTTTTTTTTTGCTCCTGGGTCCTTTTGAGAAAGAACAACTCAAAATTACTACCAGTTGCTGCGCATATTAAGCAGTCATGTGCCAGACACCATAACAGATACCTTACACATGATCTCCTTTAATTTCAAAAGATGGCGTCAGGGCATGGTTAAGAGCATGGGTCTGGTCTGAAGACTGCCTGGGTTAAAGTTCTGCTCTACTGCTTCTTAGCTCTTTGACCTTAAGAAACTTCCCATGTCTCTGTTACCTCTTCTGTGATAGCAAATCCTTCCTCCTGAGGTTTCTGTGAGAACTTTTCTTTTTCCTTTTTTTTGTTTTTTTTTTTGCCATGCCACGCGGAATGCAGGGATCTTAGTTTCTCAACCAGGGATGGAACCCATGCCCCTGCAGTGGAAACCCAGAGTCTTAACCACTGGACCACCAGGGAAGTCCCATCTGTGAGAGTTAAATGATTGTAACATGCTTAGTATAGTATTTGGCTGACACATGGGTTAAGTGCTCAGTATGAGTTGGATATTATTGTCACACAATCCTGCAAGGTAGGTAATATTAGCAGCATTTCATAGGTGAAAAGATTGAGACAAATTGGATTAATCTGATGGTTCTTGAAGTCTGGTTCCTGTGAACTTGCTAGGAAGGAAAATTCTTGAGCCCCACCGAGCACTTACTGAATCAGAAACTTCAGGACAGGCCTCTGCAATCTGTGTGTATATATAGCCCTCTAGGGGGTTCTAATGCATGCAAAAGTTTGAGAAGAACTAGATAAATCAATTTGCCCAATGTTATACAGCTTTTAAGTAATGAAACCAAGATTCGGTCTGACTTGAGCCTATGTTCTTTCTACTAAACGTGCTATAAATTCAGTCCCAGACAGGAATTATGTGCTTTCCTTCCCGGTTTTGAACACATATTACTGGGATAACTGTCCTCCTTTCTCCATACTCCCACACATGGTTTCTTCTTTGTCAGTGCAGCAACCCTTGTCTTAGCTCTGCTATGAGGAACTTCTGTTTCCTTTTCCCAAATCCAGGGCTTTCATACTGCAGTAAAATCCTGAGGGTGGTGAGAGCTAGGGTGAAATGTTATACTGTGATCAGAAAAACTCATTATTTTGATGAGTGACATTTTCACCCAGATTTTTCAAATGTGTGATTAAAATTAAAAATAGAGGTAATTGATATCTAATTTTTCTTTCTACTTCCAGGATTGAGAAGGGCACAAGAATGCATTTAAGAATTACTAAGCACAGATAAAATTCAGACTAAAATGACTATCCAGATGTTAGACTATCAGTCTCAAACAACTATTTGGATGTAAGAAATGCCATAATTAACTGCCACCTGGTCATCAATAACTAAGCCAAAACTTTCTTTTTCTTTTTCTTTTTTTTTATGAGATGCCTCTGGGGGTTATCTTTTTTTTTTTTTTTTTTTTTTTTTTGCGGTACGCAGGCCTCTCACTGTTGTGACCTCTTCCGTTGCGGAGCACAGGCTCCGGGCACGCAGGCTCAGCGGCCATTGCTCACGGGCCCATCCGCTCTGCGGCATGTGGGATCTTCCTGGACCGGGGCACGAACCCGTGTCCCCTGCATCGGCAGGCGGACTCCCAACCACTGTGCCACCAGGGAAGCCCTGGGGGTTATCATTTATTCATATTATTTAGGTGGTTAAAACTAAGCCAAAACTTTCTACTTATCTCTTTCCAAAGTCATAACTTTAGAGAGGTATCTATCCCCCTCAAAATGCTACTGCAGCTATATCTTACTCCCAGAGTCCATATATCTTGCCAATTAATGTAAGCAAAGAGTCTTACCCACTTTATCCTCCTCCTCCACTTGCCAGGAACAGCCTTCTTTTGTCACTAAAGGGTTCCTGAATAGAAACGTTTATTCTGTGACCTTATAAAATTCAGATATGCTCTGTTATGTTCTAGTCTCACAGTGACTGTCCTCAGATTTGGGGTGTCCTATTTCCTGTTTAGTTGTTTAAGACTGTCTTCCTTAAAAGCTGATTAATCTCAGGTGCCTGGAGTGAAGGCCATGAGGCCATGTAATATTAAGGCACCAAGAAAACTTCAATAAGTGGTTTAATGTATTTGCAGTGCCCAAAATTAGAACAGCTTCCTTTTTCTTTGACAGCTGATTTTTGTGTTACAATTTGCAGTTCTTCCCCCTCTAACAACTCGAGTTAATTTCTACTCTGAAAAAACGAAGCAAAGGAGCTAAGGTAAAGCTATGGATTGAGATAGAATTGGGTAGGTAAAAGTGCAATGGCGAAGCAAGGCAGAATCTCTTCGTGGTTGTTTCCAGTGACGGAGGCACTGCTGGGTGATGAGCATCCCAGCAGTGGCAGCTGAAGAACTGAAGAGATGTGGAGACATGTTCCTCAATGTTGACAGTGGGGAGGGGCTCAGGAGTGGACCTCCAAGATGTAAGATAAAAGAAGAACCAGAGGCTGTGATCACCACTAAGTTTCCCCTCCTGCCAGAGCTAGTTAATGTGCTACAACCATTCCAGTACCTTGAAAATAAGGCAATTTTCTTGGAATGTGCATTACATGTATATGTCTTCTTATATATATAACAAAATATTTATAGGTTATACCATTCAGAGTTACAAGTATTATTTTTATATGTCTTGTATATAATTCCTATGTAAATATATATGTAAGCTCTTTTACACTATAATATAACCATCACAATATCTCACATTTAAGCACTGACTACTTAATGAGGAGATAGAAAGTGAAAAGTCATTGTTAACCTTTACATTGGGAATGTGACACTCAAAGGCGCATTGGGCTTGAAGCCAATGAAGCTTAAGCTCCAGGGCCCTAATAAGGCTATTATGATTATTGATATAATCGCTACCATTCTCTAAATGTTCTAAAGTTTTGTTATAAATCATTTGCATGCATGTATCATCAAAAATATTAAATTTTTCGGGGGCTACCCTGGTGGTCGAGTGGTTAAGAATCCACCTTCCAGTGCAGGGGATGTTGGTTCGATCCCTGGTGAGGGAACTAAGATCCCACATGCCACGGAGCAACTAAGCCCACGCGTCGCAACTACTGAGCTCAAGTGCTCTGGAGCCCACGCGCCACAGCTAGAGAGAAGCCCATGCACTGCAACAAAGGTCCTGCGTGCCACAACTAAGACCCAACGTAGCCAAATTAATTAATTAATTAGTTAAAAAATTGAATTTTTCTAGACCTGCAATGATCTTTTATAACAACTGACATTTCCTGGGTCACCATGTAAACTTTAGCATTATTAAAAATATCTTGCTTCAACCTTAGTACATTATTTAAATCTTATAACTTCTGGGGATGAGATTACATACCAGGTAGGGTGCTTTCTATTTCCATTGTCACCCATTCATTCAACCAATACTGTCTACTATGTGCCAGATGTTGTCCTAAGTTTTTTTTTTTTTTTTTTGCGGTACGCGGGTCTCTCACTCTTGTGGCCTCTCCCATTGCAAAGCACAGGCTCCGGACGTGCAGGCTCAGCGGCCATGGCTCACGGGCCTAGCCACTCCACGGTATGTGGGATCTTCCCGGACCGGGGCACGAACCCATGTCCCCTGCATCGGCAGGTGGACTCTACCACTGCGCCACCAGGGAAGCCCTGTCCTAAGTTTTTAAAACTTGTTTTCACATGTAATTGTTACATAGTTATATTCAAGGCTTAAATATAAGCCCACATTCAAATTTTTTCATTGTTTTCAAACATTTTTTAGATTTTCATAATTAACACTTTTGGTTGCTGCATAATGTCCCATTTAAGAATATCTGCTACACACAGGGAGATCAACTCAGTGCTTTGTGACCACCTAGAGGGGTGGGATAGGGAGGGTGGGAGGGAGACGCAAGAGGGAGGAGATATGGGGATATATGTATATGTATAGCTGACTCACTTTGTTATAAAGCAGAAACTAACACACTATTGTAAAGCAATTATACTCCAATAAAGAAGTTTAAAACAAAAAAAGAATATCTGCTACACTGTAATATTCATTAAACTATTCTTGGGCATTTAAATAAGGCATTGGCATTGGAAATAATGCTGTAATGAACATTTTTGTACAGAAAACTCTTCTCTTCCTTTGGATTATTTCTTTACATTAAATTCCTTCAATAAGTCAGGGGACTGAACATTTTTTGGACAGTTATTACATTCCAAAGTACTTTAAGAATTCACACTTTCATCTGAAATATAAGATACACCAACTTCACCAAAACTTTGCAAGCACTTGAATACTGTCACTTTATAAATGCTTATTAGCAGATATAAAACAATGCCTCCTTTTTCTTTCAGCTTTCCATTTCTCTGATAACTTGTGAAGTTAAACATTTTCTCCTACTTTTTAAAACATGCTTACTACTCTTAAATTATCTACAATAAGGGTGTGTGAAGAGCATCAACATCAAAACTAAACATGGACCAAGCGCACAGTGAGTGCTGGGTACTGAATTAGCTGTATGTGGGAACATTCGTGTGAAGGTTATGATGGGGACCATACTGGGGGGACTATGAGTTGGAAAGGCTGTCCAGCCTTGGGTTCATATCCTCCTTCTTCCTCTTACCAGCTGAGAAAACCTGAACCTTAAGTTCAATGTCTATAAGATTGTAATAATGATATGAAGCACTCAAGGGTATAGTGAAAATTAAATAATTCTGAGGTAGAGATTGTATTCCTAGCACATAGCACAGTGCCTAGTATGCAGTAGGTGCCCAATAAATACGTGACCTCAATCAAGTCCCAATAACACAAGCAGTGCTCAATTAATGGTAAATTTTAAGATATTTTCCCTGATCTTCTGAAACTAATAACCCGGACAAGACAAAAAGACATGATGATAAACCATAGTAAGTTCCTTATATGGGTATGTGCACATGGGAGGCTTTTGATATAGAAATAGCACAGGGACTTCCCTGGTAGCACAGTGGTTAAGAATCTGCCTGCCAACGCAGGGGACACGGGTTCGATCCCTGGTCCGGGAAGATCCCACGTGCAGTGGAGCAACTAAGCCCATGTGCCACAACTACTGAGCCTGCGCTCTAGAGCCCTCGAGCCACAACTACTGAAGCCTGCATGCCTACAGCCCATGCTCCGCAACAAGAGAAGCCACCACAATGAGAAGCCGGCACTGCATTGAAGAGTAGCCCCCGCTTACCGCAACTAGAGAAAGCCCGCGCGCAGCAGTGAAGACCCATCGCAGCCAAAAAAATAAATAAATACATTTATAAAGAGGAAAAGAAATAGTACATATTAGGAGAGTGCAAAGGACTCTTGACAGAAGACATGGGACAAAAATAATCACTATGACTTAGCTCATGTGATTAAGGCAGGGGTGTCTAGAACAGACAAATCTATAGAGATAGAAAGTATGTTAATGATTGCCAGGCCCTGGGGACGGGAGGAATTGGAAGTTACTGCTAATGAGAATGGGGTTTCTTTTGGGGGGTGATAAAAATGTTCTAAAATTTTATAGTGGTGATGGTTACTATTTTTAGTAAATATACTAAAAATCACTAAATTGTACATTTTAAAAAGGTGAATTTTATGGTGTATAAATTACACCTAACTAAAAAAAATAGGAAGTACGTTATTTTCTGTGGCTCATAATTTAGAATCCCTGCTAATTAAAGAAATTTTGAGGCAAGATTAAATAAGGAGTTCTTTCAAAGTCTCCAATATTCCATTTTTGCATGTGATTGAGCCCCAATTCAGAAATTACAGGATTGGTTGAATAAACTTTGGTATCAGTTGCCTCTATTATCAGGAAGAAAATGTGAACATCTCGTTACCCCTTCCTACCCTAAATTAGCTATTAGTTAGTTTCCTTGAAGAGTATAAAAATTACTGCTTTCAATTATCATGGGTCTGTTTAACGCTTAACAGTGTTTTAGCAGCTGTTGAGAGCATACTCATAACTAGTAAGCAGCAGATCACAAAGCCTGGCTATTACTCACAGGAGGGCCAACCAGCCAAAAGGCAAAAGGCGGCAATGGAAAGTGGAAACACCACCAGTTAAACTGTGTCTGTTTCTACTTTATAATTCCTCTTGTTTCTTCTGGTGCTGCCCTTTGAAATGTCTTAGACGATTTTTCTCTTGTCCTTCAAGATGCCTGAACTAATAATTCCTTATTGCAGGATTTAATTATTTCAATATGAAATGGGCAGAGAGTGGGTATCTGTTATATTGTGATTTATAATAAAAAAATACATATTTGATCTTTGTCCAGTTTCTGGCACAGAGCTCCAAAACCCTTGGAATTTCCTAAGTGGTAAGAGCAATAAAGGTGTCTTTTGTGTTTTGTTAGGTTAATGACTTTTGGACCACACCTAAGGATGGGATGGGGCTCCATGGCAGGGAGGGTTGGTTGGGGGAAGGAACCATGTGATTAAAGTGGTTGGAGCTCTGTCCTGGGGAAGAGAGAGGGGCTGGAGATTGAGGTCAATCGCCAATGGCAAATAATTTAATCAATAGCGCCTAGCCCAGGAAGCCTCTGTAAAAACCCAAAAGGATGGGGTTCAGGGAGCTTCTGGGTGAACACGGGGACATTTGGGGAGGGTCACCCACTCTGAAAGGGCACGGAAGCTCTGTGCCTCTTTTCCCCTCTTGTCCTATATGTGTCTTCCATCTGGCTGTTCCTGAGTTATATCCTTTCACAATAAACTGGAAATCTAATAAGAAAAAGGTTTCTCTGAGCTCTGTGAGCCCCTTTAGCAAATTAATTGAACCCAAGGAGGAGGTCATGGGAACCTCTGATTTATAGTAACCAGTCAGTCAGAAGCAAAGGTATCGACCTGGGCTGGCTGGCTGCTCTGAAGTGGAGGGTAGTCTTGTGGGACTTTTAATCTGTGGAATCTGATGCTACCTCTGGGTAGACAGCATTTACTGAGCTGAATTGAAGGACACCCAGCTGTTGTCGGAGCATTGCTTGATGTCAGGGAGAAACCCACGCTTTGGAACTGGGTGCAGGACCCTTAGGATCATACACCCCAAACAACTACAGGCAGTTTAATCTTATATATAATCTGTATTAACTTGTGTCAAATATAATTTTTCTGCTAAAAATTCAAAAGTGATACATTTTAATGATATATATTCCAAATTTATAATAGATTATGTGAGCAATCACATGCAGGACATAATTGTGTGACTATACACACAGTAATGTATATTGCACACTGTGTCAAACATCAGATTGCAGTGTGTTAAGAATCAACTTATTCTAAAATTGTCCAGTAATCAATGAAAAATGTGATTTGGTCCCTTGCTGTGTGTCTTCTTTTGCCACACGCTCTCCAGCTGTTACCTGCTGGATCACACTCAGAATACCTGGCTAGATGCTCTCAAAGTTATCAGTCAAACATGGAGGAATCAAAGCCTGGCTCATGTTTCCTGCTTGAGCCAACAAGAAGTAAAAGTCAGTCTTTTGAATAAAATATCTAGGAATAAACCTACCTAAGGAGACAAAAGACCTGTATGCAGAAAACTATAAGACACTGATGAAAGAAATTAAAGATGATACAAATAGATGGAGAGATATACCATATTCTTGGATTGGAAGACTCAATATTGTGAAAATGACTATACTACCCAAAGCAATCTACAGATTCAATGCAATCCCTATCAAACTACTACTGGTATTTTTCACAGAACTAGAACAAAAAATTTCACAGTTTGTCTGGAAACAGAAAAGACCCCGAATAGCCAAAGCAATCTTGAGAAAGAAAAACGGAGCTGGAGGAATCAGGCTCCCTGACTTCAGACTATACTACAAAGGTACAGTAATCAAGACAGTATGGTACTGGCACAAAAACAGAAACATAGATCAATGGGACAGGCTAGAAAGCCCAGAGATAAACCCATGCACATATGGTCACCTCATCTTTGATAAAGGAGGCAAAAATACACAGTGGAGAAAAGACAGCCTCTTCAATAAGTGGTGTTGGGAAAACTGGACAGCTACATGTAAAAGAATGAAATTAGAACACTCCCTAACACCATACACAAAAATAAACTCAAAATGGATTAAAGACCTAAATGTAAGGCCAGACACTATCAAACTCTTAGAGGAAACCAAAGGCAGAACACTCCATGACATAAATCACGGCAAGATCCTTTTTGACCCACCTCCTAGAGAAATGGAAATAAAAGCAAAAATAAACAAATGGGACCTAATGAAACTTCAAAGCTTTTGCACAGCAAAGGAAACCATAAACAAGATGAGAAGACAACCCTCAGCATGGGAGAAAATACTTGCAAATGAAGCAACTGACAAAGGATTAATCTTCAATATTTACAAGCAGCTCATGCAGCTCCACATCACAAAAACAAACAACCCGGGCTTCCCTGGTGGTGCAGTGGTTGACAGTCCGCCTGCTGATGCAAGGGGCATGGGTTCATGCCCCGGTCCGGGAGGATCCCACGTGCCGTGGAGCGGCTGGCCCCGTGAGCCATGGCCACTGGGCCTGTGTGTCTGGAGCCTGTGCTCCGCAACGAGGGAGGCCACAGCAGTGAGAGGACCGCGTACTGCAGAAAAAAAAAGAAAAAAAAAACAACCCAATCCAAAAATGGGCAGAAGGCCTAAATAGGCATTTCTCCAAAGAAGATATACAGATTGCCAACAAACACATGAAAGAATGCTCAACATCATTAATCATTAGAGAAATGCAAATCAAAACTACAATGAGATGTCATTTCACACTTGTCAGAATGGCCATCATCAAAAAATCTAGAAACAATAATTGCTGGAGAGGGTGTGGAGAAAAGGGAACCCTCTTACACTGTTGATGGGAATGTAAATTGATACAGCCACTATGGAGAACAGTATGAAGGTTCCTTAAAAAACTAAAACTAGAGCTACCATATGACCCAGCAATCCCACTACTGAGCCTATACCCTGAGAAAACCATAATTCAAAAAGAGTCATGTACCACAGTGTTCATTGCAGCTCTATTTACAATAGCCAGGACATGGAAGCAACTTAAGTGTCCATAGACAGAAGATGTGGCACATATATAAAATGGAATATTACTCAGCCATAAAAAGAAAAGAAACTGAGTTATTTGTAGTGAGGTGGATGGACCTAGAGTCTGTCATACAGAGTGAAGTAAGTCAGAAAGAGAAAAACAAATACCGTATGCTAACACACATATATGGAATCCAAAAAAAAAAAAATGGTCATGAAGAACCTAGGGGCAAGACAGCAATAAGGACACAGACCTACTAGAGAATGGACTTGAGGACACGGGGAGGGGGAAGGGTAAGCTGGGATGAAGTGAGAGAGTGGCATGGACATTTATACACTACCAAATGTAAAATAGATGGCTAGTGGGAAGCAGCCACATAGCACAGGGAGATCAGCTCGGTGCTTTGTGACCACCTAGAGGGGTGGGATAGGGAGGGTGGGAGGGAGGGAGACTCAAGAGGGAAGAGATATGGGGATATATGTATATGTATAACTGATTCACTTTGTTATAAAGCAGAAACTAACACACCATTGTAAAGCAATTACACTCCAATAAAGATGTTTAAAAAAAAGAAAAGTCAGTCTTCTGCTATTTTGTCCTATTTAAAAGTAAAAAAAAAAAAAAAATCTTATATATGTATGGGAAGAAAAAGCCTCCTGCTAAAACAGTTCATGAAACCTAGGCAATAATTAATGACTTAAAATGTCAAATAGGCACCCTAGATTTTTGCCTCTTAACGAACTCAAAGGGAAGTTTAATTTTAAAGTGCATGTATCAGAGGGAATAAACACAACAAATATATTTACACTCAGTTGACTCTTAGAGCCGGTGAGGGTCCAAAGTAATGGAGAAAACAAATCCACACTGCATTGTTTCCATTTTATTGTTGGCCATAGGAGATTATAGTGAGTGTTTCTTTTACTGGAAGTTTCTTTCAACTCTTGCTATTTAACAAAAGGAAGCTTACCCTTAGCGAGTCAAGATTTGAGAAAGAAGGTTAGTCTGCTCACATCAAGATCCCCTTCCCCAGTTCTACTCTAATTTTTGTATCTTTAAATACTTCAAAGATTTATTCCTCCCTGTCCAAATGTGGTAAGAATGAATTGGCCTTAAGAAGATCAGAATACTCTGATAGCCAAGTGAGTGAACAGATGAGGTTCTTAGAAGGAGGTTATCCCAAATTTGAGCTATTCCAGAACAGTTATTTCTCCTGGGAAACCTGGCATTTGAGTGGATAGAGACTATCTATCCTGTCTTCCCCCTCCTGTCCTTTTCTTCCATCTCCTGTCTCACAGCTCAAAAGCAGTGGTTAGAGAATCAGAGGAAGGGAAAGTCCTCAGAGGAAAAACACCCTTCCAGTTTTCCTTTGATGTGCCTGAGTTTGTGTAGTGGGAGAGAAAAACAAAAACAAACAAACAAACAAAAACCCTTGTTTTGTGGAATCAAAGAACCAAGATTTTAAAACTGGTTCAGTTCACTCATCCTTGAATAGGTTACTTAGCCCCTGTGGGCCTCAGGTTCCTGATCTATTAAATGGATATAAAATGATTGCCCTTGCTGATTTACTGTAAGGAAAGTACCTGATGCATGATAAGTGCTTAGTAAATGCTGTTGGCCTTCCTGTGTGTGCTGAGTGTGTGTGGCAGCGGGGATGAATGCTGCTAGCCTCTGCACAGGTAAAGTGCTACAGGAATGTGCTGAGTGACCCCCAAAGGAGTTATAGTCCATCAGGCACACTCTTCAAAAGAGAATACAAGATCTCAATTAAAAATGTCAGGAGAGGGGCTTCCCTGGTGGCGCAGTGGTTGAGAGTCCGCCTGCCGATGCAAGGGACACGGGTTCGTGCCCCGGTCCGGGAAGATCCCACATGTCGTGGAGTGGCTGGGCCCGTGAGCCATGACTGCTGAGCCTGCGCGTCCGGAGCCTGTGCTCTGCAACGGGAGAGGCCACAACAGTGAGAGACCCGCATACCGCAAAAAAAAAAAAAAAAAAAGAAATGTCAGGAGATACCAGCTTCTTCAGGGATCACTCCATAATACTTTGAGGGCCTCCTTTAAATCAGGACACCATAGAAATACGAGAGGATTTTTTAAGACGGACCAAATTCACAGAACAAACTATGCAATTTTGAAATAAACTTAGATCTAACTATGTATATAGTTAACTATGTATAATAATATATAATACATATTTTTCAATTATAGTTCAGCCTTTACTGATACGCAGATGGCAAAAATGAAATGAGATGAAAAACTATATAACAAGTAGATGAGAGTAGAGCAAAATGCAAATTAAAGTAGAACAGCATTCCCAGCCACACTTAAAGAACCATAGAGAACACTAAAATTTCAAGTATGAAAGCCCCTCAATGTCATTCACTCTAGCCAGACAGTCAAAGCATACTCTATGTTCTGATTTACAGGAGAATTAGAGTCACTTCTGTTTTCTCATTTCTCAGATCACTTTTTGAAAGTATTTTATTCAAATTTTTGTGTATTTATCCATACATAAAGATAAATTTATATACATGCCCTTTTAATCCCCTTTTTCCCTCTTACATTTTGTTTGACTTTCCCCAGCCCTCCTCGTCCATGCACACCAGCACTGCCCAGCAAAGTAACCCTTGTTAACAGCTTCATATATGTCCAGTCATATGGCTCTCCAGGCTGAAGTCATCCTATACAGACACATACATACATAGATGTTTTTTTTTCTTTTCGTTATATGTTTTACAGAAGTGGAACAATCTTTACACAATATCCAAGAATGGTTATTCAGATTCAGCCCAATCTTGATCTCCATTTGACACCTAAAACTAGCAGTTTTATAATGTTTGGCCTACTACCAGAAAAATAAACTAGTACATTTAAAAAATATTTTCAAAAGTGAAGATGAAATAAATGGATTTTATAGAGCAGGCCTTAGTTAACTTGGTGATTTGCACATAGCACTTCTTCAGTAAAATTTTGATTTTAAAACCATTTCTAGTTTTTACTAAGCTTGTTTTTTTCTTTTTGGTGCCTATGGTTTGAAGCACTACTTTGTCTACAAGGGTGAACTTTCAGAAGTTTCTGGTAAAAGTTTTGCCTGAAATGTGTATATGTTCTAGGGGGACCAGGCACATATACACTGAAGGCCAAAAGAAAGAGTGGAGACAGAGTGTGATGAGTCACTAGGAATGGATGTTTGTGTCCCCGAGAAAAATGGGTCAGAGGTTCCACCTCACAGGAGCACAGCAACTGCCACTCACTAATGCCTCCATCACCAAGGCTCTTATTTGGTATCTTTTTGGCTTGGTGGGACAGGAAAAGCCTTCAACAAAGTTAGGAGGCCTCAAGTCTCCAGCTCCACAGGTTAGGATCTCCTTCCCTCTCTCAGGCTCCCAGTGCCCCAAAAGTCTCATCCTCATTCCCCACTAAAACTGCTTCAAAGAAAAAACCAAAGGGGTATATTCACACTAAGATCATTTAAAAAATGAATAAGAAAGCTTAAACATTATACCTACCGGTATTGTTTGCCTTTTTATAGAAACCAAAGCATTACTTTTTGTAAATTCCAACAATAAGCTTATTGTCAAGGATAATAGAAACATAGGAAGAGGGCCTAGGAGCCTTTCCAGTGCCCCTGAATGTACATATAAACCCCCTGAAAAGCTGGCTCAGAGAACCCAAGGCTGTGAGTGAAGAGACTCTGTGGGTTTAGCTGCAGCTCAGCCATGTACAAACATAGGAACTTGAGTCACTTCGGTTGTCTGGGATCCAGTTTCCTCATTTGTAAAATAAAAGTCTTGAACTAGACGACTACAAGGACATGTCCAGCTCCAACATGCTGGGATTGTATGATTACACTAGCCCTTCGGAGTGGACCACATAATCATCTGGACTTAAAAAAGGTTGCATGCTTGCCACAGCACTATAAAAGACTTCTTGGCAAATCCAGAATGCAAAGCTTCTACTCTGCCCTAGAACCTCCCCACCCCCTCAATTCCCCTTTCACCCTTAAGGTAGAGAGCATGGCTCAAGGAAAATATTTAGCTCCAATTCCATAGATAGATAGATAGATAGATTGGTTACTTGACTTCTCATAAGACTATCCCATTTGTTCTCAGTTTTTCTGCCTACAAAACTGAACTCTACACTGATGACAGGGTGATTTTTTTTTTTAACATGAAAGGCAGATCATGCCAACTCCTGCTCAATTGTCTACAATAGTTTTTCATCACTTACTGTAGCAAACGCTGTTGGTTGTCAACTCTGCAACCATTTGTCCCCTTTCCCCTACTTTCTATCAGAAGCCCAATTTTGTTCCACTATCCTCTACCCGGTCATGTACTTCAGAAGAAGTGGGTCTCTCCCCTCCGGGAGTGTGAGCCAGTCATGATGGTTGCTTTCCCCTTGCCAGTGAATGGTTTAGGATTGGGCATCCCATGCAGTTTTGACAACTGAGACATGAGGATGAGTTGATGGGGGTTTCTTAATAAAGCTTTTCCTCACTGATTAAAGAGAGACACATCAAGACAAAAAGTAAACAAACTTCTCCTTCTCTTCAGTCATCCTGTGATCAGGAAAAGGGCAAGTCTGAGGATAAACCATCATACCAAGAATGGTGGAGCAGAAAAGTGGAAAGCACCTAGGTCCTTAATGACAGAGTTGAGCCACCGAATTCAGCCTTCTTGAAATATCCCTGCCTTTCAGCATATTATATATGCTGATAAATCCACTATTCGTCCTTCAAGTTCCAACAAAAGTACCTCCTAATTTTTAAAAATTTGGTCAATCTCCCCTGCAGACTCTGCTGTCCTAATTTTCCAGGGCATTTCTTACATGCCTCTACTGTGTTATAACCATCTGCATACCCATCAACCACACTAGACTGTGAGCTTCTTGAGGGCAGGGCCTCAAGGGCCTATTTCTCTTATATCACCCGCCCCTGTGCATGTGCAAGCTCCATGGGCACACAGTCAGTATCTACTGGATGAATGTAATATCTGACTTTATCACTTTTGGGATACCACTTACCCCTAATTTGGAAAGTTGAATTCCTTTTGATCTCAGTGTGGGCCCTGCACGGTGGGCTGACTCAGATTCAGAGTCTGAACAATTTCAGTATCTGAGGCAACATCACCACCAGTTCCGAACTGAGACCTTCCCAGACTTGGAGGGGCAGCTTTGGAGTCAGTTATGTTTAACAACCTGACCATGGATCATGTTCTATTCATTAAAGGAAATGAACGATGAAGAGGAACATGCCCAAGTCCATTTGGGCAGGGTCACCATCCTGTCCTCCGGCTCAGCTCCAATACGAGGCAATGCTAAGGCATCCTGGGGCACCTGGGCCATCCATCCCGAGACCATCAGTGCCAGCTTAGTTTTCGGAGCGACCAAAACTCTCAAAACAGAAATATGAAACAAGGAGATTTCAGACCACAAATCCAAAATCTAAATCTGTTCAGCTTAAGCTCTCTTGTATGTCGAGAAACTGCTCAGGCACGATCAGACATCATCTTCTGCAACACTCTGCACTCTGCTGCTCTTCCCTCAGCCCCACCCTGCCCCCAACACACATTTGTAAACATCTAGAAAATCAGTTCAGCTTCTTTCTGTACATATGTGCTGCTTGTTCCAATAGCTCTGGTGAGTGACCGTGTAAAAGTCCACATCTGCCCAGATGTGAAACAAAAGATGCATCCCGCCATGCAAATGATAAGCCGTTGAGAATTGGAACCGAGCAATTTCAGCAACTCCCTATTCAGGCCAAAGCGCTCTTTTGGAAATGTAGTCACGTTGAGTGTGATGGGGGGTGAACAATTACACCAGGGTTGAGATGACTCATTTAAAGAGCATAATTCAAATATCTTATTCATCTTGCAATATAATCAAACTCCTGAGGGGCTGCTACACTCCTTGCAAGAAAGAAAAAAAAAGTGACAAAGGGGGAAAATGCAGAGACATTACAGGGCCTGGCTGGCAGTTACCAGAAGCTAAAGGGAGTCAGGGTGAGCAGGACGCCGCCTGCCATCACAGCCAGCAGTCCCCAGCAGACTTCACAGGGCAAGCTGGCAAATTCCCCTCTGCTCTTCCCAGACTCACGAGTCCCCGCCGGCCACTCACTCTGTCTGCCTGAAAAACACATGAATGCTAGGCTGAGATCTCTCCATCATCAAAATGTGCTGAGTGTCTACTATGTACTAGCACTGGGGAGGCAAAGACAGGACAAAGTTTCTCCCCTTGAAGGAGCTCTCACAATAATAGGGAAGACAGACAAAACAGTGTGACCAGTGCTAGAACAGAGAGGTAGAAAAGACCCTTCTGAGCAAACAGGGAATGCTACTTGAGAGTGCAATGCAGGGCTCACAGAACGCATGCCTCATGTGCCTTGAAAGATGAGTAGAATTCTCTAGATGGGTAGGATACCCTCTAAGGAGGATACCCTCTAAGGAGGGTATCCTGGGCCTACACAAGGCTCAGAAACACCATAGGCCACGGGGAGTGGTCTGTGAGGGTGGGTTGAAAGTATATGGGGTGGGCGGTCAGCTTTTACATCTATGCCCAGCCTTGGGCCGCCTCTCCAGACTTATTTCCCCCATTGCTTTCTCTTGACTTATAGTCTGGGCACATCCCTAAATACAGCCCCCTTGCCTTTCCTGACCTTCTTCTCCGAATGTGTGCCCTGCCCTCTCCCTTGATCCCCTCACCCTGTTCCCTTCTCTGCCTGGACCCTCATCTCTCTGTGAAGCCTCCCCAGATCCCTGGGCAGACCGAGGTGCCTGCCCCTCTGTGCTTCCCATGTGGCCACTTGGTCAGACTATGTCTCCACCTCACAAAGGCATAGACGCAGTTCCTCCTTCAGGGAGCTTGAGAACCCAGAGCGCTAAAACCCAAAGCAAAAGGCACAAGCAGTGAGTGCAATTCCTGTTGCCCAGATGATCACTGTTACGATAGAAGTTCCAGGGACCCAAGGCCACAGTCTTCAGAGAGCTCCACTCCTAGCCATCCCCCTCATCTCTTCCAATTCCAGGGCCCCTCGCTCCCTTGTCTCAATCTATGACCCCAATTTTGTTTCATCTCCTTAATCCTCCACTTAAGCGTTGCTCCATTCTTTTCCCACCCCACGACCAATTGTCTTGGGAGACTACACAATGGTGAGAGAGAGCACAAGCTTTGACTTCAGGCAGGACTGGGCTGGAATCCCAGCTCCAGCAATGTGATGACTTGCTGTGAGGACTTAAGAAGATGATGTGGCACTGTTCCAAGACACAGCAAACACTCAAAAAGCCACAGGTCTCATGGTTGTTGATTAGACTTGGGGTCATCCAGTGCGGCCGGCACCTATCTCCAAGCTTCAGACCTATTGTCCTGAGTTCCACCCATTTTCTTCCCCACCCTATCCCTTAACCCTCAACAAGAGCAACAGGTCCTACACAACTCTGGGACTTCACAAGCTTCATGAAAGAGGTGGCATTTCTGATGAACCTGAAAGACATGGCATGAAAGAGGTGGCATTTCCAATGGACCTGAAAGACAGGAATCATTTGGCATGGCTCCAAAATCTGCAACCGATGAGGCAGGTGACGTTGGGACTTCAGTTGGCTCATCTGCAATATGAGAGGCTTAACTTTCGTGTGGAGTTACCAAGTTCAAATACCAGCCTGGCCGTGTATCAGAACAGGAGCTCAGGTAGGATACTGAATATATTGGTGTCTTCATTTCCCTCATCTGTAAAATGGTGACAAGAGCAAAATACTTCCTTTGCCATGTTGCTGCAGAGACAGCGCTAACAACCATACCTGATACACAGTAGGAATTTTAACAGAAAGAGAAGAAGAAAAATGGTGGCTGTCAGAAGCCTTTCACGTTTAAAAAAAAAAAGAAAAGAAAAGAAAGAAGGGGAAAAAAATCACAGTCCTTCCTATGACAGAAATGACCATACAGCAAAAAAAAAAAAAAAAAAAATCTGGAACCCAACCTGGGGCTCGTCTGTGATACAACATGAAAATTTCCTTCTGATCCATTTTTCAAAAAAATTGATTGGAGTACACACTATTCCTTTCCAGATACATGTTGTCTTCAGAAAATGTAATTGTATTATTAGGAAGACAGAAAAGCAATTGTAAAAGTCCTGCAAGCAAATAAAACTCAAGTAAGCCTTTGATTTCTACCTCAGACTTCACCTGCGTTTCGAAGAGCAAGGGCTATCAAACAGGGATGCAGGCACCACTTGTGCCCTCGAGCAACTTGTGGAAACCCTGGAAAGCAAACAGACCACAGAACTATAACCAAGTGTTGGCAAAAGTCAACCCAACCTCAGCTATCCCTCAATTTTGTCTGTGACAGATCAGTATGGACCCTTTCCAGAATCTGGCAACAAAAACTTATGACCTATTTCAAGACTCTGGCTAACGAGGTCCTAATTTAATTCCTAAAAGAAATGCCAGGAGTCCTAGTCCCCTTCTACCCAACACGCCTCGCCCTGACCTACCGTTAGGAAAACGTTCATCACATTGCACGGGAAGGTCTGCATGTCTGTCTACCCAAGAGACAGAGCTCAAGGGCATGTCTCCTTCACCTTTCTCTCCCCAGTGCCTCCTGGATGTCTGTCACCACATCTACTGTGTTTTCAAGCCCTGGAATCCAGGGCAGCCTGACACCAAAGTGTACTCTCTTACAACTGCTCCTGCTGTCTCCCAAAGGACTGAAGAAAAAGGTGCCTGGAATAAAGGAAAAATGAGCGGTCACCTCCCATGCCATTCTTTCCACCCAGAATACCCTTTCCTCTCATCTTGGGGACACTTCAAGTTTCCCCTGGAAGGCATCTTTTACTGAGCCCCACTGGATTCTGACTATCTCCACCCTGCTGTTCTTAGCGCATGTGGACTCAATGGGTATTAAGAGGACGTGCTGCCTCTTTTCATTCTTAGCGCTCTGCTGCCCAGAGTAGCTCCTCTCTGGGCTCTGTCCTTGGCTCTCCTATCTGCTTGGCCACTCAGAAAGCTCCCCGCTTCCCAAGCCTCCCTCTTCCCACCCTCCTTTCCTGCAAAAGATGCATCTCTGAGGTGGACTGAGCAGGCCCCAAGTAGGAGATTCTCACCTGACTATTCATCACAATCATTGACAGAGGTTAAAAATAATAACAGATGGCTATGTGTGAACACTGTTTTTGGAAGGAAACAGATCTCAAGGCTCTATTAGAAACGTCTGCCTTTGGGGAGAAGGACTGAGGGTTAGGTAGAAGAGACACAGAGATTTTCTTTTCTGTACTCTGAATTTTCACTTTGGGCATGCATGTCACTTAATTTTTAAGAAATGGAAAAATTCAGATGCTCAAGGTCTGAGCTCTACACTACCAAACGTAAGGTAGATAGCTAGTGGGAAGCAGCCGCATAGCACAGGGAGATCAGCTCGGTGCTTTGTGACCGCCATAGGGAGGGTGGGAGGGAGACGCAAAAGGGAGGGGATATGGGAACATATGTATATGTATAACTGATTAAATTTGTTATAAAGCAAAAAATAAATAAATAAATAAACAACTTTAAAAAAATAATAAAATAATAAAATGTAACCCTATTTTTCACACACACAAAAAAAAAGAAATGGAAAAATTCAGATGCTCGAGGTCTGCTCCCAGAGATGATTATTCAGTATATCTAGGAAGCCTCGGCATATCTGTATTTTATTTAAAGCTCTGGGTGATTTTGATGCAAAGGCAGAGTTGGGACTGGGGGAGGAAGTGTGTGTGTGTGTGTGTGTGCACGCGTGTGTGTGCTTTGTGTAGGTGTGAGTGCATATGTGATTGTGTGTGGTGGCCGCAAAACTCCACAGGTAAAAAAATAAAAATATTCCTCCTTCCCAGTACACCTCGTGTAGCAATTTCCCCTGCCTTCTCCTCCCAGGAGTCAGATCAGACCTTGGGTTCAGACAATCACCTTCCCCCAAGGAAAGGCCAGAATGGAATTTGTTCCCCACTGGTGCGCAGGTACTGAAGGGTGCTGAGCACAGTCGGGAGCTAGGCAGCCCAGGCTCAAGTCCTGGCCCTCACTGTGTGCCTTTGGGGCATTTCTCTCTGCCTGTTTCCTCATGTAGGACTGTGTGAAAATAACATGTGCTGCTATGTCCGGAGTACCTAGAGCCAGGCCTGGTATGGGGGAAGCACCGTGTAGTCACCGGCTATTAGCGCAAGCTGGGGAAGCAGGTGAGCGCCTTGTCATTAAGGTGGGAGCCGGGTCATCCTCTTCTGTGCCCCTGCAGAGCCCTCTTCCTGTCCCTGCGGAAGCGCGCCACCATGTCATTATTTGTTTACATTCCTGTCTGCATTGCTGGAACTTTTGTGACCTAAGGGAAGTACTGCGTCTCATTTAATTTTTTGTTGTACTTCACACGTAAAGCAGTGGCCTTTGTGCACCTGTAAAGCACACCAAGGAAGGAGTCACTTGGTTAAAAAGCCCAGCTCGCCTTGCAGGTGGCGCCAGACCAAAGGGGGTAAGTTATGAGTAGTAGTAAGGGTGGACATTCCTGGAGTAGAGAGCCTGTCCCCACTGCAGGAGACACTGGGATTTCCCTCAAATGGCCACCACCTTGCCTCTGTCTCCCTTTCTCTGGGGCCAGCTAGATCTCAAGTGTTTCTTAGAGAATGCACAAGGGCTAAGTTTTAGCTCTTCGCTATCTTTTTTTGAAACCCTGAGTGGAGACAATCACACACACACACACACACACACACACACACACACACACCGCTATACTACTCGCCTTCCAGAATGATTCAGTTGCCACCTGTTCCATTTTCTGAGTATGTCCTTTCCTATGGTTCAGCTGCGGGCGCCTCTTTCTTCCTGACCTAGCCATGCTTGACTCCCTCCTCTTCCTCCAAGGACTCATGCATTCACTTCCCTCAGAGCATTTCAGCGTTTTGTCACCTTAGGCTGAAATTCGGTCTCTCTTCCTAGGCGGGGGCTCCTCGGAAATCACTCTTTTCTTCTCCTGTGTGACGTACCCCCAGATTTTGATACATTCCTCTCCTCAGCTGACTTTCTCTGAGACCGCTGCAGAAAGCAAACAAGGTGTTAACTTGGTCTCCATATCAGTGGGAGTGGGGCAGGATGGAGGTGGAAGGCAGGCTTATCGCTAAGGGAAGACGTTATTTTAGTAGAGTCTGCAGATACTTGAAAGAGAGGATTATGTTGTGTCCTGTTCTAAAATCCTAGAAAATTCACTTCGTCAGCAGTGGCCTTCACACATAAAGCAGTGGCCTTTGTGCACCTGTAAAGCACACCCCTTGTTTTTTATTAAAACTGCACAGGAATAACCTTGCCCCGCTATTGTCACTATTACTAATGTGCAGACCTTATCACATCACAAATTGTGTTATGAAAATTGAGTGCCAACGCAGGGGAAAACTGATAGGACAAAGCTACCTGCACTGTTGATAAGGGAGCCGACTTCCTTCAGACCTAAGCCAGCTCCCTCCTGGGCCCGTGAATAAACTGCAACCTCTTCAGCCCCAACCTCCTCTGCAAACTCGCCCCCACCAAAGGACTCGGTGAGGACCATCTGCCAAGTGCTCCCCAGCCGTCCTGAAGAACTGGCTCCGTCTGCACCAGGGCCAGCAGTTTGCATTCAGGACAACCAGCAGGCCTTTAAACAGACAGGGACGCAGTCCAATCCACACAGTTGTTGGTTTTTATAAGGACATCTTCCCATAGTTTCCACTTCAGTCTTCCAAACCACACTTGTAATTAGGGCGTCATCCTCACTTCTGTGATCTTATCCTCATTCTGTGTGAACTAGGAATTCTCCTAAACAAAAGATGGGCAGGGGCCGGGGCGGTGGTGAGCTTCTCACTCTAGATATGCCCAGGGGCTCTCCCCGAGGATTTTAGCCCCCCTTTTGCCACCATGAGTGCACACACACAGCACTGTGCCAATGGGGAGGAGAAGGCTTCCATCTCCAGCTCATTACCCTCTGTTGCTGTGTGCATCTTCCATAGGAACAGGGCACCCGAGTCCAGCAACCAATAGAAGAAACCAAGGGGATGCCCGCTCAAGGCTTTCCTTTGCCCACCAAAACCGAAAGTGGGCTGAAACCAATAAGGAACTGGCTGGTTTAACCTTCTAAGATAACCTCTCATTCTTTCTGGGAAAACCCTGCCCAATGACCCAACCTGATTTTCCTCATTTCCAATGCAAATTGCTCGCACACAGACACACACACAGACACAGACACACACACACACATAGACACACACACATAGACACACACACATACACACACACACACACTGTGGAGTATTTTTGTGAGGTAAATGCTGGCATTGAGAACGTCCAAGTTCAGCACCACTTTTTAACTTTCCATCACCAGGCCTTATCTTTCCAGATGAAAAGGTCTGAGCGGGGGAGGTGATCATAGAGATGAGACTGGCTTTTATTAAAGGAGTGTTTTCCCAGACCTTAACTAAACCTCATCCACTTTTGTCAGTCAGGGCCGACAGCTGAGAGCAATATTAGAGGAGGTAATTGCACGTATCAGTCAACAGCTTTTGTCCCGTGGCCGCTGAGAATTACAGTAAAACGGGCACAGGAAAACAGCATACTGGATTAAAGGCAAAAAAGATCTTTCTCCAGTTTCTCCCCACTCACCAGCTGTTATGTTCGGCTGTAGAGACAGAAGCAGCAATAATATCTGGGGGAAATCTAGCCTACCACAGTCTGGGTTTTTTTCCTCCTCCTGTTTTCCCTCTGCCTTGAAAGTGATTAATCTTTGACTTTAAAGAGACACTTTTTCACAGAGCATTCTATCTCACCATAGCAACGAAGCTATTAACGATATATGCAATTTTTCTCCCAGTAAAGTATATGAACACATATAAACCTGAACCTTCTACCATTTCTTGGGCTGACTATAAAACCACCACCTCAGGGCCTTTGATGTCACTTGGTAACAGGTCCCAGTAGTTGCTCAAGTCAACAGTTGGCAAGACACATGCACATTTTATGTACAGTTGATTGTAAATCACAAACTCAAGCCGATGAAGAGGAAGCATAGGGGTTTGACATTCACCCCAGGTGAATGTCCCCGTGCCCCTGGCACAAATCCCCACAAGATAAGTGTCATTGTTGCCAGGTCCCTGAGGCTCCAGACACCATAGACTGTGTCCCACTCCAGCATTGAAGGAACGCTCTTTCTCTCCACCATGAGAAAATAACTAAGACTGTCCAAAAAGCTGCCAGAGACTTTGGATTTGAAAGAGGATAAGCGGTGCATCCTTAGGGCTAAGTCAAGGGTACCTTAGAGGGAGAGCTGGCTGACCTGAAAGAACAGAGACCAACTCTAGGGAGACAGCAGGGACCAGAAAACAGTGGGCCCGAGTGATTTCTGAGTGAGTGAGTGAAACAAGGTGCAGAGGTGAGTCTGGCCAGCTCTCATGTGACTCTGACAGAGGCCAGCTGGGACATCAAAGCAGTGCGCTACCATAGAGCTGTTGTCATTCATGAGCCTGAGCCTTAAATATTTGAAATCCTCTGGTATCTCAGGGTAGCCAAGGCTGACTTCATGATGCAGTGATGAACAGTTATTATTTCTATTTTACAGACCGAGACACTGAGGTTTACGGAGGTAAGGCAATGCAACCAGGTTAATATAGCCAATGAGTACTGTAGGCAGGATCCAAACTCAGCTGTCTCTTCCGGAGTCTTGCTCATGGCACTGCAACTCTCTCACCTTTGGGTTGGTGCTTGTCCAGCAGTATTTGATTGTGGACACCAGGGATGTAGGGAGCTATCGGAGAAATCTGTAGTAGCTTCTGGGGTATCAGATTTACCCAAACATTGGTGGGTGTCAAATGGAACAGGAGGAGGGTGGTGTGGGATTAAGTAATTGCATTGATGAGTATTTCAAAACATGCATTTTCATGTTAAATTCAATGGCTGTATTAGAGAGCCAATGCCACATTTCTATTTTTTGAAAAGACTGAATAGGTAATGAATTACCATGATTCAAAATTCCAACACTACAAAATGGCACAAAGTGGAAAGTTTCTCTCACACTTATCCTCCAAGCCCCAATGGCAAATTCCCCTCTCAATATGCAAATTATTGTCTATTTTATGCATATACACATATACCTATATAGTCTTTTTTCCTTTCAGACACAAATAGTAGCCCACTAGACATGCTTTTCCATACTTTGCTCCTTTTCATTTGACAAGAAATCTTAGAGTTCGCATCTGTAAACAAAGTCCTCCCTTAGTCTTATTTACAGCTGTTAATATTTTATTAAATTGATGCATCATTATTTATTTAACCAGTCCTATTACTGTACTTTCAGGATGCTCTGAAAATGGTACTACTATAAACAATACCTCAGTGAATAATCTTTTACATGGATCATTTCAGACATTTGAGAAAATATATGTGGGATTCACTGCTACAGGTGGAACTGCTAGGTCAAAAGACATATGCATTTCATTTTGATAGATATTAACAAATCTCTCTCTGGAAGTTGTATCAGTTGGCAGAGAGCCATCTCCCAGTGTTATCAGACTCTTTTATGTTGGCCAGTCTGATAGGTGAAAAATGAAATTTCACTGTCACTGCAATTTACATTTCTCTTCCTATGAGTGGGGCTGAGTAGATTTTCGTGTGCTTAAGATCCTTTATTTCTCTTTTATTTTCTGCAAACTGTCTTTGCTCACTTTTTATCGGGCTTGGGGTTTTTTTTAATTGGCTTGTTGAGTACGGAAACTAGACCTTTGTCTGAGACTTGAGTTGCACAGTTTCTAGAGGCCCGACAATCTGTCTTCTCTTGTCAGTTTCCACTGAGGACCCCAGCCCCACAATGGTGGCACTGGCATCAGCAGCCTGACCATCCCCATGGTGACCCACCCGTACCTCAACTCTTGTGAAATCTACTTGCTGCCTGGCCAAGCTTCCTTCCACAGCCAGGGTTCATCCCCCATGGCCTGCTCTTCTCCAAAAGACAGCTAAGTTACCTTGATCTAGCTATCCACCTTCAGGCTCCCCTGAGGAGATAAGGAGGTAAGGAGAAAAGTGAGAACTGCTGCATATTCTCAACACCAAACCGCAACCCAGAATTCATACACACCACTATTTCTTGTCCACTGAGCACTCCCGATATCATGTAGAGGGGCTTGATAATGATAATCACTATCATGTATTGAACATTTACTATGTGCCAAGCACCAACGAAAATACTTTACATATATTAACTTATTTCATCCTCAAAATATCTCCTGAATTATCATCAGCTCATTCTACAGATGACAACACAAGTGACGAAAATGTTAAACGATTTGCAAAGGGTTATAAGGCTAGTATGAAGATAGGATTGAAAGCCAAGCATTCTGGACTATATATCAACCTAACCAGACTCTGACATTGCTGTAAACTTTATCAGGAACCCTGGTCACCACTCAAGTCACATATATCACACGCACATACCCACACATACACACAGTACAGAGAAATTTCACTAATATTTTATTATATTGAGGAAAACATATCCTAGTACCAACACGATACGAGGTCTTGTGGCACTTATGTAAACTATGATAGTGAAAATTAAAGATGCTTTAGGCCTTAGCTTGCCTAGTTTTTTTTTTTTTTTCTGAATGTGGATTTTTTTAATTGTGGTAAAATATTCATAACATAAATTAACCATTTTAACTATTTTTAAGTGTATAATTCAGTAGCACTGAGAGCATTCACATTGTTATGCAACCATCGCCACCATCTTCCCCAACTGCAATGCCACACCCATTAAAACACGAATTCCCCATACCGCCCCTGCCAGGTCCTGGCAACCACCATTCTACTTTCTGTCTTTATGAATTTGACTACTCCAGGTACCTCACAAAGTGGAATTACACATATATTTGTCCTTTTGTGACTGGCTAGCTTGCCTAGTTTTAACTGAAAGCCAAATAAGTTGCACATAAGTCTTATGTGGGGAACTATCCATCAACTTTCCAAGAATAAAGGAAATAATATGTAGGAAAAGATGGCTAGAGAATTGTAACATGAGCTGGTCCCGTGGGCCTACTTGGAAGCAGTGCTTTGTTACTTAACTTTACACCACTCTCATATCCTAGGCAGAAATGCATCCCAACCATCGACACGTACATATGACAAATCTTACTACAACAATTGACTTCGGGACACCTACTTGTGCATTATATCTCCATAGCCTAGGTCTATAAAATTAAACTTTCCCAATTTAAACCCACATCTCAAAGCCAAACATACTGAGCCAGACACAAGAATCACTCATTCAGCCGTGTCTTTGCCATGCCAGCTGAGGCAGGCTCATGTCTGCCCTCCACTCCCTTCTCATTCCCTAGATGACCACAAAGGAAAAAATTATCAGGCTGCATCTTCATCTTCATTACATCAATGCAAACCAAAACAGCTGTGACTAAAGGGGTTTGAAAACCAGAGTCCATCCTTGTGACTGGGTGATTCTGTGCAGGGACTGTCAAAACACAACTTCCTTGCACTAGTTTTGTAAGGAATTCCAGCCAGTGTCTATTTTTAAATACAAAGTCAGATTTTGACTATTCTGGGTCCAATAATGCAGATGGTGATCTAATTCAATTTTTAGTTCCTTCTACCCGATATTCCTTTTTTTTTTTTTTTTTTTTGCGGTACGCGGGCCTCTCACCGTTGTGGTCTCTTCCGCTGCGGAGCACAGGCTCCGGTCGCGCAGGCTCAGCGGCCATGGCTCACGGGCCTAGCCGCTCCGCAGCATGTGCGATCTTCCCGGACCGGGACACGGGTTCCCCCGCATCGGCAGGCAGACTCTCAACCACTGCGCCACCAGGGAAGTCCCCAATATTCCTTTTTGATCAATTAACTGTTAATTCATCCCTTGGGCTAAGGACATCCCATTTATTTATCACTCCAAAAACATATTCTGAGTCCTGACTGGCCTATGGGCACTAGAAAAAAAAGACCAGAAAAAAAAATTCCTACCTCTAAGGAGCTATGGTGTATTAAGATACAGGAATTTAAAACAACAACAACAACAAACTTTTAAGGGTAATTGCAATATTAAGGAACTTCTGCTTGGTGGAAGTAAGCACAAATGCCTTAGGGAGTGCACAGCATGGCCCTCAGAGCTGAAACGAGGCAAGATGGTAAAGGACACCCAGGGCAGGTGATGACTGAGCTAAGGCCCTCTGTGGTCTAGAGGGAGTGCACAAATAGAGGGACACTGTGAGCAAAGGCCCGGAGACGAGAAAGCATCGCCCACGTGAGAAGCCACAGAAGTAAAGAATGACTGTGATTTGAAGGGAGAAGGCTGAGAGAGAAGATGCTCTCAGCATGAGCAGGGCCAGGGTGTGAAAGGCCCTGCACATGCTGCCAAACGTGTCTTTGACCCTGAAGGTGGCGAGGACACAGAAATGTACTAAGCAGGAGCGTGATATGACCAACTCTGAGCGTTAGAGAGGTCTCTCTGATAAGAGAGTAGAAGTAGCTAAAATTAATGAATAGGTGACATTTGACTATTTCCCTCTGGTCTCCCTTTTCACAGTCTTTTACTTGCCATCTCCTCCCTGACTTCTTCCACAGCAAGATGGCTCAGGGGGTTAAGCATTCATGATAGAATGCAAAGGATTGATAAGACTTAATCGGTTGGTGTTTTGATAACACAAAATCTTAAGCAAAGGAATGCATCCGGATGTAGAATTTGGAAAGATCAAATTAAATTGGTGGGATAAATATCTGAGTGGGAGACATCCCACTGGAATTTCCCAGATCACACTAAATGACATCCACCACTGTTCTTATTGGCACAAAATCAAACACCCACACACCTGCAGAATCACTTATAGGTAAGATTATTCATTGCAGCAATATTTATAATACCATAGATTGAAAACAACCTAAATATTTATCAATGTGGGACTGTTTAAATAAATGATGGCATATTATAAAATGAAATACCATGAAGCTATAAAAAAAAAAGGCTAGGAAAACTCATGATATACTGAGTTAAAAAAGATACAGTATTAAGTGGAAAATGCAGAACAGGGAGTGTACTGCACTACCGTTTCTCCACAGAAGATGTTGGGATCAGGGGAAGGGAAATATATACGTGTTTATTTGTGTGTGCATAAAAGAACTCTGGAGAGAGACACAAGATAACAATAATATTTGGCTGCCAATAGGAAGGGGAAACGAGTAGATGGGAGAAGTAGTCCCTGTCCTTGACTAGCTCACAGCCAACACAGACAAACACCCGTACAACGGGCAAGAGTTCACTAGAACAATCTTGTAAGTTACAGCACAAAGGCAAGGAAGGGGTTAAACAAAGACTTGGTCATGGGCCAGAGAAGATAGATCTGAGAGAGATTCTATTCCTCCTACTTCAGTCCGGATTTCTGTGGAACCAATGGTTCGTCAGGCCCCTGTTCCGCAGGCAGGCGTAGTTAGATCACGATTTAGCAGCCAGGGGACTCTTCCCCTTGCTTTACAGGTGTGGCAGCTGAGGAACTGAGGTGCAGCAAGGTGCAGGGACTTGCCTCAAGCCACGTGGGTGGGTGGCAGTGCCCCAAGTCTGAACCCACCACGGTGTCCCTTCCACTGGCACAGACCCGGTGACCTCAGCAGTGCTCTGGACTGGCTGTGCCCCAGTGGCTGTGGAGACTCCATGGGCCTATCCTCTCTGGAGGCCCTGAGCAACCTGTGCACCCAAGAACGGTTCAGATGCCGCCGCCTCCACCGTCGGCTGAGGCAGACTTCTAAGGAGGTGCTCAGCAGTCACCTGATTCACTTGGTCCTTGCCACCGTGTCGGGCCAGGAGCCCCATCTTGGAACTTTCGGTTTGGTTCTTGTGCATACCAGCCCCTCTGTGGAGTGAACCAGCGGAAATCTCAACATTTAGTTATTCCTCTTGCTCTAAAGGAAACAAAAGAAAGCGCTTCAGCCTTTAATTTCTCTACAGCAATAGAACAATTTGTTCTCATTTGCAAATCCCCACACCGCTGCCTGCAGCAGGGGGGCCGGCCTTCAGTACCCTTGCGGCTTTAGAAACGGACCTGGGGCTTAGCGTGAGGCAGCTAAACTCCTCCGGGATTTCAGAGCCCTGACTTGCTCACGCGTCTTCAGTTTCTCCCCGGAGCTGCTCTTCCTGTCCAGGACCTTTCGTTTGCTCCCGCAACTCCGCACACTTAGCCGCGGAGCTCCCCTCTGCCCTCCTCATCAGCCTCTTTATTCTTCCTGCTCCTTCCTCTGCACTTTACAGTCTGCACTCTGCAGCCTGTTCCTAAAAATAGCTCCCCCTTGATCCTGCCTGCTCTTTCATCTGTGGTGCTATTCCTTTTTCCCTTTCACGTCTAGGTGCCTTTGGAATATGAGAGAAAAAAAAAATCACACCTCAGCAAATTTAATAATAAAATAGGAATAATGTAAATAACACAAGTGGCAAATATTTATTGAGCACTTACTTTGTACCTGGGACCAAGCTAAATACCTAGCATGTGTGACTTCAGAATAAACACCTTTTCTGTTTTGCAAGCTATTTTTGTCTCAAATAATAAATGGTCTGTGGAAACATAGATTATGATTGGTTTCATCACAGTCCACCCTCTAAGATGACAATAATCAACTGTGTTACCACATGGCTGCTTTCAAGGAGCCTTTAACTGTGTGATAGCCACACTCAAGAACCAACTCTCTGGGCCTTCCTGGTGGCACAGTGGTTAAGAATCTGCCTGCCAATGCAAGGGACATGGGTTCGAGCCCTGGCCCGGGAAGATCCCACATGCCGTGGAGCAACTAAGCCCGTGCACCACAACTACTGAGCCTGCGCTCTAGAGCCTGCGAGCAACAACTACTGAGCCCATGTGCCACAACTACTGAAGCCTGCGTGCCTAGAGCCTGTGCTCCACGACAAGAGAAGCCACCACAATGAGAAGCCCATGCACCGCAATGAAGAGTAGCCCCCGGTCACCACAGCTAGAGAAAGCCTGTCCACAGCAATGACGGTCCAACACAGCCAAAAATTAAAAAAAAAACAACAAATAAATTTATAAAAAAAAAAAAGAACCAACTCTCTGGCTATATGATGCTTGCACTGTAGCCAGAAATGAGTGGATGGATGGCCATCTCCCCTACCACCTCAGGGTGCCATGGAACAACACTGTCTCAGTGTTTTATTCTTATGCTGCCAAACTCAAATTTCAACATCTCTCACCACAACCAAATCCCTCCTGCTTGAAATGCTGCCTTAAATTGAAGCTATACAACATGACAACCCAACAGCCACAGGATTAAAATTTGTAAGAGACATATATGTGAAAGTGAGCTCTGAAAAATCTCTTACTTCTACTTACAAAGTTCTTATCAACTTTAACTGTTTGGGATGGGCACTTTTTTTTTTTTTTTTGGCCGCACCACACAGCTTGTGGGATCTTAGTTCCCCAACCAGGGATTGATCCCCTGGGCATCACCAGTGAGAACAAGGAGTCCTAACCACTGGACTGCCAGGAAATTCCCTGGGATGGACATCTTCACTATAAGGAAATTCCACTAGAACTAAAGATCCAACCAACTCATGGATCTTGTGATACTATATATTCTATGCACCTCATTGCCACTTTTTTTAAATGGCTAAGTTGCTGAATACTTATCTGAGTCATTCAATTAGTATAGCATCTGAACCTGGTCTCCCTTCCTCAAATCTTTCTCCCCTCTAATCAATCTCCCTTCCACATGCTGCAATGGTGGTAGTTCTAATACAAATATTTGAGTAGAATTATTAAACAGATATATCATCACTTTATTTTGCACACTGATATATCCCAAGACTAACAGGTGTTCAATAAATATGTTATTAACAAATAAATGAATTAGTTAATGATCAAGAAAAGCATATTAAAAAAGGAAGCTTATTGTTGTCTATAAATCTACATTTTTTTGCTTTGGGGTGTTTATTTGTTTGTTTTAATAATTCTTCCCAAGTGCTGACAGGAATGTGATAAATTAAGCATCCTCATATTCTTGACAAAAAGAATTTGACAACATAGTTTTTTAAAGACACTTCATATCCTTTCACTTCTAGGAATTAATTCTAAGAAAATAACTTACATAAGAACAGGAAAAAAAAGTCATATAGAAAATGTTTCCAAAATTTGAAAATATTTAAATTTCAGCAACAATAAAATGTAAAGTTAATGGTGGTACATCCACTCAATGAAATAGTATGTAGTTATCAAAAATGATTATTAAATTTACATAATAGCATAATAAGTGGAAAAAGTAACAAAACATGCACTGTGATAATACCTATGTAAAATATGCAGAGACTCATGCAGAAAATGCTAACAAGGGGAACTAGATTTAAATTCTGTCTGCCCAGTTCATAAATTGTGTACATTTAGGTGGGTTAATCTTTATTGTCCAATTTCCTCATATTAACTATAATGTGATGATAATAATAAGAAAATCACTGATTTCTTAGGAGTGTAGTGGGGGGGGGAATGAGTGCTATGACTTAAGAGGATAAGCACTCAGCAGACATTCTGACTGTAGTGTAACTATGAGAGTGACTGAACTACAGAGTTTTGTCTTCATATCCTAAATCCTCAGTGATGAGCTAATAGCACACACATCATGATGTGTTCTCCTCACCTTTCTCCCCCTCCTCTGGGAGAAATGCCTGGTGTGGATCACTATCGCCCATGGTGCTCCTGTTCTCTTCCTCCTGGGACTCCCGGTAGTGCTTCTGCTGGATACTGTGTCTTGACACTGCATTCATGCTGCCTGGAGTTCATTATTGCCTTTTATATGTACGAATTGATCCCTGAATCCACCTACATAGCTCTCAGGAAAGGGGCATTTAGGGTCCCTCTTCATGGGCCCTTTAGCATGCAACCAAATGCACCACCACAAGTTATTTTGATTTTTAAAATACATTAATTTGGTGATCATACAGAGAGAAGAAGTATATAGAGAAGTTTGAGTGTTAAATAAATTGTATATTCACTTTTTAAAAAAAGTATATAGATTGTACATAATTCAGTCAACATTAGCTCTTCTTGTCCATTTCTTCCTCTTACGCATATTTTATTTCCATAGTCATATATACACTAAAGAAACAAATAAATCCTGTTTTCCTTGGTTTGTATTTCACATCGACTTAGTTTTACTACTCAGCAGAGCCTGCAGATTAACTAATTTTGTATCTTTCCTGTACAGAAATAAATGTCATAATCGAGGTCAGTGGTAATTAATTCCTGGGGGGGTGGGGAAAGATGTACCAAGTGAAGAGCCAGAGGATAGGTCATATATGACTTTTACAAAAGAATGCTTTGGAAGGCAGGAGCCCTCTCAAATTCAACTCGAATGATGCTCCCAATCCAAAGGTAAGTGGTTCGACTCAAAGTTTTTTATGCCCATTATTTCCCTAGAGCAGAACCCCTGAAAGCAAATACCTTTAATTTTGCCAGCTCCTTTTGTGTTTTTCACAATTAGCTTATCTCCAATTATATAAACACGTCGTACATGATGACTGTCTTCGGTTATGGAGCTACTACAGGAAAATAAGGGTTACTTTAACTTTGAGAGTTGATTTGAGGACAAACCAGATTAAAGCTTATATGGATATACAAAGTAATAGACTAATGCTATTGTCTGCTTCCCTTAAATTATTTTATTAGAAGGAACATATTAATTATAATGAAAGCAAACTTGGACTCTCTTGGTTTCTAAAGAAAATTCCTTTGTAGCATCACGGCAGGATTTCCCACCATTTTTCTCTTTCTGATGAAATTAACTCCCCATGGTTGGTCAGCAGGATAATCTAATTTTAGCCAATCAGCTTGGGAGCTGCTGTTGACCTCACAAAGGGAGAGAAAAGTATCTGCAGTCATAGCAACCACCCGCTCAGCTCTGATCATCTCTGGACCCTTCCGCCTAATGACAGACACCGGCTTGCTTCTTAGATGATTAATCTTTTCCCCTGTGAACCTCCTTGAATACATTAGCCAAACAAGTCTGATAAATTTGTTTATCCCAAGACAATCATTAGAAAATTACCTGCAAAAGTAATTCTCACTAGAGCAGTTTGTGAATGGAAAGCCATATGGCAGACGAGAACAGAAATAAGCAATAAAATCTCTTGCTGTATGTCGCAACAGGTCAGGAAAGTTTTCCCCTTTAAACTTTATCATTTTACATTAGATCACAATAGCACAGCAGCCTAAAGCCCATTTCACAAGAGCAGAAAAAATTTTATCCTGTCACTAGTTATTCCTCCTACCAGTTCTGCACACCTACTGTGTGTTAGGCTCTAGGGACACACCACTGAATACGAGCTATCTATGCCTTCCACAATCTCACAGTCCAGTGGGAGGAGACAGATGTGTAAATAGATAATTACAGCACACCATAAAGGCCACGAGAGAGACAATTCAGAGAGCTCTGAGAGCACTGGAAGGAAGTGAATAACTGTCTATTTTCCAGAATCAACAAAGGATGTCACTGCAATGACATTCAGATTAGTCAAAAAGATGGATGAGCAGGACTTTTCCAACATAGGAGAATATTCTAGGCAAAGAGAATAGCATTGGAAAGATGCTTACGGACATTTGTTTTTTGTTTTGGTTTTTGAATTTTATGTTATTTTTTTATACAGCAGGTTCTTATTAGTTATCCATTTTATACATATTAGTGTATATATGTCAATCCCAATCTCCCAATTCATCCCACCGCAATCGCCCCCGCCCCCACCACTTTCCCCACTTGGTGTCCATACATTTATTCTCTACATCTGTGTCATTTGTGATAGATTCCCGGGCAGCAAAATATCTGGAGCAGCTGGGTCTTGGCCACACCTTCTTCCAGGAAATGAGACTGGAAATGTGGGTCAGGACTAGTTTGACAGTCCTTTGTAGGATGGCATGAACACATTTTCAGGACTTCAAGAAGACTAGACAATGCAGATGGACAGGAAGGGCCAACTTGGAAGCTCTTTCTCAGATTGAATCAAGAGAATGTAATTGTTGATGTACCCTTGGTGATGCTCCTCATATATGGAAAGAATGGGAAGACAGCTTGTGTTGCAGCCACACAGCTAATATGGACCATTTCCATGTGTAGTCACTGGATCCACTACTAAAGGGTCAGTTTGCTGAGTGGGAGAAAGGGTAGGGTCCCTGTGTGGTTGAGAGGTTTAAAATGAGAGAATGTATTTCAAAGAGCTGATGAGAAAACTGTGTGGTCATAAATGTAGGTGTAGCTTACTTGACCTACAAGCTCTTATAAACCAACATTAAACAAACCTCACCAAAACCAGGGGTCAGGTTCCGGAAGGCTGGACCCCCAGCCAAGGCAGTCTGAGTCCAGATGTGGACTCTAGCAGTGGTAAGACAATTGGCCCATGCCAGAAGTTCCAGAGCAGTACTCTGGTTCCATTAAGATGTCTTCAGAAACGCAGACTGCAAAGAGAGAGGCCACATAGCCGAGCCCATCATTGATAATGTTCTTCAAACCCATTCGGGAACCCCAAGCAAATGTGCTCCAGGCCTGGGCCAAGGCCCTGGGCCAGAGGATTTCTACACCTACTGGTCTGTCTGGGGATCCCAGTTCTGGTCTCCAATTCTCTCACATCTTCCAAGAAGAGTATCACCCACCACAAACTCAATCCACAAAAGCCCAAGAGAGGTGCCAATCATTAAGCTGAGCAGTTGGTATTTTCTATATTTTCCAAATTTTCAGCAGTGAGCATGTTAGGTTTTGTAATATAAACATGTAATATAAATATTTTTATTTTTTAAATAAAAATTGCAAAATAAATAACCCTGAATGCTATGTCTCTATAATAGCAAAAGCACAGCAAGTTGGACACATAACCATCACAAGTGCTTACTAAGCACCCGCTCAGTACCAGGTCTGTGCCAAGTCCTCCTCGGACCCTGAGTCATTTGTTTTCTCACAGCGACCCCATAAGAAAGGGGTTCTATGAGTTTCTCTATTTTCTTGATGAGGAAACAAACTTGGAAGTTTATGTCTTTAAGAAACTTACAAATGCAATTGTAGTTTCAGATAGCCTCTTCTTTAAAAAAAAATAACACAAACCGTCAATTCAACATTTTAAAGAAACTATTGCCTGGAGGCTATTACTGCTACTACCAAAAATATAAAAAAGGAAATTCTATCCATTGCCCATATTCTGAGCACTGTGTACCAAGCTCTGGAATACAAGGAGAAGCAGGTGATCTGATGGGGGAGGCACACAAAAAATTGCATCTAAGATTGTGTGATACATGCCTTAAGGGTGGACTATGCTGGGACTTCCCTGGTGGTCCAGTGGGTAAGACTCCACCCTCCCAATGCAGGAAGCCCAGGTTAGATCCCTGGTTGGGGAACTAGATCCTGCATGCATGCCGCAGCTAAGAAGCCCTCATGCTGCAACTAAAGATCCCACATGCTGCAACTAAGACCAGGCTCAGCCAAAATAAATAAATTAGATAGATAGATAGATAGATAAATAAATAAATAAATATTAAAAAAAAAGAGTGGGCTATGCTAAATATTCAATATTCTGTGAAAAACCATAATGGAAAAGAATACAAAAGAGAACGTATACATATGTATAACTGAATCGTTTTGCTGTACAGCAGAAATTAACACAACATTGTAAATCAACTATATTTCAATAAAAAACAAAAAAGAGTGGGCCATGCAAAGAGGAGGCACAAGTCAGCCCATATGCACCTTGTCTGAGCAAGAACCATTACAGCAACAGCTCACCTCACTGAGTACCAGGCTCCATGCTTGAGGCTTGACAAATGTACATACTTCATTTCAGCCTGTGACAGTCTCGGCGTGGGGGGGTGGTGTTATTTTACCCTGCCATTTTATAGATGTGAAAGATAGAGGTCAGAGGTAGGGAGTTTATCCAAAGTCCCACAATTATTACATGATAGCTCTAGGATTTGAGCCCAGGTCTTTGTGATTCCAAAGTTTGACTGTTTTTCACTGCATCGTAAATCACAAAAAAATACACTGTATGCCCATTTCACAGGTTTCAGTTCTTTACTATGACAGTACAAGCAACATGAATTCAGAAACGAATTCCCACATTCACACAGTGAAGGGTTCTTCCCTAAATTTGTTTCACTTATTCCCCAGCTTCCTTGTTTTCTTCATTCTTCCACATAAGCAGTATTTTCCAGGACCAGGGCACTAACACAGTATTGTGAAGCAATTATACTCCAATAGAGATCTATTTAAAAAATAAAATAAAATAAAAAATAATGCTGTTGGAAAACAAACAAATAAAAAAGGACCTGTGTTTCAATTCCAAAAGATATAAGCTACACGCTTAATTTTTCTTTGGATGTCTCCAGACCCTGGTGATTTGCTGGAGACAATATTCTTTCTCTGTCTCTCACTGTTTTCAACACTGCAAGTCCATAGTCTATCTTTTTACAAAGGAGCTCTCCATCAATAATAATAGGTCCTCTGAAGGATGGACCAACAGGTACATGAAAAGATGCTCAACATTGTAATCATCAGGGAAATGCAAATCAAAGGGATATCACCTCACACCTGTCAAAATGGCTCTCATCAAAAAGAACATAAGTAACAAATGTTGGCGAGGGTGTGGAGAAAAGGGAACCCTCCTACAATGTTGCTGGGAATGTAAATTGGTACAACCACTGTGGAAAACATTATGCAGGAATCTCAAAAAAAGAAAAATAGAACTGCCATGTGACCCAGCAATTCCACTCTTGGATACATATCCAAAAATAACAAAAACTAATTTGAGAAGATACAGGCACCACTATGTTCATAGCAGCACTATTTACAATTGCCGAGACATGGAAACAACCTAAGTGTCCATCAACAGATGAATGGATAAAGAAGATTTCATACAATGGAATGCTACTCAGCCATGAAAAAGAACAAAATTTTGCCATTTGCAACAACATGGATGGACTTGAAGGGCATTATGCTAATTGAAATAAGTCAGAGAATGAAAAATACTGTATATCACTTATATGTGGAATCTAAAAAATACAACAAACTAGTGAATATAACAAAAAAGCAGCAGACTCACAGTATAGAGAACAAACTAGTGGTTACCAGTGAGGAGAGGGAAGGGGGAGGGGCAATATAGCAGTAGGGAATTGAGGTATAAACTACTATGTGTAAAATAACTAAGCTACAAGGATTTTTCATGCAACACAGGGAATATAGCCAATGTTTTATAGTAACTATATAAATGGAGTGTAACCTTAAAAATTGTTCATCTTTATATTGTACACCTGTGTAACTTATATAATATTGTATAGCAACTATGCTTCAATAAAAGAAAAAAAGAGCCAAAAAAAAAAAACCCTCCTCTTTTTAAAAAATATTTAAATATTTATTTATTTATTTAGGCTGTGCTGGGTCTTTGTTGTGGCACATGGGATCTCCATTGCAGCACACAGACCATTTTTTTTTTAGTAGAACTGGCCTCTCCCTCCCTCAGACCCCTCTTGTACCCCATCATCTAGCTCTGTTCCTACATTCTTTTTCTCTTTTTAATTAATTAATTAATTAATTTTGGCTGAGTTGGGTATTTGTGGCTGGCACAGGCTTTCTCTAGTTGCAGAGATGCAGTGTGCGGGCTTCTCATTGTGGTGGCTTCTCTTGTTGTGGAGCACGGGCTCTAGGCGCACAGGCTTCCGTAGTTGTGGCACATGGGCTTCAGTAACTGTGGCTCGTGGGCTCTAGAGCGTACGCTCAGTAGTTGTGGTGCACAGGCTTAGTTGCTCCCCAGCATGTGGGATCTTCCCCAACCAGGGCTTGAACCCATGTCCCCTGCATTGGTAGGCGGATTCTTAACCACTGCACCACCAGGGAAGCCTGGCACACAGACTTCTTACTTGCAGCATGTGGGATCTAGTTCCCCGACCAGGAATCAATCTCAGGCCCCCTGCATTGGGAGCATGGAGTCTTACCCACTGGACTGCCAGGGAAGTCCCAGGTCCTTTGTTCTTTTCCCCTCTGAAACCCACATGATTAGAACTCTTGCCCTTAATCTTACCTCTGTAAAGGTAATGAAATGTGTTTAAAACTCAAGGAGACAAGAGGCCGTAAGGCCCTACATGAGGATAGGAGGCCACATCATTTAACCCAGAACTGCTAAAAACTCCAAGGAACATAGGCCCCACAAAATTAGACCTCTTGTGCAAACCTTTTCCATTAACTTTCTTGTATTAGCCAGAGGGAGATGACCTTTAGGACAAATCTATCTAGGCAGAATGCCTGAATATCTTACTGACAGATGTGCATCCCCTCCCTCTTGTTCATCCAGAAGTGTCCATGGGGAAAATCACAAGGCCCTATGGGAGCATGGGACACCACATGGGGACGTAGATATTCCAAGGGAACAGATCCAGCAGATGGAAAACATTTTGGTTCCAAGGCAGAGTCCACCTGTATTAAACAAAGGATCTCACCAGTGGTTGGGGTACCTGAACAGAGTTTTGTTCCCCCAGGACTTGAGGATTGGCTGATAGCCTCTGGCAAGCATGCTGAGGTCCAGAAATGACAATCATTTCAAGCAGTGAACTAGAGAAAAAAACCAGGGGTCAGGACAGAAACCTAGACAAATCACACTAGTATCTCTATCACAATCTCCTGTTTGCTGTTCTCTCAGCTCAAGGTTTCTTCTAAATCATGTTGCATACCACTGGCAGAATTATTTCACACCCCTACTCAAGAACCTTCTATAGCTCCCTGTTGCCTCCTCCTGCTATGGTGATCATACATCCTGATTTGCTAGATAGTCTTGGTTTACACTTGTTATCCTTGTGTAATTACTAACGGCATCTCCTATTATCCTCAATAGTGTTCCAATTTGGATAATTAATGTGTGGTCACCGTATCTTCTACCTACTTCAAACTCCTCTGCCAAGCTTGTTATGTCTTTTATGTTCAATAGTTCTCAAATCATTTTGTGTTCATGGTGACCCATTTAAGGGATTGGATCCACCATTATGACCTGTTTCTCCCTTCAGCCCTAAGTAGAGATATTTACTGCCCTGCATGTTGTGAGCCATGGTTCTTAAATATTCCAGTATGTTACGCATTTAGTAGTTACATGTTCCAGTATGCAGAATCTATTTTTTGGAGCTGAATATGAAGTTAAACATAGGCGTGTTGGAATCCTGACTGTGCAACTTACAAATTATGTGGTCATGAGCAAATAATATATCCTCTTCCAAACTGAGTTTCCTCACCTGTAAATATATGGATGGTCATAGAACCTAACTTAAGGGTTAGTCATAAGCTTTAGGTATGAAGATGCAGGTAAAGTGCTTAACATCCACACGATGGCTAATGGCAGAGGCCGTCATCACCACTCCCGCAGCCTGCTCCGCACAATGTTGTCAGACAGGTAGTTCCCCAGCACAGCGTCCTCACTTGTAGCAATGATGCACTGTGCACTTTGATCACAATTTGGAGGTATAGCTGGGGACTGGTTGTGTTTTACGTAGGGCTTGATTTATTGGGGGAGTGTTCTCAGGAGAGAGTGTATGGGGACGGAGGAGAAGTGAAGCAAGAATGTGAGCTCAGCTTCAGACGAGCTTCGATCTGATCCCAGGGAGGAGCTCTGGAGCACAAAGCACCACGAAGTGAGACCCCACTTGAGCAAGAGGGCTGGACTTTTATGCTCCATGTGTAATGGTCATTGGCCAAGGTCTGGAGGGTGTATCCTCCTGGGGAATGAATGCAGCTGAGGGGATAAAGTGATGCTGTTGTGGGCACCAAGAGCATCCATTAATTTGTGATACCCATGTGGACCCCTGTATGTCCCACTATGCCTGGACAAACTCATGAAGACTTTGGAAGCTTGTGCATTTACTATGTGTGACTGAAGACAAGTCAGTTAATTTTTCTAAACTTCAATTCCTTTATCTGCAAAATGAGGTTGGTTATACTTAATCTTGTAGGTTATTCTCAGGATTGAGAAATATCACATTCCTAATCGTGATAGTACATGTGAAGGAATTGCACATCTTTTTCTCACAGCCTGACTTCCCTCCGTGCATTACGCATACACAGCATCTAGGTTCTGTCGCTCACATCTTTGCTCGTGCTATCTCTCCTCTCAACGTTCTCCCCAAGAAAGGGGTGCCAAGCATGTATGCACAAAACACACACACTCAGCATTCCTCTCAGGCTGCATCCACCCCAAAATAACTTCCAATGTATCCTCTCCTTTAAGCTTCCGTTTCCAGATCCTTCCCACCTCCTACCTTAGCCTCATCGACTTCCTCAAACTCGCACTGTTCTTGGCCTTCTCTGAAATCCCTTTTCACTTAATTCCATTTGGCTTAACATGTCACTGATTACTAATTGTTTAGTATTTGGTCCCTTCTAACCAGATTTTAAATTTCTACTCCTCCATTCGCACTCTAGAACATAGGCATGGGACTCAATATATCCTTCTGGCTCAATTAGGAATCATTTGTTGATCAGAAGAACAATGAAATACCTCAGGTGACCATTTCAATTCTCAGGATTCTCAAAGCTAACAAAACCCGTCCCTGTGATCCAGAGGTGCTTGGCTGACAACCTGGACCAATACTGCATGTAAAATGAATGATAATGGCTTCCCCTGTAATTTAGCTCACAGATGAATCTTAGGTGAGATTTTTCTATTGGGTTCTAACAGCTTCTGAAAATTGATGCCCTAGGAGGTGCAAAGTGGAATGCCCAACACAGCTCTGATTATCATCTGCAGCCTTTGCATGCATTACAATAACAGAAGGGCTAGGCTGCTCTCAGTAACCTGAAATCTTTTACTAAGTCAAACCTTAAGTAGTTAACACGTACAGGTACGTCCTAATTTATGAAATAGGTATGTTTCTGGAAAGACGGTGCAAATTAAAATTTGGGGGTAGAGGGAATCAAATTATATTTGAAATTCTCTCGGAACACCCTCTAATCGATGGCATTATGCTACTGGGGATTTTTCCTGTAAGTAATTATCTATTTATTTAGTTAGTTAGTTTTAACATAGAGTTTTTGATCTTTTCAAGGCAGGATATACGTATATTTTCTCTCTCAGACTTCTAGAGAAATAAATAAAAATTTAAAGTTACTGTGATCCAATCTGCTTTCATGTCATCTTTTCCCTCAATACAAAATAGGTTATTTTACCTGTTTATTTTAAAATATCACCCACTTTTATATCATAATCTCCATTTTACAGGTAAGGTGAAAATTCAGAGGGGTTAAATATCAGAGTTAAATAGTGTATTCATTTGCTAGAGCTGCCATCACAAAGTACCATAGGCTGGGCAGCTTAAACAACAGAAATTTATTTTCTTACAATTCTGGAGGCTGGAAGTCTGAGATTGAGGTCTTGGCAGGGTTGGTTTCTTCTGAGGCCTCCTTCTGCGGCTTGCAGATGGCCATCCTCTTCCTGTGCCTGTATGTACTAATCTTTTCTGAAGATATCAGTCACATTGGATCAGGGGCCCCCCCGCCCCACTCCAATGACCTCATTTAGCCTTAATAACTTCTTTAAAGACCCTATCTCCAAATACAGTCATTCTGTGGTACTGGGGGTTAGGACTACAATCTGGGGGACACAATTAAGCCCATAATACACAATTAACGAGTGAAGGGCTCGGACTAGAGCCCAGCACCCCAGAGGCCTAATCCAAGGCTCTCGTCCATTGTACCTTTCCGTCCATGTTTATTCCTAGCTATGTGTTGTTTGTGGAATTACTTTAAGAGTAAGGTATCAAATAAATGTAAGGTTTCATTTACATTCCTATGTTCCATCTACAGCATTTCTGCTATAATGCAACATATGTGTAACTGTAAAAAGCCTTGCCTTCTGCAAAATTGCACATGAAAAATAAGAGTTTGTGGGGACAATAGGGTTAGGCAGCCCACTCAAGAGCTGTAGACCTTTGGAACAGAGCACTAATAAAAACATTAACAGGGCTTCCCTGGTGGCGCAGTGGTTGAGAGTCCGCCTGCCGATGCAGGGGACACGGGTTCGTGCCCTGGTACGGGAAGATCCCACATGCCGCGGAGCGGCTGGGCCCGTGAGCCATGGCCGCTGAGCCTGCGTGTCCAGAGCCTGTGCTCCACAACAGGAGAGGCCACAACAGTGAGAGGCCCGCGTACCGCAAAAAAAAAACAACAACAACAAAAAAAAAAACATTAACAGTCCTAAAAAATCCTCTAACGGCATTAGCACTTAGCCTCAAATCAGTCTCCCACATTTGCAGCCTTAAATCTCAGAGCTTGGGAGTCATCTTCCTTCAAGATGTACGTATCAAATAACATTTGCTTCTAATAGAGACCATTTTCATCAAAATTTAATAATCCGATCCTGAGTTTGGTCTTCATAAAGACGGTGTCCTCATACTCTCCCTAATTTTGTTATGAGTACCCAGTTCCTGGGAACCAGTATCCTAATTGCTAAAATGCACACATACTTCTATCTCCAAGCACTGGTTAGGTGATAATTATCATTCTAATAGCTACCATTTACCAAGCAGATACTAGGTGATAGGCCCTGGGCTAAGTCCCTTAAACATCTATAATCCTCATGACAACTCTGCAAAAGAAGTATTTTTATCCTCACTTTTCAGCCAAGGAAACTGAGGCTCATAGAATTTGTGGGACTTCTTTGAAAACACACAGACACCCAACAGTGTGGCCAGGATTTGTTCCTGGATCTTACTATAGTGTTCAAAAACCTTTGCCTGTTCCACACTTCACAGATAAGCTGGCCTGTTAGATTTAGGTCGGTCCATTCAACCAGTCACCGGTTTTGATAGTTAACTGTAAGAATCATCACCATCCTCACTACTTTGCTCCCAAAAGTGAACACTCTAATCAAATGTGCTTTCTGACCATCATAATGTGTGATGACTTTTTATTTCTCATGAGACAGAAAATAGAGCAGCTGAGGTGGTCCATCAACGTTTCATATAAACTGCTGCCATGCTGGACTTCCAACCTCTTCCTGTATGCTCTGATTTTATTTTGTTTACCTAAATCCAAAACTTAATAGTAATCTCTGTTAATTTTCATTATGTCAGTTTAAGCCCATTATTCCAGGTGTTGGTTATCTTTTTGCACCTGTCATCTTTTCTATTAACTCTCCCTCACAGTCTGGACCTCTCTGCAAACTTGATGAATATTATATATGTCCCCATTTAAGTCATTAATAAAGACACTGAACAGAACAAGATTACGTTTAGGACACTTTCTTCTTCTATAGAATCCCTCTCTGATCACAGAGGCATGCTGTTAATCCATCCAACTCTCCTATCATCTAGATTTTCATGAGAGGCTATAATCTTGCTGAGTATATGATACAGCTTGTCGATGCATTTGGTTTTTCAACCAAAACAATAACAATGAACAGCTCTGCTTTTCTTTTAGGTACTTAGAAATCATTAGATTTATAATTTGTTTTCAATTATTGCCCAGGATCTGCATTACGATTTAGTAGTCCAACAGTTTTTACTTTTGTTAACAGCAGTAGCATGTGTTCACTTCCTATCTACTGGCCCTGCTCACATTGTCAGCAATGTCTCATTAAGTTTTATCAGCAATGGATTGGTGGTCACATCTGTAGACTCTGTAAGCACCTTGCATATGTCATTCAAAAATGGAGGCAGGAATCTATTTGAAGGCATGGACTTATTTAGATTTAAAGTTCTTATTTTATCCTAGTTAAGGTACCCTTGTCTACAATGTTTACCCTACATTTTAGAGTCTGGAGACCATGTTCCTTAACAGATGAAAAGAACTGAATATATCTGTCTTCTTTCCACCATCTATTATTATAACATTTTCTTTCCCAAATTTGTACATCTTTTTCTTCTTGCTCTGAATGTCCTTTTTGTGGTGTTTGGTGTTTCATGTGGACTATTGGATACTAAAATTAACCTTTCTGGGGCTTCCCTGGTGGCGCTGTGGTTGAGAATCTGCCTGCTAATGCAGGGGACACGGGTTCGAGCCCTGGTCTGGGAGGATCCCACATGCCGCAGAGCAATTGGGCCCATGAGCCACAGCTGTTGAGCCTGTGCTCCGCAATAGGAGAGGCCGTGACAGTGAGAGGCTCGTGCACCACGATGAAGAGTGGCCCCCGCTTGCCACAACTAGAGAAAGCCCTCGCACAGAAACGAAGCCCCAACACAGCAAAAAATAAATAAATTAATTAATAAACTCCTACCCCCAACATCTTCTTAAAAAAATAATAATAATAACCTTTCTTACACCCTTTAAACATGAATCCTCATTTTTGTCACCATTCTCCCATGGCTCCTTAACATCTGAGCTCATCAAAGAACTCCTGGGTAATCACATCTCTCTCTTTAGATGCTTCCCATAATATTTTGAATGACTCCTTCAAGGTTCTGGGCCAAAATATTGTACTTTTGTCTCAAACCTCATTGGATACAAAGTATATATTTGCCTCACAGGTACAGATGTTTCGGAGCTATTGTAACACATATACTTGACTTTGCGTGTTTTCTTAATTTATGCAATAATTTACATAAGCACTGAATTTTTGAAGAGCTTACTAGATCTCATCAATAATTGAATTTGAATCTTATTTTTAAATGTTTTCATGTTATTAACACATTGCTTTACTTATGAGATACCTATAACTAATCTATGAAATACATAATTCTTTGTGGTTATTTTTAATTTAGTGAATCTAAGATGTTAACTTTATCAGATTTACATAAAGAGAGAATAATCAATTCAGCTAAAAATTTTATATTGTTTTAACAGACACTATACTGATTAAACAGTATATTAGTAGTTTCAGTACATTTTCAATTCCAAATGTTCCAAGCTCTTTAAAAATTTCAGGGCTTAGCAAAAGCCAAAACATGTTTTGTCAATATATCTAGCCTTAATTTTTAAACCCATGTGCACTCTAAAAAGTATTTCATTCATCTGTTTTTTATTAATTTATCCTGAACTCATCAAAATATAACACTGGAAGAACTACTTGATGTCTTCAGAATTTAAATTTTTAAGTTATTTCTAGGAATTACAATAAGTAGGAATCAACTCCCAAACATCTAAAATTAATTCCAAAATGTATAATTCTAAAGATGAAAACCTTATTAAAATTGCTTACTTAGAGACACTTAGTGAGGTTAAGAATTTACAGATAAACAGTGGGTTCTGCTACTCTTCAGAAGCCTGAAGCAGTATTTGCTATAAACAAAACAACAAACTCATACCATGCTTCTGACCACATCTCCCCATTAAGTTGACATGGATGTCCTAATGCAGAAAGATTAGGCTGATACATGAAAGGCCTCAGGAATATAGCCCAACTAATGATCATGCCAAGTGGTAGGAAGAATGTACAATGGGAACTAAAGCTGACCCTTGGCTTGGTAGATGTCCTATCCTTGGTCAACTGTGTGTTCTTGCTGTCCAACACGCTGCTTCACCCATAGAAGATCTTCATAAATATTCTTTATAGAAGTGTCCTAATAGATGAATGAATGAATGAAGGAAGGAATGACTCTATGGACCACTTGTTAATGGACTTGAGACAGTCAAGTGGCTTATTGCTAAAGTCAGGAATGTTTCTGGACCCAGGAGAGCCTAAGCTTACAGAACATGGGTACTGTGGATGCTGGCAAGAGGTAACAAGTGTCCAAAAGAAGGTGGTGTGCTGGTAAATGTCTAAGAACCAATTTGGAAGGAAATAAAAATCCCTCCTTAGTCTATTTTCATAGTGTAAATACTCCCACTATTGCCAAAGTGGCATGACTGATTGTGGAGTTGGGAAGAGATGCACACAGTCAGCTCTCCCTGAGACAGTATGAGCAGCTTCAGAGCACTGGTGAGCTAGTCAGCACATCAGAAGTATTCAATACTTACATGTAGGCTATGACCCCTTTTCTGTGATTGTGTATGCATATGATTTTATTCAAATAAAATGTGCGATTAAATGCTTTAATTGCCAACTATACAGAAATGCAATCATTTAAACTGACATAACAGATGCATATTTATTGACATGGAAATATATTTCATATTAATATTTATTGATGGGAGAGATTTCAAAGCAGTTAATATGCCATAGCACTTTATTGAAAATATAAATACATAATCAAATCTACACCCAGAACAGTTCAGAGTAAAACAGCAAGATCTCAAAGAAAAAGATCAAATATCAAGAGCAATCAGAGGAAATAGACATCTTTTCTACAAAGAACTACATAGATACCTCATCAGTAACAAAAGAGACCAAAAAAATCATTGAATCTTCAAAGTGTTGAAAGAAAATAGCTGTCAATCTAGAATTCTATAACCAACTAAAGTGTCATTTGAAAATGAAACACAAATAAGGATTAGAGAGATCATAATATGCAGACATCATCACTGAAAGAAATTCTAAAGGAATGTGAAAGAACTACTAAAAAAAAAAAAGAAATTAATACAGATGGAAGAAGCAGGATGCAAAAAAGTAAACTAAAAGCTCCAGCCAAGCCTCCTTAGCATCAGAACTTTTTGCCTTCTAGTAAGGATCTCTAAGCAATGTTCTTAAATATCCTGGTCAGAATCTCTCCTTCTGGTGACAAGTGACAATCTGAACACATTCTTATGGTCTAGAAGAAAACATGCACACACATAAAGACAGCCAGTGGTTATAGAATGTTACAACTGAATGATCCTCTAGAAGAGGTTTCTTTGACGATCACAGATCCTTTAGAGAATCCAAACAAAGTTATGGATCTAAGAAAAAAAATAATGTCCATAAACAGGATTATGAAACTATTTATGGGGGTTTACAGACACTCCTCTCCCCAAAAACCAATCCTTGAACCATACTAACAGCCATAGATAGACCCCAGTTTATAAACCTACAGTTATAAGATAAACAAAAAGTGTTGCTAGAAAAAAAGTTAGGTATGACCAAGGCTGCCTGACCAGGTTGTGGCAGAAGCAGGGTACAGAGTCAGGGCGTGCTGCCCTTGACCCCTCACACAGTGTTCTGTCCACCAGTGTTCAGTATACATTTCCCCACACTGCTGGGGCCGTTCCCTGAAAGAGCACTTCTGAAATAAATGGAGGAACCTGACAAAAACGCCAAGTAACAGCTCCTTCTATTCCTTCTCTCTTCAAAGCTATTTTAAATAAAATTCTTAAGCCAAATGATAAGTTAACTATTAACTCAATGAATGCAGAATGGTCATATGGCCCAAATTATGATGAAAAAAAATCATCATAATGTATGTTATGTTTAGGGGCCTTGAAGATATATCATGCCTCAAAAATCAGGCATGGACATAAAGAGAAAATGTGGTGCAATTAGGGTAAGGCGGGTTGGTCTCTTATAATCTTTTCTAATAAGGGGCTTTCCAGGGATTGGAAAGTTACCTGTCTCAAAAGCACTTTGAACTATCAGAAAAATTCACTTTATGACTAAAAATCATTATTAATAATCCCATGTAGACTTTTAACTGAGGGAAGATAGAAACAATCTTCCACTAATTCATACAAAGCTGGTCATGTCTTCCTCTAGGATTTTTTAAAATAAGGACTTGGATAAAAGGCTGTGGCTAGCTGGAGACAAGAAAATCTCCTTTGATTTCAGAAATTGTACAGTATTTCTTTCTTATCCTGCTTTGAAATTAAATTTTCTATACTTCACTTTCATTATCATTGAGAAGTGTAGTTGTTTGATAAAAATGACCCAAACTTTTTATGAGAGCTGAGGGAAGCAGGAAAATAACTTTGTGTTTAAGCTATTAAGGTATCCCCACATTCTATGGAGTGTGTTAAAGATGAGGAATAAATTAACATTTATGTTCCCCTATAAATATGAAGGACACTGTTTTGAGCCACTGCCTATTGGCCCATCAACACTGACATCTGGTCGTGAAAATCTATTGCACTGTTAAAAAGAAGCACTACATTTGGGAATTCCATAATTGACTAGACCTAGAGACAAATTCAAATGTTGTTACTCCCAACTGAATATCTGAACTTTCCATATTGGATGAGTGAATCTAAAATATGCAAGGTTGATTCCAATAGTTTGCTTGATAGGACCTGTGAAAGAGTGGAAACAGAGACTTAGCTCTTCTCCCCTAGACTGTAACCCCCAGGAGGGCAGGCCCTTTGGCTTGTTCACAGCATGCCCCTCAGGCTTAGCACAAAGTCTGGGAAAATATTTATTGAACCAATAAAGTAATGTATAAATTTTCCTGGTACACATGTATTTTTTATTGGAAGCATCTAGTCTTTGGCATCTTAAAAAAATGTATTTAAAGTTCTTTAAAAAAAAAAAAAAAGCAGTCCATAAGTAAGGGCAAAGAGGAAAAGAAGGAAAATGGGATTGTTGAAGGCACATCAAAATGTCCAGAAGTCCGATCCAACGTGTAGTGAATGTCTACTTAATAAAAGTTATCTGTCTGATAATGTTTTGTTTAAAAATGTACACATGAGAGTTCTTAGGATCACCTAGGCCAGTATCTACTTAATCAAGCCCCGACGAGACCAGGAATAGAATGAGAAAAGAGCCAAGAACACAAAGAAAATCTGACTCATGGGAAGGTCATGCCCATCGTCTTTTCCCCTCCTTGCCTAACATTACCCCTCCACCTTTCAGACCCTTTGCCAACTCATGCTACTCTGTCCTGTCATTCATTCTAACATCCAAAGTGTCGCACCTTGCTGGTTTTGTCTCTTCATTTTTCCTGCCATCCCACCTAGAACTTTTTGATCCCCTTGTGCAGGCTTGGCTCCCTCTTCCTGTCCCAGTGACCTTAGGCGTGAGAAATTCCAGGAGCTCTCTTCTCAATGCTCTGTCTATAAGCTAACAGCCAGTTTTCAAGGCCACATAGCAGTTTTCTCATCTTTGTCTCTTTGTCAAAGTCTTCAACTACGTGTAAACATGCACACATGGGCATATGCATGAGTGTACATGCTAACATGCACAGACACATACAGAAACACACACACCTACACCTTGCATACCCAGGTAATGAAAGCTGGTAATAAAACTAGATCTCTAGTATCAGATGTCTAAAAATCTTAACTGACCTTTTTTTTTTATGTCACAGCATTGTGTTCATTATTATTCATGTCAGTGACCCTAAGGCATTGCAAGTCATTAATGTCCCTTATGATATAGCAAAGATTAATAATTTCTGGACAGTTTTAGTGATTAATGGATTTGGATGAATTTGAACCAGGTCAAAGTTGGCAACTCCTGCCTGAGGATGCTTACCTAGCTAACTCCATCCAGGCAATGGTTTCAAGACCAAATGTCCATTGGTTCCCGAGGCCTGAGGTTTCTCTTCTCAATGAAATTTAAATGGGGTCTTTAACCCATGCCTAAAATGGAAGTTATTGGAAAAAAATAACCCTTGTAAAATTAATTTCTCTCATCTATCTGTGCATCTATTTTCTATACATCCATCTATGATTTATTATATATAAATGTTTAGAACTGCCGAGCACATAGTAAGTGCCATATAAGAGTTCACTATTATAACACAGAAAGAGTATCATGGGCAAGACTTACAGTCCTCTTTGGATAACACGGCTTTTGCCAAGGTCTGGATTTCTCCTTCTGCTGTCTGCCCCTGTGTCATCCAGCATTGTCTCCTTTTTCTCTTTCCATGTAATTGATCTGCACTAATCTTGTCTTCTGTATCCACACTGAAATGCTAACTGGAAAATCAAAAAGCACATAGTATTCTAGGCAAATACTCAAAATTCAATCAATAGAACATTAAGATTTTTTTGAACCTTAATTATAAAAATTTATTCACTGCTCTTCTTTTCCTTCTTATCCATGTAATGTGAATTTCTGCACCCAGAATGAACTCATTCGACACTTTGCAGTAACCCTCCCCAAACCTCTTATGAAGTTTCCTCAGGACACCCTTGCCAGTCTGTAATGAGCCCCCACTGACGGTGGAAAACATTATTTACAATGAACTCATTCGACACTTTGCAGTAACCCTCCCCAAACCTCTTGTGAAGTTTCCTCAGGACACCCTTGCCAGTCTGTAATGAGCCCCCACTGATGGTGGAAAACGTTATTTACAGACCTTGGCAGGTCTTTCTTTCTTTTAGAAAGAAAAGAAGAGCTTCCTGGAAAAAATGTTTTTCTATCTCTCTTACTCCCAAATTATGCAACTCAAAGCTATAGTTTCCTATCAGCAAGAGGGGAAAGGGGAGAAAAATGTTATTTTAATTGTTACATTTGTGCGATAAATTGAACAACTTTTAAGTATTTTGTTGATTTATCTTTGCATTTCAATATAATAATAGGTTCTCAATAAATGTTTATTTTATAGATGAATGAAAGTCAGTAAAGCAGATTTTACTCATCAGCAGATCTAATCTCATATCATTCTAACATAAATGGAAGTTTATTGCATGCACCATAATTGCTTTATATTACTTCATGAGGAGAGAAACAAACATCATAAGGTATTCGCCACCTGAAACAAATACGTATGTTACTGTGTCCCTGACAAGATGAGTCATGAAACTGAACGGTTCAGAAAGAACAGTCACACCAAACTCCATTCCAGCATGATTTGGTCCTACTGTTACAATCGTTTTACTCACACCTATATCAGAGAGCCTTTCCCTCCTACAGCAGGTGTTACACCTCCCAGGGTAAATCAAGACCTCACCTTGTGACATTTCTCCAAGTTAACTACTCCTTCAATAGACACTACCCAAAATAAGATATTTCCTTTCTTTTTTTAACTAAACAACTAGACAAAATTTGACTCTTGAAATTAGCAAATAAAAATCACAGCATATTTTCACTGGAAAGAAAATGCTATAGAATGTGCAGTAAAAGCTTTCTTAAAGAATGATCTAGCCAGAAAAGTTGAAATGGACAGTTCTGAGGAAAACAAGGTAGTAAGTCTAATTTTAGTTCTGCCTTCCTTTTATTCAAATGTGAGTTTCTTCTTATTTCTTTGAAATGTAAAAAGAAGGCTGAGCAGATTAAGGTATGAAAAGGAACAAGTTTGTTATCATGTGACATAAGCAATGACCTCTAAAACAAGTGGTGAAGTCTGGCTTTTTACCTAGAAATCAGGGCTTGGAAACCTTTCAGTCAGAGGTCACAGAACAACAGCCTCAGGCTGAATCCAGTCCAGTGTCACAGGCAAACATGTATATATGAAATACTAATGTTTAGAAATCATGGATTTTGTGTAAAAATCTAGATTTCTAGTTTCTCCAAAAACCTGGGTTCTGGGATCCTCTGACTTGGGAGGTTCCTCCCTCTGGGTGGGAGATTGGAGCCAAGGAAGCCACAGTGACCCCAGGGATCCTCCTTTGCACACCTTCCCTTTGAGCTGCTTGGAAGTAACTAGGCTGAGTCCAATTTGTCTTTCTTGCCAATTCAGAGATTTGGAACAGACTAAAATCTAGATGCAAATGATGTAATTCTGTCATTTTGAACTTCTGCTTGTTTGTCCATTTTACAGTTAGTAAGAGCACATGACAAATCTCTAATGCCAAAAGCTGTGCTTAGCATTTCAATCTGCATTTGTATTTGAACAGTATTCAGATTGAAACAGGGTTACTGTTAGTTAGAGTTTGGTCTGCTAGCAAACCTAAACAGCTTGTAAGTTCTTCGAGAGGAGAGAGCTCTTGTGCCAGGACCTCTGACGCCATCATCTTACACCATCACAGCCCTGCAGGTTGATGAATACTTGAGTGTAAGAGAAGTGGGCTGAGTCTCTGAAGGCAAGAGTCAAAACTGGAGTAAAGCAACGTTTACCTTCGCTTTCATATGTAAGTAAATGACATGTCAGGGCATTGTTTAAGAACATACAAAGGAAGCTGAAAGCCTTGAGGTCAGCTCCTAAATTATTCAAATTACATTGCTATTTCACAAAATAGGTTTCAGAGCCCAAGTTACCCCAGTAGCTGCCTCCGTTCATTTTGCAGCCTACTTTACATCAACCATCAGTTTAGGATGGAAGTATTTAAACAGTATGGAATGAAATATTTCTTCACCATAAGTGATTTTCCTTATCTTTTAAGAGGTTAGAATCACTGACACTGTTCATTTAGAAAAGAAAAAAAAGCCAAATTTCAGTCAACATAAGTGTTTTAAGAACCAAAACCATTTAAATGTAAAACTGAAAATTGCTTTAAAGTAATTCGTGAAGACAAACAAAAATCATAAGTATTCAGAATCTGAAACAAATTCATTTTATAAAGCAAAATGCACGGCATAAAATATTTTTCCATAGCAATAAAATACAATTTTCCTTAGCGAGTTTGGAAAATTTCCTCCAAACTTCTGATTGATAAGAGAAAGACTGCTTTCTGAGGTAGTAAGTCGCCTCCTGACATAGTCTCCACAAAGCTTCAGTGTTTAATTCCAAGCTGCTGGGATACGAGTACAAAGACATCAATTATCCCAAAATAGATTGGGGCAGAGTCCAGTTCACTTATTAGTTCTTTAAGCTATGTCCACAGGGGACAGGGAGAAATAGAGATTTGGCAATCAGCTGGTTAATTTGATCAGTGCAGACAACTGCACTGTACAATTTAGGTCGGAAACATAGCCTGACCTGGTGCTTCTAATTTGGAACATTCATCAAATTAATCAAATAATTGCCAATCCTCAATTTCACTATACTCTGGTAAACAGGGTCCCAGTATCAATGATCAAGTTTTCACTTACAACTATAAACAAAATGTGACATTACATTATCTGGGCATCTGCACCTCTAAGATGGTGTTCCATTTTCTGCACAGCCCTTCCGAAACATCTTCATTCTCCCCAAGCTATCAGCCTACCTCCCCTTATCTTCCCGCCTCCTGCCAAAATGATCTTGCCTCCTGGCATGTGAAGAAATTAGAGGCCACCAGATCCCCCTCTCTCAATACATAGTAAACACTCCTTGTAGCTGCATCCTCCTTAACTCCTGTTCCAACAGGAGAGCTTTCTCTCTTCTTTTTCAAAACTACTTTCTAGCACCTTCTCCAGATCTCACCAATACTGCTTCTCAGGGACCTTGTTCCATCTTCTTTATCTTCAACCTGTCTCTTCATGCTGGTTCAGCCAAAGCAGCATATAAACAAATGAACCCTCTCTCAGGTGAAAAAGATGTCTTTGTACTGTTTAAATTAGTAGGTGCTTTCTGAAAAGCAACTTGGCAAAAGGTATCTAAGTGCCTTAAAAAGGTTCAGATCTTTTGACTGGGTAAATTCCTCTTCTAGGAATCAGTTCTAGGAAAATAGTACAACATATGGACCTAGCCTAATTTCAAAGATATTTCTGGCAGCATTGTTATGGGGGAAAATAGGAAAAGAAAAACTAAATATTTAACATCAGCCATTGAAAGTAACACTTCTGAAGAGTTATAATGCTGGAGGAATTATCAAGTGAGAAAGTTATGCAAATGAAATTGAAAGCTTGTCTGAAGGTCTAGCAGGTGAGTGCCTGTTACCCTGGTATGAAGTCAAGTCCCTATGCAAATTACACCATTCGAACATGAGAAGATGATAAGTGTCTGTCTGCTTCACTGCTCCATCCTTCAGCACCTAACACAGTGCACGTGGCAGACAACTAATAAATATTTGTTGAATGAATGAATGAGAAGTTTTATCTCCGTCTAATTAAATTACTCCATATGGAGAAACACCCAGGGAGCCATGAGGGAGGAAAGGGGTCTAGCCAATTAGATCAGCCAAATCAACCTGGGTGATTAATGCAGGGACAGATGCTAGAGCCAATTCTCTGTATGTGCAAAAGCAGAGCCTATAATCACTCATTTGTTCTCTTCTCAACTCAGTTAAAATACATGGAGAAGACTGTAAGGGAATAATAAAAAATGGCAACAGTGTTTGAAATAGAGTGGTGGGATTATAAATGATCTCTTTTGCTTTTTAATACCTTCCTGTGCTGTCTTAAAATTCTGCAGAGACCATGTACGCTACCTTTAATTTGAAAAGAATTTAAAAAATAAAGTAAATTGAAGTAAATTTTTTTAATTGAAGTAATTGAAAAATTAAAATGTAATCAGGTTACTATATATCTAAATTAATCTGTGCTTGTACTGTATATATAAATAAACCCAGGGCAGGGGCTTCCCTGGTGGTGCAGTGGTTAAGAATCCGCCTGCCAATGCAGGGGACACGGGTTCAAGCCCTGGTCCGGGAAGATCCCAGAGGCCGCAGAGCAATTAAGCCTGTGCGCCACAACTACTGAGCCTGAGCTCTAGAGCCCACGAGCCACAACTGCTGAGCCTACACACCACAACTACTGAAGCCCACATGCCTAGATCCCATACTCCACAACAAGAGAAGAAACCACTATGAGAAGCCACGCACCATAACGAAGAGTAGCTACCACTCACGGCAACTAGAGAAGCCCTCAAGCAGCAAGGAAGACCCAAGGCAGCCAAAAAATAAAATAAAATAAATAAATAAACACAGGGCAAACAGCAATTAATAAAATATCACGTCATGGAGAAAGAGGAAAAACAAAGTGTTCACTGAAAGAAAAACATGGATATAACTCACTTTTCTCTGTCAATCCTTCTTCTAATCGATCATTTTTCTACACTACAACATAAAATCAGCCAAAAGCTTTATTAAAGCCTGAAAGGTTTTTTTGGTCACACAGAAATACCCAGGTGTTCTATTGCTTGGGAGTGACTTGAGTTCTCTTAGCTTTTTCACTGGCTAAGTTAAATGTTGGGAGTATATTTTCCCCGTGGACCTCTGATCCTTTAAGCTAACCTGGACACGCACACTTGTCCGCTTACCTGCCTGGAGCCCAGGCTGTTTGTGTCGGGTCTCCTGATACTTCAGTCCTCCTCTCCCTCCTGGCCTTTGGCTCTGACTTGCTTCTGGACGACCTTGGGGAGGTCCCCAGCACAGTCACAGCCTCCTCAGAACCCAACCACCAGATTCAAATGCTGCTCAAATATTTTAAAGCAGAGGGCAAGACCTCTGAAGGCTTGCTGGTTTGTGAACAATCAGAAGCTCCTGTCCAGGCTAATAAGCTCAGCATTTAGAACATAAGACTAATGAGACCAAGATTACAGATTTTTTTCCTAAACAAGTCAGTCAGCTTTGACCTTACCTAAAGGACTAAAAACTTTTTAAGTTTCTCTATACCTTCTCTTTGACTCCAATCTGAGGTTAATTTGTATTGAGAGATACAAAATGCTCCTCTAGAAGCCAGGTGACTGGAGGAAGTGCGTGGAAGAAAGATTTTTTACTTTGAGAAATTTTACATTTCAGTAGGTATTGTCAAGAGCTCTGCAAAAAGTTTGTAACAATTTACACAGGTGAAGGTAAGCTCTTATCTTATCTGACCTGTCCTATATCTGGGAGGAGGTTTTTTTAAATGACATTAAACTAGCAGGCAAAATCAAAAGTATCCAAAGTTGTAACATAAGCAATCCTCCTCTTTGAACCTCCCACATCCTCATCCCAAGAAACACCCATGTGTCCAGCAAAGATGACTTTGCCCAATGGCAAAGCAGTGCCCCAATGGCTTTCTCCATAAACAGTAGACGGACAGAGGAGAATGCTGAAATTCAGACTTAAAGCAATTGTTGGGAGGAAAACCTTGGAGATAAACCAAAAACCATGAAAGTTTCACTATCTATTTTATAAAAATACATATATGCACAAAAATATATGAATAAGAAATGTCACTGAAACACAGTTTGTAACACCCCAAAAGATTGCCTACTTGTTTTTCACTATGGGACCAATTAAATATCTTCTTGGTAATGCTCTGCAGCCATCAAAAGGATAGTAGTGTCAAGAGAAGATGTCTCTGATAGATGGTTAAGAAAAGCTAGTTACAGGACAATTTGAAGAGTACAATCCATTTGTTTCTAAATATGACTGTGCAAATGTGTTTGCATGTGCACATACTTTGTTAGAAAGGAAAAGCCCTAGAGTGACACACACCCAATTACTGTCAGCGGTGACCTCTTGAAGAGGGTGGCAGGAATGGGGTGGGAATGTGGCATTGAAGGGCTTTCACGTTTTTACTCTATATGCTTAGGGAACATATAATTACTTGTGTAAATATTTTATGACGAGTGTGTACTACTTCTGTAATCTTTCATAAAGTACCATTAGACAAATGGCTAAGCTGCTTCCTCTTCATGAAAAAAGAAGTTGTGGGTACCAAGGAGGTTCTCATTTTCCCCAGGAACGTGGGCCAACAGTTTCCACAAGCGCCGTCAGGTCAGCACCACAGTGCTCAGTGATTAAAACGTGCCTCTGAGCTGCCATTGACCATATAATCTAGCTCTCAGTGGGATTCAAGTATATCACAGCTTGATTTAATTCCATTTTATAGAATATACTTTCACCCCAAGCCAGGAATCTGGGCCCCCTAGATAACGGATCTTTATTGAGCATCTGCCTCTGAGACCCTGTGCACTGAGGCAGATAGAATTAGTGCCCTAGAATTAGTGGGGATGAGGAAGCATTTTTTAAAGCATATATTGATTTTGAATGGCAAAATACCTTACACCTAGAAAGCAATCTAAACCAAAGCATTGTATACGGTGGAAATTAGCTCTCTTTAAAATGTTCATTTTGAAAACTCTTTCAGGCTGAAAGCCTCACCAAAACTCACCAAAGTCCATGCTTCCCTGTGTCTCCTGGAATGGGACAGCCACTCACAGCAGCCCCAAATGCAGAACCAGGAGTGGTCAACTGAGGCTAAGGAACTCGGCGGTCCACAGGACCAGCTGCTGTAGCGAGCTCCCAGGAAAGGCAGTACAAATCTACTAGCCCTTACTCTCAGTTCAGAATCCACAAATGCTTTAAATGGAAAGGTTTACAACTCATTTGCCCCCAAAACTAACCAGACGTGAATTCAAGTGGTAGAAAACCTGAACTGATTGAAGATATTTATGGTCTTTATTATTTCACATATTGTAAATATTAAGTATGTTTCAAAATATTAATATGTCCATATTATAAAGTATTACTAGTCATCTTGACTGGAGAAATTCTATTCATTCAGAATATTCATTGTAGTATCTCTCTAAGATTAAAAAAAAAACTACACATTTTAAACCATTCCTGGCTCTGAGTGTTTCAAGTAAGGAACGAGGACCTATATATGCTATGATCAATGAAGGTTTGAAAGAAATGAGATTTAAGTTCTCCCAATAATAAAGAGCAATGCAATCCTTCAGTGTGCACATGTGTGCATGTGCGCACACACACACTCACACACACACACAGAGACATGATCAAAGAACTTTGTTAAAATCTAATAAATAATTGCCTGATTACTTGAGAAATAAAATGAGTAACTAGGAATAAAGAGAAGCAAGAAGAAATATGCCCATGTCAAAACCATTAGTAATACGAAATGACTATTTTTTTTTTTTTTTGCGGTACGCGGGCTTCTCACTGCTGTGGCCTCTCCCGTTGCGGAGCACAGGCTCTGGACGCACAGGCTCAGCGGCCATGGCTCACGGGCCTAGCCGCTCCATGGCATGTGGGATCTTCCCAGACCGGGGCATGAACCCGTGTCCCCTGCATCGGCAGGTGGACTCTCAACCACTGCACCACCAGGGAAGCCCAGAAATGACTCTTTACTGCTTTGATTTTAAGAGATATTGCCCTACTGCTTCGGTTTTAAGAGATAGTGCCCTACACTTACTAAATGAAATGACACACCAAGAACATTCTATTTATGGTAAAGGAAATAAATATGACCTCCTCAAAGGAAACCTTTCCATATCCTTCTAAATGGGCATGATCTCACATTTTTCCTTGGGAAAAGATTTTGCGGGGTCAGTAACTAGGGACACATTAGTTGATTCTGTGGGTATACAATCTAGCCAACCTGTGAAAACTACCCTGGAAAAGGTATGAAAGACCTCCTGTGTAGACTTAACTCCATGGACCCATTGATTTTAGCTTAGGAAGGGCCTATAGAGAACATTAACTTCATCTAAATCTTTGAAATACCTTAAAAATCACCTTGTTTTTATAAAACTTCTAGAAGAAAACATAATCTAAAATCTTTGTGACTGTGAGTTAAGCAAAGATATCTTAGATATGACACCCAAAGCATAATCCATAATAGAAAAGCTTAACTAATTTAGACTTCATCAAAATTAAATACTTTTGTTCTTCAAAAATCACAACTAAAAAACATGAAAAGATAAGCCACAGATTGGGAGAAACTATTTGCAAATCATATATATATATATATATATATATATATATATATATATATATATATATATATATATATAAGGTTTATAGTCAGAATCTAGAAAGATTACAACAATAAAAGGCAAATGGCCTGGTAAAAAAAATTGACAAAAGATTTAATTAGGCATTTAGAACACATATGAGTGGCTTTATTGTGCCCAACATCATTAGTTACTAGGAAAATGCAAATTAAAATGACAGTATGCTACCACTATACAACCACTAGAATAGCTATAACAAAAAAAGACTGATAATACCAAGTGTTGGTGAGGAAGTGGAGGAAAAGGAACCCTCATACACTGCTGGTAGGAACGTAAAATGAAATAACCACTTTTGGAAATAATTTGACAGTTTTTAAAAAACGTTTAACAGGGCTTGCCTGGTGGCGCAGTGGTTGAGAGTCCGCCTGACAATGCAGGGGACACAGGTTCGTGCCCCGGTCCGGGAAGATTCCACATGCTGCGGAGCGGCTGGGCCCGTGAGCCTTGGCTGCTGAGCCTGCGCGTCTGGAGCCTGTGCTCTGCAACAGGAGAGGCCACAACAGTGAGAGGCCCGTGTACTGCAAAAAAAAAAAAAAAAGTTAAACATATACCTATCAGAAGACCCAGTAATTCCACTCCTAGGTATTTACCCAAGAGAAATAAAAATATATGTCCATACAAAAACTTTTACACAAATGATCACAGTATCATTATTCATAACAGGCAAAATCTGAAAATAGCCTCCAGCTGGAAATAATCCAAATGAACAAAAAAAATGGGTACATCTATGTAATGGAACACTACACAGCAACAACTGATAGGTCCACCAACATGCCTGAACCTCAAAAAATATTTTGTTAAGTGAAAGAAGCCAGACACAAAAGGCTACATATTGGGATTCCATTTATATGAAATTTCTGGATAAGGAAAAACTTTAGAGACAGAAATCATATCAGTGGTTTCCTAGAGCTGGAGTAAGTATGTACCACAAAGAAGTTCAAGAAGGAACTTTTGGGGATTAATGTAAATGCTGTAAATCTCAGTTGTGGTGATAGGTACACAAGTGTGTAGATTTATTTAGAAATCAGCAAATCACTTGCTTTGTTCATATTCAGTGTTATCTCTTTCATGAGACTTTGCTCAGGAAAAATATTCTTTAGGAAGTATGGGTTAAGACAATCTGAGGTAATAAAAAATTACTCAGTGGCCATATCTGAGTCGATCCATAAACTTGCCATCCTGTGCTTACTGCAGCATTGTTTGCCATAGAAAAACTAGGAATAACTTAATGTTCATCAACAGGGCAATGGTTAAACAAGATAAAACTCATCCATATTACAAAAGGCCATGCAGATGCAGCTATAAAAAAGAATAAAAAGATCTCAAAAATATGTTAAGTGGAAAAAAAACAAAGTCATAGAATGATAATGACTAGTGTAATTTAAATCTAACACACATACACACACACTAAGCTACATCAGGCTGAGCCCTGGGGAGACTGAGACAATAAGGGTAGAAGGGGACTTTTATTTTTTTAATAAGTTCTCTTCTGTAATATTGTAACTTTTTCATTTTTATTTCAAAATATGTAATTTTTTTAACATCTTCATTGGAGTATAATTGCTTTACAATGGTGTGTTAGTTTCCGCTTTATAACAAAGTGAATCAGCTATACATATACATACATCCCCATATCTCCTCCCTCTTGCATCTCCCTCCCACCCTCCCTATCCCACCCCTCTAGGTGGTCACAAAGTACCAAGCTGATACCCCTGTGCTCTGTGGCTGCTTCCCACTAGCTATCTATTTTATATTTGGTAGTATATATAAGCCTATGCCACTCTCTCACTTCATCCCAGCTTACCCTTCCCCCTCCCCGTGTCCTCAAGTCCATTCTCTACATCTGTGTCTTTATTCCTGTCCTGCCCCTACGTTCTTCAGAACCCTTTTTTTTTTTTTTTTAGATTCCATGTATATGTGTTAGCATATGGCTTTTGTTTTTCTCTTTCTCACTTACTTCACTCTGTATGAGTCTCTAGGTCCACCCACCTCACTACAAATAACTCAATTTCATTTCATTTTATGGCTGAGTAATATTCCATTGTATATATGTGCCACATCTTCTTTATCCATTCATCCGTTGATGGACACTTAGGTTGCTTCCATGTCCTGGCTATTGTAAATAGAGCTGCAATGAACATTGTGGTACATGACTCTTTTTGAATTATGGTTTTCTCAGGGTATATGCCCAGTAGTGGGATTGCTGGGTCATATGGTAGCTCTAGTTTTAGTTTTTTAAGGTACCTCCATACTGTTCTCCATAATGGCTGTATCAATTTACATTCCCACCAGCAGTGCAAGAGTGTTCCCTTTTCTCCACACCCTCTCCAGCATTTATTGTTTCTAGATATTTTGATGATGGCCATTCTGACCGGTGTGAGATGATATCTCATTGTAGTTTTGATTTGCATTTCTCTAATGATTAATGATGTTGAGCATCCTTTCATGTGTTTGTTGGCAATCTATATATCTTCTTTGGAGAAATGTCTATTTAGGTCTTCTGCCTATTTTTGGATTGGGTTGTTTGTTTTTGTGATATGGAGCTGCATGAGCTGCTTATATATTTTGGAGGTTAATCCTTCTTCAGTTGCTTCGTTTGCAAATATTTTCTCCCATTATGAGGGTTGTTTTTTCATCTTATTTATAGTTTCTTTGCTGTGCAAAAGCTTTTAAGTTTCATTAGGTCCCATTTGTTTATTTTTGTTTTTATTTCCATTCTCTAGGAGGTGGGTCAAAAAGGATCTTGCTGTGATTTATGTCATAGAGTGTTCTGCCTATGTTTTCCTCTAAGAGTTTGATGGTGTCTGGCCTTACATTTAGGTCTCTAATCCATTTTGAGTTTATTTTTGTGTATGGTGTTAGGGAGTGTTCTAATTTCATTCTTTTACATGTAGCTGTCCAGTTTTCCCAACACCACTTATTGAAGAGGCTGTCTTTTCTCCATTGTATATTCTTGCCTCCTTTGTCAAAAATAAGGTGACCGTATATGTGTGGGTTTATCTCGGCTTTCTTATATACCATTTTTACAGTTTAAAAACACTGTTTAAATGTTCTTGCTAGCCCTTGAGTAAATATAACTTCTCAGCAATCCCTGCTGTTGGGAAGCCATTTTTTCCTTAAAAGGAGACGAGAGTAAATTACTTTGAAATGTGTTAGAAGAAAACATTCGATAGAATACTCTCTTGGCCAGCAGTTAGGCATCCTGGTAGCTTACTAGTAATGATAACAATGGCAGCAGTATTCTTTACACACGGGTTTCTACTATGACAACTCTATGATGTAATGTTGCCACCCCTATTCTGAGGGGACTGTGAAGCTCAAGAGGTCAAGTCACCTGCCCAAGGCCACCCAGGTAGGCAGAGTGGGAATGAAGCCTCTAACTTTAATTCTGGCATTTTTATTCAGCTGCCCGCCTCATCAAGGGTGATGATAAGCCTAATGGTGACCCTGAGGCACTATGGGATTCTAAAGGCTTTCTGAATCATCAAAGAAAGGTTTAATTATATTTAGTGCAGTTGGTGTTTTATCCATACGTTATTGTGTTATAATCCCTGGAAAAGTCTTCAGCCACATATAGCACACACCATCACCCTTGTTTTGAATACTGTAGTTGATTAACCAGATGCCTCTGGCCAGGCTGAAACGTGGAGAACTTACTCTTAAATTGGTCCCATTCATGATTTGAGAGTCTTTACTTCTCTCTAAAAGAGAAGGTACCTCTCTGCTCTCAATCCTCTCTTCCCCAAAGATCAGGTCAGCCCAGCCTTCCCACAGCTGGAGGGCAGAAGGGGTCAGGAGGGGGTAGCTTGAGCCACCACTAGCAGAGGCCTCAGGTGCTACAGCCTGAGGCTTCCCTCCCATCTTCCTCCTGTGGCTGGGCTGCTGTTTACAAGCTCCTGTCCACCACACCCTCACTCTACCTGGGCCTTCCCACAGCATGTGAATGGGAGCTCTCACAGTGAAAGGGAAGTGAGTGAGTAAAGGAGAGCAAGTCTAAGCTCAAGCTGAAGGCCTGTGGCCACATTGCTTTGAAGAAGAGCAAACATGGGCCTTTAAACTACAGAGTGGGCTTCTTCGTGACCACACAGGCTACCCCAGCAGCGGGAATGCCATTTGGGGGTTGATCTGCTCAGCCCACACAGGTTAAAGCAGACCTGAGTTTTCAATGTGGAGACAAGAGGCAAAGCTCTACGACTGGGGATCACGTAGCCCATGCTAGAAATAAAGAGGCAGAATTGTGCATAGTAAGAGCCCATTTTAGAACCAGACAAACATGAGTTCAAAATCAGCCTTGGACTCCAATTAGATAATTTGGAATAATCTATATGTCTCATCTTCTTTGTCCATAAAATCAAGGTAGTGATAATACTTACTTTGATGGTGTGATTAAAGATTCATTTATGAAAAGTACCTAGTATAATTCCTGGCACATAATAAATGATTACTAAAAAGTAGATATTATTACTATCAAACTCTCATCTGGGTTCTCCCACAAAAATGAAAAAATCAGATGTTTCCTTAAGATCCTTCTAGGTCTAAAACTTTATGATTCTGGGACTTCCCTGGTGACGCAGTGGTTGAGAATCCGCCTGCCAATGCAGGGGACTTGGGTTCGAGCCCTGGTCTGGGAAGATTCCACATGCCGCAGAGCAACTAAGCCTGTTTGCCACAACTACTGAGCCTGCGCTCTAGAGCCCGTGAGCCACAACTACTGAAGCCCGCGCGCCTAGAGCCCGTGCTCCACAACAAGAGAAACCACCACAGTGAGAAGCCGGCACCACAAGGAAGAGCAGCCCCCGCTCGCCGCAACTAGAGAAGTCCGCGCACAGCAACAGAGACCCAACGCAGCCATAAATAAATTTAAAAAATAAAATAAAATAAAATAAAATAAAAAACTTTATGATTCTGTTATTGAAATGACTAAGAGGGCCGCATAACTTGATTGCCATGACAAGCCCCAGGACTCCATAAGTTAGGGATTCATTTCCAGATCTCCAAGACACCACTGTTTCTGTTGCCCCAGGAGCACTAGAGCAGACCCCAGACTCCACGTTGGTAAATCATGACCCAGGGGCTTCCCTGGTGGCACAGTGGTTGGGAGTCTGCCTGCTAATGCAGGGGACACGGGTTCGAGTCCTGGTCTGGGAAGATCCCACATGCCACAGAGCAACTGGGCCGGTGAGCCACAACTACTGAGCCTGCGCGTCTGGAGCCTGTGCTCCGCAACGAGAGAGGCCACGACAGTGAGGGGCCCGCGCACCGCGATGAAGAGTGGCCCCCGCTTGCCACAACTAGAGAAGGCCCTTGCGCAGAAACGAAGACCCAACACAGCCAAAAATAAAAATAAATAAATTAAAAGAAGGCTCAACATTAAAAAAAAAAAAATCACGACCCAGGTGCAAGGCCACGTGTCCATTGTAGGATTCATTAACCACAAGGATGAAATGAAAGAAGCACTATTCCTACCCCTACATTATTTCTTCTTAAAGGCTTTTTCTTTAACCTTCTATTGATAAAAATTAACACATGCTCTTTGTGGGTTGGGAAGTGTAAAAAAAACAAAGAAGAAAACTATCAACTATAATCTCACACGCAGTTGTGAATATTTCAGTGTACTTCAGATCTTTTACCTACACATATTCCTCCTTTTGTAAGTGAACTCACTGCATGTTCAACTGCCTGTTTCACTTAACATTTTAACAACCTATCCCCTGGCCAATGGTTCTCTACAGAGCCTGAAGTCTGTGGCAGTAGGCTCCATGCACTGCAGAGACAAGCACACATTTCACTCAGCCTATCTCCTAAAAGCCCTGAGGGGAAAAGAGTTCCAGAAAAATCACTAGCCACCCCTCTTAAAGTCCTTGAACCCCACGATTTTCAGAAAGTCTAAGGTTATTCCTAGGACACAGTTCTCCATTGGCTTTTGATGATCTCCCTGGAGGAGAGGGGCGTAGGGGGAGAAGGGTTTAATTCCTCTCTGATCCCTGGGGTTCTACATCTGACCATCAGGCAATGGACATAAAAGGCTGAAGGGCTGTAAAGTGAGGATGAGAAGTTAGGTCATGGAGCAACTAGAGTAGAAAAGCAAAGATCCTCCTAAAACCTACAGTTCATATGGTAGCCCACCTGAAATGACTCAGGGCCAGGAGGTCCAGGTGACAGGCCACATCTACCTCTAAATGTCTTGATCTCATAGGAACATACTCCCCTCAGGCTGAGTGTCACAGGAAAATGCTCAGGAGAATGCAGGCATGAGGTAACTATGGGCTGTAAAAAAAGAAAAAAAAAAAAAAAAAAAAGGAAGAAGGGAAGGAAGGGAGGGAGGGAGGGAGGAGGAAAAGAAGAGGAAGGAAAGAAGAGTATGAAATAAATGAACATAACTTGAAGTTTAATATTGGCAGTGTCACTGGTGTTAATAAACTAGTGGCCTGAAACCCCAGAAGCCTGCTTGGGGCTGATCTTTAGTAGGGAGAGATAGAGTTGGAATAGTGGTAGTGGTATTATAAATAATAACACCGAAGAAACACTTTCCTTTCAAAAATGACATTTGGACCAAACATGAAGCCAAAATTTAAAAATCCCACCTAACAGCATCTCTGGTAATTGGTTGCTATTAACTCCAGATTCAGAAGCACAGCCAAGAAGGGGGCACTATTAGAAGTCAGGGTTTGCCTTAGCAGGGCAGGCTTCTATCCACCTGCCCCTTCAAGGGAACTGAAAGACTGGCAAAGAGGGGCTTCCCTGGTGGCGCAGTGGTTGAGAGTCCGCCTGCCGATGCAGGGGACACGGGTTCGTGCCCCGGTCCGGGAAGATTCCACATGCCGCGGAGTGGCTAGGCCCGTGAGCCATGGCCGCTGGGCCTGCGCGCGTCCGGAGCCTGTGCTCCGCAACGGGAGAGGCCACAATAGTGAGAGGCCCACGTACCGCAAAAAAAAAAAAAAAAAAAAGACTGGCAAAGAACAGTGAGTTCATGTTGAACTGAGAGCCAGCCAGGATCATTCAGGAGAAAGCAGACTTCCAGCACAAGACAATGTGGCCACCCACTCGGGCTGCCTGGGAACAGGGGACCTGTCAAGCCATGTACCTGGCCCCTTCCTTCTTACCCCTTCACTTGGTGCCAAAGGGCAATGATGGCATTGGGAGAAAATTATTTTCATTGCATAGTAAACCCATCTCCCGGGTTGAGTGGAAGAACAGAGTTAGCCTGCCTGCAGCATCAGTTCTCCAGGGCACGTTGCACTCATCCTCTTTTGCAGTGGGGTCAGGGTCGGGGTGAGCACCTATCTGAAAATTCTCTTAACCTTGTAATTATTTTGTATTTTCCATTTTACTGCAACCTTGTACCTTGAGCCAAAAGCGAACCAGGGTAAAGGTGTTCATCTCGGGTAGTAAAATATGTGCTCATGTGAATTATTCATATAGCCACATTGACAAAATTCATTTATTAACTGGTGTTTGCTGCCTCAGACAGTTCATTCCCTTTAAGGACTAGATACAACTCTTCCTCCAAATCTGAAGACTTGCCTTTCAACTTCAATTTTCAATTTGTTGTTGATGGCCTTTTGGTTTTCTCTTTTTTCTAAGGCCTAGTGATGATTCTCCTCAGGGGTGGGGGGAACATGGTAATGAAGTAGCTGTGCTGGGGACAGGGGTTTCTGTATGAGTCTCTCCAGTTAGTCAGGGCCCCTCATAATAATATCTAGAAAGCTGGAGAAGATACTGAAAAACCGAAAGTAAGCGCAATGTATAGTTACAATAGATGGGATACCAAAGGGACTCAAAGTTGCTGACAGACTCAAGGTACATCTCAGCTCTTAGGAAGGTTTCTTGCCCCAGTTATTTCTTCCTCCAACTTACCTGAATGTTGTCTCTCTTTTAAACTTTTCTACTAAGCCTCCTCTAATCACCTTCCCAGAAATCCCTTCTTCCTCTGAATTCCTAGTGCTTTCATTGTTGGTGCAGTTTCAAGATGTCACTGTCCTGTACTGTTGGTCATTATGTCCCATCTTTTGCGTGGGTTATTCTCTCTTTAAAATTAAGAACCTTCTCTTGATTCTGAAAGATGCCCACAGATCTCAGAGCAGTGCCTGATTATGTGATGCTCAGAACCTGAGAGAGACCCATGGGGGAGCACTTACCCACCTGTGACCTCCAGTGACCCTGTTGGATCTGTTCTCCCCCCCCACCTCTCCTTCCTCATCCCCTGCCTCCTAATCTCCAGTCCTAACACCTCTCTCTACCCAACAGGGAAACATTTTCTTTACTAGTGCCCAACTCTCTCAAGTGGCTGGGACCCCAAACAATATTTGTTCTGTCTTGGTTTTCAGTTTTATTCCATAATCTTCTCATTCACAAAGCACACAGCCCTCTCAGGGGATGGGGACCAGGTGGGTTCAAAGGCCTATCCTCAGAAACACCACCTTTCCAGCAACAATCCCTGCTGCTCAGTCCAGTCTATCATGCAAAACTCCTTACTTTGGGTGATTTTACTCTCAGGAATGTGACGTTCCTCAGCAGTGCCCCAGCCAGCCCATCAGTTACAACTGTCAAGGTCTGTATCTCAAGTGCCAAGAGCATTCAAATTCTCTCCCATGGTGCTCCTGGGCACCAGGCCAATCAGATGGTGAGAGGTCTGTTGTGTTGCCCTGAGCTTTCCATGGCAGTTAGGAGGAAGACCATTGGGTGGGGAGTGGGGGGGAGTATCCCTCAGGCCAATGAATTAGAATCTTGGTGCTGACGTATTGCACACCTTCCAACCAAGAAATGGAGAAGTTCCTGGGAAACTAGGGTAGACAGGTTTTCAGTGAGGGCTCCTAAGGTCACATTGTACAGAGCAACACTTGACAGAACACTTTTTTAATAATGAGGTTTACTTCTTTTAAAAAATTCAGTTTAACTAAAAATAGAACTACCATATGTCCCAGCAATTCCACTCCTGGGTATATATTTGAAAAAAACAATGACACTAATTCAAAAAGATACATGCACCCCAATGTTCACAGCAGCATTGTGTACAATAGCCAAGACATGGAAACAACCTAAGTGTCCATCAACAGAGGAATGGATAAGGAAGATGTGATATATATATATATATATATATATATATATATATATATATATATATATGATGGAATACTACCCAGCCATGAAAAAGAAGAAAACTTTGCCATTTGCAGCTACATGGATGGACTTGGAGGGCATTATGCCAAGTGAAATAAGTCAGACAGAGAAAGACAAATATTGTATGATATCACTTATATGTGGAATCTAAAAAATACAACAAAGTAGTGACTATAACAAAAAAGAAGCAGACTCCCAGATATAGAGCCCAAACTAGTGGTTAACAGTGGGGGGAGGGGGGAATATAGGGATGGGGGAGTGGGAGGTACAAACTATTGGATGTAAGATAGGCTCAAGGATATATTGTACAACACAGGGAATATGGCCAATATTTTGTAATAATAACTGTAAATGGAAAGTAACCTTAAAAACATATAAAAATTAAAAATAGCTTAAAAAAGCCATATTAAAGAAAAGTTTTAAAGAATTCAGTTCAATACCAAAGAGCTTTGTTGAAAAGGTGCATTGGCCAAGTCTTATTAGCATCTTTGTGGCTTTTTAATGTCTGTCTTCTTTGGGAGACTGGGTCGACTCCAGCAAACTGTGTGCATTTGTGGTCACCCACCCCTTATGGGTTGCCTTGAACAGCTTGGTTTCTCTTCCCATGATGGGATATAAGCTCTAACAATAACCAGTCTCCCATTTATTATTGCTGAATAATTCCTTCTTGGTGGCTTTATAATAATAATATTTTTAAAAGAATACGTATTGTTCTGTTTGGCTTTTTTGAGATTCCTAGTATCTCATTTCATCAGGGGAGTCTTTGTTTCCTCAAGGTAAAAAAAACAAAAAACAGAAATCCATATATTACTGGCCTTTTATTTAGCTGTCACAATACCAGCAGTGGGAGAGTCACTATACGGAGGAAACAATAGTAACATGGATCACTTCACATTAAAATGTGGTACCTAATTATTGTTTTTAGGGGCAGTTAATGAGTGGTACTTGTAGGTGATTAAACACATTTGGGTTTGGAAGACCAATGGGGTGAGAAGAAAGCCACTCTGCTTAGTAACAGTATGGAGAGAGAGAGAGTTTGAGTACTGCATCTGCCTCAAGAGTCTCTTCCCACCCCACCCACAGTGCCTTCTCATGGGTTTAACAATGGGCTGAGGATGCTGGGAAACCACCCAGCCAACAGAGTCCATTCACAAAGGACAACCTGTTTGCTATGAATCATCACAGATTCAGCTTAGCAGCCACTGAGAACAAAAAGGACTTAAATGTATTTACAGCTGGTGATGCTGAATAGAAGGGCCTGAAAATGTCAAAGTTCAGGAGTCCCTACTCTACATCATGGATTGTACCAGATACTGAGGATACAAAGATAAATAATAACCCTCCCCAGGCCTTGGGAAACTCCACCTTGCAGCCAAGATAGACCCATATACACTGCTATAGATTCAATGTTCGTGTCCTGCCAAATTCACGTGCTGAATTCTAACCCTCAAGCTGATAGTATTAGGAGGTGGGGCATTTGAGTGGTGTTTAGGTCATGATGGTAGAACCCTTATGAATGGAATTGGTGCCCTTATAAAAGAGCCACAGAGAGCTGCCTTCCTCCTTTCCACCATGTGAGGGTAAAATAAGAAGTCTGCATCCTGGAAGAAGGTCCTCCCTCAACCATGCTGGCAACCTGATCTTGGACTTCCAGCCTCCAGAACTGTGAGAAATAAATGTTTGTTGTTTACAAGCCACCCAGTCTATGGTATTTTGTTATAGCAGCCCAAATGGTTTAAGCCATATGTTTCACCAGAAAAGCTCAATGATGAGAAATTCCCTGGTGGTCCAGTGGTTAGGACTCGGTGCTTTCACTGGCAGGGCCCAGGTTCAATCCCTGCTTGGGGAACTAAAATCCCACGAGCTGAGCAGCGTGACCAAAAAACAAACAAACAAACAAAAAGAGCACAATGATGTATTAAAACAGAGGTATGAACAAAGCATTATGGGAGCAAAAGATGAGAAGGACTAATTCTGGCCAGTTTGGAGACACTGAAGGGGAAAGAGGAAAAGTCTCCTTAGAGGAAGGGGCGTTTAAACTAGAACTAGAAAGAGGAAGAAGAGTTCAGCAGGTAGAGGATGGAGCCTCTGCCAGGAGAAACAAAATAGCAATGAGACATTAAAGTGTGCAAGGACGGAGACCAAACTTGCAAAGCAGTTTCAACCTGACTCATGCAACAGCAGTATGTTTATACTTTCTTGGAGATGCCCCTTTTTTTACAGTTTAAGTTGCTGTAAAGATAATATATGTTAAATACATATATTTCTCTAATCCAGCCAGAGCTTGAAACTGAAGTTCGTACTGTATAAAAATTGCCTGGGAGCTTCCCTGGTGGCGCAGTGGCTGAGAGTCCACCTGCCGACGCAGGGGACACGGGTTCGTGCCCCGGTCCGGGAAGATCCCACATGCCGCGGAGCGGCTGGGCCCGTGAGCCATGGCCGCTGAGCCTGCGCGTCCGGAGCCTGTGCTCCGCAAGGCGAGAGGCCACAGCAGTGAGAGGCCCGCGTACCGTAAAAAAAAAAAAAAAAATTGCCTGTTCCCCAATGCTATGACCTAAGTCTTTTACTCAAATAGTGGACACTAATTTAAAGAGCAACTTTGGGAAACTTGAATGATAAAGTGAAAAGAAAGCAGTCTAGAAATAGGATATGTTTCCTCCTTGGAATCCACCAGTTAGCAGTTCCCCTTAGCCATTATTTCATTTACTCTATCTGCACAGTCCTAAGCACAAAGTTTATGAAGATGAATTAGATGTGATCTCTCCCTTCTAGGAGCTCACAAATAAGCAAACAAGAATAAAATGGCTGAAATGCAAGACTTGGGTTTGTTTTGTTGATACTGAAGAGCTAGAGCTGGTTAATGACGATGTTTTCACCTGTCTGGGGCAACATAATCCAACTTCTCCTCAACTTTAGCCTTCATATCCTCAGCGCATCCTTTGTAATTGCTACATGCCATCTCACTGCACAAGTTTACAATTCTAGGGTGACATAGGAACTCCACATTTCATCAGAGAGTGTGTTCTAATTTTCATAACAGTAAATGTATTTAAAATTTTACACTGCAAAGCTGTTCTTTCTGTAACTTGGCAGTAAATGGTAGTAGGTTATTTAAACACCTTTACTCATATGTCAGTTTCATACTGGTCCCATAAAGATATTTTACCAGTTCTTTAAGTACAAAAAGTATGAAAACTTTCAGTCTACACCATGCCAAGCAAAATGTTCACTGATAATTTTTTTTAATGTATTTGCTTATCATTTTGGAAATATTTAAATTCTGTCATTAAAGTAGATACTTGTTGAAAATAGATGTAACAGACTAGAAATTAATTATTAACAGGCTAGAAATATAATTACAAAAACTGCAAACCTGGATTTAGTTGACTGTAGTACCCACAAAGAGAAAAAAAAAGCAGATCACAAAACATTATGTTTAGATCATGTCTAATATGTATTTTTCATGTATATTTACACACATATACATGAAGGAAAAGAACTGGATGGAGTATATATATATATATATATATATATATATATATATATCCCAAGAGGTAGAATTAATGGAGGTTTTTCTTTTTTTTTCACTTATCTGCATTTTATAATTTTTCTATTATGGATCTATATTGCTCTTAAGAAAAATTATTTATTTATTTATTTATTTTGCAGTACGCGGGCCTCTCACTGCTGTGGCCTCTCCTGCTGCGGAGCACAGGCTCCAGACGCGCAGGCTCAGTGGCCATGGCTCACGGGCCTAGCCGCTCTGCAGCATGTGGGATCTTCCCGGACCAGGGCATGAACCCGTGTTCCCTGCATTGACAGGCGGACTCTCAACCACTGCGCCACGAGGGAAGCCCCAGAAAAATTATTTCTTTTAAAATAAAAAGAAATGTGTGTTGATTTCTTAAGAAGGCACTATAAACATATCCATAAGATTTTTTAATTAAAACTTTAACCCTGGGGCTTCCCTGGTGGCGCAGTGGTTAAGAATCCGCCTGCCAATGCAGGGGACGCGGGTTCAAGCCCTGGTCCGGGAAGATCCCACGTGCCACGGAGCAGCTAAGCCCATGCGCCACAACTACTGAGCCTGCGCTCTAGAGCCTGCAACCCACAACTACTGGAGCCTGTGTGCCTAGAGCCTGTGCTCTGCAACGAAGAGCAGCCCCCGCTCACCGCAACTAGAGAAAGCCCATGCATAGCAACAAAGACCCAACACAGCCAGAAATAAGTAAATAAATAAATAAAAATTTAAAAATAAATAAACTCTACTTACTCCAATACAAAATTTTAAAAATTAAAAAAAACCCAAAAACTTTAACCCAATAATTTTTCTTCCAAGACTCTATGCTAAGGAGAGAGGAACCAGGATTAAAACATGTTGAATGATCTGGTCACCACGTGTTTAGTAAGCACCCACTGTGTTCCAGGTACCCAGGTATGGGACTCCAGCCATGCACAAGGCCAGGCCTCAGGAAACTCAAAATCAGAGGTCCGTCATCTCCATTAGGATGACCTAGAGGGCCCAACTTTTTTTTTTTCTTAAAAGTCACCTCCCTCCCCTTAAGCCTACTGCTCAGGACCCGCAGGGTGGAAGACAGAAATCTCTGGTTTAAAAGCTGCACTGGTGACTCATGTTGTCAGCCTGGAACCAACCTCAGGGCACCATTAGTGAGGCAGTTCATTGCCATGTCCTTTAGAATACTGAAAGATTGCAAACCGATTAACTGCTCAATAATAACAAAAAGTTTTAATGAAGTAAGTGTAGTTATTGTTTTGAGATTTTACACTGGCATTCAAAATCCTATTTTAAATACTATTTAAGGTCTATAGAAGTTCTTATAAAATGAGATGACAAAAAACAGGCTAGAAAGTTTTTATTCAGCATGATCACAATTTTATTATGTAAAATATATATGGAGAGAAAAAAAAATGACTAAAAGAAAATTGGCCAAAACAGGAACACTGATATCTATTATCTTATAGTAAGATCTTTTTATTTTCTATTTTTAACTTCCCTGAATTTTTCCAAATTCTCTATAAACGAACACGTATTGCTTTAGTAGAAAAAAAAATTACCTTTTAAAACAACAAACAAGGAATTATCATTCCTTCCCTGTGGCATAACTCACAGGAAAGCAGGATACTATGGCAGCAAAAACACCAGCCTCTCTTCTGTGTGGGCCCGGAGTGTTTGCAAGTCCTTGGTTTACAGGAGGCAGGACTTTATGAAATAGGTTTGATGATCCTCATTGTATAGATGCAGAGGAAGGCTTAGAACAATCCATTCACCTGTTATTCAAAAAGATGCTTACAGAGCCCATGAGTCAGACAGTCATAGCGAGACCAGGTCTCTGCTCTCCCCACCAGGGTCCCACAGACTGGTCATTTGACGTGAGCAGATTTGCTCAAAGCTGGAGAATGGCAGAGCCAGGATGTGCATCCAGGTCCTTCTGCTTTCAGGACTCAGATTCTTTTCACTGGAGTCCTGCTGTTCCTAACCATTTGTTTAAGATACATTATTTTAGGACCCCCAAAGTAGGCATGAAAGGAGTATGGCCACACTGTTCAGGCTTTCTTATCTTCAGCTCATCCTTTGCAATCACTACCCGCTATGGCTGAGTACGGGGTCCCCACCTCTCATCAGAGGGTGGGGAGAGTGAATGAATAAAAATAAAAGAACATTATTGGGCTTCCCTAGTGGCACAGTGGCTGAGAGTCCGCCTGCCGATGCAGGGGACACGGGTTCGTGCCCCGGTCTGGGAAGATCCCACATGCCACGGAGTGGCTAAGCCCGTGAGCCACGGCCGCTGAGCCTGCGTGTCCGGAGCCTGTGCTCTGCAATGGGAGAGGCCACAACAGTGAGAGGCCCACGTACCGCAAAAAAAAAAAAAAAAAAAAGGATTTTATTATACATCCATTTTCATCATGTCACTCTAGTGCTCAGAATGTGTTCAAGGGTTCCCCACTGCCTACAGGAATGATCATTCAAGGCCCTCCACTGACTGTCCCTATGCTCTTCCCCTCCCATCCCATGGTGCCCTCCCATCCATGAGTACCTTATCCCTCCATCAGTCCACTTACTGAGCTACACCTTTTTATCAGCTCCATGGCTTTGAGCAGCTTAGTTAATATCATTAAATTCCATTTCCCCATTTATAAAATGGAATTGTATCTCATCAGAATTTACTAAGAGTTAAATAAAATGTTTCCTACGGATCACTTAGCAAAGTCCCAGCCCATAGTAAAATGATCTGTAATGTTAATTCATTGCTATTATTATGGTTGTTACTGTTGTTAATTTTTTGCTTTTTGCTTTTCTCTTCCCATATCTTCATTTATACTGTTTTTTCTTCCTCCTCATAACCCAAACCTAAACCATTTAATTCTCAGATTCTACCTGAAAGCCGTACAGGCAATCCTAGCCCACAGCAAACACTCTCCTCTGAATCCTTTTTGTACTGACAGCAATGTTGTAGTAAGAGTTGCAGGATAACCTAGTGGTTAAATGCTAAGGCTCAGGTGTCAAAGTACCTGAATTCAAGTCCCAGCTCTACTGCTCACTAGCTACAGGCAAGTTATGTCACCCAGAGTTAGTGTCCTGTCACATTGGGCTGTCTTGGAGAGAAGCCATCAGACTCATGCCTGCCCTGCTAACCTCACCTCAGAGCCTGCTGGGCATTGTGGCTGGGCTGTCCGAGTCCTGTCCCCCAGCCCTGAGGTGCATCACCAGGTATTTTTTCGGAATTGGGCTACCTGGATATATCAGGGATAGCTAGATATTTAGGGGCTGGGAATCCCCAGGCAAAAACAGACACCAGTCCTTTGAAATCACATCATCAAAAGTCAATCACAGGGGATTTCCCTGGTGGTCCAGTGGTAAAGAGTCCGCCTTACAATGCTGGGGACACGGGTTCGATCCCTGGTCAGGGAACTGGGATCCCACATGCCGCAGGGCAGATAAACCTGCGTGCCACAACTGCTGAGTTCGTGTGCCTCAGCTAGAGCCCACACGCCGCAAACTACAGAGCCTACGTACCCTGGAGCTTGCGCGCCACAACTAGAGAGAGAAAACCCGCGCACCGCAACTAGGGAGAAGCCCGTGCGCCACAACAAAAGATCCTGCATGCTTCAACTAAGATCTGACGCAGCCAAAAATAAATAAAATAAATGAATAAATAAATAATAAATCTTTTTTAAAAAAGTCAATCACAAACTTGCAGTGCAAACATAGCAAAAAGTCCTAAATTGAAAATTGTTATATTATAATGAAGTAGCCTCAGTCAGCTTTACGGCAAAGACCTATATCCTTTAAGTACTTTAGAGGTTAGTTTTGTGACCAAAGAAATCAAGATTAGTTAAAAAGAAGTTTTGTCTGAAAAGGCTTAGGCTCTAAATGGGAATCATTCTATGTCCTACTAAGATTTGCCTAAAGTTTATGTCTTGCCTAAAGCCCCATGCACATAATAGATATACAATATATGCTAGTAATTGATTTATTAATTAAAAGATGGGTTTTATTTGAAATGGATAGCAAAATTGACATCTTTGACTCAATATTTCTAACTTGTTAGAAATTTTAGCTAGAAATACATTACCCCTTATGTAAGGGAAAAAAAAGTTTGAAGTTTAACTGTGATAGAAAAAAAGAAAAATGAGACAGCCTCAGTGTCCATCAATAGAGGAATAGGTAGGGGAGCTGTGATAACCCCACGCTAAGGAATACTACACAGAGACATATTTTATTTCTATTTATGTTTATTTCTAATACCTCCAAAGAATTTATATTTGTATGTAAATGTGAAAGGAAATTCATAAAATACAGAGAAAACTTCTGACAGTAGCCACTTACTTCTTAGAGAAGGAAAGACAGAGTGCACGATTGTGTGTGAAGTGGGAGAATTGGGAAGGGTGGGAATGGAAGTATTTGCTGAATCTTTCACAGTAATACTATATTTGTGTATTGTGTATAAAATAAAAAATATAGACTGTCAAAGGGAAATAAACAATTTAAATTTTGTTAGAAGTAATTGTTTTAGGAATGATGCAGGCAAAAATATTTTTGCCAAAGTATGACCACCAGAGTAAAGAGATTGGTTATTTCAAATCTCTTATTTTCCTGTGTGTGTGTGTGTGCGGTTTAAAGGCTGGTTCCCTTTAGGTCACTCTGTTTACACTGCCACTTCACTCTGTCTTATCTGAGAATAAATTCCTTTGCTAATGTGTTTTTAAAAATTAGAAAGTTTCCTTACTTAAAAGCCACCAATCACTGGGATTGACGTTAACAAGCTTGTTGAGCAAAATCTGATTTAGGTGGAACAGCAGGTCCAGGAAATGAAAAATTTGCATCCCACGGCATTTCAGAACATGACAGTAGTCACTTAACAACGGAGTTCCCTTTATCTTTCCTAAGGACAGCCTTTTAGGATGGAAGTTGTCTAATTGCTCCAGACATCCATGTGAAGCCAGGCTGCGTTCACCTGAGCCACCCCACTCCTTGTTCCCTTGAAGGCTTACCTGCTGGCACCACCACAGTTCTAGCTGCAGTGGCTTAGAAGGCCAGCCCTGGGGGGCTATTTCTCATAGTCTGCACGCTGCATCTTGCCCCGAGACCCTGAGGAGGCTTTGTGGTATCATAACTTTCAGACAGACAAGCCGCTAAAGTAAATAGCAGGGGAGAAACACGCCAGGCCACACACCTAAAAGATACCTTCATTTCAAACATTAGCACGTCAGGAAGGTTTAAGATTGATTAAAATAGTCTCAAGGCCATCAGAAGTCTCACTTGCCATCCCTAAATGAGTTTCTCTTCTTTCCCCCCTTCCTCAAAACACTGGTAATCAGATAGCAATTGTCTCTAAAATCTCAGGAATACAGGGGCAATGGCAAAGCATCCCGACTAGAATGCTGAAGGACAGCAAGAAGAAAATATGCCACCGACCATAAAGCATTCTGCTGGTTCACAGAATATCAAATACAGTGATAAAGATGGGGAAATGTGTTTTAGATAGCAAAAGATAACATTATCAAAAGGATATTTGAGGGGTTTTTTTTGTACAGGCTAGTTTTAGAAAGTGTTTTCATCTGTCAGATAAGTTTTCAATATCAAAATATGATTTTGTTTGAGTCCAAAATTCAGGTAGAGGTTGGTGTTATACACAATGGGGGTATATGGCTATGACTCTAAATAGAAGGGAAGATTGTCAATTATCCAGATAAATCCGGTTTTTAAATCTGAGTAAGGCAGTCTTATTGATTAACAGATTTCTACTAATTTTAGACCTGCTTTTAACCTGTGTCCTTGGATTCGATTTTTCAGTGAAAGATTATTTGCTCAGTTGTGTACTGTTGAAATACACAGGAACACAGATTAGGGTGAGTGTATTTTGCTTTTCCTTTTCTTTGGGATCTTTTTGGGGCAAAAAGAGGTCAGATTAGGGAAGGATTTGGCATGTAGCTCCTTCTCTGCTCACCCCTCACCCCCATATAGAAGCCTCTAGACAGCACTTCTTGACTAAATTTGGGGCTGTCTCTCTTAATATTCATTCTTTCTATGAGAAATGCTAAGAGAACACTCGGGTCTTTCCCTGTAACAATTCTTACGCTAAACCTCACTTTCAAATGTAAGATCTGGAATGAAACTCTAGGCATGAATATGAGAACACTGGGCGATCAGGTTTCCATTTTGGTCTCTTTCTGGCTTGATTTGATTAAAGTCCACTCAGACTCCACATCCAGCGTTTTACTTTCTCATTCTTCCACCACCGTTTAATCCTTAATTTCCTCTTCTGCTGGAATGCTTCATGCTGAATGATTGGATTAAACTCACAGCACTTCAGGATGTACCTAAATCAGCTTGGTGGTCCAAGATTCCTTTAATTGATACATGGCTTTTCCATATTTATCTGTATTAAATGTTGCCTCCTTCTTACTTTCCTTAGTTAATTCAAGCTGTTTTCAAAGAAGACAGAATTTTGAAAAAAAAAGGTCTGTCCCTTTTTCAGGGAGGGGGTTGCTGGAGAACACTACTTACACTCACTATTTTTTTTCTCCAAAACAAGCATTGCATCTATTCTTTGTCTCCAGCTTTCATGGACTTTTTGTCTTTTCTCTCCTTTAGATCTGTGTATATTCTCAACACCTCTCTCTCTGGGATGCACATATCCCATTTCTTCAGCTCACCAGAAGTAGACATATATATTATTTCCCTGAGGGTTAGAGAAAGTTATCAGAACTTGGCAACATATAAAGTAAATACCCACTAATTGCAATACATTCATTTAAATCAGGTCTTTATCCTCCTTAGGCATTGTAGTAGGTGGCTTCCTTTGAAGTCTTGTTGAATTTGTCCAAAATTACCTTGCCTGAGGCAGACGGCTGTTTGGAACATTTGTTCTGAACCGATCCCCAAAGCAGTAAATCTTAGCGTTGGTAATGGCTCACATGCCACAAAGAGGAAATGTCCTGGGTAGGGCATGGATCCAGGCTTAGATCCCCCATTGTATGCAAAGAAAAGAAAGAGAAAGGGAGAGATAACTGCACAACTCTCAGGGATATAATGCTATTGTACAACTCTGATGATGTTATAAACCACAAACCCTGTACATTACTGAAATACATAACCAAAAGCCTGCCAGTGAATTGCTTTTCTCTTTTTTCTGCTGTATCCATGCATGCATGCATCTCTCATTTAACAATGATTTTGTTAGTGTTATTTGTTTGTTTGTTTGCTTGCTTGCTTTAATCATAAGTAGCTTATACCCCTCATTATTTTAAATTCATCCTGGGAATTTTATTTTACCTGTATAATCTGATGCAAACCATCAGGCTCTGAGGTCTTCGGACAAAGTCAAGCCTTTGTTTAGGCTGCGTTTCATGCTTCGACTATGTACATAAAACAGTTTTCAAGTTTTTTCAGTCTGTTGCAAGACTTTGCTTCTGTTATATCAGAAACTGCTCTGTAGTAGGCAAAGGAGCTATCTGAACTTGCAGAAGATGATTCTCTAGTTAATTGTCATGGAGACAGCCTTAAGTCATGGCCTTCTTGAGTAAGGATAGAATCCAAATCAGGTTGTGGCACATTTATACATTACATGATTTAAGAGCCATATGAAAGCATATCATGGGACACACTGGGTAAGAACAAGTCATCTGAATGATGCTCCAGTGACATCCCCATCTTTGGGTGATGGTAGATGAATCAGAGTAAATAAGAATTATGAACCTCATCATGCTATCAAGCTAAAGGAGTTTAACTATGAGTTAAAATGAGGGAGTAAAGCAAGAAAGAAGGTGACAGATGGACAAGTAAGCAGGTGATTTTGCTCAATAAAAGGAGAAAATTCCCAGGATGATGGTGAAGGGAGATTGTGAGATGGCAGTTGTGCAGAAGGCCAGGGGAATTATCCATGTAAATTAGAGCAGGCAGCAGACTCTGGGAGAATGAATCCAAGACTATGAACTTGACTGAGTACCTGATGTGCTTAAATATATTGACAAAAGATTTAGACAACCGGGGAGTGTGTGAAGATAAATTAGTGTTAAAAATATAGAAAAGTAAACCAACTAAAAAAAAAAAAACAGTTAAATGGAAATTGATTATTATCAACTTCAGAGAAGACAAAAAGTCATGAAAGATGCTATGAAAAGAGATAAAGGATATCTTTACTTACTACTATGATCTTACTACTTGTGGTCTCCATGATATAAGTTAAATGCTTCCATTTCTCTGAGAATACCTATTTAATTATATTAAAAATAAAACAAGGGAAAGAAAAATCATAACAAAATTTTTTTAAGATTACCTTTAGGGCAAGGGACATAATAGCTAGACATTTTTTGAATATATATTGTTTTATAGACTTGACTTTGGAACCAAGTTAACATTTTATACAATCACCAACCAAATTAAATTTTAAAATGCAATCTCTAAAAAACTCAAAAGTAAAATGAAACAAATGAACTTCAGTGTATAGCCAGTTGAAGGAATAACCTCACAGAGAGAAACTATTCCAAATGACTCTTACAGCACAATTGTTTGACTATATGTTCTTAGCAGGATCTACTCTAAGGACAGTGGTTTTCACCAATTATATTACAATAGTAATAGCACTGGTGCTATTGTTATTCTGAGACTATTTGTATGATTATGCTGGTGTATTTGAAAACTGGAATTTTCAGTATGAATAAAGAGATAAATATGTAAGATCAATATGGTTGAGAAAAACATCTGAATTGCAAGTATCAGTATGAACACATGTATATTTTATCTCAAATATACATATCCTGAAAAGGCCTAGAAAAAATGACTGACCCAGTAGCAATAAGCACCACTAGTGTCTAGACCATGCTCTCTAAATACCATGTCCCACTAAAATGGACCAGTGCTCTCTGGAGATTCTCAATTCCTTGACTGGTGTAGAAAATATATAAGATGATCCTGAAATATCTTGTCATACCAGAAAACACAGATGCTATCAAAGATTACTGAGGTTTTATCAGAAGGACTCAGGAGCCAACTTGAAGAGGTTTCTACTGGCTGAAGACAGGATAAATTGAGCTTCAGTAAGGACATTAACTGCAATGGATGGAAATATATCAAATATGGTCTTGGCAGTTCCATAAATGGAATTAATATTATAGTAATACTTCAGAAACTCATCTAGTGATCTCTTTCTCCCTTGAATTTCTGTGATGCTCACTGCCTATAACATTCATCTGATAATGAATAATGCGCCACCTTATTTTACTTTCAATCACAGTCTGCATCTTGTATGCCTTTTTAAACATTGACTTATATCTTAAATGTAGACTCAATATATATAAATGGTAAAAAAAAAAAATCAAAACAAGCCAGAAAGTATAAATAAAGCCAGTTCTTCCTTTACTCACACATTCCTAACCTCTTACAATTATCGCCAGTCCATCTCCCAAAAAGTAACTTATATCCTATTTCTTGTAGGACTTTTTTTTAAAGTATGCTTATTTAAATATACACGTATATTTATAGATATCCTTTTCTTCTAAAAAATTATAAAAGTAAAATAATTCTATATCTATTATTTTGCTTTTTTTTAATCTAAAAAACTATATCTTGAGGCTCTTTACATACCAGTATATCCAGATCTCCCTAATTCTTCTGAATGGGTGCACAGTATCCATGATATATTTATCTAGTTCTACACTGATGAATAGCTAAGCTTATTGGAGTTTTATGTGATCTTTTCTATTTGGTGTTCCTATTTCACTCTACACATGTTTATAACGTATTCAGTTGTGAACCCTTCATTAGGGCATGAAGCCTACTGCATGTTTCTTTACATCACACACTGTAAACACTAGAAAATAATGTGTGCTTCAATGATGGTGTCTACTTGGCTCTCCATTTGAAAGGCTCCTTGAAAAATTCCCATAAGGAATTTCAGTACTCCAGATTTCCACAGTTTTACTTTTGAGGTCAGTGAACAGGTGCTTAATAATTCATCATAGTTCCTAGAGGAAGCAAGAAGCTCTTTACAAGACTACAGACCATTTAGCACTTTATAAATCAGAGCTAACACTTGAAATTACACTCAGAGGTGAAGAAATAGTCACCATAATGAAGGAGGACATAAGCTACTTTATGCCCTGAAGATTTGGGTTGATTTTGTCTGTATGGATCTTGTTTCTCCTTAGGGCCATTAGATTTTGTTGGGAAGACAACATCATGACTGCACAGCACACTGTGTACCAACACACAAGGCAGCTGCAGTCTCCCATATGTTTTCCTCTTCTATGTCATTGGAAACTGTCACTGCTGTTGGTTTGAGAGCTTACTCAACCCTCAGCAAGAACCAAATTCAATGATGCCCCATATGTACAGTACATATCAGAGGTGGATACTCTCTGGCATATTAAAGGCTAATTCCCAGGACTGTAAGAAGTAAATAATGCAAGAAACTAAACTTTAAAAATGAAGCCATTTTATCAGATAAACCAGATTCTGCTTTCCTTTTCCCTTTATTTGAAGTAAAAAGGAAAAGTATCAAAGGTCATTCAGAGGTTTTTAAAATTATATTTTTAAGTATCAAGAAACATTAATACCTAATTCTGTGGTCATTTGTAAGGTTATTTCTTTGAAATTTAAGTGGACTCCCTTCACACTCACTCACACTCACAGACACACACACACATACACAAGCGCACACACACAGGTGTGAGAAGCCCAATCACTCCAGGATTAGCTGTTCCTCAAAAAGCTCAGTAATGATCTGAAATCTGAAGCCCTACTTGAACTTTTCTACTAATTCAGTAATTACTGCTGTGCCTGAAATTGGCCCCTTTCCTGCAATTACTCAACATGCACTTTCAGTCAAAGAGGTTAACACCTGAATTTAGATTCTAATTAGCACCTAAGGTGGAATTTTTTGTTTAAAGCTTATTAAAATGGGGACTTTTCCCAGCATAAGATTTCACTAGTCTACACAGGTAAACACATGTTTTATAGACTAATCTCTTTCTGGTTATCTTAAAAGCAACAGAGGTTAGAGATAAAACCAAGATTAACATATCCCCATTTAAGATATTAACTTCAGAATAAATCAAATTCAATCAATATCTGAAGTTGTCAAACTGGACAGGCTCTCAATACAGCCAAAGACCACTACTTCCAAACCCATGTTTAAAGAAATGATTTCTCTCAAGGGAAGATGTAAATAAATGGAGATAAAAACAAATTAATATTGGTGTCATTGGCTTTCAGGGCTATCTCTATTTCCTTCCGTGAGTCTTCCTAAGTACTAATATTTAAAAGATAGTTATAGTAAAAACTCAGAATTATGTGGAGGCATGTAGTCTTCAATTCCTCAGGCAACAATTAGTGTGTTTAACTTCAACCACGGGTGTGTCTTCACGTTAACTATGTGTCCTCTACCATATCCCTGAGAATTGGTCAGTGGGCCATTCCTTGGACACCTTCAGCAATGGGAAACTCACTACTTCATGAGGCAGCTCACCAGGCACCCCTGAAAATAAGGATCCCATAAATGATGGCTTATAAGCACACTGGATTTGGAGACATTCTCATTATTCAGTTGACTCATAATGAGCTTTCAATACACACTACTGTTCAACAACATTTCCCCTCCCTTATACTTGTGAAATTGACATTTTAAAGTCCAAGTTCAAGAACTTATATTTATCTCTTTTGAACTTTACTTCAGTTCAGCTCCTCGTTCAACCAATCAAGATGATTTGGATTGACTGTGCTCTCTGGTCTCTTGCCATATTCAAACATAATAAGCATACTTTCTTTGTTCCCATTTAAAGATAAACTTGAAGATACATACAAGGTCTCTCAGTAACAAACCTGACTCATACAGAAATGAAACTCTTGTGGCTTGTCAGTTATTCTGAGTCGTGTCATATTCAGAGACAAATCAAGTACAAGAAGTTGAAACAATGCTTGTGTCTTCAAAAACAAAAGCAAGAGTGTCAAAGAGTCAGAAGTGGTAAAACTATTTGTATTAATTTGCTAGGGCTGCCATTACAAAGTACCACAGACTGGGTAGATTAAAAAATAGAAATTTATTTCTCAGAATTCTGGAGGCTAGAAGTCTGAGATCAAGGGTTGGTTTCTTCTGAGGCCTCTCTCCTTGGCTTGTAGATGGCCTTCTCCCTTTGTCTTCACATGGTCTCGCCTCTGTACATGTCTGTATTATAATCTCCTCTTATGAGGACACTAGTCATATTGGAGTTGGGCCTGCCCTAACAAACTTATTTTAACTTAACTACCTTTTTAAAGCCCATATCTCCAAATACAGTCATATTCTGATGTACTGGGAGTTAGGAGTTAAACATATGAATTTGGGGGGAACACCATCAGCCCATAACACCACTTAAGAGATATTTCTATCCATATTCTGAGTTAATAGATTGCCTATGTTCCTTTAATGTCAGTTTCTCTAAATGCTCAGTTCTAATCTCACTAGATTTGCAATCTTATTTATTTAATGCACATGTGTTTTCACATTCCTTTTTAAGGACTTATATCTATACTTCAACATCTGCCTTTAGGGACTTTCCTGGTGGTCCAGTGGTTAAGACTCTGTGCTCCGAATGCAGGGGGTCTGCGTTTGATCCCTGGTCAGGGAACTAGATCCCACATGCCACAACTAAGACCCAGCACAGCCAAATAAATAAATATTAAAAAAAAAAAGAGTAAAGCAATTATACTCCAATAAAGATGTTAAAAAAAAAAAGAATCTGCCTTCGAATAGGTTGATGCCTAAATATGAATCTTAAAGTGTTTAACCTCTTTAAATGCTGCAGCTACTTCACAAAAGGTACCTCTTGCTGATGGACCTATTCACAATAAATCATATTTTAATGTAGGCTTTAATGAGCATCAATATGTAAATACACATAAATTTATAAACTTACAGCATATTTACTTATATTTCTGCTACTATACCCAATCTTTCCTTGAAAGAATACAATATAAATATGTAGGTAGATGGCCTCAGTTACCTTGACCCAGGTGTCACTAAGGAAATTTGGTTATTTGACCTCCAGTGAGGTCAAATATATGCTATAGATAGACCATTGGCCCAAATATTTATCTCCCTTAAATGTGTCTCATCACAGTGAAGCCCTATAGTTGTACAAAAAAGCTCAAAGCCCACAGAAGTAAGGCTACAGGAACACCTTAGATTAATGGATATTAGCCACTTTCCATCAGTAATATATCCTTTGCATCCTCAAATTCTTAGAATCTAGATATTATTAGCAAATAGTAGATACCGTGTGTTTGTGAATGAATAAAAGGATTTTTTTTAAAAACAGTATAACTCTCCTGTGACCACACTGTAAACTATCATGTTCCTTTATAGTAGCTGCCTGCAGGCACTTAGACAAAACTCTTATCATGGTGTAAAATTACTTCAGTTATACCATGTAATCAAAATGATAATATATTAAATAGAGCAAAAGTTTGGATTGAAGACAGCCACTAGGCTTTAGAATTATCATGCCTGCTAAACTAGCCAGCTCCTTTAACAAGTAACTAAAGGATGTATGTTTGCCCCCCCACCTCCCCCCAGTATGCCCATTACTCCACCCAACTGTCAAAATGGCTGGGCATCTGTGAGACCAGGACACATGTGGCCCAACTACACACAACAGTTATATATCAGTGAAGCAGGGAGAAAAAGCTAAAGTGAAAAATAACAGGAAGGATGGTATGTTATTTTTACTAGGACCTATTTATTCCATGGAATAAGAAAATGTGCTTTTCATGGCATTCTCTCAGGACCTTGGAAAACAAGAGAATTAAAGATAAATTAAAACCCTTTTTAAAATATTTTGCTATTTTTTCCCCAATAAGAGAATAGAAATTTTATCCATATCTTCAATTAACCTCAACCTGAGGAGGTAGTGTAGTACGTAAGGGCATGAACTCTGGAGCCAGGCTGCCTGGATGAAATTCTAGCCCTTCTACTTGCTCACTGTTAGCACAGGAAAGTTACTTAAGCCTCACCACCCTCACCTGTAGCATGAATATATTAGTATCTACCTCTTAGGATTATTGCAAAGATTAAGTGAGGTCAGCCCTTAGGACAATGCCCAGCATGTAGTCAGCCCTCAATCTTAGACATTGTTATTTTTTAATAGCATGGATAATCACAAAAACTTATAAGGTGACTATTATTATCTCTATTTATGCATGAAAAAAAATCAAGATTTGCCCAAGGTCAACTGGCAAATGATGGAATTGAGATTTCTGCCTGACTCTGCCTTCTGCTGTAACTTCTGTTATAAAATGCAGTCTTTTGTAGAAATTGCTTGTCTCCCCGTGGCCAAGGGCATATAGCAGTGGGGGACCGGAATTCCTTTAGAGGACTCAGTCATTATACAGTTCTTTTCTCATGCTAATGAATGTGGCAAATTCAGGCATAGTTTGGGCAAACACCTGAAGTGGAGGCAGATAGGGGACCAACGGAGGAGTAGAGGCATCAGGCAGTTTCTGAAGTCAGGGCATCAGTGGCATTGTGATCCTGGGCCATCTGTCCACAAACAGCAGGATGCCAGCAAGTGACAGGTTAGGTTAGGGCAGTGGTCTTTGAGGGCAGAGGCCTTGTCTTCTCTAACTCTGACATGCTCAATAGAGCATAATAAATACTCAATAATAACTGTTTGTTAAATTGAGTTGTCTTGAACTAAATTGAACTAGCCAGCCATCCTCACTGGTATTGCTTGAGAAGCATAAAAGGCCCCACCTCTGCCTTCACAACCACACATGCCAAAATAACTCATTTATTCATTTGTTCATCAGTGCTTTCCATGGGAGTGCTCGATAATAAGCAAGACAGGCAGGGTCCTGCTATCATGGAGCTTAGAGTCTGATGATGGAGGAAATGGATAATTAAGTAAGTAATTATGTACAGCAGGAAGAGTGCTCAGAGAGGGAAGTAGGGGGTAACCCCAGGAGCACGTGTCAGGGAGACCTAAATAAAAGAGTGGGGAGAGAGGGTATCACAGGACACAGGGCCCGTGGAGATGAAGCTGGAAGGCCTTGCCGAGTCTTGCAGGCCTGGATAGAGTTTGAGTTCTGGTGAGTGATAATGGGATGTTCTTCAATGTTTTTAAGCTGGGAGCAACATGTTCCATTTGTACTTTAGAAAGCTCCATCGGGCTCCGTTATGGAGACTGGATTAGGCAGGGATGGTCTGGAAGGGAACAATCACGCTGCTCCAGGAGTCTAGGCAAGAAATGATGGTGGACTAGGCTAAGGGGAGGAGAAAAGTGGAAAGACTGGACATCTACTTTGAAAGTGGAGATAAGGTGTGGAAGACGAGAGTGAGCGAACAATCAAAGATGAGCTGTGAGTTTTGACAGGGAAACCCAGATGATTGTGGCTCCTTTCATTGAAATGTAAGAGGATGAGCCCAGTTGGGCTTTTTTGTTTGTTTTTTTGCGGTACGCGGGCCTCTCACTGTTGTGGCCTCTCCCGTTGCGGAGCACAGGCTCCGGACGCGCAGGCTCAGCGGCCATGGCTCACGGGTTTAGCCACTCCGCGGCATGTGGGATCTTCCCGGACCGGGGCACGAACCCGTGTCTCCTGCATCGGCAGGCGGACTCTCAACCACTGCGCCACCAGGGAAGCCCGGATGAGCCCAATTTTAAATATGCTGATTTCGTAATGCCCCTTGGATATGAGTTAGCAGCTGCATATTAGAGTCTGAAGCCCAGAAGTAGAAATAAAGACATTATGCGCTACTGTGCGATATACGGTCACGTTGCAAGCATATGTGTGGCCATTGATTGAGTGAAACCAAAGTGAGACTAGGAGGTGAATATAGGGAAGGATATTGAGGAATACATTATTTCACTTAGCTGACTCCAAACTTAAAAGTGCATCTGAATCATGGGGGAAACTGTTAAAACGTACAGGGCCCCATCCTATGAGTTTCTCATTTAGAAAGTCTGACTTGAGGCCTGGGGGTTCGCATTTTGCTGGACGATTTAGATGTGGATGGACTGTAGACCACGCCCTTAGAAACGCTGATTTCGTTGACGGGCAGAGGAAGAGAGACGCTCAGGGAAATCTAAGGAAAGAGCAGTGGCAGTGGAAGAAGAGGACTAGGAGAACGACTGGTCGTGGAGCCAAGAAGACAGCTCCAACGAGGGAGGAAGTGGTCCGTCTCAGCGGCTCCCCACCAGCCTGCCTGCGTCGGTCACCCCTAAGGGTAACAGCCCTGAAGGTCCCTGTTAAAATGGGAATGTGTCACCTAAAATGAGTCACACAATTTTGGCCCTTGCAGATCCACAGTCTTGGGTCCATATGTGTTTAAGAATTCAGAATTTGGGGGATATTGGAATTCCCTGGTGGTCCAGTGGTTAGGACTCCGAGCTTCCACTACAAGGGGCACATGTTCGATCCCTGGTCGGGGAACTAAGATCCTGCGTGCCGAGTGGTGCAGCCAAAAAAGCAAAACTAAAACAAAAAGCAAAAAAAAAAAAAAAAACAAAAACGAATTTGGGGGATATTAGAAGGCTGCTTATTCCATGTATTATTTAAATCTCCAGCAGGGTCTGAGATAGCATCTAATTATCAGATGCAAAAATATTTCTGCAACAAAATGTATAAATATTTATACTAAGTGAAATAAATGAAGAGACTCACATCAGTTTAAGCCAGGTGACAAATGAAGCTAAGTCGGATCAAGTTTTTCCTAAACTGAATCACAAAAGCAAGCAAATAGAGACTTCCCTGGTGGTCCGGTGGTTAAGACTCTGTGCTTCCACTGCAGGGGGCATGGGTTCGATCCCTGGTCGGGGAACTAAGATCCCGGGTGCTATGACGTGTGGCCAAAAACAAACAAACAAAAGACCTTTTAGTTCTCAGAGCTTTATGGATTTCGGAAATGTAGATAAAATTTCATGGATCTCTGCCACCTGGTCATGGCTTGCCATGGAATGTGTTTGTCAGACTACAGTTAAATTTGCTATAACATTTGTTTTGACAACACAAATCTATTCCTATACCATTGTTATGTTAGGGAATAGTTTGAGCATAATCAAATTTCACATTTGTTTTCGCACAGTTTTTTCTGCAAGAAACACTAGGTGAACACAGAAAACTGCATCCCACTGAACCAACAAGGTAGGAATACACAAAATACACACATCTCAAACTATCGACTACCTGAATTCATCACATGTGTTATCCTATGAGGTTGTTTACTATTCTTTCACACTTATGAGCTTTTCTATACAAACACCCATTCAACATCCCAAACCTGTCTAAGAGTCCTGATTCAAAATGCCAAGCAGTGCACACACAAAGGAAAGTACCACATACATTTGAAGACCTCAAATGGAAATCACCAAACCCTGCAAATGTGGTTCCTTTTTATGCTAGTAGTGGCTGTTTCAGTTGTTTTAAACATCAGTACAATGTTCCAAAGCTTTTAGCTGTCCAGTGAAACTACAAGGAAATGAGAAAGCTACAAAAGAATTTTTAGCCATCATACAAAAATTAATTGAAGGAAGTTATACGTTAGATTATTAATTTTGATGAAAGTTTTTATTATAAACAAATGCCTGGAAAGATCTGCATGTCAAAGGTAGAAAACCATGCTCCAAGATTTAAAGCCGTGAATGATCACTTAACTGTCATCTTTGGATCACAAACTGAGGACAGTGAGCTACACCCAGTCACATCCTAGTATTACAACTTTTTGTTGACTTCAGAAAACCCTCCTTCTGGCACTTCACAGTAACTCACAAGAGGCAACCCTTCCAGTGTCCACTTCTTCAAGTAAACACCAGCTCTTTTTCAAAATAAAGTGCCATATGTATTGTAGTATTTATGAATTTCATAACCATTTGACATGGTAAAAGTTTTATTAAGTTCTTATCTTTTTATGTATCACTGACAGCTTTTGAATGCTGTCCCTTTAATCCCATTTTCCCATAAGTTCTATGGTTTTTATTGTGCAATTACGCAGAGCATGGATACTCTCAGGGGTGCACATAGATCACATTACAACAGAACTGACTGTACCTCTGGCGTTCAACAAGATCTTATAGGAATGTGATATACAATGAATAAATCTTGATGGGGAGAAGAGTAGAAAATAATCTTAATGGTCAACTGTAATGCCCCCACTCCTACCGAAAATGTGTAGGACATATAATTGAAATACAATAATCAGAAAATCTAATAAGTCATTTATCTCTGAGTGATGGATGGAGAGTAATTCATTGTCTTTATTCCTTAATGAATATTCCAAGTATTCTGCAATTAGTATCTATTATCTTTATAATCACAAGTGAACACATAAATTGTTGGGTTTTATTGTTTTACTATTTTCTTGTTTCTTTTGACATCTGGATCCCAACCAAGTAATCTAGGCTCAGGTAGGAAATGACAGCTGTGGTAACCCCACATTACAGGATGCCTGCAATGGGGGTGATAGTGCATCTGAAAAATCAAGCTTTCTTTTCTTCACAATTTTGCCCTGGTCCAGCCCTGCCCAACACTTAACCCTCAAGCCCATCCAGGCTTCCCTGGTACCAGGTTCAGGGCCTCCTCTCAAGGGGGCTAGAACTGGCTAGACTTCCTTTCCAGATCTACTGTCATCTATTGGGCCAATCGCTAAAAGGGGATTGTGAACGTCAAAACCAAATACCAATCTCCAGGTCTTAGATCCTATCCTCTTTCTTAGAAAATCCAGCCTTAATCCAGTTTGCATTTTTCCGCAAAAGCAGCTTATTCACTAATGGAACAGTCAGATTCCTCCACTTGTTCATTTGTTCACACAGAAAAAGCTGCCTGGGAGACCACCTGTATCGGAAGGACAGCTGACTAAAGGGCTGTTTATTCTGAAAATAGATTTTCAGGATAGTTCTCAGGATTTTGCACACGTCAATGTCACTTTTCCATATAACAACATGTAGCCTCCACAAGGTAGTTTCCTTGTATTCTGTGGAAGTTCCACCGAATGGAGGACAGAAATAAAATGTGTGTTAGTTCCTGAAGCTATGAGGTTTCACCTCTCCCTCCCCCCACCTGACACACAGGCACCAAAACTATTCACCCAGTATCTAGAATTTGCCAATTCAGAAATCTATGTTGGGCCCAGTTCTGAAGTAATTATTCAGATATAACTCCCAGTGATGTTAAAGGGAATTTGATCAAGGAAAAAAACTACTAAACCACGCTTCAAACACAAAATATATTAGGTAGTTAATTTACAAACTAGAGCAGTTTCTGCAAAGTAGCTAAAGTTTCCCTTCTCAGAAAGATTGAAATTTTTAAAATGCTGAATAAAAATTGAGGCACCATTTGCTTGTACTTGATAATATTTTGTCTCCTTTCTTACCCTGTCAATGTCTAACAGTGAAGGTGTGCATAAGAAGCTGTTTTATAGTATAATGACAGCATAGGAAAGGCTTCCTAATGGAAAAAAAAGTTTTAAATGAAAAAATTCTTTCACCAGCTTCTTTATCTGGGACATCCCAAACTTAATTGAGTACTTGGCCTATTACCATCAGCTATATCCACAGTATGATAAACCAACCTTTGGAGCTGAAATTGACTTCAGCACTTGGAAATGGTCTTGCTTTCTTTATATGGGAAGAAAGCCTGCCCAACAAAGTGCATGAAAATTTTTTTGTTTCATAATAATGAGTTCTTCTATGCCCCTAAGGCTGAGTTTGAGGAGAACCCTTGTATAGTTAGATATTTAAGAGCTCATAGTCAAGTAACACAGTCCTAAATGGGGAGGAGGAGGGATAGTGGTAGAGGAAGAAAAGTCAAGTGATTCATGATGCTGTAGATACATGCAGGGTGCGCTTAGAAACTTTCATCCTCTGTCTTTTGTACACTCTTTTTGTGTGTGCTCTTATCCATTCAGCACATTATGACACACTTAAGAATATTAAGTTAATTTTTACTATCCCTTGTCTGGACTATAGGGGTTACTGAGTTATTGTTTTGACTAAATTAGTTATTTCTTTCAAACAACTTGTATAGCTAATCTAGTGTCTCATTGACTTAAGCAATTTTAAATTTTTTTCCCCATTGGAACAGTAAGCCTAAGCACACTTAGCCTCTGAGTAGGTAACCCAGACTATGCAATTCTGTCCCCAAGATTATCTCTGCCTCATAGGGAGAATAGGAAAATAATCAAATCAACCCAAAGAACTTCCAGACTTCTGAGGAATGCTGGAATCAGCCCTGATGAGCCCTTACTCATCTTTCTCCCAGTCCTGGAGAGATGACTCAGTCATAAGATGATTCACCATTGTGGCCACAGGCAATTATAAAAATATCCCTGTGTGTGTGGTTTAAAAAAAAAGTTCAGAGGTCAGGCTGATGAAGTAAATTTCATGTAGACCTAAACTCCATATTCTATTACTGCAAAACGAGGTCAGCTTTCAGCCTCTTATTGCTAAAAACTATTCTGAAGTCCATCTAATACGGCCTCTTCTAAGAAAAGCTGGATCAGTTGGACACTCACTAGAACAGAGCCAGATATGAAGAGAGCAGGCAAAAGAAAATGATACAGCTCTGCTGTACTGAGTGCCTACTATGTGCTCTGTTTTACAGGTTAGGAAACTAGGGCCCAGAGATGCTCAGTCCTGCCTGAGGTCACACAGCCATAAACTACAGAGGTGGGATTCAAGGTGAGGTCAGTCTAGCCCCAAAGTGTTTCCACTGCACTTTGGTGGATAGCTTTACAGAAATGTACCTTTACAACTCTAAATGAAGTTATTTCCCACCCAAGCTTCTTCACCCTTTAGGAGGCAATTATCAAATAGCCCTGTGCTTTGGGGCCTGGGCTCTGGTGGCAGATAATCTGACATTTATTAATGTATGACCCAGAGCAAGTCGAATAAATTTTTTAAGCCTTGGTACTTACATTTTTTTAAATATAAATATTTTATATGATTTATAAATATGTATGTCAAAGGGTGGTTGTGGAGATTAGATGTGATAATGTTCTTAAGGTCTGAGTACATATTAAGTATTCTATAAGGGACCATTATTGTTAACTATTATTATTTTTCACTGACTTAATGACTCCAGAGATATGGTATTTTAACCACATCATTGCAAAGGGTTAATAACCCTCTCTCTCTCCTTCTCTCTCTCTCTTTCTTTCTAATTTACTTTTAATTTCTTATTAGCTTTTTTTTCTTTGAAATTTTATATGTAACTTTTTATTGTAGAAAATTTCAAGCATAAATTAGAGATTAGAAACTCAAATATCCATCACTCAGCTTCAAAAATTATCAACTTGTTGCTAATCATCTAAAGGTTAACACTAGGTAGGAATAATCCTTTTCAGTTTACTTGTTATATAGAATCACTTGAGTTTCTCTTACTAAAATCTCAAACATTCCAGGAATTATTTTCAAATTTAGAAGTACTGTTCACAGTTACTTCCTTTTCATTTATTTTAAAAAAATAAATGTAGCCCATGATTTTTGGAATCATGGTTTACAAGCAGAGGAAACTTTACAAATGATATATGATCCATCAAATTCTCAAACTCAGCATGGAATCTAGACAAGTATATGAACTCCAGAAGAATCTAAGATCTCTGAGAAGTTTACAAATCCTCTAGGAAGTTTTTTCATGAATCTGATCCAAGTGTTGGATTCTAAACAAAATACAAAGAAAATGAGTTAAACCAAACTTTGTCTCCTAGTGAGAAGAATTCCCTGTAGCTCTATCATTGAAAATTGGGCCTTTGTCTTCAAATGTGGGCATCCAAAGTTTAGGTTGTTGGTGCAGAACCACAGAAGTTATTGCAAACCACATCTCATGGACTCCGAAAATGATTTCTTAGTAATGGGGAACTAATTATGTGATTACTAGACTCCCTTCATGCGCCATTAGTCATATGAAGCTGAAAAATATGCCTGTTTACAAGGCAAATTCTTCATTTTGAATTGTGCGTTAAAATGTAGACTCTCATCTATAGGTCTAAACTGAAAAACCCAAGACAAATTTTCAATTAAAACTTCTAAAGAGCCATCTTTAGCCAGGCCAGAGAATGGTTTGAGATGACTTGGGGAATCTTCTAAATGGGAGACAGGAATGAAAAGACTAGAGTCTTCTGCATATTTTCTTCCTTTCCTACAAATGCTTGAGGGGAATTCAAATCACAGCCACTTTTTTCCCATAACTCAAAAAACACAGCATAAGGATTATTTCCCCTGACAAACCCGTGGTTCACCAAGCTATTGGCTCCACTTCTCTGATAATGACAACTGACCTCATTTTCCAATCCAGATGCACAGGCTCATCCTTCCAAAGTGGTTATAGCCCTCAAACTAGGAAGACTACAGCAGAGTTAGGAACAGGGTCTGGGAGAGTTTATCCTCAGCAGAAGGAAGAAAACACACCCACATGTGGTGTAAAGAAGAGAAACAGCACCACCCCCCTCCCCCAAAAAGCAATGAGGGGTTGGGGGTGGAGGAAATAGAATATGGCTGTAAGAGAAGCCAGGGAGAATGAGAGACTCCAAAACTTGCTAGGTCAAGAACTCCTTAGGGCACAAACCACATCCCATTCATTTCTGTAACCACAGTGCTTGGCACACAGTAGGAATGCAATGAATGTTTGCTAAATTCAATTTAATTGAAATGAGAAGAAACAGATTGACCCCTAAATGTAGCTGGCAGTGTCTCTAAACATAATTAATTCTGGAGGTTCTCGAAATCATCTGAGAGTTGCTTGCAGGCTCAGTAATAATTTTCATCTAATGACAGCTCCTTAGACCAGATATGAATTTCATTAAACGAGTCAGCATGCCAGCAGCTAGAACATGAGCAAAATGTTAAAGAAGATCTGTATATCGCCAGGGTCAGGGGACATAACAGGATATAGGTTAATTATGCTCTCTCAAGCTTTTGCCGTATGGAATTTGTTTCCTAGAACAGGAGCGATCTCTTTCTGATGGGAATCTGGGTGATAACAAGTAGTATTCTACCAGAGTGTGTGTGGCCAGGACACGAGCTGCTAAGTTCAGGGATACTCAGTTGTGGCCAAGTCTGGGCTGTGCAGGCACACCCTGGAGTGTGCAGCACAAAAACTGCACGTACTGGGCCTGCAAGTGATGTCAGCCAAACTGAAATTAATTGCCCAGGTTGGGCTTTGGTCCCCTTTAAAACAACTCTATGAGGCAGTCTCCTTTCTACGGTGACGTTTACTGTTTTAAGTTCCAAATAGCAATCAAGTTCGATCTTGTTTCAGCACCAAACTTTTCATTCAGGTGTGGCCTCAGTAGAGCTGATAACAATTCCACACTTTCCCTGACCTTGTCCCAACTTTCCTGTACACAGGTCAAGAGATGGAAAAAAATGCAGAATGGTAACCTAATACCAACTCCAACTCTGGGGCGGCTGCTAAGTTGCTCTGTTGTGTCTCGAGGAATGCTTTCTGCTACGACTTTAATGTAGTCAAAAGAAAGGATGTGACACTGGAGGTCTAAGAGACAGCACTGTAAATTGCATCTTCTTTTCATAAGCTGAAGGTGAGCCTTATACCAATAAACATCTGACCCTCCCATTGTTTCACCTCTGAGTATCAGGAAGTTTTGGTAGTAGAGACAATGTGAAATGCTAGAGACAAAAATAGTTACTTGAAGCAGTACAAGTTACGCCGGCTGTGTTGATTTAAGACGCTCTGTTAGCTACTGTACCAAGTCAGGGCTTGATTTCTTTTTGTTGTGTTTGCTTCCTTCCCAAGTGAACAAATTTAAAAAGTACAAGACCGGAAACTGGAGAGTACATAAGCCAGGTAGGTGGGATTTAATGAGTTAAACCTTTAAGCTTTACAGAAAGTTAGACTTTTAGGGGACAAAAAATTGCTGACTGGAGGCTTAAACTCCATGCTTTCATCTCTGGGATGACAGCTAATTAAATATGTCTTTACAATACCTTAGATTTGGTACTCTGCATGAAGAAGCATAGCCTGGCACTGTGTAAATAGAATTTTCTATGTTTCCAAATGCTGTTTGGTAAAGATATATTTCTTTTATAATATGAAAAAATTAAAGTGTGCTTTATTAACTATTTGAAAAGTGATCCTTCAGGAAAATTGTGTGGAACAGATGAAAGATCCTTTGATTCAAATTGAATGAGTTTGGGTTCAAGTTCTAGCTCTGTCACCTCCTAGCTCCACGAAATTGGAAAAGTTCTTTACTTCTGTGAATTGCTGTTTTCTCCCCTGTAACATCATGAGTGATAACACCACCCTCTTCACAGAGTTGTGATGGGGATTAAAACAGTAAAAAGTGCCTAACACTTACCAGCCACTCAGCACATGACAGCTATGGCTATGACATTAACTAAAGAACTCCCTTCATCCCACTACTGTTGTAAAGAAAAAGCCAACGCCATTTTGCAAGAGAGCATTTTTAAAAGACAAGCTAGGGACTTCCCTGGTGGTGCAGTGGTTAAGAATCCACCTGCCAGTGCAGGGGATACGGGTTCCATCCCTGGTCCAAGAAGATCCCATGTTCCACAGAGCAGCTAAGCCAGTGAGCCACAACTACTGAGCCTGCACTCTAGAGCCCATGAGCCACAACTACTGAGCCCACATGCCACAACTACTGAAGCCTGCATGCATAGAGCCTGTGCTCCACAATAAGAGAAGCCACCGCTATGAGAAGCTGGTGCACCGCAACGAAGAGTAGCCCCCACTTGACACAACTAGAGACAGCCCGCGCTAAGCAATGAAGACCCAATGCAGCCAAAAAAAAAAAAGACAAGCTAATTCTATATAGCCATATATTTTTTAAATGCTAGTTGAAAAGCACAGTACTGATATGAAAGAGCATTTTTAAAGACTGTACAATTGGGTAAAAAGAGCCAGGAGGGGTGTTCCCTGGTGGCGCAGTGGTTGAGAGTCCGCCTGCCAATGCAGGGGACACGGATTCGTGCCCCGGTCTGGGAAGATCCCACGTGCCGCGGAGCAGCTGGGCCCGTGAGCCATGGCCGCTGAGCCTGCGTGTCCGGAGCTTGTGCTCCACAACAGTGAGAGGCCCGCGTACTGCAAAAAAAAAAAAGAGCCAGGAGGCGGTGGCAGCCCTGAGAAGGGGAACAATCTCAGGAAAGTTTCCTTGTACCTCGGTCTCCTCATCAGTCAAACTGAAATGATAAGGCCATCCTGACCTACCCCAGGCAATGTTGTGAGGGTCAAATGAGAAAAACACATAAAAGAGCTTTGAAAGCTAAACAATCTATAGATGAACAGTAGATGGATGCTATTATAATTCCATAATTTGAAAGTATACATACATATTAATATCTACTCAGAGTTCAGTCTTGCTTTTGAAATATAACCTACCTAACGGACAGCCCCAAAACAAAACAAAATAAAAAAATATTTTGACTGGTGTAAAAAAAAAAAAGTTCCTGAAAAATAGGATGAGAAAAAAGTCCTATTTCTCTATATGTTTTTATAAAAGATTCAGATAATGTAGAATATATTGGTTCTCTGTATGTTCCAGAAAATTTGCAAAAATACCAACAAATCTATAAAATCAAACAGGCAAACAAGCATTACAGGCAACAAAAACACACTGGCTTTTCTAGAATCTTAATTAATAGAACTCTTGTTTATTCATCATACACAGTCTTCTTGTTTTATTTACTTATTTCTTATGAATGAATGAGTCAGAAATGGAAGGTCCTTGCAGACAAGGATGCTGGGACATGCCTTCACATATGGCTGGTGAATAATTTATTTAAAATAATCACTTTAAACAATACACATACATTGCCGGTGTCAGCTTTGTTGTTACTAGCCTTTGGAAAGCAATATGGCAAAATCTATTAAGAGCCATAAAAATGCCCATATATTTTCACCCAGTCATCACACCCCAGGGGTTTATTCTAAGGAAATAATTCATACACAAAGTTGTTTGTGGCAGTTTCATATGTAAACGTGAAATCACTTAAATGTTCAACCATGGTTGTAACAAACAGTAATTATAAAGATAATGCAGCGACCCAGAACCATATTAATTTAAAAATTATTAACCTACAAATACAAAATATAAAATGGTATCCTAACATGATTTCAAGTCCGTAAAATTTTGTTATGTGAAGAATGACCAGAAAATTATGCAAAAATAAAAAATAAGATGTTAAGAAGGTATGATACATAATTTTTAAATTTTTCTTAACTATGCTATCTTTCACAAGTAAAAGAAATAAATATCAACTGAAATATTTTTCATTTGAATAGAGCTGTAAAGATATAAAAACACTGGCATTATCTTATTTGATTTTCACAACAATCCTGGAGAGGTGGCGAGGGTGTAGCCAACGCCACTTGACAAATGGAGTACCTGAGGCTCAGAGAGATTCCAGTTTTGTCTGGAGTCCCTCTTGGAAAGTGGCTGAGCCAGGGCTTGAACCAAGCCTGTCTCCTGACCCTTACTCCAGTGACCTGTCCCCAAAGTCCTTGAATCTGACCAAGCCTCTAGATCCAAATACCAATTCATAAGAAATACAGACAGAAGGTAGAGGAATATGTTAGGTACATGACAGGGATACAATCCACAAAATTCAGACTGTGAAAAATTCCACAGGCCAAACGGTCTTATTTCTTCAACAAATAAAGCATATCACGTGAAGAGAGAGAGAAAGAGAGGGAGACATATAGATTAAAGAGACAAAAAACATATCAAAAAATCATGTGTGAACTGCATTTGGACACTGATTTCAATAAGCTATAAAAATGATAGGAAATTTGTGAGAAAATTGCAAATTATACTGACTAGGTATTTGATGATATTAAAGAATTATTGTTAATTTTTCAAGATATGATAATGGTACTGTGTGTTTTGATGCTTTATTTTTTTGAGATACATGCTTAATTATTTATGGATGAAATAGTATGATGCCTGGGATTTGCTTCAAAATCATATGGGAGGGGGGAATGGAGGATTTAGGTGAAAAAGGAGTGTTCCTGAGTTGAAGCTGTGTGGTGATGGGTACATGGGCATTCATTATACTATTCTATTTGTATTTGTTTTAAAATCTTCCTTAATAAGAGGGTTTTTTTTGATAAATGGTATCAATATATGCTACTTTCCCTCTTCCACTTCTCCCATTAGTAGAGTGAAAGTTTAATACGATAACCTGGGTTTAAAGAGAAAAGCTATAGCTGCATAACTTTTTAAATATGTAGAGCAAAAGATACCTTTGGTAGGCTACAGAGTAGAGCACAATGAATGAAATCTCCTGTTGCTTTTCCTTAAATTTAAATGTTGTTTCTCTGTGTTTAAAAGATTAAAAAAGAGAGAAATAAAGAAAATGGCATGGATGAAAGGAAGGAGGAAAGAAGGAAGAACATGAAAGGGTCGGCATAATATTATAATATAAACTAGTATCTGGATTTGAATAGGTCACTTGAAAATAATCAAGTAAGGCTGGGGAACTGTGTATACAATGAAATCATGGTCTTGGAGATTGAATGGGCATCAGGTTTTCAGTCAGACAGATCTGGGTTCTTATGCACTGCAAGTTTCAGGCCTAATGACTTATGTTCTCTGAGCCTCAGTTTCCTCGTCTGTAAGAGGAAGGATAATCACGCCCACCTTGCAGAGTTTGTGCAGAGATGAGACAAGGCATGTGGGATGCCTGGCCCACAGAGATCCATGAGTAAATAATAGCCTGCCTCTTAGTCTAGTGAGGCCAAAGGCCTTGCTGACCAAAGATGTCAGATGAGAGCTCACTTGGCCATTGGGCACTAGGGAGTCCTGCATTCACAGTTCCATGGCTTACCTAAAACATTGCCACTCAGCCATAGGATCTGCAGCCCAACTGTCCATTCACCTGCTGCCATCTGTAAAGCAAAGAGTTGTCAAAGTCTCTACACAATGCCTCTGAACACTAAAAGAGACTAGCATGTTGACTGGGAATAAGTGACCTATTTAACGTCGAACATTTGGGCTAGAATTTTTGCATCCTCAGAACATTCATCAGCAACAAATATTCGGCTAAAATATTTTCTTTCTGTGATAAAGTCAGTTTCACCCTGGCTTATGAAACTTCAAACCCCCATGTATATGCCAGTACCCAGCCAATGCATTCATTTACCATCATGTGGACTTGGGACTGGGAAGGAGCATGGATGCTCAACATATTCAGGCCCAAAGGCTATGGCATTCTAAGGGAATTTCTGGGTACTTCCTGTCATTTGATCTTTCCACAATTATGCCACAAGGTTTGTTATTTTTGTTCAATTGGTGCCAAGTGCCAAACACAAAAATGAGAAGCTCTAAGAGCACCAAATAATCAGTTTCTTTTCTTAAATTATATTATTATCATTATTACTACTACCAAAGTAACACATATTCTCTGTATCTTAAAATTCAGATAAACAGGGGACTTCCCTGGTGGTCTAGTGGGTAAGACTCCGCGCTCCCAATGCAGGGGGCTCGGGTTCGATCCCTGGTCAGGGAACGAGATGCCACAACTAAGAGCCTGCATGCTGCACCTAAGAAGTCCACATGCTTCAGCAAAGATCCCGAGTGCCGCAACTAAGACCCAGCGCAGCCTAAATAAATAAATAAATATATATTTTTTATTTAGATTAAAAGAAAGAAGAAAATTAAATTTCCTGCTATCCCACAACCCATAGGTAACTAATGCTAGCATTTTAACGTTTTGGAATTGATCTTCCAATTCTTCTATATGTATCTACTTTTTTCTCTACTTTATCTTTCCATTTTTCCCAAAAATGGGATAATATTGTACCACAGTTTTATAGTCTTTTTTTCACATAATAACATATGAAACTTTTCCATTATCTTCTACTGCATCATTTTTTTTTTTTTTACTGCATCTTTTTTTTTTTTTTTTTTTTTGTGGTACACAGGCCTCTCCCGTTGCAGAGCACAGGCTCCGGATGCACAGGCTCAGCGGTCATGGCTCACGGGCCCAGCCGCTCCGCGGCATGTGGGATCTTCCCGGACCGGGGCATGAACCCGTGTCCCCTGCATCGGCAGGCAGACTCTCAACCACTGCGCCACCAGGGAAGCCCTACTGCATCATTTTTAATAGCTATGAACTATTCCATTGTATGGACATATTATAATTTATTTAATAATCCCCTATATTGGGTACTAGACGCTTCCAATTTTTTACTAACATAATCAAGTTTCTAAAAATAATTTAAAAATATTAATGAGAGAGTTGGAAATTTCTACTTTAGTAGGTCCAAACCTAAACCTGATATCCAAATAGGCTAAATGCAACCAAGAAAGTTTAGATCTAAAGTTCAAAACCCCTTTGAACTGTGGCGATTCCATTCAAGTGCCTCAGAAGACCTGCACCTGTGCGGCCGCCTCCCCAGCTCTACCGGAATTCCCGAGGGGACCAATGCTACACGATGGAGCAGGCCGCTTTGTTTTTCCAGAATCCTGTGGGAGCATTCATGTTGGGGTTCAAGCAATGTCATGTTTGCAAAGCCTGTGTCAGAATCTCCACCACCCACCAAATGAAAAGCACTTTTACTATAGCTTTGTTTCAAGTTTTGCCACAAAAATAAAAGGAATGTAGGGGAGGGTAAGAGAAACTACCAGACTTCAGGCATCTTTTCATTTCCAGTTGGGTGTTACATCTCCTTCTGCTTCTTGGGTTCTCAGCACCAACTCCCATCAGTCACTGGAGCTGCTTTGACTCTCACGCAATCCTAGATCCAACCTTATACTCTAGGTGGTTTTGTCCAAAAGGAAATGACTCTTGAACAAAAGCAGCAAACCAGGAAGCAACTGTGAAAATAAGTCAGACCTGCTGGGGTAGAACGTCCTTCCCAGAATGCTGGCTTTTCCCAGTGTTGATGTTTCTGTACAAACAATGTAAAGCACAAAAGCTGGCAACAAGGATTCATTCTAAGGAAAGGTGAAAAAATACATGTGTGTAAATATATACATATTTCTTCACAAATATTTTGGAAACATGAGGTCCAAAGGAATGGCTAGTGGTTTATGGGGGAGAAAGAGAATGAGAGGACCTAGGGACAGAGAGAGAGGGAGGGCAGGACACACGAGGACAATTACTAGGCGGCCAAAAAAACGAGGTAGAGAATTTTCTGCTAAACCTGGATTATCTCACTGCTTTTGAGTGTTTGCAATAAATACTTTTTTTTTCCTCCAAGCAAATTAGTTACCAGAAAAATATCCTGCCTCCCAGCCCCTTGCTCTGCCTGACAGTACCTGTCAAAAAGATAAGATCTTTCAATGAATTAAAGAAGGTGAAAGGCCAATCCCTCCCAGGCATCTGGCTGTGATTTACATCAGTATAATTATATCTTCTATTGCTGTGGGAAATTGACTATACCTACAGGGAAATGCTACTAGTATACAGGAAGTTTCTTTTTTAATTACTACAGAATGCAAATCTGCAACTTTATTTTTGGACCAATCTCATATTGTGCTTCGGTGGGAGGAGTATGGTCCATAAACATGGAGATATTTTTTTCTTCATGAATAAAAATCTCAAGATAGAATTGGGTTAGTACTAAAGAGAAAAGGAAACCAAAAGATTAATATTAATTCCAGTAATTCTTTAATTGTGAATGTGCATGCACTTGCACATTCTGGGAGGGGGTTATGTCTTAAATCCCACAAATCTTTCTCTATGTTTTATTTCCTTACACAAGATTACCAAACAGATTGTACCCTTGCAGTTGTTCTTTTTTTTCTTTTTTTTTTTTGCCGTACGTGGTCCTCTCACTGTTGTGGCCTCTCCCGTTGCGGAGCACAGGCTCCGGACGCGCAGGCTCAGTGACCATGGCTCACAGGCCCAGCCGCTCCGCGGCATGTGGGATCTTCCCAGACCGGGGCACGAACCCGTGTCCCCTGCACCAGCAGGCGGACTGTCAACCACTGCGCCACCAGGGAAGCCCGTAGTTGTTCTTTAAATCACATTTAATCTGAGCTTTTGATGAGTATCATCATGCATTTGTAGTTTTGCTTCTTTGCATCATGTTCTACTTTTCTATCTTATGTATCCTAGAATGTTATCACACACACACGTACATAAAAAAACATGCCGATGTGTACACCCACAAATACATGTATACATATAAAATATTTTTATTTAGGCAGAGTCCTGTCTACGTTCTTTATTTTTCATTGAAGGAGTGAGCCAACTTTAATTATTAACTGGTTCTTCTCAATTTCAACATTACTCTCATGCGATGTATTAATTTAAAAACACAGGCTGTGCAGCTTACTGCCTGGGGTAAATTGAGGAAAGAAAGGAAAGAAAGAAAGAAAGAAAGAAAGAAAGAAAGAAAGAAAGGAAAGAAAGAAAGAAAGAAAGAAAGAAAGAAAGAAAGAAAGAAAGAAAGAAAGAAAGAAAGAAAGAAAGAAAGAAAGAAAGAAAGAAAGAGAAGGGAAGGAAGAAAGAGAGAAAGAGAGAGAGGGAGGGAGGGAGGGAGGAAAGAAGGAAGGAAATAAGGAAGGAAGGGAGGGAGGGAGGGAGGCTCTGTAAATGTAATTAATGTTAACTCAGCTGCCCCTCTTCTCTCATAAATGTTCCAATTGGTCATATAGGAATGGTCGTTAGAATCTAGTTCACAGCCTAGCTAACTGAGTTAGTTTAAGAACTGATCTGATATGATCAATTCTTAATGATTTATAACCACTTAGGCTAATTTAAACTATCAATTTAGGCTCTGGTATGTTTTTTTAATCCAGATTACCTCAATGGCATCATTTGATGGACTTTTCAAAAAATTTAGTAAATCTGAGCCTCCAAATTGTAAGCTTTCTCACAGGAAATTCCAAATCTACCCCAGTTACAAATGTATCATTGTGACACTGGACTCGCCCAATCACTTGCCATCAAACATCATCTAATCTATGTGTTGTTTAGACTAGAGATCACAAACTGTCTCAGGTTAATTCAGAAAGCTAGCAATCTGGAATATATGGGCTAAATGTGATTTGCTTTATCTATGTTCAGAGCTAGAACTCATCTTGTTCCACCTTCTTATTTACAGGTGACAAAATTGAAGCCTGGGGGTGTTACATAATGTTCCCAATTTCCAAGGGTAACACAATGGTAAAATTGGGGCCATGACTCAAGCCTCCTCAATCGCAAACCAATTTTCACATTATCTTCTACGATGGAATATTTTACACATCAAGCTTCCTGTGGAAGGTTATCACTCTTTTTGGCAACGGGTTTCTCATAGAGATTTCAGTGTCTCTTTGTGCAAGATATGTTCTGGCAGACGGTATTTTCCAAAGATGGCTGCAACGCTATCCCCCATCTCACATGCTCTTGTTACAATGTATTGAAGTTCCTCCCATCAAGATGTGGGGTTTATGTCCCATTCCCTTACATCTGTCTGGGCTTTTGCCTATTGCAGAAGTGATGCTATGCGACTTCTGACACTAATCTTAAAAGGTGATATAGTTTCCCACTGGTTCTTCTGGAATATTCGCCCAGGACATAACTACCATGCTGTAAGGATGCCTAAGCAGCTAGACAGAGAAGCCCCATGAAGATGTTCTGGCCGGTAGACCCAGCTGGGTTCCCAGGCTACTGCCAGCATCAATTACCAGATATGTAAGTGAATGAGCCTTCAACAGTTGATTTCTGCCCCCTGACGTTGTCACCCCCATCTCTGGATCCATTGACTCCTGGCTGCAATCACATCCTTTGTTGCTCACAGGGTACTGAGAAAGGGAAGGGGAACAGGCAAGACTCCAAGGTAAGGACAGTCCAACTTTTTCCCTACTTCTTCCTCACCCTGTCCTCTGCTACTATGGGAAGGCTCAGTAGCCGTTTACTTTTTCTTCCATGGCTATCTCTTCTCTCCCTAAAGGTTCCATTCAAATAACCTCTTTTTCCAAAAAGCCTCCCTTGAGCCTTTCACCTGGAATAGCACCCATATGCACCAACTAAGATTATATCAGTTACAAATGACCAATAAAAATATAAAAGCTGCTTGGTCCTATCCATATTCAGGGATATGCAAACTAGGATGTTACCTTTTTTCTTTTTTTTTTTTTTCACCAGATTGGCAAAAAGTAGCATATCTGGTAACATTCAGTCTTGAGATTGTGGGAAAGCAAATATTCTTATACGTTACTAGTGAGAATATAAGGTGGCCAATCCACTTTCAAAGGCAATTCAGCAGCATCTATTACATTTTTTAATGTGCCCACCATAGACTCCACTTCTCAATTACATTTCTAGAGAAACACTGGACAAAAGACATGGCCAAGGAGTGTAGCTTTGTCTGTGTTAGCAAAGAATTGGAAACAACCTACATGTCACAATACAGAAATAGTTAAATAAGTTATGATACAGGCACGGCCTGCTGTGCAGCAGTAAAGATAGGTTGAAATACATCTATAATTCAATGATACAAGATTTTCCAAGACATTATGCAGTTTAAAAAAAAGAGGCAAGTTGCCAAACTTGCCAAATGAATACAGCACAAAACTATTTACATAAACATTTTTTTTACTTAAAAATTATGTTTCTCTAGGTTTATATATCTGTAAGTACATGTAAAGAAAAAGGTCTAAAAGGATACACACCAACCCAATAATGGGGATACATGTAGCCTGCAGTTTGTGGTTCAGGAGTCTTTATCTGTATTGTTTGGATATTTTATTTTATTTTATTTAAATATTTATTTATTTAGTTGCAGCAGGCGGGATCTAGTTCCCTGACCAGGGATCGAACCTGGGTCCCCTGCTTTGGGAGCGTGGAGTCTTAACTGGTGGATCACCAGGGAAGTCCCTGTTTGGATATTTTAAAGAGAATCCCTTCATATATTAACTGGTGTTATTTTAAATGAATTTTTACAATTTAATAAAGTTGAAAAAAGAATTGCAATACAAAATAAGTGCCCCAAAAAAGTGCCAAAGCAGAGATATGAACAAGGTATTATGTGGCCCAACAGAAGGTGAAAATAATCTATTCTGTGAAGTTTCCAATTCACTAAACAGACCTTTATTCCTTTTTAAAAAAATAAATTATATATCTCAAGTGTTCATAACATAGACACCCGGAGACTTAGACTGAGAAAAACCACTTTGGCAGTCTATGACAGTTTTAGAATGCTCATCAATTTGCAGAAGTTAGAATCAAAATTATGAAAACAGAAAAGGGAAGATGAGTGCCCTGCCCAGATCATGCAATAGTCAGTGGTAGGAGCAGAATTTCGAATCCAAAGGGCCCACTGAAATTGATCCTGTGTTCAAATGAAGAGTCAGGTGACTGTAGGTGTCAGTTTGGTGGCATCTCCTATTCTCAAGAAACAAGAAAATACGGCTGGCCTCACCCATTAGATGTCTTTACAGGGCCATGGTGCTCATCCATAGGACAACCAGGACTTTTTGGTCCTTCTTCCAGAGCAAAGCCACAGCAAGAGGCAGGTCTCCAGGAACATTCTGAGCCTGCTTCTCCAAGCTCACTCTTCTGCTGCACGTCAGACATAAACTCAGCCTCCACACGCTGAGAATCACTGCCTTAGAGAGGTCCCTTTATGTAGCAAGGTGTCTGTCCTTATCTCAAGCTAGAAGAAGATCCAATGACTAGAATAAATCTCCTAGCATTTTTTCCATGATAAAGTAAAAGTCCATTTTACTCCTCACTTAGCTTCACAAGTAAAAAGTACCTAGAGGGCTTCCTTGGTGGCGCAGTGGTTGGGGAGTCCGCCTGCCGATGCAGGGGACGCGGGTTCGTGCCCCGGCTCGGGAGGATCCCACGTGCCGTGGAGCGGCTGGGCCCGTGAGCCATGGCCGCTGAGCCTGCGCGTCCGGAGGCTGTGCTCCACAATGGGAGAGGCCACAACGGTGAGAGGCCCGCGTACCGCAAAAAAAAAGTACCTAGAAATGTTTGTGCATGCCACGTGTAAATTCACGGATAAAGCTGAACCTCCTGTCAGCCCTCATTTATTCCCGACAGGTGAGTCAGAAGCACACACTGGCAAGATGTGATGCCTATTAACTTGGCTTTTTTTCTCCCTGATTTAACTGAGACCTGTAATGTTATTTGATGCAGTTTTCTGTATTTAATTAATTTAACATTCCAGATTTTTAATTTGCATTTAATTTAACATTTCAGGTTTTTAATTTACCAGATATTGTTTATCAAATATTCATTTCAGAGACTTTCGCCATATATACAGTGCTTACGCTGCTTTAATTAGTGTGTGGTAAATTAATTCTTCTATCCTTGCTCCTTCATCAGATACTGGATTAAAGAAGTTGCACTGTTTCAACACCACACATAAACTCGTTTATTAAACCAAGATGGTAAATTTCCCCATGTATGTGCCTTGCTAGTCTGCTTTCATGTTTAACCTGATAAAAGCTGCTGTGGTTAAAACCAGAAATCTGTTATTATTTAAAACCCGCTGCTTGGTTTGACAATGGGAGTGTTAAATTTTGTATTTGACCCAATTATTGGGTCCAGTTTTGCTCTTTTCTTGCTCCTAGATCTCGGCCACCTCCCTCCCTAGACATCTTCCTCTATCTCCCGTCATCCACCTCACCACGCTCTCCCTCCCTGGATACTTGCTAGAATGAGATTACACTTGTCAATGCTCCCTGTTAGCTTTCCTCTAAGACACAGGTTCTCTCAAGTTACAAACTTGCCATCTCATCCTTAAGTTTTACACCTTACTTTTCCTCTTACCTCCTCCCTACCTCCCTGCAAATAATAACGAGTTCCCAGTAATACTATATTTAAATTATGTTGGAAGGAATCATTGTGGATGGAGGGGTCTTGTCTCTCCTATTATACTGTAACCTATTTGAGAACACGTTTTTCTCAACTCTGCATCCCAAACAGGGCCTACCTAGCATAATGACTTACACAAATGGGGAAACACTAAACGTTTGTTGGATATCTGGATAAATGGATGGATAGAGGCATGGATAGCAAGATCTCTACTATGTGCCTGGCACCACACTAGTTCTTTAAACTGTGCTTTCTCATATGAATATTTCTCATAATGAGGAAGTATCCCCATTTAACTGATGAAAACACTGAGGCCCAGAGATTTAAGTAAGGTTTTACTCATGATCTCATGGCTAACAAGTAGCTGAGCCCAAATTTGAACCCCAATCTGTTCGATACCCCTGTGCTTACTGCACTTGGGCAGAACCGGCTACATAATTGGTAGGACTGCTATGATTGAAAGTGTCCCCCCAGAATTCATACTGTTGAACTCCTAATGCCCAAAGTGGTAGTGTCGGGAGGTGGAAACTTTGGTAGGTGTTTAGGTCATGAGAGCAGAGCTAATCTCATGAATGAGAGAGATGCTGGGAGACCCCTCACCCCTTCCACCACATGAGGATACAATGAGAAGTCTGCAGCCCCCAAAGAGGGCCCTTACCTGACCATGCTGGCTTCCTGATCTCTGACTTCCAACCTCCAGCACTGTGAGAAATACATTTCTGTGGTTTCTAAGCTACCCAGTCTATCACATTTTGTTATTGCAGCCCCAGCAGACTAAGACGGGGGCCCAGTGCAAGATTAAAATGTGGATGCCTCATTTGAAAACTACTAATAATTTCAAGAGAGTGACAGCAGAGCCTTAAACCTCACAAAGTCTGTGGGGCTTCACAGGTCACACGCCCACGAAGCCAGCCCTGTACCTGGGGCTGAACCATAGTCATTACCGAGCTTCCAGCTCTTCACTCCCAGCCTGCCATCCAGCCCATCTGTCAAAGGCAGAAGCACACCAGCCTCGCCCCATCTACAGACAGGAAATTTGAACCTTGTTCAGATGCTAGTGGTCGTAAGTTAGATACACCTCCTGAAACAGATTGGGAATGACTGTGGGCAAAGAACACCTCAAAATATGTTATTATCCTATTCTGCATGCCTATCACCACAAACACTACCCCATTACCCCAACCAGGGATGGCCATGGGAACTAGGGAATAGTGTGCTTTGCTCTGCAATTCCTCATGACCAACCAAATAAAACAAAGTCTCTAAGAATGGGTATCCTGCCCTTGCTACTCCACTGACAGATTAAATACGTAGGCAGGTAAGGAAGAGCCAGATGGGAGGTGGGAACCATAAGAAGTAAAGGGGGAGGAATACAGTATTTAAACTCCTGAGAGCTGGAGCTGACAGTGGTGTCCCAGAAAGGATTCTCTCTTTAAACTTCCATGAGCCAATATCAGGGCCAGTTTGGTGTGAGCCAAGTCTAAGGGGTCCTAGTGTGAAACTCAACACTTTATAGGCCACAAGCTAAATGACTGCTCCTCCCACCCCTATGGCCATCTCCCTGTGGCTACTATTCTTTTCAAAGGAAAGATAATGACATGTTGATGGCTATTTAAAGAAATCCTTAAGACAACAATTTCAGAGGTGGTGGCCATTGATAAGATATCACAAAGCAGGGACAAGAAAGTCTTTGAAATCTTGTGGAACAGCGCAAGGTGGTAATGGCAACTCTGCTTGGGACCTAGCAGAGCGCATTAAAAGCCTACAGATAATAAAAGCAGCACTGAGGTCATTCAGGATGAGAGCATGCACCAAGTTAGGGGCAAACACTTACTCTTTGACTAGTGAAGGCCACGTTTTGGTGTCCTTGAGGGCAGGGCTCACGTCTGTCTCGTTCCTTGAAGAGTCCCCAGGATCTAATGCAGTCACTCAGTAAATGTGGGAGGATAGAAGGAAAGGAAAATGTTCCAAGAGGAAAGATGAGACGAGTTTAGAAGGCACAACTGCAAGTGTCTTTCCTTTGTCATTTTAATTTATTTCCAAAAATAGATGATGGCATTTGTATAAATTCTTTGCTGAGTTGTTGTTTAGTGTTTTATACGTATCACATTTAACTGCATCTCTTAGGAACTTGGGTGCCATTGCTGTCACCTAAAGTCCAGAATTGAAGTGTCAGCATTTGACTTTCCCATTATCATCTACTTCTCGCCACCTGAACAGCTACAGTGTTCCTGATATTTCCCTACTGGATGACAGTGGCAGTGCCTGGGGGGTTGTCAGCCAGGAGGCCCTGTCATTTGCTATAAGACATTCTTTTTTAAATAAGTTTTTCATTTTGGATTAATTTTAGATTTCCAGAAAAGTGACAGAAATGGTACAGAGTTCTCACATATTCCTTACCTAGTTTCCCATAGTGTTAACATCTTGCATAACTATGGTAACTTTATTAAAACGAAGACATTAACATTGGTACATTACTGTTAACTAAAATCCAGAATTTATTCAGATTTCACCAGCTTTTCCATTAATGTCCTTTTTTAAAAAAATTAATAGACTTTATTTTTTGGGGGTACAGTTTTAGATTTACAGAAAAATTGAGCAGGGAGTACAAGTCCTACATACCCATCCCATTCCAGCCTCTCCACACCTTGCACACAGCTCCTCCTATTATTAAAACCTTGTATTAGTGTAGTACATTTGTTAAAGTAATGAGCTAACATTGATACACTATTATCAACTAAAGTTTATAGTTTGCATTAAGGTTCACGTTTCGTGTTGTACAGTTCTATGGGTTTTGACAGCTGACTAATGACATTTATCTACCATTACCATATCATACAGAATAATTTCACCGCCCTAAAGATCCCCTGTACTTCACTATTCCTCCCTCTCCTCTCTCTCCTGGGACTCCTGACAGCCACTGATCTTTTTACTGTCTCTTTAGTTTTCCCTTTTCTGAAGTCTCATATAGTTGGAATCGTACAGTATATGTAGCCTTTTTAAATTGACTTCCTTCACTTAGCAATGTGCATTTAATATGTCCATGTCTTTTCATGGCTTGAGTAATGTCCTTTTCTGTTTCAGGATCTAATTCAGGGTACCTCATTTAGTATGGAGGCATTTTTAACAATCCTTTTTCTATGGTCTCTTTTCAAAGCAAGAAATTCAATTTAGTGTCCTTTAGCAATCTTCTTTTTGACACTTAATGTTATATTTATTTCTCTAACAAATATTAATTGAGCTCTTATTATGTGCCAGGCATTGTCTTAAGCAAGGAATACACAGATATGAACAAGCTATACAAGATCCTTGCTCCCATAGACTTTAAAAACCATTCCTAAAATTACTATTAATGGCTGCATACTATTCCATTTTATCAATTTATATCGGAACAAATCATCTCCGAAATTTCCCTGTTTTTAATAACACCATGATGAATACAAATCTTTGGCTACCATTCATTATGTCCTAGGAGAGAGTATTAAAAGTATACAAGATGGGCACATTTGAGGTATTTAATACATGGTGCCATATTCCTGATCAGAAAGGATGTAGCTATTGACACTCCCTCCAGACACAAAAGTTCCTATCTTATCTTTACTGTGACTGCTATCTCCCCTCTTACATCTTCCCCCTACTCTTGGTGGTTGCCCTCAGTTTGTTTGCCCCCTTCCAATGCAAGCAGTCTAAGCAGTCAGCCAGCCTCCAGTCCCAAGCAGTCCTCTTGGCTCTAGATCAATTCATACAATCTACTTCCCACCAAAACTCCTTTCTCTGTGTGTGTGCTGATCATGCATATTTCACTTTTCAGTATTCCATTCCCTCTCAGACCTGCGCTTAACTTCTTTAAGCCCAGGTTCCTCACTGTAAAATTGGCACTCTAATGATGAAGGCTAACAGTTATGCAGGGTTTATAACCATTAGTTGTTCCCAGGTGACCAAGCCCTATTTCCATGACCCCAGGAGGTGATGCTGGACTATGAAAAGTATGTAAACTGAGGGCAGTTTTCTGTGATTCATCTCAAAACCCACTCTCTTTTTTTAACTCTTTAATGTGTCACTGTGTTCTTATTGAGTACATACCTGAGAGACAGCCCCTCATTCTGAAAAGCACATTGTCTTTATCTTACTGAACACAGTAATATGTACTGGAAATAATATGGTCTTTGGAAGCAGACATACCTAGGTTTAAAAATCAGTGCAACCATTTGCAAATTGTGTAGCCTTGAACGAGTGACAACCTCTTTGAGTCCAGATGCCTCGTCTCTAAAACTGGGGCACTAAGAATGGCTATAACCCCTGGAAAGAGTTTACCACGTACAAGACACTGTTAAGTTGATCCTCATTACAACCTTATGAGGCAATAACCTCATGATTATTATCATTCCCATTTTGCAGAGAAACAAACTAAGGCACAGACAGGGTAAGTGACCTGCCCAAGGTCACGCAGCTAGTGAGTATCAAAGCTGGGATTGAAACCTGGGGAAAATGGCTCCCGAGTCTAAACTCTTTTTTTTTTTTTTTTTTTTGCGGTAGGCGGGCCTCTCACTGTTGTGGCCTCTCCCGTTGCGGAGCACAGGCTCCGGACGCGCAGGCTCAGCGGCCATGGCTCACGGGCCCAGCCGCTCCGCGGCATGTGGGATCTTCCCGGACCAGGGCACGAACCCGTGTCCCCTGCATTGGCAGGTGGACTCTCAACCACTGCGCCACCAGGGACGCCCAATATACTCCCTTTTACGCACTCTTGTTGTAACATTAACTTCCTGGTCCTGAGGACTCAAATCTCAGCCAAACAAGTACAGTGCAAACAGACCAATCTGCCTCTCAATCAGACATAGCTCATCACGTAGAGGGAACCTAGAGCCTTTCGCATTCCTAGAGGGAAGCCTGAGCAGGGAGAGGTGAGAATGTTTTGATGAATGGGAGTGTGGTCAGGGAGGGCTTTGAGTGTCCATACAGAGGCAGTGTAATGTAGGGTAAACGATATGGGCTTTGAAATCAACTGGGTTTGAATCCCAGCTCTGCCTACCTCATAGGGTAGTTGGGAAGATTAAATGAGATGTGGTGTAAATGACATTCACCACACTTTCTCCTCTTAAATTCATTCACACTTACACAACTGGACACTGTCCAGCAGCCTAGATAGAAATAAGACTAACCTCAGAGTGAAAACTTTAAAAAATACATAGTTCTGTCTTAGATTTAGTCAGCAAGTGGATTCAGTCTGGCACAATTGACACCAAGCTGTCGGGAAGTTCTGCTGGGTTCTGAGAAAAATGCAGGCCTTTGTGGGGGTTAGCGGAGGGGGAGGCTGGTGTGGTAGGTGAACGTATGTCTGTCCCTAAAGCAGTGTGCTTGTTCAGGCCTCACAAAAATCTGGATGAAACAACCCGTATGACTCTCCATCATTTACCACTCAGAGCCTATATTCACCAAGCAACCTTTCAATTAACACCTAGGTCCCCAAAAGAGTGTCCAGGTCAAGTACACAGAAGAATTCTGGCCCTAGAAAGAAAAATCTGCATTATAAACATATAGAAATCAACCTTACATGAATTAGGAGCTATTGCTGCCCAGAAGGTAGAATAATCCTTATTCTCCTAACATGCTTTTGAGTCTATCATCAGGAAAATTTTGGAAACCCCACCTTGAATCTCTGACTGCCTGAGCACCTACTTTTTGCCAGGCACAGTGAAGAATTCAACACTGAAATGACACGGTCCCTGCTGAAACAACTTAAAACCTAGTAGAGATAATAAGGCAAATACACTAAGAACTAAAATAAGGCACAAGTCGGACAAAATGCCATCTCATTATCACCTTGAAAAACCCCCAAGGCCAAGTTCAGGCCTCCTAGTTCTATTCAATTTAAGGAAGTGATAATGAGGAGAAATGTTCTTGCCCATTAAAAGGGTTCTTAACGGGTAGATCAAGACTAGCTGCTAAATGGTGGAATTTTACCTTTCAAGTTACATAGGTAATACATGTTAGCTTTTATGATATATACTTTATAAAGACTATTTCTAAGAAAGGAGAAAAAAAGAGAAATACATACATGGGGGACAGAAGCATAATTTATTTATAGATAAAGAAAGGGCAAGAGGAGCTGATGGCAAAGGCCATTTGTCCGCACAGTGATGAGTGAATCAACAGTCATAATTCAGTGGCTCCCAAATCGTGCCAGTGCTGACTGGGCTGATGGCAATGAGAGTCTGCACTAGCCCACACCCCACCCTCACACATGGACCACCCTGCCCTGACACATGCACACTCCTCTTCTTCCCCTCATCCTACCCAGGCCTCTCAGCCCAGACCAAACAATGCCTCTGTGTTAAGCTCTTCCTGCTGTCAGCTAATAGAAGGTATCCCATCCTCTTCCAAATTCCCACTTGTGTTGTCTCAAAGGCCTTATTGGCATTCCTCACATTTTGTCCTGCAGGTGGCTATGAGGTAACAAAAAGAACATCAGAAATTGATTCAGAAAACCTGAGCTGGAATTCAGATCTTATTGCCAACTAACTGTCCAACTGTAGGAATAATGACAGTTAAAACTGAAAGTCCTAATTCCCTATCTCAACAAATGGAGAAAGTATGTCCATTTCAAAGGATGACCAGGAGATTTCAGTGAGGAAGTTTCTGATAGTGATGAGTCAGCTGCAAGGGCCCCACAAAACAACCCAGCAGGAAAGCACAGGATGTGCCCTTCATCAAAAATGGTTTCAAAGGGAAGAATCTAGTTTTTAGGGAGAGGAGGAGGAAGATAGCTTGATGGAAAGATCCACAGAGGGAGTACTTAACATACCTGTGATCTTCTCATGGTAGGAGAGCATTCTAGACGCAAAATTAAGATAACGATATCCCTCATGTTTATGACAGTGGCCAGAAAGAATTAGACCTGAGAAAAGTATAGGGATATGTGTTAATAAACTAAGTAATATTTTAATTTGAATATATAAACAATAGACTTTAGATAAACAAGAATAACCTCAACATGGATCCCAACCAGAATCTTTAATCTATCCTGTGGACTAGACACCTGGGTCTCTCAGAAGCGGTTTTATTAGAACTGAACTTGGGCACTTATGGACCAGTAGTAACTACTTAAAATCAACCCAAAGGCTGAGAATAAAGTTGTGGGGAAAACATCAGACTGAGAATCAGGGGAGCTGAATTCCCATTTTTTTGTCGTTAATGTTTGTGAAGCAGCCTTGGGAGAGTCTCTGGGCCTCTGATTCTTCATTTCTATAATGAAACAAAGCCATGATTGTCTTCTCAGGACCCTTTCAACCCTGTGCTTCTGTGACAACTATCGAATCAACAAAGTTCAAGAGGTCAGTAATAAGCCAAGGGGAAAGCCATTCTGCTCACAACCCCACCTTGAAGTCTTCAATTATGAAACTTCCATCTCACTCAAAGCATTCAGCAAACCCTGTGCTGGGCACTAGGGCTAGACACAGGTCACCCAGGAGCTGAATGCACATCAGGATGACGAAAAAAGAAAAAATAGCCTAAGAATCAGAAAACCTGATAATCTTAAAACTAAAAGGAATTTATAGATTATCTGGTTCTAGTTCTTTCTTGTACAGAAAAGGAAACCAAACATGGTAAGAGTCAGAAGTCCTTTTCCCAAGAATGCACAGCTAGAGGAAGATGCAGGAAGTACTAGATGGGAAGAGCACCAGACTGGGAGTCCTTGCTGTGCAAGAAACTAATTGTACCACTCAGGGTCAGTGGCCACATCTCTCCAGGCTTCAGTCTCTCCTTCTGGGTAATTATGCATCTCAGCTACTGCTTCCTCCACACTAACCCTCTCTACAGTTGTGACGTTGAGATTGGAATCCAGGCCTCCTGACAAAAAAGAAATATGGATACTGCAGAAATGCACCCAATTGCAAAGTTCTGGGCAGATCAGAGGAGTGGTAGAAACCAGCTTGTCCTGGAGCCTGTTAGTACCCCAGGAGACTCATCTAACAATTGGTTTATGTGTTTCTAAAAATACTCCTCACCTGGGCATGGAAAGACCTTTACTCATTTACTCATTCAGAAATGTGTAATTTTTGAGACTAGGAAATAAAATAAATTGACAGCAAAGTCAGAGGATGAAAAGGTGTGTACGTAGGCAGAGGCTGTTTTAAAGCTGATAAAGCTTCAGTTCTGAGTCCTTTACTAGCAGGAACTCCTTCCAAGATGCTGGAAGGGCCCCAGCAGTGGGTTCACGTGGTCGTATTGAAAGCCTGCACCTCAGATTGGGACTTGAACCCACGTGCCAGGACTCAAACCCAGCCTAAAACCAGATCAGGACTTAAACCCGGCCAAAACCCACAGTCTTCCAACTGAGATCACACACCTGGTTTCAGGACTTAATGAAGCTCAGGTTCTTGATGTCTCATCACAGAAAGAATTCAGTGAGAGACAAAGTGATAGGTAAGAAGTGGATTTATTTAGAGAGAAACTCCACAGACAAAGTGTGGGCCATCTCCGAAGGTGAGTTGTCAGTTTTTATTCGGGTGGGTAATTTCATAGGCTAATGAGTGGAAGGAGTATTCCAGCTATTTTGGGAAGGGGTGGGGATTTCCAGGAATTGGGCCACAGCCCATTTTTTTATCCTTGGAACTGTCACGGTGCCTGTGGGTGTGTCATTTAACTTCTGATGTGTTACAGTGAGCGCATACTGAGGCTTAGGGTCTAGTGGAAGTTGACTTGTCCACCATCTTGGACCCATTTGATTCTAATCAGTTTATGTCATGTCCTTGGGCTATGTCATTCTTTAAAAGTTGTGCCCTGCCCCCTTCCCTCCTGTTTCAATACGATTGTATAAAATTTGTAGAAGTGAGATATTTTTGAATAATTTTCCTTAAAGAAGACAATGAGTTTCAGGCCCCATAAAACCTATATCCAGGGACTTCCCTGGTGGCGTAGTGGTTAAGAATCTGCCTGCCAATGCAGGGGACATGGGTTCAAGCCCTGGTCCAGAAAGATCCCACATGCCACGGAGCAACTAAGCCCAAGCGCCACAACTACTAAGCCTGCGCTCTAGCGCCCGCGAGCCACAACTACTGAGCCCGCGCGCCACACCTACCAAAGCCCGTGCACCTAGAGCCCTTGCTCTGCAACAAAGAGAAGCCACCACAATGAGAAGCACGTGCACCGCAACAAATAGTAGCCCCTGATCGCAACTAGAGAAAGCCCGTGCACAGCAACGAAAACCTAACGCAGCCAAAAATAAAATAAATAAATGAATAAATTTATTTTAAAAAAAACCCTATATCCACTCCTGTCTTCAGGTCTGAATTTCTTCCCTTCTCTGCTCTTCTCTCCTTCCTTTTTTCTAGGACTGAACAAAGCAAAGATTTTTTGTTTGTTTGTTTGTTTTTTATGAAAAGAAGTGTACTGCTTAAGAGTACTTAAGAGAAGATCAAGTCTGAGGAATTAAAAATAAGAATGTATAAAAAGCAAACTTTGAGTGAAATCATCACAGTGCCCTTGAACGAGATAGGTAGGGTGGGTTCTACTATCAGTGCAGTGAAGTTTGCAGAAAATAAAACCCGGACTGCCTTTCATCTCATAAAAATTTCGGCTGTTTGGGTTGATTTGACACAGTGGTAACAGATCAAAAACAAAAATTTGTCAAACAACACAGTTGTGCCAATTGTTAAAATGTATTTATTTATTATTAACTTGTCTGTTCTGCTGATCAGTTAAGTCAGATAAAAATAAACCCATTTGATGACCTGGTCCACAAATTCATTTGTGGGTGAGATTTTTACAGTCACCATTAGAAGAACCCCAGAGGAGGATTCATTTAACTTTTGACCTCTTCTACCATAGAACAGAAAGGCCAAGTCCAGCTTCTCAACTTCACTGAATAGAACCCACCAACTGGAGATTGTTACTTTGTAGTGGGTGAAAATGTTTTTCTCCAGGAGGGGCATTTGGTTGTGTCCGTTAGGTATGCCCCATAAACGCACTCTGCTTGGGACTAGTCTGTCCCTGTGAGAGGTCCACGTGTCTGATGGGAGATAGGGCGAGGCGAATTGCGATATTGTGAGGGTAATTAAATTATGTAGCTGTTACCAGATGCCTCTACCGGGTATAACCCCAAACTTTTACATATGGCTCCACAGATTTCTGAGCTCTGCATTTAAAATAGAAAACTCTGTGAAGAAACCACAGGTTATTTAACAACCTTTTTCCTGTAAGCAAAAAAGGAAAAGTCAAATATTTTAAGTATGAATCACTAGCAAAGCCAAATGAAGATCCTGAAGGTTCTTTCACAGGTTGACACACAACGACATCCTGGGAATGGAGAACAATTTCTCCTTTCTTTCTAGGGACAGACATTTGTCATTTCAGGTGAAAGAGGTCAGCCTAAAGGCAGGATGATTCAGTAAAACATCACTTTCCTCTCAAGATTCTAAAATGCAATGTTTCCCAAACTTGCCAGATAAGAATTATCTGAGGCAACTGAGCAGATTTCCAGGGCTTAGGTGGAGTCCAGGAATCTGTGTTTTTAGCAAGCATCCCAGCTGATTCTTATCACCGTCACAAAGGCAAGGTTCAGAGTGACCCCCAGAGTCATCACATTATTGGAATCGATACAGCAGTCACTGGGAAATGTACTTTAACGTGTATAGAGCTGGGAAGCCACTGGGGTTCATGGCTTAGAATTTCATCTTCAAGCTAAGATGTTAAACATATCAATGAATGTGCGTTCCTTATTATCGCCCATAATGTTTTCTTTCCTCATGTCTTAAGGGAATGCCATATGCCCAGAGATCCTGGTAGAAGAAAACCAAAATATTAACAGAATAAATTACTCCAAATTAGACTTGTGCTGCTGAACTATCCTAGGGTTTTTGGAATCTTAACAAACTTGGACCCGGCCAAGGATCATTAATAGCATTGTCCTCTGGGCATATTCTTTGAATGAAAACCTTCAGAATTTGCTTTCAACTGCCCCAGTATTAGCATCTTCATCATCCTGCGAAGAAAGCAAGGCGTTGGTTTTGCCAGCTTTTCAAAACCTTCTCTGTGATACCTGCAGTCAGAAACAGCTCACCTTGGGGACAGTGCCAGAACCCCTGGCTGCCTCTTCCCTTGCCCGCCAGTTCCAGCATGACCCAGACAGCTGAAAAATGCAAGGAAGGGTCCTGTCGCTGCCGAGAGGAAGGAAAAGACTCACTTCCTCCTCTCCAGGGATGCCCTCCAACTAAGAAGAGCTGCCAAGATCCAAGGTCAAGCTCATTACACACATGAATGGTGGGAAGAATCCCAGAATTATGAATAAAATATAAACCTGTGAGAAAGTGCCTCCTTACTATCAGACACTGGGCTCTCTCACATGCTATTAATATGTCATGGTTCTGTTTCCTCAACACAAGTGTAATTCTTTATTATTAATATCATTATTATTATTATTAATTTTTAAGATGATACATCCACGTGTTCAAAACAAACAAGATACAAGGTGAAAAGTCTCACTTCTACCCTTGTTTTCCATCTGCCTCGTTTCCTTCCTCCAGCCCAAACACTACCACTGTATGTAGTTTCTTGTATATTCTTCTAGAATTTATACAAAAACAAGCAAATACAAATATATATTTATATTTTCCCTTGCTTTTTCTCACCCGAAAAATGGACCTTAGAACTCTTTCCATATTGGTGCAAAAAGAGCAGCTTTGTTCTTGTTTATAGCTGCATAGTATTGTATCATAGGATGCACCAATTTGTGATGAAACTATTGGTTTTCAGTCTGTTTTCCCCACAGTGAAATAAATGGCTTTGTTTCAAACATTTGAAAATTAAATGGGACCAGAAACACCAAGAGGGTCAGTGAAGTTGTACAAGCAGAATTTCTGGAGATGCTCAGATGGATATATTTAAGAAATATATTCTGTTCCATATAATTACAAAAATTATTTACTATATCATGTTATACAATAAGAGCAGGCACAAAAGCATCTGAGAGAAATTAGAAAAGAATGTGAACCCAAATCTGGGTTAATTAAGGTAAAAAAAGGAAAAACAAGAGAGACAGAAGACCAGCTTTGTTTCTGTAACTCCCTCTCAGCTTCGTCAAACTGCTCTCAGTTCTTAGAGAGACCAAGGCTTGCTCAAAAAGCCTCCTTGAGAATGTGGACTCAAGTGGCCTAATTAGGAGGGGAAGAGAAGAGACTGGGTAAAGGGAAGGTCTGAAGGAAGACAAGCACGGCCATTTCCACGTGTTTTTATTCTAAGAAGCTAAACTATTTCCCAAGTAGTGTTTTCATGGTAGTATTTCCTCTAAGCTGTGATTTTACAAAAGGAAGACTTTTAACTTATAACTCAATGTCTTTGGCCACACAATATTTAAAGCTATGTCCTTCGGTTTTTAACCAAGCCTTGAACTGTTGAGTCATATAGATATCTGTGATGTCCCCTTTCTAGGGTTTTCCTCTCAGAAGAGGTCAAAACAAGAGGTTTCATCTCTGGCTTAAAGCTTGCTAATATTGATACATCAGTAAGTACATTTCAAAGTCATTTTAAACTTCAAAAGAAAAACGTTCCAAATATTTCTAAAAAGTTGGGATAACTTTAACATGATCTCCACCTTTGAACTCTAGCTGGTGTTCAGTGACCTGGGATGTTAACTAAATTTAGCCAAAATTAAATGAGCATACTCATATGCTGATCATAAGAAAGATCACAAACAGGCACCAGTCTTCTGGAGGGACATTTAACTTTATATAGATAAACCTTTTAAAAATACATGCTTTTTTTTTTTAATTGAAGTATAGTTGATTTACAATATTATATTCGTTTCAGGTGTACAACATAGTGATTCACAATTTTTAAAGGTTATACTCCATTTACAGTTATTATTAAATGTTATACTCCCTGTGCTGTATAATAAATATATACTTGTAGCTATTTATTTTGTACGTAGTAGTTTATATCTCTTAATCCCCTTCCCCTATCTTGCCCCTCCCCCTTCCCTCCCCCACCAGTGACCACTAGATTGTTCTCTATATGTTAGTCTGCTTCTTTTTTGTTATATTCACTAGTTTGTTTTATTTTTTAGATTCCACATATACGTGATATCATACAGTAGTTGTCTGTATTCATTCTTAGATTCTGAAGTCTAAGATTTAAGAGTCTACACCAAGGAAACTTTATACTTTCGTTGCAGGAATGAAAAGCTATAGGAAACTGGATTTAACAGGTGTTCTCAAATATTTTGGTCTCAGGACCTCAATTATACTCTTAAAAATTATTGTATACACCACAGAGCATTTATTTGAGTTGAATCTATTAATATTTTCTATATTAGAAATTTAAACTGAGAAACTGAACTAGAAACTCAAACAATCGCTCAAGGGCTTTTCCTCCAGATGTTCACCGAGACTTCAGCCTGCAGCGGGAGTGCCTTATGAGTACTTCTCATTTCATCACACAGCATATTAATAGAACGTGAACTCATGGGTTGAAATTCCATAAAATTAATAATTTGTTATCTAATTAAATCGTTAGTTAAACGATTATTTAAATAAACTATAGTTTAACTGTTCTTTTATTATCTAATTATTTTTCAGTTATTAATTATCATTTATTTGCTAGGTATTAGTTATTACTGCACTATGCAAAATCCGACAATAAAAACTGCAAGACATATGGGAAAATGGGTTTGGGGTGCAACACTCAAAAACTTTGTCAATGACACAGTAAAAAAAAAAAGGAACTTAAAAAATAACATGGTTTTACACAAGTTAAATGTGTGTTTTATAAATATGGCACTTTACCTGGAAAGAGACCCCAAGTTTGCTGTGGAAGCAAATGTCTGCCTGCCTGCCAGGCTGCCCAATGGGGTCCAAAGCCCACCATCCTGTGTGGAAGAGGCAAAACACAATAAAGAGAAAAAGAGTGAGAGAAAGGTGAGAAGAAGAGAGGAAAATGAACAGAGAACAGGGAGGAACAATACAAAATAGGCTGAGAGGAAAGAGAAAGAAAGACAGGGAGGGCTCTGGCCTGGCCAGGGTACCCGGGTTCCAGGGGAGGGAAGGGTGGCAGGTGGCCAGTTACGGGGAAATGGTGGCAGGAGGGTTGTCAGAATCAGGACAAAAAGTTGCAACACCAGATGTTGGTAGTCGTGGCTCATTGTCCTTGGGAGGGTATTTGTATGTCTGTATGAGTGTGTGTGCGCACACGTGCAGCTGGCTGCAGTTTTCTGCATTCACCCAGTGTTTCTCCTGGAAGAAACTGAGCATACACGAACCTGCTCAACTGCTCCCTAGTGGTATTAATCATGTTGGGACAAATTTACATTTTCAAAACAAACATTACCAGTACTGACTGTATTTAGATGATCTGTATAAATCTGGAAATATGCACACCATGTTGACATTAGTTCTATCTCAGTGTAGGATTATAAGTGACTTAAATTTTCTTCTTTCTGTTAACTTGTATTTGCTAAGTTTCCTTCAAGCAACATGTATTCATTTGTAATAAGAAATTGAATAACATGCTTTTAAATTTAAAACTCCATCCAAAAGGTGTGATCTGGTTCTAAAAACCAACTACAAAATGGATTCTCTCCCTGAGCCAACCAAAAATGTTAGTCACCAACTAGTCTCTGGGGATCACACTGGAGCTTTATTCTGCATCCTCCAAGTCAAAGAGTCAAAAGGTGAAACTCCAGGCCCCTGAGGACTTGTCTTGCCCAGTCTCTTCATTTTACATTTAAGGAAATGGAGGCCCTAGGAGGTGAAATGATCTGCCCAAGGTCATGTAATTTGTTGGTGACAAAGCTACAACAAAATCACAAAGTCTCCTAGCTTTCAGTTTAATTATCCTTTTCACTCTTCACTTGCTTTTTTTCCCCTTTCTCTCTTTCTTTTTTTATTCTAATAGTCACAGAGGTATTGTAGAATAGGGATTGATTTATACAATACCAAATCAACAAATCATTTCAGTCCAAAGAAATCTAACAAAACAAAAAAAAAAACTGTCAACGAGGTGAAAAATAAAATCATGCCAACTTCTTGTTTCACATTGTATGGACAAAACAACCAGTAATTACGTGGATGTTTCCCTTTTCAACTGGTTGCTTCGGCACTGGGTTCTCATAGCCTCGGTATTAGAATAACCAAACATGGGGGTGGTGGGAGGGAGAGGAAGGGAAATCTTATTCTCTAAAAGCAAGTTAAACTCCTCAAAGCCCTAATACCCATATAAATAATGGAATTTGGACATTAGATTTAACAGCACTTTCCAGTAACAACCAAAACTCTAGACTATGTAAGAAAACATCCTTTGAGAGGTCAGTCTGCTTGGTAGGGACACTAGGTGCTCACAAATTCGATGTATCCAAGTATCCTCAATGATCTAAAATAAAACAGGAAACATTGAAACACTTTTATGCCTCTTCAAAGAAAAAAAATGGAATTGTGTCTCCATAACACCAAGATGGTTTCATTTTTCTGCCTAAAATCAATGATCTATATTAACTATAGAAAATTTTCAACTTGTTTTTAATATGCAGTTCACTCTGTGTACAACTCAGCTGGCCAAGGCCTCAGTGACTACATCAGGAAAAAAGTACACCTTTTGAATTAGAAAAGATGGAAAACCTGGCCAGGTCAAACACCGCCTTCTCTCAAGCACCTGATGGGAACTAATGAAACACCTGGTTTCCAGCCTCCAACAATTAAGTAATCAGCTGCCTTTGGTTACCCTTAACAACTCACACAGACAAGGAGGTTACCAGGCAAACAGACTGCAACAATTCAGGATCCAGAGCCAACTGGAGCACTGAAATGACACATATTCCCAGGGCAGTCACTAACTTCCGGTGTAAAAAAAGGAAAGTGGAATTATTTTTTAAAAGTCCAGGACTTGGCAGCCATTAGCTGAGGTGCCCTCATCAACGTAAAGCATGCATAGTAAACCAACTCAAGAGGGCAGTTGCTGTCAGAAGTATTAGGCTTCCCAGCCTCACCAGAGTTCAGTCTGTCTGACAGCTAAGGGCCCTGCTTTTCCCTTAAATAATATTTACTGGTGTTTTTACTTTAGCTGGTTTTATTTTCTGTAATTTTATTTATGGTAATGCTCAGAAAGGTAAATTCTGAAATTTTAAATAAATGCAAAATAATAATAATCAAGCAAAGGACCACTTAAATAAAATAAGCCATCTTAAAAAAAAAATAAGCCATCTTGAATTAGAACTGAAGGCTATCATCAATTTAGCAAAGACACACAATGAAATCTCATATTAAGGAAGCCAGTTTCTAGATTCAGGGGAAATGAGAAAACGAATGAATTAAAAGCAAAATTTTATTTAAATGGCTTTAACCCAAAGTAGCTTTTCTGGGTTTTATTTGTTTTGAGGGAGAGATTTTTAATTGCAAATGCAATTTCTTTAATAGATATAGGACTATTCATATTTTCCATTTCTTCTCGTGCCAGTTTTGGTAAGTGATCTCTTTTTTTTTTTTTTTTTTTTTTTTTTTTTTTTGCAGTACGCGGGCCTCTCACTGTTGTGGCCTCTCCCGTTGTGGAGCACAGGCTCCAGACGTGCAGGCTCAGCGGCCATGGCTCACGGGCCTAGCCGCTCCAGGGCATGTGGGATCTTCCCGGACCGGTGCACGAACCCGTGTCCCCTGCATTGGCAGGCGGAGTCTCAACCACCGCGCCACCAGGGAAGCCCTAAGTGATCTCTTTGAAGGAATATGTTCGTTTCTTCCAAATTTTTGTGTTTATTGATGTTAATATGTCCATACTATTTCTTTATTATCCTATTACCTTTTTAATGTCTATACTTAGGATCTTTAATGATGTCACCTCTTTTATTCCTGATATTGGTGATTTCTGTCTTTTTTTCCTTGCTGAATTTAGTTAGAGTTTTGCCAATCATATAGATGTTTTTCAAAGAAGTTTTTAATTTTCAAAGGAAGCACTATTGTTTTTCCTCCCATTGCAGCTTTATTTAATAAGCATGGTCCATCATTTCTATTTTATTTTCAAGATGGGTCTGTGTCCCAGCCCTCCACCCACTGCAGCTTCTGGTAGGGGTTGGTAAGGTGGGCCAGCCTGGAAAGTGCTTACTGAATCTGTGTGGGGCAGGCAGTCCTCAGAGTGCCCCCATTTTCCATTGTACATTTCACTGATTACTGTCTTATTTTTAATTTCTTCTCTTTTTTCACTTACATCAAGTTTAATTTGCTATTCTTTTTCTAGGTGCTTGGTATGGTGGCTTGGATTGTCGATTTTAGACTGTTCTTATTTTTCTAATGTAAGCATTCAAAGCCATAGATTTATTTCCCTTTTAGTATTGCTTCAGCATCAGTCTACAAATTTTTTTATATTTTCTTTGACCCATGGGTTATTTAGGAGTAATCATTTAATTTCCAAACATTGGGGTATATTCCAGGAATCTTGCTGTTATTTGCATTTAATTTAATTCTACTTTGGTCAGAGAATATATTCTACATTTTTTCAAATTCCAATCTTTTAAATTTATTGAGACTTGCTTTATTTGTTCAGCATATAATTTATTTTGATGAATAGAAAAAATTGGATAAATAGAAGACAAATAGCGGGACTTCCCTGGTGGTGCAGTGGTTAAGAATCCGCCTGCCAATTCAGGGGACATGGGTTCGATCCCTTATCTGGGAAGTTTCCCACATGCTGCAGAGCAATTAAGCCCGTGAGCCACAACTACTGAGCCCGCATGCCTAGAGCTGGTGCTCCGCAACAAGAAAAGCCACCTCAATGAGAAGTCCACTCACCACAAGGAAGACTAGCCCCTGGTCACTGCAACTAGACAAAGAATGCGCACAGCAATGAAGACCCAACACAGCCAAAAACAAAAACAAAAAAGAAAGAAAACAAATAGCAAGATGGTAAATTAAAGCCCAATCACGTGGTTAATTCTATTAAATAAAAGTAGTTGAAACACTATAATTTATAAAACAGAAGTCCCTGGCGGTCCAGTGGTTAGGACTTGGCACTTTCACTTCTGGGGCCCTGGTTCAATCCCTGGTTGGGTAATTAAGATCCTGCAAGCTTTGAGGCACAGCCAAAGAAAAAACAAAACAAAACAGCTTGTCACACTGAATTTAAAAAGCAAGATTCAGTTACATGTTGCCTGTAAAAAAAACTTTAAATACATAGACACTGGTAGGTTAAAAATAAGAGGATGGAAGAAAGATACAAAGTATAAGAAATCAGGAATGTCTATATTAATATCAGAGAGAGTAGATTTCAGAATAAGGAATATTATCAGGGATGAAGAGAGACATTTCATAAAGTAGAAGATCAGTTCATTAAGAAAACATAACAATACAAAATGTATAATGAACCCAATAGCAAAGTTTCAAAATTCATGAAGCAAAAACTTATAGAAGTGAAAGGAAAAACAAACCCATGTAATTGGCTATTTCAACACTTCTTTCTTAGTAGTTGATAGAACAAGTAGACAGAATATCAGAAAGGGTATAGAAGACTTGAGCAACACTACTAACCAACTAGACCTATTGACATTTATAGAACCCTTCATTCAGCAATAGAAAATTTTGACTTTTTAGATGTTTTTAGAATGTCTGTCTTCAAGGAAAATGAAGACAATTATGTATTAAGATGTCTCATCTGGAAAGACTACAAACCTGAAATTAAAAAAAAAAACAAAAAACCCCACATACATCTGAATTGAAGACAATATTTCTCAAATTTGGCTGAATATTAGAATCAGCTGGGAAACTTTTTAAAACTTGATGCCTAGAACATACCTCAGACCAATTAAATCAGAATCAAATAAGAGAATTGGTGACTGCAAGAGCCTTTGGACTGGTTCTAGACCAAAGTGTTGGATGGTAAAATTTCTCTTGGGAGGCCTCGACTTTCCTTTTTTCTTGCTTAACCCCTTTCATGAAAGCTTCCTCTCACTGCATCTCATCCCATTAGGTCATAAAAGTTAGTGGGATTGGCCGTGGTGTAGGAGAGTGCAGGTGCACGTGACTACCAACCATTTGTGAACTAATACAATGGCTGCACCCCAAAAGGATGCATGAAAATTGACAGGGACCAGAAGAGAATAAGATAACAGCTGAGGCATTAAAGGCAATCTAATTGTGGCCAATTTGTTCCCCCTTTTAAAATATTTTTACTTCTGTTACAATGTTGTAACTAAAGATTAAAATAAAGTAAAATTTTAAAAGCCCACCCTTATTTTGGATTATAACTTCCATCCATAATATCCACTGAGGTCCTCTTGAGCCCTAAAAATGAAGCCTGATATCCTCTCTGCTGTGGTCTGAATATTTGTGTGCCCCCCACAAAATGCACATGTCAAAATCCTAACTTCCAAAGATGCTGATGGGGCCTTTGAGAGATGCTCAAGTCACAAGGGTGGAACCCTAGTGAATGGGATTAGTGCCTTATAAAAAAGGCTCGAGAGATCCCTAGCCCCTTCCACCTGTGAGGATAAGGTCAGGATACCAAGAGAAGTCTGTAACCTGGAAGAAAACCCTCACACAACCATGTTGGCCCCATGATCCTGGACTTCCCAGCCTCCAGAATTGTGAGATGGAAGCTTCTGTCGTTTATTGCCACCCAGTCTGTGGTATTCTGTTTACAGCAACCTGAATAGACTAAGACACTCTCCCTTGTCAGAACACTTTACATCTGTTAATTCTCCTTTGTTTCTGCCATTTGAAGGAGAATTTTCTAGGCAAAAGCCTCCTACTTTTATGTTTTTAAGTGTAATTTATTAATATAAAAATATCATGTTACTAATTATTCTTCATATACTGTAAATCTTCAAGTAAAATTTTATAGCTTCCTACCACATTGTAATTTGCTTCTGAGCCCCTATTGTTGGACATTTAAGTTACTTCCATTTTTCACTCACAAATAAAATGCCAGTGAACATTTGTTGATAAATATGTGGGTTCATTTCTGACTATTTCCTCCAGATACTAGGCCACTTGTCTGGAAGGCCATGTTATCAGTACCCTGGACGACATCAGCATTTTGGGCAGCAACCTGAACACACTGCTTATTCATATCAAGCTTTCAGCCAACTCAGAGAGCCCTCTTTTCCCACACCTGTTGCTGTTTAACCACATCTCCTCTACCCAGAGCCTAACACATTTTGTTATCAATCCATTCATTCTGAGCCTATCAAAACTAAGTTTTTATTTCTTAGTTTCCAAAGCAGTACAAGTTGAATGTAGGAAATGGGAAAAAACAGACAAGCTCACAGATACCAATAAAAAATATTTGCCACAGACATAGAAAACAAATTTATGGTTACCAAAGGCCAGGGGAGGGGAGGGATAAATTAGGAGTAATGGATTAACAGATACATACACACACACAAAATTCTTTTTTGCTAGTCCACAGCCAAAAAAAATTTTTTTCACAGAATTAAGACCACACAGTTTTTCTAGTTGCCTGAAACCCACACCTTATTAGAAGGAGGCTCTGTTGAGATATGTCCTCCCACACACCTCCTACCCACTCTGATGCCTCACAAAGTAGGACTCACTTCGTGACTCACTCCAGAAGCCTGGGTGCTATCAGCCTTGCCTACTCTAGAACTTCCTGGCTTTCTCCCAATTCAGAAGGTTCACAGCCTTTTGGAGATGCCTTACATGCCACCTCCCTAGGTCCATTCCCAGCCTATATTTCATGTCTAGCTGCCTCCTTAATGTGGAATCATCAGAGGAATGAGCTCTATTTCTGGCAATACTGAATGAGGCAGCCCTTGTTAGGCAACTATTAATGTCAATGCAACTTCAAAGTTCAGCAAATATTTATTATGGGCTTGCTCTATGCCCAGCTTCAAGCTGAGACACCCTGATTCACTGAAGCACAAAAAGCTCCTTCCTTCAAAGAGCTCAGAGGATGGGGTAGAAACATCCCTCAGGGAGTAATTCACAAATTGTCTAGGAAGCAAAATATTAAGGTTTTAAAGCTAATGAACATATAAGAATAGCCTCGTGACAACCCAGCCTTCTCGGCGCAGCTGATCACCCGCTCTTTTGTACAGGAGTGTCAATACCCCTAACAGAGCACTTAGCTTACCTTTGGACTTAATGTATTTACGAGTCTGTCTCCACCACCAAACATAGTGCCCCGATTCCTCGCTGCGTGCCCAGGATCAACGCAGTACTGAACAAAGTAGACCATCAGCAAATGCTCACAGAAGGTACAGATGTTTTCATCTGTATGTGATTGCCACAGGGAAAACCGCTTTTAAAATAACAAATACCAGGGCTTCCCTGGTGGCGCAGTGGTTGAGAGTCCACCTGCCGATGCAGGGGACACGGGTTCGCACCCCGGTCTGGGAGGATCCCACATACCGTGGAGCGGCTGGGCCCGTGAGCCATGGCCGCTGAGCCTGCGCGTCCGGAGCCTGTGCTCCGCAACGGTAGAGGTCACAACAGTGAGAGGCCCGCGTACCGCAAAAATAAATAAATAAAATAATAATAATAATAACAAATACCACACACTTTAAAATCTGCCACTACACTATACATCTTAGAAAATGTAGACTTAAAACAGTTTGTCATTCTTGTAATTAATATTATTCCAATTTCTTGAATAATATTTTAATACCTTTTATTTTTCTATTTGAAAAAAAGTTTCAATACTTTTTTCTTTGCATTTTTGTTGTCTAATATATGGTGAATATTTAGGTGCTAACATGATCTAAAAATGTATGTTTTCCTATTGTGTACCACAGTTTCATTATATACCAACTAGGTCAAATTTATTACATTGCTTTTCAAAATAAAGAATTTTTGATATTAAAAAAAATCTGCCACTAACTCTTTTGAAATAGTCATTAAGGAATAGTAGGGAGGAGAAAATGAAAATTATTTTGATATCTCAAGGCTAAAATGTCATTCCCACTATTTTACAAGTTTGCAGCCACATTATGGATTTCCCTGAAAAGTATTTGTATCTGGGTGGTGAAACCCATGGGAGGAAAATGTAAATGCCAAGAAATCTGGGCAATGTCTCCACATCAGATTGAAGAAGAGAAAGAATAAAAGCTCACAAGTGTTAATCTAACCCCAAACTGACAAAATGAATGTAGGCTTTCTGGAAAGTCTGGGCTGAGTAAGTTCTAGTGCTTGGAAAAAATAGGTAAACAGTCCCTTCTTCTGGTCATTTTCTTCTGAAGTGCACGAGACATTAAATAAACAGTCATATCATGTTCAAAATACTTCTAAGATGAAAAAGACTGTCAGCCAAGCATTTGCAGAAGATAATGGCAAAGAAAAGACAACGTTGTAGAACTAAGACATCCGGAAAATAAAAATCATTTAGCAGGCTTTCAGAACTGACAGGTTTTGAAGAAGGCAGGTTTCTTCCTACCTAAATTTTTTTTAAGAAAAAGAGGTGTTTTTTTTGTTTTTTTTTTTTGCGGTACGCAGGCCTCTCACAGTTGTGGCCTCACCCGTTGCGGAGCATAGGCTCCGGACACTCAGGCTCAGCGGCCATGGCTCATGGGCCCAGCCGCTCCGCGGCATGTGGGATCCTCCCAGACCGGGGTACGAACCCGTGTCCCCTGCATCGGCAGGCAGACTCTCAACCACTGTGCCACCAGGGAAACCCCGAGAAGAAAAGGTTTTTAAAAATAATGTTTTGTTGTTTAGTTATTTATTTTGGTGGCTTAAGGGCTGGAAAGGATCTTGGACATGCTTAAGCCCAACTCTGCCTTTTCCCCACTGACAGGTGGAGAAACTGAGGCGCTGAGGACTTTTCAAAGTCAAGAGCAGAACAAAGCCTGGGGTCTCAGTATGGAACTCCGGTACCTCTGATCACAACAAACAAATGCACCACCATCCCCTGAACTTGATGCAAGAGGCCGTGCTCAAAGGGTTCAGGGGCTTTTAAAAAAACAGACAGTACAACAAGTAAATGCACTAGACTGGATCCTGCATTGGAGGCAAATTCTATAAAGCACATTATTGAGATAATTTTTGAAATTTCATTATCAATAATAGTATTTAATAAATGTTACATTTCCAAAATTTGCTAACTCCCATGGTTATATAAGAAAATGTCCTTGTTCTTAGGGAATACGACCTGAAGTATTAGCAGTAAAGTGGCATACAAAGGGTGGAGCTTTTTTTTTTTTAATATTTATTTTCATTTATTTATTTATTTGGCTGCGTAGGGTCTTAGTTGCGGCACACGGGATCTTTCGTTGTGGTGCGCGGGCTTCTCTCCACTTGTGGCGCATGGGCTCTAGAGCGCACAAGCTTAGTATCCCCACTACATGCGGGGCGTTAGTTCCCTGACCAGGGATTGAACCTGAGTCCCCTGCATTGGAAGGCGGATTCTTAACCGGATCACCAGGGAAGTCCCAGCTGGAGCTTACTCTTGAATGGTTCAGAAAAAACACATTTTTTTAAAGAGACAGAAATAAAACAAATTTGGCAAAATATTAACAATTGGTGAAACTGGGTGAGGGGTATAAGGCATTCTTCATACGAGTCTTGGAACTCTTTTGTAAGTTGAAAGTTTTTTCAAATAAAAGGTTCAAAAACATTTTAAAAACTAGATATTCTGTATATTTTTTCTGGTCCACTGAGCAAAAGTACTTGGTGACTCCATCTAGACTGGGCCTGCTCTGAAGGGGAAGATGACAAGCATCTACTTGGCACAGATTTCAGGACACAGAGTCTCCATCAGACAGAATCCTGAGCCACTGAGTAGGCCAAGCACTCCATTCGAGTCAAGATCAACTGGAAACAGCAGAGGCAGAGCCCTGAGGCAGGTGAGTCAGTTTAGGGCACAAGCTCTGGGACCAGACAAGCTTACACTCCTTGCTTTGCCACTCACTGGTTTTGTGACTGAGGGCAAGGAGCTCAACTTCTTTGCATCTCAGCATCTCCAGTAAATGGTGCTAACAATACCTACTTCACAGAGTGAAAGTAAGGGTTAGATTATGCAATGCATACAAACTTCTAAGCCTGGCACAACCACATGTCATGATAAAAGTACAGCTGCCAGAAAACATCTTATTCACTCATTCATTCACTTGCCCCTTCACTCAAATCCACAAGCTTATATTTCAGTAAGAGCTGTACCATGCACAGGGTGTCCAGCAATGTGCGTAACCATTTCCTCCCTCAGAGGGTTTACATTCTAGGAGAAGCTGGCAGGTAAATAGACAATTACACTAAAAGTGTGACCAGGGACGTGAATGGCCAGCGTGAGAGGAGGTTTAGCACTGCGTAGGGACACTGGGACAGGCACCTGAGCCAACCTGAGGGGGCCAAGGAGGAGCTGCCATCTCAGCTGAGACCTGGAGGATGGGTAGGAGTTAGACAGGCAAATGGGGGGTCAGAGGAAAGGACATTCCAGCCGGTGGGAGCAGAAAATATAAAGAGAGACAGGTTACGGAGCCTTTCAGAAAACAGCAGCCCGGGGCTTCTCTGGTGGCGCAGTGGTTGAGAGTCCGCCTGCCGATGCAGGGGACACGGGTTCGTGCCCCGGTCTGGGAAGATCCCACGTGCCGCGGAGCGGCTGGGCCCGTGAGCCATGGCCGCTGAGCCTGCGTGTCCGGAGCCTGTGCCCCACAACGGGAGAGGCCACAACAGTGAGAGGCCCGCATACCGCAAAAAAAAAAAAAAAAAGAAAAAAAGAAAACAGCAGCCCAGATATGTACCAGCAGAGGTGCCAGTGATACTAGAGATAGCATGTAGTGAGACATGTTTCTTGGTGATGAGGCTAAACAGAAAGGTTAGAGCCACAGAGAGATCCTCCAAGTGTTAAGGAGACCATGGCTGTGCATGAAGCTCTGGCTGGAGATGATGGTGATGATGGTGATAGGAACTAGGCTAGATTCCAGAAGAATCTGGAGAGAGCATAAAAGGATTTGGTACTTGCCTGAGGATAATTTAGAAGAGGGAGGAGTCTAGGAAAACTTGGGTTTCTAGGTCATGAGGGATATTTCCTTGGCTGGATGGTGTCCCCATTAACTGAAACAGGAACTATGTGGAAGGTGGTATACGACACACAGGGAAGGAATGTTCTTCTGCTACTAGAAATTGCTAAGTTTATCAGTCACATGGGGTGGGGTAGGGTGCATCTGGGTGGGATGGGAGGGATAGAGAGAAGGTGGGGCAGGAGAGTATAATCTAAAGGGGTCAAACGTGATATAGAGATAAACTTCCCCCTTCTCACAGTTTTGCCAAGGGCCAGGTTGACAAATTAAACATCTTGAGAACTTGTAATCCTCCCACTAAGAATTATGTGAAGAAATAGCTGACAACTGAAAAAATTTTAAGGTGCATACATTCTATGAGCCAGCAATTCCACTTCTAGAAACCTGTCCTGCAACTCTACTGGCATTTGTGAACACAAGATGAACATACAAAGTCTTCCAATGGGGAATTAATAAATCAACCATGGTACAGCCTTACTATGGAATACAAATAGCTATTAAAAGAATGAGGTAGTAGGGGTAAATCTACATGGGAAATGGAAAAAACTCTGAAATGTATTGAATAAAAAAGCAGACATAAGCAGTAGAACACCCCCTCTAATATTATCCCATTTCTGTTTACTAAAACAGTCACGTGGGTTTGGGAGCCAGGACTGTATTAGGTATGTGTGTGTGTAGGTACGTGCAGTATAAAGAAATGGAAAGATATATATTGAACAGTTAACATCCCAGGCATGAGAGTAGAATAGGGGAGAGAAGGTTAGGGGTAGGATAAAAGGGAACCTGTAATTGCATTCACATGTTCTGTTTTGTTTGAATTTCTTTTACAATAAACATGTCTTCACATTACATGTGTATATATTTTTAAACCATCTAAAAGTTGGAGGAGGACTTTGGGAGATGCAAAGAGAGCTCATTCAATAAATATTCTTTCAGTTTCTACTGTGCGTCAAGCACTAATTAGACGCTGGGGATACCGCAGTGAACAACAATAGCAGTGGTGCTTCCCGCATAGATCTTACAGTCCAGCAGTGAAGGCAGACCATTAAACATGATTATAATAAGGAATGGCAACACCTTGACCAAGAGTGATTAGGTCTTATTGGGGCACATAGGAGCCCTAGAAGAAATCAAGGATGGCTTTCTGGAGGGGGTGCCATCTAAACTGAGACCTGGAAGATTAGCGGGAGTTAGGAGAGAGAGTTTCCAGCAGATGATACTGCAGAGGTCACTGAAGCTGAAGAGACTGTTGGTGAGCAGCTGGGTAGAGCTGGGACCTAGTGAGAGAGGCAGAGTGAGACACGAGGCTGGGGTTTAAAGCAGGTCTAGGTTATGAAAGAGCAAGTGTGCGCCAGGCCATAGAATATGGATTTTATCTTCACTGTGCCACCCACTGACAAGCTTTAAGCAAGGCAGTGAAATCTGCAGGTTTGCCCTTCAGAAAGATCACTCTGTCAGCAGCTCTTCTCAGTTGTGTATTCAGACATATGGATGGGATCAGTTGGAGGGAAAAAGGTAGAAGATTCAGGATCCCTGGTTTAAAAGAGAGACTGTAGAAGAGCAAGTCTGGCTGCTCTAGACCAGTTGAATTAATACAGGCAAGCGAAGCAAGTGACAGAGGTGGGAAGCAAACAGCTGACCATCTAGTAGAGAAGGAAAGCAGATAACCAGTAAGTACAAATAACCATATTAAATATTAAGGGTGAGGGAAATGCTAGAAGTCTAAACACTAACCCTGCAGCATGGAGAAAGGATTAGCTGATGGCGAGTGGGAGGACCAAAAAGGATCCTGGATGAGGTGGTATTTGAAATGGGTGGTGAAGGACAATACTAGCTCACAGGAATGGCGTTTGTGCCAAGCTCTGTTTCTCATAACACCGGGCATAACATGTATGTGCTTCCTTGTCTATTGTCTGAATCTGCACTAGAGTGAAAGTTCCATGAGGGTCAGTCTCATTTACCGCTATCCCCCAAAGCCCACTTCAGTGGCTGGCTTCTAGTAAGTGCTCAACCAGTGTTTGTTGAATGAGTACGTGAATGAGTGAATGTAAAGTGGGAGAAATAAAATGTAAAGCCCTTCATGCAGGAGATGGCATAAAATACAGAGGTATTTAATAAATTGTAACTACTATTCATAGTTATATGAGTAATAGTTACAATAATAGTCATTATTATCATCATGCGTTGGGGAGAATTAGAAGAAAATTCAATTCTTCCAATTGGGTTAGGGAGGTTGGCCAATTATCTTGTCAAAACATCTTGATTAAAATATTTCATTACTCCTGAAAGTTCATTGACTATATCGTAAACTTAAAATCTTTAGCAAGGTTTTCAAAGTCTTTCATTCTTTAATTCCAGCCTAATTCTAATAAGTTCAAGGTTCATTCGCTAGAGGCTATTCTTCTTCCCTGATACCTACCCCCATATAGCCAACAGTTTCATTCCTCTTAGTTCACTGGCAAACTCAAAAGCCTTGGGTGGTGGTGGGGGAGATGGATATTAACATAAAGGCATTAAATAAATAATAATAACAATATCCAGCTTTAACCCATTCCCTAGAACTATGCTAAAGCAAATTACTCATTAACAACCTACCAGTAGGTATTATGCTTGTTCCCACTCCCCTGGGTGAGTAATTTACCCAAGGTTGTGGTTCCTAGTAGGGGACCTGGGACTTGAACTGCCCCGAAGTCCACGTGATTAACCTCTCTACCATTTTCTCAGTTCTGGTAGCAGAGTTTCAATGAAAGGCAGTGAATCCAAAATTTGGATTTTATTCTGTGTCAGGCTGTAGCTTGGAGGGAGGATCCTGAGTCTATTCAGGGATTGGCTCCCAGTCACATTTCTCCTTATGTTTAGGGAGACAAGTCAAGAGAAAACAGGAACCTGATCCCAGGAAATTGTCCTTTACTTGATAAAAAATGGAGAAACAAAGGGAGTTTGAGCAAAGTGACACAGCTGGTTAAGTATCTGTGTGACACCTCTGAGAAAGCACTACTCAACGTACTCCGCAATATAATAATAGTTGTTTACTGGCTAAACGTGATTAGTCCTGCCCACGGGGAGTTTATGGTCTAGTGAGGGTAAAGCACACACACACTTGGGCACAAAGTGAGGAGAGCCTGACAAACGCCAAACCAGCCTCGAAACGTGTCAAGTTCCCATTAGTAGGCAGGAAGGTGAGGTGACAGGCTTGGAGACCGGGAGCTGAGGGATCTGTGGTTCAGTTCCCAGCCCGCAGGCTTTCGTCCTTTTGCTAAGTACTAATTGAAGGTAATGCCTAAGGCCTTTATCACCTCCTCACCAGAAATCTGCATTCCCATTCATATTAATTTCTCCCTGGAACCAGAAATCTCTAGTTCAAGATATTCCCCTCAAACCAAGCCAGCCTTTTGCATTAAATTAATCCTAACTACCTCAAGCCGGCCTCCCCCAGATTCTGGCTGCTCTAATGTAATTTGTCATCTGCAAAAGGTTGAAAGTAAGAGGAAATCTCCAAGGTGTTGCCTGGGTGTAAAACTTGAACAGGAGAAATGGTCTTTTTTTTTTTTTAATACTTATTTATATATTTATTTGTTTGCACCAGGTCTTAGTTGTGGCAGGCGGGCTCCTTAGTTGCTGTTCGTCGGCTCCTTAGTTGTGGCATGTGAACTCTTAGTTGTGGCATGCATGTGGGCTCTAGCTCCCGAACCAGGGGTCGAAATTGGGCTCCCTGCCTTGGGAGTGCAGTCTTAACCATTGCTCCATGGGGAAGTCCTGTCTTTTATTTTTTTATTTTTTGGCCGGGCCATGTGGCTTGCGGGATCTTAGTTCCCGGACCAGGGATTGAGCCTGGGCCCTGGCAGTGAAAGTGCCAAGTCCTAACCACTGAACCACCAGGGAATTCCCTCTTTTTCTTCTTTTACTATAAGAAATCACTCTTTAAGAACATATGCTTCACTAGTTGTATTTTTCACATGATTACAAAAGTTATAAATGCAATGAGCAACTGTAAACAGTATTATGGAGACTAAATCCTCCATAACCCCACCTGTGAAAGATAACCATGGTTAGCAATGTGGTATGTTATCACCTCCAACTTCTGATTAACTTTTAGACTACTAGATAAGAAATAGATAGGCAGATAGATAGTATTAATCCACACTTACATAAACAAATAAGCAATATATGCTGTTTTGCATGTTTTTTGGAATTTTCTTTCTTTTTTTATTTATTAAAGTATGTTGATGTACAATATTAAGTTAGTTTCAGGTGTACAACATAGTGATCCGACATTTAAATACATTATGAAATGACCACCATGATAAATCTAGCAACCGTCTGTCACCAATTATTATAATATTATTGACTGTATCACTTATGCTGTATATTACATCCCCATGGCACATCACTGCTTATCCTTTTTGTCCCCCAGGAAAAATAAAGACAGAAACGTCTATATCATTTACAGCGCATAGATTCAGATCGTGGAAATATCAGTCAGACTCCAGACATCAGACTCCGAATGAACTAGGGAAGATTGATAAAGGCCTTTAGTTTTAGGCAGGAGATTGAAGAAGCAAAAGACCTTGATGGATGGAGAAATGCTTTTCTGTGGGAAAGGATAATGTTCTAGTTTGGAAAGATTAATTTGGAAATCTCTAGTGTTCAGCTGGAAATTTTACAGTGCTTTAAAAACTTATCTTGGGGCCACTACATCGAATACATTGTTATCAGACAAAATAAGTACTTTTGTGGTCAGGTAAGGCAGCATTAGAAACTCTGAAGGGCAGCTTTTCTCTGGGAAATCACACTTGCTTCAAACACAAGAGCTGGTGGCTCTGTGCCACCAATACTCAACAGTCACATAGACACTCCTGCACCTAGAGGACCAAAACAGCAGAGAGGGGGGTGCAACACGTTGGTCAATCCAGACGAAAGATCTGTGACTTGGGTGATGGCTCAGGCACTGGCTGGCTGTGCAACCCTGGACAAGCGACTTAAACATAGCTACACCTCCGTCCCCTTCCTTAGAAAGTGAAGGCATCCATAGGATGCTTTCCAAGGTATTTTTCAGCTCTGTAAACTGTCAGACTGTGAGTAAGCTAGAAGTTACTAATTCTCAGTGCTGGTGTGTATCAGATCGACCTGGAGAGCCAGTAAAGAGCACTGAGGGTAGGACCTGGCCCTGGGATGTTTATCAAGTTCCTGAAGGATTCTCATACTCACCAAAGTTCGAGAACCACTGAATTAGGGAAAGGATGAGGGTCAGAGCAGAGTTTTTTAAAAACATGTAGCTATTGTGAGAATTAGTGGGATGATACAGTAAGGTGTTAAGTGGTACTAAAATATCATTTTTTAAATCATAGGGGCCTTATTTACTGAATGACTTTACTTCTGGGAAGGATAAATTCTTAATTGTGGTCAGGTCCTTGTTGACTGGTAAAAATGTCTCCTGCATTGGGAATCCACACACACACACACACACAGTGGACGCTTTGCCCATCTGGCCCTTAGCAATCCCTCTTAGGTGTTACTGTTTCCTTTTTTCAGATGTGTTTTAGATCTCTCCATTGCTCAGAACACTAATACCAACTCTTCCAACATGTGTCTTACTTTAAAGCTTTCAAAGCACTTGCAGATTCATTTCATTTGATTTCACACTCCTCCAGTGAGGTAGTGGGACAAGTATCACTATATCTATTTGATGATGCCAATTTCCCAGGGCCCCCAAATGCTTTCTTAGAGACACTGGACAATGTGCCCAAAGGGAGGATGTTTTGTTCCCTGTTGTATTCTAATCAGCTAGAATAGATATACTCACATATATCTCCTCACAAAAGAGTAGATGTTCAGGAGAATCAAATATAAATACTAATTTTTGCTACTCTTATTTCCTAAAGATGCTATATTTTGATCTCAGTAAGGACTATCTCTTGTTCATCTCCACCAGAACTTAAACTCTGAGAAGGCAGAGGTTTTTGTCTGGTCTTCTGATTGCTGTAACCCAAATGCCTAGAACACTGTCTGGCACATACTAAACATACAGTATTTTTTTTTAATAAACAAACACATTTTATTGTTAATGCCTAACCTACTGCCTAGACCAGATATATGCTTACTAAGTACGTGATGAATGAAATACTATAAGAGAAAAAAACCTTAAATATTAAAGCCAATAAAATCAAATTATCTCATCTTTAATAGAATAATTATTGAATAAACATCCACTAGAAACTACTAAACCATCAATAAATGACCATGTGCTGTTTGATTTTTAAGCATATACACTGTATATGTATTTCTATGATTTAAAAAATCAATTTAAAAATTACATGTGTGTTTTTTCACAAGATAAGTGAAAAGGCAGCTTTGCAATATGATTAGAACTAAGTAAAATAAAATCCATGAGTGCTAAAAAAGACTAGGAATCTTGATTATGTCAAGATAAATGAGTTAATGGCCGATTTTCATGTTCTTTTCTTATCCATATTTTCTGAATTTTCTGTACTACACATGCATTGTTCTTATAATAAGGAGAAAAAAGAGAAAATAGAAGAATAGATGGCAGGAAATATATTAAAATTCTAACAATGTAATGTGGTGGTGAAAGTATGGGTTATACTTTTAAAAATTATTTTCTCTTCTTTAAATGTTTTTAATTACTTATTCAACAAAAACAAAATTATTATAAGAAACTTGCAAAAATGTAATTTGCTATGCAGTCTGAGATATACTCTGCAAAGTCAAACATTTGTCAGTAACTTGAAGCACGCACCGAGCGTCAAATCTGGAAAAAGGAAACTTTTACAGGTTATCAGTAAAAGCCATAGTTGTGGCTTCCCTGAAAATCCCAGGAACTTTTAGCTATGGGCACCAAAATATGCCCAGAGTGCTGACGGTGGGGTGGTGAGTGGGGGTGGGAGGAATGGGGGAGTGTCTGTGGAATCCTTAATATTCCCATAGACCTTCTATAGCAAGAATGATTGATGGATGATATATAATTAATTTCACTTGACAAGCATAAAGGAAAAATTTCCCTGAGCCACTGTAACCTGAGCTAATGAAACCCTATTTAAGCAAGGGTGTGTATTTAGACTGGATCTTACCTTAGTGACTTAGCCATTAGTAGGAATGCACTGTTTACCTTTAGGATTCTTATCAGTACTTAGGCTCTGTTTGCATGTGATTTTCACCTGATTGCTCAACGTGCTCAGAGTTACATGATTTGGGAAGAAATGAAAACTTTGCAAGATCACAAAAAGCTAATCTCAACTATCTAATCTGCTTAAAACTTTATGATTTTCTCTTCTCTTTCAGCATGCACTATGGCTTTCTCTGAAAAGATTCTGCGAACAAACAAGACACCTGTTTCAGGTCTTGTAAAATGCCAGATCCTTCCAATTCCTTTAAGGATTTTAGAGATGCAGGCCATGTTATCAGACATAAACACCCTGCCCCAATTGCTTCTCCAATCCCACTGGGGCAACACCTTTGAGAATCTCCCCTGGGGTCTGCTTTCCATGAGACCCCCTCTACAGAAAGTTCCAGAAAAAAGAAAAAGATGAGCTCTAAGAGTTCATAAAGAACTTTTGGGAACCCACAACTGGTTAACCCTGGACAGGGAACCATGAGATCTGGGTTCTGGTGGTACTTTACCCTGTTGTATGACCTTGGACAAATCACCCAACTTTTAGAACCTCCATTTCCTATTTGTACAAGGAAAGAATTGAAGTAGATAACCTCTAAAATCTGTTTCAGTTCTAAAATTCTCTGACTCAAAAGAAATCCCCCATGAAGGTCAGTGGCAGGAAGGCCCAAGGTGGACTGATGGACCCTACTGCACAGTAAGACAAATGGGAACCTAACGCAGGGTCTAAGTCACAGGGAAAACGTAAGGTATTCCCATCTGGCTCTGCTCTTGGAAAACTGGGAAGTAAGAGTGTAGATTCAACACTTCTTAAGCGGTCCTCGGAATAAAAGGCCTGGATGCATCGGGTGAGTTGGCATTTGCCTTTCTCCTGGATGGTTGGAGCTGTGTTTTTATTTCCATGGCAAAGAAACAAGCTCATAGCTGTGCCATGCGGAAGTGTTCATGAATAATTAGGGGACAGTGACAGCTGAACACCAAAAGGATTGGTTCTGTGAGCCCTTGGATTTGGGCAGCCTTGAGAACCCTCTACACGGAGACCTAGTCTAGGGCTGCTTTAATGTCATCCAGCGCCTGGGGCGAGCTACAAGCTCCGGCACTGCCTTCACTTATCCCCACCCAAATGTCTGGCCTCTGCCGGGCGTGCTCACAGGGGCTGGCACAGATCCGTGGCGGGGGAGGAGGGAGTGTTCTGGGAGCAGCTTTCTCCCCCACTCCCTGCCCAGGAACCATGTGACGGCCTGCGAAGGTCTCCAGGCTGAAGAGGTATTTTGATGTCTGCTTAGCCCTACACATCCCACCTTTGGTAGGCACCTACATCCCTTCCTTACTCTTCCTTGGGAGCCCTGGCTCCTTGCCTTCTGCACTCTTTTTTTTTTTTTGCGGTACGCGGGCCTCTCACTGCTGCGGCCTCTCCCGTTGCAGAGCACAGGCTCCGGACGCGCAGGCTCAGCGGCCATGGCTCAAGGGCCCAGCCACTCCGCGGCATGTGGGATCTTCCCGGACCGGGGCACGAACCCGCGTCCCCTGCATCGGCAGGCGGACTCTCAACCACTGCGCCACCAGGGAAGCCCACCTTCTGCACTCTTGCTGCCACTTCAGGTGCCTCAGAGGGAAACCCTGGAGTCAAGCCCTGTTCCCCCTTCCCACCTCCTCCCTACATCCGGTCTCACTTCCACATCACTACTCGGTCAGTCTTCCCAAAGCATCACAGGATATCACTTACCAGCTCAAAAATCCAGTATCACCTATTTCTTAGCAAACTAAATCCAAATTTCTTAATCTAACCTTCAACATTCTACTACCAAATTCTCTCTAGCATACGCCAGGCATTCCAACTCAAATGGAAAATCCCCACAAAGCAGCCCAGACTTACCCATCTGCACATTTTGCCCACTCTACACACACACACACACACACACACACACACACACACTCACACACACTCCACCTTTGTAGAGCTCACTCATCCTGCAAAGTCTAGCTTAAATGACTCCTTTTTGGGAAGCCTACCTAGCATCTCTCAACCTAAAATCTTCTGAACTCCCTTAACTTTCTGATTCACACTTGTTTGGAGACATTCAACACTTTCTAGTTAAAATCATAGTATGTTTTTTAAGGAACAAAGAATCACTAACAATTACAACCTTTTAATCTTTGTATATCTGTAGCAGAATATATGCTACATAGCAGGTTCTCAATGAATGCTCAATGAACCAAGAGTAGAGGTCACCCAGATACTGCAAGCTAATTATTACACACCTCTGGGTTGCTAAGGTGAAAAGCAGATGTGAGTACCAGAAATTGGAATCCATAAGTTGGAAATACAGTAGTCCCCCTTATCCACAGGATATATGTCCCAAGACCTCAAGAGGATGCCTGAAACTGAAGATACTACTGAACACTATATACTCTGGTTTTTTTCTATACATACATACCTATGATAAAGTTTAATTTATAAGTTAGGCACAGAAAGAGATGAACAACAACTAATAATAAAATAGAAGTATAACAATATACTATAATAAAAGTTATGTGAATATAGACTCCCTCTCTCTTTCTCAAAATATCTTATTGTACAAATTTAACGTCTGTTCCATCTTAACTAAACACTTGTCACGCACTGTGGCCGTAAGTTTTGCAATTTGAGGTGCGACAGCAAAACTAGCAGGAACTTCTTTTTCCCTCATAATTTCACAGACAGGAGATTCATTCTTACTGTAGATCTTAGCAACCTCAACATACAGTTTTTTTCTTTCCTTATTAAGTCAAGGACTTTCACCTTTTCACCTACAGCAAGCACTTTACGGCTTCTCTTTGGCAGAACCCAACTGCCAGCATCATTACTCTTTCACTTTGGGGCCTTTATAAAGTAAAATAAGGGTGCCTTGAACACAAGCAGTACGATACCTCCACAGTCGATCTGATAACCGAGATGGCTACTCAGTGACTAACAGACAGGATATACTGGACAAAGGAATGATTCACGTCCTGGGTGGGATGGAGCAGGATAGCAAGAAATTTTATCACGCTACTCAGAAGAGCCCACAATTTAAAACTTAGAAATTGTTTATTTCTGGAATTTTCCATCTAATGTTTTTGGACTGCAGATGCTCACAGGTAATGGAAGCTGAGGAATGGCAAACTGCTGATAAGGGAGACTACTGTACATGCTTCTTTCTCTTAAAGTTTCCAATGAAGGATAAACTGTTTTTCACGAATCAAGATGGTATATCTCAGCCACTTTTTTCTGTCACAGATTCTTACAAAATACTAAGGAAACTGATTGACCCTCTCCCCATAAAAAGGTACATATACGCTTCCAGACACATATTCATGTACAGTTTTAGAATTTTTTATTTGGTAATAATTTCAAACTTATAAAAAGTTGAAAAAAATGAATATGTTATAGAAATATCCATATACTGTTTATCCAAATTCACCTGTTAACACCGTTTGCTTTATCATTTGATCCCTCTAACTCATTCATTCTTGCTCTGTGTGTGTGTATGTAAATGAAACTTTTTCTAAACAATTTGAGGATTGGTTATGTACATCAAAGCCCTTTACCCCTAAATACTTCAGTGTATGTTTCCTAAAAATACAGATATTCTCTTATGTAATCACAGTACAGTTTCCACTTTATAAATTTGCATGTTTTAATCTAATTCACCCTCCCTATTCCTCCCTATTCCAACTGTGTCAGTTGCTCTAATATTACCCTTTATAGCATTGTTTTTCCCTCCAGTACAGGATCCATTCTCGGGCCAGGTATTGCATTTAATTGACATGTCTCATCAGCCTCATTTAATCTGGAATATTTCCACAACCTTTCTTTGTCTTATTTTGATATTGACATTTTTGAAAAGTAAAGAGCCTTCACCTTTTAAAAAAAAATTAAATAGAACATTCTTTGTTTTGGGTTTGTCTGAGGTTTCTTCCTGGTTAGATCGAGGCTTTGCATTCTTGGGTAGCAAACTGCATAGGGGATGCTGTGTCCTTCACTGGGAATATCCAGCCATTCCTCATTGGTGAAGTTCATTTTGACCATCCAGAAAAGGTGTTGCCCAATTTCTCCACTGTATATTTGCTGTGCTTTGTTGTCTCTTGCAACTATAACAATCTGTGAGGAGACAATTTAAGACAATGCAAAGATCCTGCTCTCCATCGAATTTCCTTTAGGAATAACTTGAAGGCATTCACAGACCTCTGAGGGCCATCTGTGCACTCAGAGTTAAGAAAAAAAGTTATGAGTTTGCTGTTTTTCTCTGGCAGGGGCAGTGAGTTTGCATAAGGTCAATCACACATATGTTCCTAGCACTACGTGGACACTGGAATAAGAAAACTCCACCTCTTGGGACTTCCCTAGTGGCACAGTGATTAAGAATCCACCTGCCAATGCAGGGGACAAGGGTTCAAGCCCTGGTCTGGGAAAATCCCACATACCATGGAGCAACCAAGCCCTTGCAACAAAACTACTGAGCCTGTGCTCTAGAGCCCGCGAGCTACAACTATCGAGCCTACATGCCACAACTACTGAAGCCCACACGCCTAGAGCTGGTGCTCCGCAACAAGAGAAGCCTCCGCAATGAGAAGCCTGCACACCGCAATGAAGAGTAGCGCCCGTTCGTCCAACTAAAAAAAGCCCAGACGCAGCAATGAAGACCCAATGCAGCCACAAATAAATAAATAAAAATAAATAAATAAATTTAAGAAAAACTCCACCTCTTGCCAGCTCTGCAATTTTTCACCCAAGTTGCTGTGAGCATTAAATGAGATTGGAATAGAGGGTTCCTAACTGAGTCCCCAGCATACGGCCTGTATTTAATCAATGTTAGTCCCCTTTCCCTCCTTATGAATAATTTAATGCTACTGAGGTAGAGTAATTTGTGCCCAAGAATCCAAAGGAAAGCAACGTCCTGTGAGAGGCACTCAGCCACAGTCTTTTGAGATCAGGATGAGTGGGACCTTGGGCAAACTTCTTAACCTCTCTGTGCATCAGTCCCTGCATCTGTAAACAGGGATAATAACACAACCTAACCTGTAATGTTAGGGTTAAATGAATTAATACATGTAGAGTGCCAAGCACAGAGTAGGCACTGTATAAATATTAGCTCTTACAGGTAGAATGTAAGCTCCATGAGGGCAAGGATTTTGCACCCTAATATATACCTGCCTAGAAGAGAGCCCTGCACATAGTAAACAATGACACCTCCAAGAAATGACTCAGAAATGCTAAGAAATCAGAAAGGGCCTTGAATTCTCCAGCTGATGTATAGTTTCCTACTTGGCTTGCCATTGCCTGCAGCTGGCTGAGAGAACTTGTCAGACCCTGGGTAGGACAAAACTCTGAAGAATACTTTGCTGCTACCAACTCATGGCAGACAATTTCTTAGTTGGAAGCTTTGTTTGGTTTGGTTTTGTTTTTCTAACTTCTTCAATTTCTTTATTTCTTTTATTTTATTTTATTTATTTATTTATGGCTGCATTGGGTCTTTTTTATATATATAAATTTTATTTATTTATTTATTTATTTATTTATTTTGGCTACATTGGGTCTTCATTGCTGCACGCGGGCTTTCTCTAGTTGTGGTGAGAGGGAGCTACTCTTTGTTGCAGTACATGGGCTTCTTATTGTGGTGGCTTCTCTTGTTGCAGAGCATGGGCTCTAGGCACACGGGCTTCAGTAGTTGTGGCTTGCGGGCTCTAGAGCGCAGGCTCAGTAGTTGTGGTGCACGGGCTCAGTAGTTGTGGCATGCGGGCTCTAGAGCACAGGCTCAGTAGTTGTGGCACATGGGTTTAGGTGCTCCCCGGCATGTGGGGTCTTCCCGGACCAGGGCTCGAACCCGTGTCCCCTGAATTGGCAGGCGGATTCTTAACCACTGTGTTACCAGGAAAGTCCAGAATCTTTGTTCTCTTATCACAGGACAGGAAAGCAAAGGCCAGAAGCAGGTGCAGCCAACCAGGGCAGGCTGAACAGTCCGGTTGGAGGAAAACTACCCCCAGTCCTCACCTCCAGTAGAAAAAGGGAAATAACTACACTGTAGGCCTGCCTAGTGCACTGCCTCCTTTCAAAACACTTTGATCTCTGGTTTAACCAACTTAACTGCAAAGTAAGGATTCCCAAGCAGTAGGTTACTTCAGAGGTTGTGGTTAGCAAGTGCATATTGAGAGCAAGCATTGTCTGTAGACTGAATAAACAGTGTGTCTTTCAAAGGTGAGCTACATCCTCAGCAGGTTTGAAGGTGGTGATTAGGATATTTGAAAGCACAGTTTCCCATCCCTCATCAAAATTGTTGAAATGCAGATTCCAGGGCCTCGCTTCCAAACAGCTAAATCAGCATTGGTGGGGGAAGGGTGGCTGGAAGTGGTGATGGGGGTGAAATGGAGACGGGGGGAGGTGGAGGAGTGGCGGTGGTGAGGTGTAACAAAGCAGGAATCTGCCTTTTATAAAAATTAATTAACGAAGTTTATTTTTTAGAGCAGTTTGAGGTTCACAGCAAAACTGAGCAGAAAGTACAGAGTTCCCAAATACCTCCTGTCCCCGCACACACTCACAACCTCTCCCACTATCAACATTCCCCACCACAGTAGTCCATTTGTTACAAATAATGAACCTACCTTGACACATCATTATCACCCAAAGTCCATAGTTCACATTACGGTTCACTCCTGATGTTGTACATTCCGTGAGTTTGGGCAAATGTGTCATGATGTTTATCCACCATTATAGTATCATATAGAGTAGTTTCACCGCTGTAAAAATCCTCTGTGCTCCACCTATTCATCCCTCCCTCCTCTCTAACCTCTACAACCATTGATATTTTTACTGTCTCCATAGTTTTGCCTTTTCCAGAATGTCAGTTGGAATCATACAGTATGTAGTCTTTTCAGATTGGCTTCTTTTACTTACTAATATGCATTTAAGATTCCTCCATGTCTTTTCACGGCTTGATAGCTCGTTTCTTTTTAGTACTGAATAGTGTTCCACTGTCTGGATGTACCACAGTTTGTTTATCCATTCACCTACTGAAGAACATCTTGGTTGCTTCCAGGTTTTGGCAGTTATAAAGCTGCTTTAAACACCTCTGTGTAGGTCTTTGTGAGAGCATAAGTTTCAACTCATTTGGGTAAATACCCAAGGAGCGTGATTGCTAGATTGTATGGTAAAAGTATGTTTAGTTTTGTAAGAAACTGCCGAGCTGTCTTCCAAAGTGGCTGTACCATTTTTCATTCCTATCAGCAGTGAATGAGAGTTCTGTTGTTCCACATCCCTGCCAGCATTTAGTGGCATTAGTGTTTTCGATATTGGCATTCTGATATGTATACAGAGGTATCTCATTGTTTTTATTTATTTTTTTATTTTTTATTTTATTTATTTTTATTTTTGGCTGCATTGGGTCTTCATTGCTGCGTGCGGGCTTTCTCTAGTTGCAGTGAATGGGGGCTACTCTTCCTTGCGGTGCACGGGCTTCTCATTGCAGTGGCTTCTCTTGTTGTGGAGCACGGGCTCTAGGCACATGGGCTTCAGTAGTTGTGGCACGTGGGCTCAGTAGTTGTGGCTCGCAGGCTCTAGAGCACAGGCCTAATAGTGTGGCGCATAGGCTTAGTTGCTCTGCAGCCTGTGGGATCTTCCCGGACCAGGGCTCGAACCCATGTCCCCTGCATTGGCAGGTGGATTCTTAACCATTGCGCCACCAGGGAAACCCACGTTGTTTTAACTTGCAATTCCCTAATGGCATATAATGCAGAGCATCTTTTCATAAGCTTACTTACCATCTGTTTATTTTCTTTGATGAGGTGTCCAGGTCTTTTGCCCATTTTTTAATTCAGTTGTTCATTTTCTTATTGTTGAGTTTTAAGAATTCTTTGCATATTTTGAATAACAGTCCTTTATCAGATGTGCCTTTTGTAAACATTTTCTCCCAGTCTGTGGCTTGTCTTCTCATTCTCTTGAGGAATCTGCCTTTTTAACCAGCTCATTCATATATGCAATAAAGTTCATGCTCTGTGCTTTCTGCTCAAACTGAAGAGTGAGGAAATCTTTCCTTCAGCCATCAAAGCGTAACAATGCACTTTAATTTTGCTTTTAAGCACGATCCTATAAACACTCAAAGTTATAAGTGTATCATGAATGTAATTCAAATGTGCATTTGTGAACATCCCCAAATGTATCTTTAATGGTTGTTTCTTTTTCAATTTTTTTGTTTTTCTTTTTGCGGTATGCAGTCCTCTCACTGTTGTGGCCTCTCCCGTTGCGGAGCACAGGCTCCGGACACTCAGGCTCAGCGGCCATGGCTCACGGGCCTAGCTGCTCCACGGCATGTGGGATTTTCCCGGACCGGGGCACGAACCCGTGTCCCCTGCATCGGCAGGCAGACTCTCAACCACTGTGCCACCAGGGAAGCCCCCCTTTAATAGTTTTTAATCCAGTTTTATGAAGAAGTCAAGAGACCTGGGTTCTAAAAGGAATTTGGCTACTAATTATCTATATGACCTTGGACGAGTCTCTGTCCACCTCTAGACTCCAGCTTCCTCACACGTAAAATGAAGGGGATGAATTAGATGAGCTTTAAATTTCCCTCTGGCCCTGTGGTTCCGTCTTTTCCATCAAAGCCAAGGCAAGGAGCATATTACTATCAATGAAACTTCTGAGTAAACATGGGTGGGCACATATTAATGAGAAATGCCTTTGACTTGGCATCCCCTAGACTATGGGTAAGTCTTCAAAGTCAGGATTTAATGCAGATTTGACTAATGCATAGATGAAACAAGGTTAGTGTCCCCACAAAAGTGCCACTGTGGTCGGTAAAACAAACCCAAATTGATAATGGCTAAATTTAAATGAGAAACTCTGTGTGTACATATACACAATTACATATAGGGCAGAACATAGGAAATTTCAGACTCAACAGAGTTTGTGAATGCAAAGAGAAACAAAAATAGAAACCATCAAATAGCCAGATGGCTGAGCTTTCTATTTTTAAATATATCATGAGTTCTGTGGGAGTATGTCAATGAGCAGCACTAAGAAAAACGTGGTAACCTTGAGCGTTTCTGTTTTCTAAACAAAACAATATCACACGGGGTGTCAAATAGCAAAGAAATTATATAATGAAATGAAAGAAATTAATGCTTTTAAGTTCATGAAGCCCAGCCTTTAATATTACACCATGATTCAAAGCACTAATCAAATGTTTTTCCTACTTGAAGCTGCGAGTTATTTACAGTGACTGTAATATTTCCAAGGAATACCTAAATAAGTAGGTAAAGTTACCTTTTTTTCCTGCTCTCAAATTTCTACACTCAACTTCTTTTCAAATGTCCTCATATAGTCATGGCGTAGCCACAAAACGTGACAGAATAAACACATCCACGGGTCATCGATGAGCCGAACTCTGTGAAACATCTAAGAAAATGTGTTTGGAAAAGGTCTGCACAGTTTAGAAGAATTTTAGAGTAACTCACGAATCAGCTAACCCAGTCAACAGATTACTCACTTAAGAATGATATAATTACTTTCAGTTTGCTTAAAGCCAGGGAAAAGTTGACACAGCGATTAAAGGAAAATGGGTGAAAAAAAATAGAGTTACTTTATGCCGACTAAATTCAGGCTGTTCCAAGGAGTAGGCCCAAGGCTTATTTGAGGAAAGATTATCTTGACAAATTGGATAAACATTTTCTGCATGACAGGACGCTGATGGAGAGTCTGTTCTGCAAGCACACCTGGTGGTGGTTTGCTTAGTGTTTGACCAAGGTGTTCAGCTTGCCCGAGTTCTCCCAGGGGCTTTGTTTACCGTTTGGCAGGTAGAGGCAGAGCCGAGGTAGGCCTTGGTAACGGTTGTTGGGCTCTGCAGATGTCTTACTCCACCCCGGCCCCACCCCCATCTTCCCATTTGGGCTAAAACAACTCTTGGCTAGACCAGTCCACAAAAGCCAACACCAGACTTTAACAAACAGTCCATGCTTAAGGAGACCTGCAGTCTAATGTCCCCAAGGCAAATAAAAATGGCAAATGCAAACAAATGCACCAACACCCTCTCTCCCGCTTTGGCTTCCTTCCATAGTCAACTGGGATGGAGAGGTCAGGTCCCACATAGGGCATTGCTATGGACGCAAATTTTCCAGCACACAAGTCATCCCAGTACCAGGATGGAGAAGGCGTGAGTCCCACTCAAAGCCATGCTTATCTGGGCCCAAGTGACTATAGTTATGGGAGGTTGGTGGCCTCTTCTAAGGCCTTTGGGAGGACTCTCATGTCTCAAGTTACCTAAATATCTGTAGGCAGACCCCCAATTGTCTTTGCTATGGCTTGACATCCTTGAGAAGCCTTCACTTTCTGGAGGCAGTAATTTGCAGAATGGCTTCCTAGGGTTAGCCATTCAGTACTTACTAGTGCTGCTTTATCATTCAGGGAAGCACTAATTTGGGGAGTAACATTCCCAGAGAGGTCATTAGACAGTGTAGGGGATCCCACTGCATTCAGGCCCCTCAAAGGGAAATGAATGAACAACTCCACTTCTAGAGTGAGTTTGCATTTTGCTAGGTCAATTTGGTTCATCCAAAATTGCTTTGTGTCAACTAATTTATGTCAATTTGTAGCCCATCCAGTGGTTCCAAGCATAATGGCCTCATATTACCATGTAGGATACGCTGGTTAGAAATGGCATTAGGGGTAACAGTGGTTTTAATTTGCTGAGTCTGTAAATCCTTGGAAAGTCAACCCCAGGTGCCAGGACTTGAAGCACCATTGAGCTCCACCCTCGAGCAATGTTCACTTTGCAGTCCTAAAGCTAAAACTTTAATTTTATAGATCACAATCCATAATCCCCTCAATAACATGAATGTACCTCATTTCTTTCCCCACCCTTCTGCTTCATCCCTCTGCCCATCTCCTTAACTTTTTTTAAACAAATAAACAAACCAAATAAAGTAAAATAAAATCCTGGGGAAAAGCCAGAACAATGAAAGTGTTTGATTCAAAATTATCCAATATTTAATATGTGTCTACATTCCCTATCTTGTATAAGCCTTACCTTGAAGTAGGTATTATTCACCTGTCCCTTAAAGATGCGATATCTCAAGTCTAGAAGACATTATGTGACAAGTCAATGTTCACACAGCTAGAATGTCCAGAAGCCAGCAATGAATTTCAGTGACTTTCTGCCTGACTCAGTCTCAGTGCTCAGTTTATAAGGCTCCAACTCCCATGTCTTTTAAAGATTGATCAAGTCAAAACTGATGATTTTTTTCTGCTAATAATTTAGGGCACAACAAAAACAAAACATTTTTAATGATGTATGTTAATTATACCTTATTTTCTAAGCCTCACATCTGAAATAAATTTTACAATGTATTTTTCTGGTAGAGTTTTGGGTTTTGCTTGTTTGTTTCTTTGTTTGTTTTTCCTAATGGGAGATGTTTTGGTGTGATTTGGATCTGAGTTGAAATCTTAGCTCTAACTCTGATGAATTCATGAATTCATCACTTAACCTCTGGTGGCCTCAGTTTCTGAATTTGCAAGCTGGGAATAAAGATACTTACCTCCAAGGAGTTTAAGCTTTATTATATATTACTTATTCTGCTCTATCTCCTTAGACATTATCTGTCTCTTTCAGTAGACTATGAACTCATTTTAAGCATTAACTTTGCCCTCATCATCTATGTATCCTCCATTCATCTCATCAGACTGTGCATATATTATTTGTTGAGTCAATAAACGATTTATGTGAGGGCACTTGTCATATAGTAGGACCCCAGTAATTGTTCATTTATTTGCCTTTTGGCCTTATTTCTTATTGAGAACGAAAATCTGTCTACTATAGAAGACAGGAAATTGTTCAAATAATTAACTGTAGGCACTGTAGACAAAAATGGAAGAGATACGCAACTGAGCTCTTTTGTCATGGAGCAAAGGATTCTCTCCAGGTGACCCATGGGAGCAGAGGCAGGTATAGAACAGGCTGCATTGCAACCTGCTTGCCACAAGGCCGGGTCACATAAAGGGAGATTCAGTGTCCAAACTATCAGAGAATTAAGAGAACACAGCCAATTATCTTGTGTGTTTCAGAAACTACGAAGAAGCAGGGAAGAATTGGTCTCGCCATTCACCAGGCATTGGGTTCCAGTATAATTCATCTGGTTGCAGCCTCTCCACATCTGTTAAAGTATCAAGACAGCATAGGCACAAAAGAAGCCAAAGGAACATGGTTTAAGGTAAAATGTCTGTACACATTTTATACATGAGTAATACAGGGAACCCCATTCCTTGCTGATATCAGTCTGGGTCCCAAAGCAGGTCTGATTTCAGAGTGTGCTAAAACATTTGCCTGCAGCCTTGGATTGTTCCGATAGAAGATGCTAAGAGGAGACATACAAATTGAGGAAAGAATACTAATCTTTTGGTTTTTTGTTTTTTGGGGTTTTTTTTGGCCATGCTGCATGGCTTGCAGGATCTTAATTCCCTGACCAGGAATCGAACCTGAGCCCCGGCAGTGAAAGGGCCAAGTCCGAACCACTGGACCTCCAGGGAATTCCCAGAATACTAATCTTGAGGGAACAAAATGGCAATAATCACATGATTATACCAGTGGATACAGAAAAATCACTTGACAAAATTCAACACTCACTTTTGATTAAAAAAAAAGTTTCAGAAAAAGAGGATTAGAGGGAAGCTTCCTCAACTTGACAAAGAACATCTACAAAGAACCTACAGGTAACATTATACTTAATGAAGAAAGACTAAATGCTTTTCTTCGAAGATGGGGAACAAGAGAAGGATGATCACTCTTACCACTCTTATTCAGTATAGTGCTAGAAATGTTACTCAGTGCCAAGAGTCAAGAAATGAAAATAATAAATGAAATAAATGAAATAAAATAATGAATAAATGAAAATAAAAGACATAGAGATATCTTATAGAGATAAGAAAGGAAAAGGTAAAAACATCCCTATTTGAAGAGGACATGACTGTCTTCATTGAAAATCAAAAAACCCACCAAAAAAACCCTCCTAGAACTAATAATTGAGTTCAGCAAGATTACAGGACATAAGATAAACTACAAAAATTAATTGTATTTCTTTACACTAGCAACAGACACATGGACAAGAAAAAAGAAATATTTATCTGTCAATCTAACAAAATATGTCAATCTAACAAAATATGTATAAGATTTTTTTTATTTTTTATTTTTTTGTGGTATATGGGCCTCTCACTGTTGTGACCTCTCCCGTTGCAGAGCACAGGCTCCGGACGCACAGGCTCAGCGGTCATGGCTCACGGGCCTAGCCGCTCCGTGGCATGTGGGATCTTCCTGGACCAGGGCACGAACCCATGTCCCCTGCATCGGCAGGTGGACTCTCAACCACTGCGCCACCAGGGAAGCCCTATGTATAAGATTTGTATACTGAAGCTTACAAAACAAATCAAAGATGCTCTAAACAAATGAAGAGACATATGATGCTGATGGATTGAAAAGACTCAACATAGTAAAGATGTTGATTCTCCTCAAACTGATTTACGTGCTTAACACACTTCCTATCAAAATTGCAGCAAGATATTTTTGTAGATATAAACAAGATTATTCTAGAATTTATATGGAGAGATAATTTGCTGGACAGTTACCACATGCCGAACACTGTGCCAGGTAGTTTATAAAGGCACGCTGTCAAGGCCTCCCCTTGTTAATACCAGTTTATCATTATTTTTAAAATAAATTTATTTATTTATTTATTTTTGGCTGCATTGGGTCTTTGTTGCTGCGCACGGGCTTTCTCTAGTTGCAGCGAGCGGGGGCTACTCTTCATTGCGGTGTGTGGGCTTCTCATTGTGGTGGCTTCTCTTGTTGCGGAGCACCGGCTCTAGGCCTGAGGGCTTCAGCAGTTGCAGCACACAGGCTCAGTAGTTGCAGCACACAAGCCCTAGAGCGTGCAGGCTTCAGTAGTTGTGGCTCACAGGCTCTAGAGCACAGGCTCAATAGTTGTGGCACATGGGCTTTGTTGCTCCACGGCATGTGGGATCTTCCCGGACCAGGGATCGAACCCATGTCCCCTGCATTGGCAGGTGGATTCTTAATCACTGCACCACCAGAGAAGTCCATTAATACCAGTTTAAAAAAAAAAAAAAAGGACAAAAATGTTCACTCACTTCAACTCCCTGTGACTTTTGTACATGCCAAGTGGCAGAAGTCTCATCATCCCAGCCCCTAATTGTAAGAGGATTCAGCATCACGAAGCAGTAAAAGCACTAGATCTTGTGTTAGAATACTCAGCCAACTAGCTAAGGGCAAATCATTCAATCTTTCTGTTTCCTCATCTCTAAAACGAGGAGAGTGACGTTATAGAGCTATTGTGAGGCTCCAATGAGATAATGAAGGAAAAAGTACTTAAAATTTATATAATTATTTGTTATTAATAAATCAAAAATAACAAAACAGGATAATTAAAGGCTCTGGTGACGTCTAAGTTTGTTAAGGGCTCAAGATTCCCTGGAATCTCATTCTGTTGGCATTTCTCTCTCTCTCTCTCTCTCTCTCTCTCTCTCTCAAACACACACACACACACCACTCAACACACATTACTTTCACTGCTATGGCTTCTCTTCTTTACCATCATTTCTTACCAAAAGAAAAAAAAATCTTAGTAGATGAAAACAAATCTTGGTTTACTTGGCTCATGCAGGGGAATAAATGTAAAATAAGGAAATGAAGAAAAACTGAGGGATGTGAATTCCCCTCACTTCAGTGAATACTAATTGACTGCCTAGTAGGTATTTAGTGTTATACAATGCTCTAAGGACACAGAATTGAAGAAAACACAATCCCCACCCTCAAGGACTTCATAGCTTAGGAGAGGAAGTGAAGCAATGTACAAATAATTTCTATAAAATGTGATAAAGGGGGAATTCCCTGGTGGTCCCGTGGTTAGGACTCTGCTCTTTCACTGCCGGGGAGCGGCCAAAAAAAAAAAATGTGATAGAGGAACACAAAAATCCCTCACCCATTCCGGGGATGTCAGGGAGGACACCTGAGTGAAAGCAGCCTCGTGGGAAGGGGACGAAACAAGCAAAGGAGCAGTAGCATGAGTAGAAGGGCACACCAGGCAACTTCAAGTCCCCTAAGCATCAGCAAATATTCTGGAGAGAAGCCCCTACAGAGGTGAACAGGTCAAAAAAAGCTTTGTTTACCGTGCTGAAAGCATGGGCTTTACTCTCTTAACCATGAGGTGCCATTGGAGAGTTTTTAACCTCGAGAGCAACGTGGTCAGAGTTGTGCTATAGATGAATTTCCTAGTGACAGTGAAGATAATAGATCTGAGCGGGACAAGAATAGAGGTAGTAGGACAGGTGTGTGGGTAGGAAGGGGGCAGGAAATGTAATCGTCCAGGCAAGAGATAAGGGAGGAAAGAAATCAGGCAGTAGCAGCCAAAAATTTTTAAATGATAAAACTGATAAGACTTTGCGATAATTGAACATGGGGATAGAGGCAGAAATGAAGCAAAGGAAGTAGTCCCTAGTGTCTCCTAAGTTTCTGTCTTGGATAACCACGTAGGTAAGGTGAGGGTAGGGGTCGGGGGTTCGTTTGAGAGCACTTGCATTTGGAGCACTAGATTGGGTCAAGGAAATGGCCATGATCCATCCATTCAGGTGTGCCTGGGGTGATAAAGGAAGAGAAGTAAACAAGAGGAGTACCTCAGAGGTTTCCTCCCATCAAAATAGTTGGTGAGCGACAACTAGCTTGGGTTTACACAAGAAATACTCAAATACTAGAATCCACACAGACACTGACGGTAAATACCAAGAAAGCCAAAATCTTAAGGCTTGCCCCCAGCATGCTATCATTCCATCATTCAACCACATCAGCATTCAAGAGACCAGCAGAAAGGAGACAGTGGCAGTTCCAACTCAAAACGGCCAAAAGCAGAATAAGGATGCCAGTGTGGTTGCTGTGCTCTCGCCTCACACCTGCCCCTCACAGAGCCGAGAGCAGTTGCACACAGGCCAGTGCCCTCCTACTTTCTCATCTGAATAAGGAACAAGGAAATACCACATATACGATGTGACGGTGCCAGCAGAGAAGCCTCAGAGTCACTTGTGTAAAATAAACACAACCCTGTTCTGCTAGGTCCACGTGGTCCTGTAACCCTTGTGACTTTCTGCCCCCTAACTTCTCCCTCCTCCAGTCACCCTTCATCTCCCTTAGAGCCCTGGACCCTATTCCTCTTGTTGCAACTTTGTCACCAGTTGGGTTGTTTATTGTGTTTCTATTTGAGGATTACAGAGGCAAAATTCCCTTAAAAAAACTCTGTTCCTCTTATTGCAGGCGCCCCTTACCTATCAAATAACTTTCATTTGCCCCCGTGCACCAAACAACTCTGTGCTTTCCCTGTGCTGTTTGCAGTCTTAGTCACAGTCCCATGGAAGGATTAGGTGCAAATGTCATCTGCCGTTTCCTTCAGTAGATTGTGCAAGTGTAAGCTGGATTGTGTAAGTGAATATTAGCTCTTTCCCTCCAGTGCTAATACATCAAGCAGTGTTTGAGGTCTTTTTTTTTTTTTTTTCTTCCTTGCAGAGGGATAGAATGAGCAAGCAAAGAGTCATAACTTTCTTTCCCTTGGCAGGCAGGAGTAGTGAAATGAGAAGCCTGCCAAACTGCCAGCCCACATATGGAAAGTGTCCAACAACCTAGGGAAATTCAGGATGGCCACTAACTGTTCTGGCAGGTTTACTGGAAATTATTTCTTTACGAAGAAAATCCTTTAAGGAGGGCCCCTTTCAGTGAAGTTGTGACAGTAAGACCTCCCTTGCACTAGAGGGAGCAGTGCAAAGAACACCTTTACTAGAGATTAGTAATTGGTAAACTGCACAGGTGGCAACTTTCTCTGTGGTAGCCCAGCAGATCTAATTCAACTTTGTTTAGTCTCATCACTGTTGTAAACTCAGATCCCACTGTTCCTTCAGAACTGTGTGGACCAGAGATCTCAAATTTGGCCTGGGAACAAGTGCTCATTTGCCATCTGATTGATCTGTGGGTTAGCAGTAAGTATAGAAATTGGGAGTAAGCCTTTAGAAACATTTAGAATAATTCAACAGGGTAGTTTGGTACCTAATAATTTAAAAATTAGGTTTGTTGGGCTTCCCTGGTGGCGCAGTGGTTGAGAGTCTGCCTGCCGATGCAGGGGACACGGGTTCGTGCCCTGGTCTGGGAAGATCCCACATGCCGCGGAGCGGCTAGGCCCGTGAGCCATGGCCGCTGAGCCTGTGCGTCCAGAGCCTGTGCTCCGCAATGGGAGAGGCCACAACAGTGAGAGGCCCGCGTACCGCAAAAAAAAAAAAAAAAAAAAGGAATCAAGATTTTAAGGGACTTCCCTGGTGGTCCAGTGGTTAAGACTCTGCGCTTCCAGCGCACAGGGCGTGGGTTTGATCCTTGGTTGGGGAACTAAGATCCCACATGTCACATGGCCAAAAAAGAAAAGGATTTTAAATGTTTTTCCCTCAAAGGAGACTATTAAGAGAGGGAAAAGAACCCACAGAACTGGAGAAATTATTTGCAAATCATTTATCTGATAAGGGCCCAGTATCCAGAATAGATATAGAACATTTATAACTCAACAACAAAAAGACAAACAATCTAATTTAAAAATGGGCAAAAGGGCTTCCCTGGTGGCGCAGTGGTTGAGAGTCCGCCTGCCGATGCAGGGGACACGGGTTCGTGCCCCGGTCCGGGAAGATCCCACATGCCGCGGAGCGGCTGGGCCCGTGAGCCATGGCCGCTGAGCTTGCGCGTCCAGAGCCTGTGCTCCGCAACGGGGGAAACCACAACAGTGAGAGGCCCACGTACCGCAAAAAAAAATAAAAAATAAAAAATAAAAATGGGCAAAGAACTTGAGTAGACATTTCTCCAAAGAAGAGATACAAATGGCCAACAGGTGTATTAAAAGACGCTCACCCTCATTAGTCATTAGAGAAATGCAAATCAACCACGATAAAATACCACTTCACACCCACTAGGATGGTCATAATTTTAAAAAGAAGGAAAGAAAGAGAGAGAGAGAGAGATGACCCAGAAATTCCACTCCAAAGTATATGTCCAAAAGCATTGAAAAACAGAAACTTGTACACAAATGTTCATAGCATCTCTAGTCACAATAACTGACATAATCCAAATGTCCATCAACTGATGAATAGGTAAACAAAATGTGGTAAATCCATAATATGGAATATTATTCAGCCATAAAAGGAATGGAGTACTGATGCATGCTACAACAGGATGAACCTTGAAAACATTATGCTAAGTGAAAGAAGTTGGATACAAAAAGCCACACATTGTATGATTCCATTTATACAAAATATCCAGAATAGGAATAGAAGAAGAGCTAACTATTGAGCTCTCACCACATGTCAGGTACTGTGCAAACACCTTTTACATGCATAAACTTATTTCATCTTTATAAAAACTGTATGAGGTATGTACAGTTATTACCTCCCATTTTACATATTAAAAAATTGAGGCACAAACCTAGGATTTAAATCTGAAGAGTCGAGTTATAGAGTATACTCTTATAACCACTACATAACCATAAGTAAAGACATTCAGATTTTAATTAAAAAAAAAAACAAAACGAAAACTTAGTGCTGGTTAATCATGTCTTGCCATTAAACTTGTGCTGGCCACACAAGTCACCAGTCTGCAACCACTGTCAGGACGAAGTCTTTTCTCCTTCTCTCAGCCTTGAACACCTCTTTTTGGAGTATGACAGGCATGCGGTCCACACATGACTTGTTTGTGTCCTTTTTCTTTACCCATAAAATAGGCATACATAGACCTACTTTGCAAGGGTGTGTAAATATACAAAATGAACTATATAAAGCTCTATCTAGCACAATAGCTAGAACCTCACAGGCAAGAAATAAATTAGAATATGAACTATTTTTTAAGTTTTTCCTGTTGTGTCCATCTTTTTCCTACAGAGCTGGGTGTAGGCCCCCTTCTCTTTGCCAGCACAATGCAGGGCACCTAGCAGGAGCCAGATAAATAGAGGATTTGTTTTGGTTGATGTTCGATCTATTTTTATACCATTTTTTCCTAATTGAAAAATTAGTGAATGTTCACTTTAAAACAAAAACTTAGCAGAAGACAAAAGCTGGGGAAATTTTAAGTTATCTTGACTATATTATTACATCTGGAAATAATATCATTTTTATATTTTAGCATTTGTCTTTCCAGACTTACTTTTATGGATATTTATAATAATTCCAATATGGGATTATTCAAAACATATTCCTCTATGCAATGATTTTTTCTTTTTTTTTTTCTTTTTTTTTTTTTTGGCCACATCACAGGCACACAGGATCTTAGTTCCCTGACCAGGGATTGAACCCATGCCCTCTCACTGGAAGCTTGGAGTCTTAACCACAGGACTGCCAGGGAAGTCTGAACAATGCTTTTTTCTTAAAAAAAAAAAAAAAATATATATATATATATATATATATATATATATATATACACAGATGCACACACATATTTTTCATGTGAAGACATACATATTTACACCAAGTTTTTAAGTAATAATTATATTTTTTAAACGAAATTTTGTCTACAATATCTCCCTTTCTTATGGAACTAACATCCAACTGATTTATATTGAGTAATATATTTTTTCAACATTTATTGAGAACCATTTATTGAACCAGCAATGGCTCCACACAGACCTCTGCCTCTGCCCTTGTGCCAAGGTAAACCTTATTTACACCTTGTGATCTCAGACAGAGAGGGTGCAGCAAGATGCAAATATTGAAAAACATTTAAATAAGCAGCCAACCCCCAAGCAAGTGCATCATGTAAAGCAAATGTGTGTGTCTGGTTTCATCTATGACTCATTGATAGAAGTGAGTATTGGGGAGCCAGGGTATTATTTAGCCTAGCAAAGTCCTGACCAATTTAGTCTATGTCCTAGTCTGCTACTGAAACTATTCTCACTCCTACAAAGGGTGAGAGGGAGGCTGGTGAGGTAGAAAAAGGATGGACTTCACATTTCTTGATTCCACTTACTTCCTAGCAGGGTGTCCTTGAACAAGTTACTTAATTTCTCTGAGGCCCATTTTCTTATCAGTAAAATAGAGATAGGAATAACTATCTCATCAAGTTGTTAAGAGGATTAAATGAGATCTTTCTGGATCACAAATCCAGTAGAAGCCTGATTTACTGCTCAAAGGCCCCCAGGGCTCTCCTGTACCTTCCCGGTAAGATCCAATCCCCTTGGGAAGTCTCTCCAGCCCACTTCTCACAGGCTCCCTCACTTGCCAGCCACAGAATGCTACTTCCTGAGATACAGTCGTCCCTTCAATCCTTCACTCACTCAGGACATTTTTTCTGAGTCCCTGTTATGAGTGAGGCCCTGGATTAAATGTTAGTAATACACTGTGGAACCAGACTGACCTGAGGTCTGGTGAGGCCTCAAGGGAGTAAAGTGGCCATTACAATCCTGTGCGCTGACTGATGCGAGAGGGAAGGGTAAGGTGTTCTAGGAGTGCATATGAAAGGCACCTTACCTAGACTTGAAAGGCTTTGGAAAGCTGTCTGAAGAAGTTGGATTGTATTTAGAGAGTGCCTCTAAAGGGATGTAGTGTGTGATCTGGCACAAATCACATCTTTGCATTTTTTTTTGTAGGTGAGGTATAAGGCTAGAAGAAGTCATATTTACCAAAAGGAATAGTCCTCATCCCTTTGGATATACTTTCCAAAGGTTTAGCAAATCTCTCTCCCAGCACATTCTCCATTCCCTTACAACCTTCTCATGAAAGAGCCTTTTGCTGTTCCCAGCCCATGGGTGAAATATCCCAGCAATGGGCTAGTAGAAGAGGGAGGTGCCCAGGGAAACTTTCCCTGAGAGCAACACAGGAATTTAGAAGAAGAAAGCAGGGGGCAGGGCAGGGGGAGGGGGATGATGGAATTTAAAAAAAATCAACATTCAGCAATCCAGACTGAGATAATTGATTCAGTCAAGGATCATAAACGGATGCTAAAACCATTAGGTGAAAAGTTGAGAAAAAGGATGCTCAAAAATCCCTTAAGTGCTCGCTTCGGCAGCACATATACTAAAATTGTAACGATACAAAGATTAGCATGGCCCCTGTGTTAGGACGACATGCAAATTTGTGAACCATTCCATATTTTTATATGGGGATATATGTATATGTATAGCTGATTCACTTTGTTATACAGCAGCAACTAACGCAAAAATGTAAAGCAATTATACTCCAATAAAGAGGTTAAAAAAATTTTTTTAATTAAAAAAAAAATCCCTTAACATGGAAAGATCTGATGATCATCACCTTACCCAAATGATCAAACTCAGAGCTTTCCTCTGAAGCATTTGGCAGGGTTCTTCTCCCATGTCTTTGATATTTCACTTCAAACTTTATTCTAAGTCTTCTTTTGCCTGTTTCTCAATACGTGTGTCTCTAGAGTTTAGTCTCCTGCCCTCTTTCCTTTTTATGCTACTGGTTCTTCCTGGGCAAGCTCAGCCGCTCCCAAGATCTTAACCAAAAAGCTATTTGCTGATAACTTCCGAATCTGTCTCCATTCCAGATCTCTTTCCACAGCTCTAAATTCATAGTCCAACTGCCTGCTGGCCTTCCTCACTGGGACTTCCTCAACTGCAACTTTCTTAGCACTTAACTTCCCCTCTTTTCCTGGCCCTATTCAGGAATATTTCTCATCTTGCATTCCTTACCTTAATTAATGACCTCATGATCAATCAGTTATCCAAGCCAGAAATCTGGTGTTCTTTCTTTATTCATATTGTCAGCCAGGATATATTTATTATCTACTAATGGCAAGGTACTATGTTTATTGTTAGACATGCAATAGGGGCAAAACCAATTTCAAAACCTATTTACCGGAGGAAATAAACATCAATTAAATGATCATAAAAAATATATGCATAATTATAAATTGAGATGTTTTGAGAAAAAAGAATAAGGAGCTGAGAAAATAAAACAGAGAACCTACCCCAACTGAGGGGTAGGGTGGGAAAGGGGATAAGGAAATCAATTTCAGAAAACTCTTCTCTGAGAAAATATTTGAATTCAGATAAGAATTTGGAATTAACTAAGTAGGGGAGGGAAGAAGTGGGTGGATAAAGAGGTGGTGGTCTCTAGGAGGAGGGAAGGACACAAAAACCTGGAGGTGGCAGTTTTGAAGAAGTGAGAGAATGATGGTATGGATGGAGCACAGAGAACAATAGGAAGAGTTCAAAACCAGGCTGGAGCAATCACTGGGGCCAAAACTTGCTGAGCACCGAAAACCATATATAGTGTTTTGAACGGTATCTTAAAAATAATGGGGGACTTCCCTGGTGGCACAGTGGTTAAGAATCTGGCTGCCGATGCAGGGGACACGGGTTCGATCCCTGGTCTGGGAAGATCCCACTTGCCGCAGAGCAACTAAGCCCGTGTGCCACAACTACTGAGCCTGCGCTCTAGAGCCCGCGAGCCACAACTACTGAAGCCCACGTGCCACAACTACTGAAGCCTGCGTGCCTAGAGCCCGTGCTCCGCAACAAGAGAAGCCACGGCAGTGAGAAGCCCGCGCGCCCCAACGAAGAGTAGCCCACGCAGCAACGAAGACCCAAAGCAGCCAAAATAAATAAATAGAAAAAAGGGAAGGCTTTTTTTTAAACAACTGATTATCAATTTATTAAAAATGTTGATTTAAGCATCTGCAATGGTGACTTCAACCTCGACTCCTGGCTCAGTACTGATGGAAGTGATCTGCTTGACAATCTCAGAAGGACTGTGCAGGTCAGTAAGTCACTTCTGGATCCTCATCTGGAAACAACCCAAGTCTTAGAACCTTCACCACAAGGAGTTTTCCTTGTAGTTACTCTGAGTCTTGGTAGGCATCCGAACTGGTCCTTTCGCTTTGAGATTCTTTTCCTTCGATCCTCTGATCAGGTCAGCACATACCCTCTGCAAAGACTTCAAGCTGCGGCTGGGGAGGGTGATTCTAATCCGGTGAATCGCCACCTCGGGCTTTCCAGTATCTTTAAAAGCCATGGCTGCGGCGCGGCTTCCTGCCGACTTGTTCCTTGGCGAGAGCGAACAATGGTGAGTCAGGAGCAGGGGCGGGTGGCCCGAGGCTCCGCTGCAGCGGAGACCGTGTCTTCCTCCAAGAGAGCCATTGAACAGTTTTAAACAGGGTTGGGTGGCGATGGCAGTGTTCTTTACAATAGGCAAAAGTGGAAACAACCCAAAATGTTTATCAGCTGACGAATGGGTAAATATAATGTGGCATATCCATACAATGGAGTATTTTCATCTATAAAAAGCAATCAGAACTGATACATGCTACAACATGGGTGAAAACACATCCATGAATGTGTTTTCACATATGGATGCTCAAAGAAAGAAACCAGTCATTAAAAAAAAATATATATATATACATTATGATTTTTATAACCATAAAATGCCCAGAATAGACAAATCTATAGACAGAAAGTAATTAGTGTTTGCCTGGGTCTGGGGAAGTAGTGGTGGTTGGGCAATGATGCTAATAGGTGCAGGGTTTCTTTTGGGGATGAGAAAAAGATGTAAAATTAGATTCTGGTGATAGTTGTACAACTCTGTGAATATATTACAAACCATTGAAACGTACACTTTATTTTTTAATATTTTGAACAATTTTATTTACTTATTTATTTATTTATTTTTTGCCCACGCACTACGTGGCTTGCAGGATTTCAGTTCCCCGACCACGGATTAAACCCGGGCCACCGCAGTGAAAGCGCTGAGTCCTAACCACTAGACCACCAGGGAACTTCCTGAAACATACATTTTAAATGGGTGAATTGTATGGTATGTGAATTTTACCTCAATAAAACTGTTTTAAATTAGGAAAGAAAGAAACAGAGATTTAAGCCAGATGACAACATGCCATTTTTAAATAGATGTTACTCCTGTTCATTGATTCCAAGGTCCTCTTATTCAAGATATCAAGATAGCTTGGAAACTGGTCATCAGAAGTTCATTTGGTGTAGACAGAATCAAAACAAAAGGAATTTAATGGTTTTGAGTGTGGTCTCTCAAATCAGCTAAAGACAACATGATCAACAAGTGACTGATGTATTTATATATCTAACATCCTGAGAATGCTGTAGATACTCTGACAAAACTCTGAGGATTCAATTCATTCATTCATTCATTTATTCATTCAACATCTGTTTATTGAGAACCTGTGTGTGGTACTTAATAATGCATGCTTTAGGGACTTCACTGGTGGTTCAGTGGGTAAGACTCCGTCCTCCCAATGCAGGGGGTCCAGGTTCCATCCCTGGTCCGGGAACTAGATCCCACAAGCATGCCACAACTAAGAGTTTGTGTGCCGCAACTAAGATCCTGTGTGCCGCAGTGAAGACCCAGCACAGCCAAAATAAATATTAAAAAAAAAAAACATGCTTTAAACAGTAGTCATCTTTTTAAAATATTAAATTGACACCCACGGTCTGACAATAGCACTGAATATTAGATGTAGAGGCTATTCCTTAAATCTGAATATAAGCTCTCCTGGTGCACGATTCAATTCTGGATAGTGGGAAGGTGGAAGCAGGAAACTGACATTTACTGAATGTCTACAATTTGTCAGGTACTGTGCTGAAGTAATTAAAAATTACTGAATTAATTCAAAAGTATGATCTCATTTAATCCTCACAATAACACTTTGAGGTGAGTATTATCTGCAGATGAATAAACTATTCAAAGAGGTTGTGTAACTTACCCAAAGTCACACAACCTGTAAGTTAGAGAGAAGATACTTGAAACGAGGTCTTCTGATTCTAAAAACAGCGTTTTGCTTTGTTTTGGGTTTGGTTTTGTGTCTGCTGGTACCCAAGAGAACATTTTCATAAATTAATTAATTTATTCAACAAAGATTTATGTAGCATTACCGTATGCCAGGCACTGTGCTGGACCCTACAGATACGGAAAACAACCACTGACCTCATAGTGATCACAGTCTAGCTAGGAAGACAAATCTTTTAACAAAGACAGTTTGAATCATCAACATATTGTAAGAGTCAACTGCCCTTATTGAATTTCACTGTGCTATGTGTTTCTGCATTCAACAAGATCCCAGCCCCAGCTTTCCTTCCCAACTGCATCTCCTGACACTTCATCCAGGATCCTCTGTGCCAGACATGCTGAAGTCTTCCCAGCAATGCCCTAACCCACTGCTCTTTCTTTTCACTTTCATTCTCCCTCTACTTTTGTATATGCTTCCCTTTCTGCCTTTTCCTACCTCTTAGGAAAAATAGATTTCAAAAGTTCGAGAGAGTGAAGGACTTTGGTTTCATTCTGAATTAGCCTCTTTGTATCACAGTGGCAAGTGACTTAATCTCCCAGCTTCAGGACCCCATCTATAAACTGAGAATTATAATAACCATCTCATATGATATTTGTGAAGATTAGAGTGATAAACAAGCAGAGTGTTGGCACAAAGTAGTTTCAAAAATGATTCTTGAATATGAGAATGAAGACAAGAAATGCTATGCATTAGTAAAGGAAGAAATCCTTGAGAGTCAGGGATGCTTCATGAAGAAGGTAAGACTTAAATTACTCCTTGAAAGATGAGTAGATTCTGAACAGTCACAATTGCAGGAGAGAGGCTGGATAAAGACTTGCTCTTTTTCTGTGTTTTAAATATTCTTTTATGAGATACACTGTAGAGCAGCACCAGGAACTGGCTGTAATAAGAAGGTTAAGCCTCCTTTCTTGAATAGTTAGTACACTGCATTCATAAGAATGTGGAGATTCTTCCACCCTTTTTACTCTCCTGACCCAAAAATGGCTTAAGAACTTCTCTAGTTATCCATCCACCAACTCAACTTCTGAGCCTGACTGCAGATACCTCCTCCACAGATGTCTCCTTTTTGCCGTAAGCTCACAACCATTCACTGATTCTTTTTAACAATTATTTATTGAGATGCATTAAAATCCTAAATTTTTGTTGAACTTTGACTCAGCAGTTACATTATTAGGAATTTATTCCAAGGAAATAGTCATAGTTGTACACAAATACCCAACTATAAGAATGTTTATCACAAAGACAAAAAGCCAGGTCTTCCCTGGTGGCTCAGTGGTTAAGAATCCACCTGCCAATGCAGGGGACACAGGTTCAAGCCCTGATCCAAGAAGACCCCACATGCTGCAGAGCAACAAAGCCCATGCGCCACAACTACTGAGCCTGTGCTCTAGAGCCCGTGAGCCACAACTACTGAGCCCGCGTGCCTAGAGCCCATGCTCTGCAACAAGAGAAGCCACCACAATGAGAAGCCCACACAGCCCAATGAAGAGTAGCCCCCGCTCGCCACAACTAGAGAAAGCCCGCACTCAGCAACGAAGACCCAATGTAGCCAAAAATAAATAAATTTATTTAAAAAAAAAAACAAAGACAAAAAGCTAGAGGCAATCTAAATGTCCAGCAATAGGGGATTAATTCTATAAAACCTTGTAAATTCATGAAAGGTAACACCATACAACCATTAGTGATGTATAACAGAATATAGCATACATGTAAAAATACCAATGTGATTTCACACCAATATGTTAACAACGATTGTCTCTGGTGTGGCCTTATAAGTGTTTTATTTTTCTTTTCTATAATGAACACCTATTACTCCTGTATTAAGAAAGAAATAGGTGTTTTTTTTGTTTTTATGTTTTTTCCCAGAGCCACATGGCTTGCAGGATCTCAGTTCCCTGACCAGGGGAACTGAACCCGGGCCATGGCAGTGAAAGCCCGGAATCCTAACCACTAGGCCACCAGGGAACTCCCTAGGTTTATTTTTTTAAGTTTATTGAGTTTGGTCTGTGGAATGTCATATTAAAGGGAAAAGGCAGAAAATTATGGGAAGAAGCCAAAAAAGATATGTGAGAAGTGCCATACCTGTTTTTCTGTAATGTTTTTTAATACGAGAAAGTGGTGAAAGATTAGCTCTCTTTCTTAAGAAAGTTACCTTTTCTCATCTGTCTCTTTTTTATCTTAAAAAATGCTCAATAAATATTAGTAGTATTTTAGTAAAAAAAGTCAAACGTTTCACAAATATTATGATACAGTGGCAGAATTGTCACAGTTTTCATCTGAATTGGAAAGTTGCTAAATTTTGAAGTAATTGCAAGGTCCTTTTTACAGCTTTGAAAACCGTGTTTCTTCAGACTAGGCAAATGTAGACTTGAATGAAAAGCAGTTTTTTTCTTCCTCTTCCTTTTTATCTTTCTTTCTGTTGAAAGATCTCAGAACACTTATTATTTTAACAATTAATAAAAAATTTTTCTCTTTTAAAAAATGTATTTATTTTTATTTATTTATTGTTTTTGGCTGCATTGGGTTTCGTTGCTGCACACGGGCTTTCTCCAGTTGCAGCAAGCGGGGGCCACTCTTCCCTGCGATGCACAGGTTTCTCATTGCGGTGGCCTCTCCTGCTGCAGAGCATGTGCTCTAGGCGTGCGGGCTTCAGCAGTTGCAGCACGAGGGCTCAGCAGTTGTGGCTCACAGGCTTAGTTGCTCCGTGGCATGTGAGATCTTCCTGGACCAGAGATCGAACTAGTGTCCCCTGGATTGGCAGGTGGACTCCAAACCACTGTGCCACCAGGGAAGTCCCAATAAAAACTTTAAAATAAAATCATGTGAAAACTTAAAATAGAATCAAAAGTCATAAAGTAAAATTAAAAGATTTCTCTGCCCCTCCTTGCTAGGTCATCCATAATCACTTACCAAAAGTAACTTTATATTTCTTTAAAAAAAATTTTTTTTTCACACACAAATGGGATTACATTACTTATACTGCTCTACAATTTATTATCTTGGCATATTTCTAGATTACATATAGGGTTTATTCACTTTTTTTGTTTCATATATACATAATTTTAATGCACTTTTTCATATTCAAGAAGTCAATGTTCCATCCAATTAATTAAACTAAATTAAAACTGAGAGACGATCACTTTCAACATCTTGGAATATCATCTTGCAATATCACTTCTGATTTCTTTCTGTGCCTGATACGTATGAGTCTTAGAAAAGCAACTACCATTTATTAAATACTACATATGTACTAACTGCTTTACATATGTTATTTAACACAAGATAAAAATATTAGCTTTGCATTTTAGCAATGAGGATACCAAAGTTCAGAGAGGTGAGAGACTTGTCCAAAGTCACATAGATGGTATGTGACATAGCCTGGATTCAAACCCAGATCAGTATGACCCCAAAGACCATGTTCCCAACCAGGTAGACTGACTCACCACTAAACCATGTGCATGTATATGTATGAAAAAGGAAACATAGTATACATATGACTTGGTAACTTTTTTTTTCACTTGAAAGTATATCATAGATATTTTTATCACAATAAATTATAATTTCATCATCATTTCTAACGACTGCTTTGCCCTTCATGATATATAGAGGATCATAAAATATTGAAGCCAATTCCCCATTGTTAGATATAGGATTGATTCCAATATTTTACTATTATAATAAAACTGACATAAATATTTTTATTTGATGTATGTTTTAAAGCATTCTTTCATATAGAAAATATCTTTAGTGTGTGTCCTTTACCTATTCATGCAATAATTTCTTGTAGAACTTCAAAGAATTCTGCATTAAAATGAGTGCAAGGGACTTCCCTGGTGGCACAGTGGTTAAGAATCTGCCTGCCAATGCAGGGGACACGGGTTCGAGCCCTGGCCCAGGAAGATCCCACACGCTGTGGAGCAACTAAGCCCATGCACCACAACTACTGAGCCTGTACCCTAGAGCTCGTGTGCCACAACTACTGAGCCCACGTGCCACAACTACTGAGCCCGCATGCCACAACTACTGAAGCTCACACGCCTAGAGCCAGTGCTCCACAACAAGAGAAGCCACTGCAATGAGAAGCCCGCACACTACAACGAAGAGTAGCCTCCGCTCACGGCAACTAGAGAAAGCCGGCACGCAGCAACGAAGACCCAACGCAGCCAAAAAAAAAAAAGTAGTCAATAAATATCTGATGAATAAGTAAATGAATAAATTATTAAAAAAAAAAAAGAATCCACCTGCCAATGCAGGGGACACAGTTTGAGCCCTGGTCCAGGAAGATCCCACATGCCGCGGAGCAACTAAGCCTGTGCACCACAAATACTGAGCCTGCGCTCTGAAGCCCGTGAGCCACAACTACTGAGCCTGAATGCCACAACAACTGAGCTGGCACGCCTAGAGCTGGTGCTCCACAACAAGAGAAGCCACCGTAATGAGAAGCCCACACACCACAAACAAGAGTAGCCCCTGCTCACCACAACTAGAGAAAGCCCGCTCACAGCAACGAAGACCCAATGCAGCCAAAAATAAATAAATAAATAAATTTATATATTTTTAAAAAATGAGTGCAAACTTCTCAAGAAATAATACATGTAAGAAGGCAAAAATAATTCCTTTTTGTTCTAATGCTTTACTTAGTTGACAACAGTTTTTTCTTTTGTAAATTTTTGAATTTTATTTTAGTTTTTTATACAGCAGGTTCTTATTAGTTATCCATTTTATACATATTAGTGTATATATGTCAATCCCAATCTCCCAATTCATCACACACACACACCCCCCACCACTTTCCCCCCTTGGTGTCCATACGTTTGTTCTCTACATCTGGACAACACTGAGTGTTAAGGGGAAATTGGAAACAATCTAAATGACTAGCAAACAATTTTTTTTAAGCTATTGTATTTTTCATTTTATTTATTTATTTATTTTTGGCTGCATTGGGTCTTTGGTGATGCATGCGTGCTTACTCTAGTTGTGGAGAGCAGGGGCTACTATTCGTTGTGGTGCGTGGGCTTCTCATTGAAGTGGCTTCTCTTGTGGAGCATGGGTTCTAGGCACGTGGGCTTCAGGAGTTGTGGCTCACAGGTTCTAGAGCACAGGCTCAGTAGTTGTGGCTCATGGGCTTAGTTGCTCCATGGCATGTAGGATCTTCCTGGACCAGGGCTCAAACCCGTGTCCCCTGCATTGGCAGGCGGATTCTTAACCACTGCACCACCAGGGAAGTCCCAACAATTTTTTTGTTTTTTGGCTGTGTGGCTTGTGGGATGTTAGTTCTCTGACCAGGGATTGAACCCAGTCCTCAGCAGTGAAAGCATGGAGTCTGCCAGGGAATTCCCACAAACAATTTTAATATAAAGTATAAATCTCCACCGTCTAATATGGCAACCACCAGCCACATATGTTATTTAAATTTAAATTAAATAAAATTTAAAATTCAGTTCCTCAGTTTCACTAGCCATATTTTAAGTGCTCAGTTGTCCCATGGGACAAGTGACAACCATATTGGATGGGGTAGATATAGAACAGTTCCATCATTAGAGAAAATTCTATTGAAATGTGCTGATACAGACCACTCATACTATGAAATACTATACAATATTTTAAAGGAATTCAGAAGATCTATATATACTGACATGGGAGGATACAATTTTTTATTTGTTTTTAACTTTTTATGTAAGTGGTTATTGACTCATAGGGCCATGAGATTTTTATAGTAATTATACAAGAATGTAGTCATGTGCAGTGTGAATTTTTTTTTTTTTTTTTGCGGTACGCGGGCCTCTCACAGTTGTGGCCTCTCCCGCTGTGGAGCACAGGCTCCGGATGCGCAGGCTCAGGGGCCATGGCTCACAGGTCCAGCTGCTCCGTGGCATGTGGGATCTTCCTGGACCGGGGCACGAGCCCATGTCCCCTGCATCGGCAGGCGGACTCTCAACCACTGCGCCACCAGGGAAGCCCTGCAGTGTGAATTTTTAAAAATAACTAGATTTTAAAAAAAACTTCCTATAAAATTAAATTTATAGAGTAGTGAAGGGACACAGTGAGGAGATGAGGTCACTTCAACTTAACTTATTGGGGAAAGTTTTCATGGCAGAGACAACACTGAGCTGCCTCAGAAAGTTAGCAAGTAAAGGGATACAAGGCAGAGAAAAGAGGAAACTTATCTATGGGGCTGGATGGAAGAGTAAAGCCACAGATGAGGATTTAAAGTCCAAAGTACTTTGACCAGTTTTATATTTGGGGAGTGTTACGAGAATTAAGTAATATAATATATAATGAAAGCACTTTGTAAACTATAAGGTACTGTCTAAACTAAAAAGATTGTTGTAGGAGTCAAAAAGCACAATCTGTATGCTTTGAAAATTGGTGTGCTTTGAAAACAAAATACATGTAAGATAACCTTCTTTATATGAAAATAAGTGAAATTACTGATAAATGCAATTACACAAATAACAAATGCCTATATAGCTTTACATATGCATTAAGACTGAATTAATAGAATATTTAGTTGTTTCATACATCTAAAGAGTCACTATTATAAATGGATTCTCATAATTATGTGGAAAAAAAAAAGAAAAGCAAAAACAACTACCCAGAAATATCATTCTACCTCACGATGACTTCGTTTTTCTTTTGCATAAGCCTGGGTCTTTCAAATAATCCACAAGCAAATAGCTCCATTCTGTAGATGAGAAATTATAAAAGACCATGTAATCAGCTGACAAAGGAACTGAAAACAAGCCCAGAGGAAATGCATGGCTGTTCTTACAAAGTCACAATGTACTGTTCTGTTTGCCTCCCACTCTCAAAGTGTATATTCCTGACATTTCTTGTCTTATAATTGGACTTTATGAATGAGAGCTGTAGGATGCTGTCTGGTGAATGATCTGAAAAGGATATGCTGAAACACAGTGGAGGTGCTGCAAACACTGAATGTTAGGTTTTGTGTGGGAACTTGAATAAATGGCATGAATTAGAAATTCAGAACCCCAAATTTTATTCTATATAAAATAAGGGCTATTTTCTCAGTCCTTAATGGAGACTTTGAGTAGGTTTAGGTGACATGTAATGTGGAAACCAAATGTATAGGCTTGGATTTCAGAATAGTCTGGAGTCCCATGGCTTCCCAGAGTTCACCCTTTACAAGTGCTTGGGTGAGAAAACAGGAGTTCAATAACTTTTCATCTTCTTTAATTTCGTTTCTGCATCCCAACTGCTGAGCTACTATTAAAACACATACTTATTAACATTTCTATAGCATGTTGTTCTTTCTAACGCGCAATTTCATATCTCACGTGGTCCAGCTGATGAATACCACCAGTTACTCAAGAATTAGTTCACTGGGACTCTGCAAATAATCAGTCATATTCAGTAAACTTTTCCTGTGTGCCTACTATGTGCCACATGAGAACCAGCAGCTGGACAGTTTTATTCACATTCAGATGGGCCACAACAAGGATTCTCTTTTGTTGGCAAAAAACTGGGGAAAGAAAAAGCATTTCCGAAGCAGGGCAGGCAGGAATCAAAAAGTAGGCTTGAAAAAATTCTCCAAGGAAACAGGCCATTATGTTAATGGTCTCTGTTTGTCTCTGGGTGTTAACATTGTGGGTTTTTTCCCTTCATTATGCTTTTTTTTATACTTTCTAATTTTTTTCTACAATAGGCATATATAACGTATAAACAGAAAATAATAAAGTAAAAATCTTAAAAGAAAAAGAGTCTCCAAAAGACTACACAAAACAAGGAAGAGATTCAAATGTAAATAAGTCCATTGATTGGTATAGTTGACTGCCAATCATATTGATGGACAGCATGACTCCAGCTACTTAATTGATTGTTTTTCCTAAATCAAGCATTGGGCCTCAGCCTTTGCTAAGAAGGAAGTATACTATTCACCTTATGAAGGTATTAACTCTTCCTGGACTCTAGGACTTTGCCCTTCAGAAAGAAGAATTCATGCAACACCTCTCCCCCAAAGCCCTAAAATAACTTGAACTTTTCATCTGTTTTTATCAAAGGTAAGCATGAGACCCTAAGGAGAATAATATTGTATCATGGATTAATATACGGCATTTACAGGTTACAAACAACCACCGCATCAACAACAACAACAAAAAGTAGAAAATTCAGCCACTGCCTTTTGTTTTTACATTTGTGTGAACCTTTCTGCCATTAGAAATTTCTAGGCCCAGCTAAGTTCTGGTTAGTGAGAAAATCAGAGGGAGCCCCCAGTGTATGAAAGGGTCATTCATCGAGGGCTGAGCACGAAAGTCCTCGGTCCACAGTGAGTTATCCTGTGCACATACCCTCCAAGTACAGATGGCTCCCCAGGGCAGGAATGAAAGATGAAGAGAGAAACGGCCCTCCAACAGAATACAGTATGTTAATTCACTTAGAAGGCACAAGGGTGTGTCTGCTTTACTGACTTTTCCAAAGGCACAGAATTTGGCCCTATTTCTAGTTATAGTAAATATGTTTACTCCTTAAAATGTGCCTCTAAGTTTCCCCCAAGTGAAGGCCATGGCTTATCACCAAATTCTAAGAGAGCTGCTTGCTGATTTGAAAACACTTGAGGCCACTTGGGTTTCAGAGACACTGGAGGCCCAGACGTCACCTTTGTCTTCACCCTCCCCCCAAAGCTCCCAAGAGCAGGCAAGGCCTTTCACTCATGAGTTCTGGCAGTTGGCTGAGGCCTCCCTGATGAGAAAAGAAAGGGGGGAAACTGCGCTGGGTGAGGTTGGCCTCTCCTAACGCTTATTAATAGAGAACATGTGGGCTGAGGCAGGGGCGGGGTCTGGGGTTGCTGAGTAAACAGGATGGGATGGGAAAGAGAATGATGCTTTTATATTCTTGTCTATTATAGATCCAGGGAGGCTCTTTAATGGAGATAAAAGGGAGAGACAGATTTAAAGGAGCTCGCTTCCAAAGCTAAATGTGCCAACCACTGATGTCTACTTTCCCATTTCCCATGAAAGGGAGCTGTGTGGTCAACCAGCATTGCTTACCAACCTGCTAACCAGATTTCACTAAAGTTTTCCTGATCTGTGGCTCCGTTACACCTCTATCATTTGAGAATTCTATTTTAGACCTTTCATTTATTTATTCATTCCGCTAATGTTAATTGAGTGCTACTATTGCCAGGCACTGTTTGGGGCACTGTGAACACAGCAGTGAACAAAACAGCCTTCATGGACAGTCTAGAGAGAAAGGTGAGGAATAAAGAATTAGCATACACGAGTGCAGACCGTGACACCAACCAGACACAGGTGCCAGGGGAGCCAGGTGATACTAATCCAGACTTTGTCCGGGGAGGAGTGGTCAGGGGGCGCACCCCTGAAAAGGAATCCATGACACCTGAATTGGGCCTGGAGTTAGCCAGCTGGAGGAGGGAGGGGAGGGCTTAAAGCTTGACAGGACACGAACATTGCAAATGGGAGTAAGAGCACCATTGCTTAAAAAAGTTATGTTCCTCTCAGGGATGAGAGAGAAGACAGAGGTACCCCAAGGACTTTAAGGAAGGATGCTATAGAAACTACATAAAAAGTATGCTGGTGTTTCAGAGAACATCCAGGTGAGATGCCACACTTAGAGGAGGAATGAGAAACAGGGCTGTTTGCATTTGAAACTTTTTTCCACATGCTGACCTATTTTTTGACTCGAGCCCATAAATGCCTTTTTATAGAAAGGGAATTAAAGACTATGAGGCAGGCAGATATGTAAGGGAGTTTTTCCTTTCCTTATAGAAAAATGCTGATGTTTCTACAAATATACTGTTTAAAGTGTCTTCTTAAGTGTGTTTGCCCCTGTGGTCTTAGAAGCAGCGTTGCTAAGATAAATGATCACATTTTAAATTTTGTGTTGACATCTGAATATCAGGAAGATTTCTTATCATTAAAATTTAATTTTTAATATTATCTATGTATCTCTCTCTCTCTATATATATATATCATATATACTGAGTATTTGGAAGATTGCTATATAAACTTGAATCTTCCCCCAAATTTTAAAAAATACACAGGAAAGTATATATGATAAAGTTTTAACCACAAAAAACATAGCTAGTATTGGAGAACTGAACTGTTACAGATTTTTTTTTAATTTATCAATTTTATTTCAGACAATATAAAAGAATGAGAACTTTGTCAGTATAAAAAAAACCGCTTTATTTCATGCCATTATTTCTTTTCAATCTGCTAGCTAAAAACATGTCCATATCAAGCTTTTGTTTCTTGATCCTTATTATAGTCTCCATAAAAATCATTAGAAATATACTGTCTCAAAAAGAGAAGCTGATTCCTCTCCTGTCCAAATTGTTAGTTTTCTGATTGACTTTGAAAACCAAAACTTTACTCTCTTTGAGGGAAAATAATCTATTTTTCTAGAGAATTTCAATCTGTCAGTCACTCTGATAGACGCATAGCTCCTACTGTATTATTTTTTGCTTCAGCTAACATATGTTAAAACAAAATCATTTTTAAAGCTGAAGACAATTCAACATTCTGATTAGCTCCAAAAGTTCTGTAGTCAACCAACTACTGCCAACTTTCCCCAGTGTAAGCCATTATCCTGACTCATTTTCTTCAAGGATCAGACAAGTGCGTGTGTGATCTGCCCCAGAAATAAGCATTGCATCCAAACATTCTGTCTTAGCAAAGAAGTTAGAGCTGCTAAATTTGTAACGTGTATATTTTTCATTTTAAATCTCACAGAAAGATACTTTAGCTCCAAGACATGAGATGATTAAGAAGGGAAAAAAAGTTCAGGAAGTCTTCACTTTTCATCACTTTTAGTCAATGATCCATTTGTATGTTGGTCAAAAAGTATGGCTACAATGAATTACTATATGCAGGCAGAGGCTACAGTTTTCACTGATATTTCTTCTTGGGGACTAGAGAATTCAGTGCTTTGGTCAAAAGTATAGATTGAGTTTAGGTAGTTGGGATATTTTTCAGCAATTCTTTTTCATGGAAATACTGCTATGAAAAATTATTTTGGTTTACGTTGAAACAAGTTATTGTGCACACCAAGTGTTATATAAGTCAGTCATCCAAAAGAACCAAGACACCTGGAAACATGGCCAGGGTCACTAAGTTGCTATCCTGAAGATAGAAACCTGATTAAAATGTTAAACAAGGGATTTCACTGGTGGCTCAGTGGTTAAGAATCCGCCTGCCAATTCAGGGGACATGGGTTCAAACCCTAGTCCGGGAAGATCCCACATGCCATGGAGCAACGAAGCCCGTGCGCCACAACTACTGAGCCTGCACTCTAGAGCCCAAGAGCCACAGCTACGGCAGCCCCCGTGCCTAGAGCCCGGGCTCCGCAACAAGGGAAGCCACCGCAATGAGAAGCCAGTGCACCACAACAAAGAGTAGCCCCCGCTCACCGCAACTAGAGGAAGCCCACGCGCAGCAACGAAGACCCAACACAGCCAAAAAAAAAAGTGTCAAACAAGTCGGTGGAATAAAATGAGGGAACTAGCTTACTTGCTTGCTTTTTCTGCCTTCTTTCCTTCCTCCCCCACCTCCTGTCTCTGTCACTCTCTCTCTTTTCCTTTCTCTTTTTTTTTAATCTAGATATCTTTAGCCTGAAGCCTGTTTGTTACATGTTTTTATGACTCATCGGCATTAAACCACACTTCTGTCAGCCGGAATAGTTATAGCATACCAATTATTTAAATCGTCAGAACCCTCAGGTAAAAATGCTTCGGGGTCAAAAAGCAGCAAGTCTCTTCAGCATGTGAAGCTGCTTCTCCCCCGGGGTTGAACTGGTCTTTCCTCTGAATCAGAGGGAAAAACACACTTCGACTTCGAGCTGGAGCTTCTTCCCTGCCATCTGGAAATGGATGTCTGAAAGACAACATTGTCACTGACCCACCACTCCTTGGAGGTGAGCCAGGGCTTCAGGGAGACTAAGCAACAGGAAAAGGCAGACGCTAAACCTCTGGTTCTCAAAAGTAGCTGCTCAGCAGAGTTACCTGGCAAGTTTTTAAAAACTGTTTGGATGCCTGGGTTTGATACAATGGCCTTGGTATTTTTAAAAGCAGCAAAGCTTGAGGATCACTGTAATAAAGTATATGAATTTCATATTAAGGCCTTAGATAAATTAAGGTTAAAAGAAACTCTCCCTCATCTGAGCTGGAAAATGAATCCCCCCCCAACCAAAAAAAAAGAGGAAACAGTTTTTCCTACAGCATTCCTCGTAATTATTCTGTGGTCATGGCCACCTATAAATCCATTAAGATTATTTATCAGTTTACTTGGCCCCTCTCCAGAAGCTCTATGTCAGAAACTTTACATCTAAGCAACTTTAAACCCCTGTCAGAACAAGCACCTTGTTTCTTTGCTTCTCAGGCCTCCTTGCTAGAGAGGAATAGAAAACTAGGTTGCCAGGTACAATACTAGTGAGCTGTTCTTTTCAGAGGGGCAGCCCTTACCCAGGTCCAGCAATTGTGGTCTGGCAGGAATGTGGGCCCAGGGACTCCAGATCTTCCTATTTTTCAAGAGAAGCCAGAAATCTTTGTATTTACGTGAAGTCTTCCAGTTTCTACATGTTGGCAAGTAATTCAATTGTGAATAATCAAAACACATCTGCCAACCAAAATCAAGCTGCCAGTTCGCAACTTCTGGCCTGGAAGGCCTTTACCTCACCATCTCACCTTCATGTGGCTAACTCATACTCAGCTTTCAATACTCTCTTCTGGAGACAGTTCTTTTGAACTGCCCACACCCCCAGCCTGTCCTTTACCCCCAGTCTCTTCAGCATACCTCACCTCCAAAGCTTATTTCCCTACAATGTGTCTCTCTCCCCTAGTAACTATCCACCCCCTGAGGGCAGAGATAGTGCCTTAGTCTTTATTTTAGGAGTTAACTTTATTTTAGTATGTTAATCCCAAATTGGATTCTGACTCTGCCAAACAAATGTTTATTAAATGCTTACTATGTGTACATATAAAATTTTAACAAATTCAAATTACGTTCCCTCCGAAATATACATGAAGAAAGTACACACTAGGAAAAGAAGTTTCCTTCTCCGAATAGATGCCTTTACCTTTGTGATTTGCATTTTCTCCCAGATCTAACTCCCTTGTAAGCATCCTCAGAACATCTCCAAATGGCACATCCTTAGAGTGTTGCTTAGTGGTTAAGAGAACAGCCTTGGAAAGCCAGTATGGGTTCAGATTTGGGCTCTGCCACCTGGGTGACCTTGGGCAAATTACTTGACTTTCTTATTCTAAATTTTCCTGCAGTATTTAAACTGGGGGGAATAATAGAACCTGCCTTAAAGGGTTGTTGTGAGAATTAATTATGCCAACAACTACCTACTGTGCTGGGCCATTACTCTTACCAATGATTGAACGCGGTGCCTTCCAAGAACCCTGAAGAATAAGCATTAATATCCCCATTTTGTAGATGAGGGACCAATGAGACTCATGTCAACTGCCCAAGTTCACTCTGCTAGTACATCACAGAACTGGGATGTGAGCACAGACCTGCCACCAAGCCCATTGCTTTTCCAGTTATATTAGAGAAAATTCAACCCAGTCTTCCCAAATGTTTACCAGATTGCCAGCACTTAAAACCCGCTCCCACACATTAAGCTAGCCCCGTTCACCGTAACAAGTACCCAAGTACAAGTAAATTTCTTTTATCATTATATTAATAATAATAAGAGCTAACACTGTTGAGCTCTATGTTGTGCTAACAAGTGTCTTTCATTGTCTTCTTTAATCTCTGTGAGGCACTGATTATTATTTTCAGATGAGAACATTGAAACCCAGAAAGTAAAGTCACTTGCCCAAGGACACAAAGTAGTGTTTAAGCCTAGACTTTAAAGTCATTAAGGGTCATTAACCTCTCCACCAGGCACTGGGATTTCCCAGATCAATACAATTTCATTAAAAATAATAATAATAATAAAATTACAAACCCACTTACCAACTCCTTATTTCAATTCCATCAACTCATAAAAGAACGAACATGCTAACACAAAAACCATGGAGAGTTCATAATCTCAGAATAAAATAATTAAACACATTTAACTTTATGAAAAGTTCCAGACACTGTTTTCACTTTTCTGTGTGAACTGGTGGAAGCTTTGTCTCCACCCTTTTGCCTCCCTGCTGCGGTTTTCTCTTGTCCTTCCCCACCTGGTCACCTGTAGCCATCTCACTTCATTTCTTCTCTTTGACTATGTTCCTCCTCCTCCTACTTATTCCTTCCTTCAGAGCCAGGATAATTGCCCCACAATTAGGCCTGGAATCATCTGAACTGGGAGGAGGGAACTCGAATGCCAGGGTGGTAAGTGGGTTGGTCCAACCAAGGTAATGGGGAAACGGCCCAGCTGCCAGGACTTAGATGGTCCTGTGTGCAGAGCAAGTGGTCCTGGAGGGAGGCCATGGTGCACCATGGCACGCGGTGCACAGTCCAGGAAAAGGGGGCATGAAAAAGGGCAGGACGGGGGCAGCCCCACCTTCTTATCCCCTACACAGAGGGAGGGATGAGTCTGTGGCAAGAAGAAGGCCCAGTGACAAAGAATGTTCAAGTTGCCCTGCCAACTGACCCGCAGAGCATCCTAAAAGGGTTCCTCCCACAGACTCCTCCAAATATCAACAGGTCGTTGTGCTTCATATGACTAATACTCAGAAGGATATTTAACCTGCACTGTCTATTTTGGTGAGTTCTTCTACTGACATATTAGCAAACAAGGTTACGTTCTTTTGGGTGTGTGCAGGGCTGGGGGAAAGGGATAAACGAAGGAAGAGGGATTCACCAAATCAAACAAGAAGTCAAAACCTGCCACCTCCACCCCTTGTGTCAGGAAATGTGCACTTCTTTTATGCCCAATCTGTTCTGACCCTATTTGACTTAGGTCAATGCAAGTATTGATAGCATGTGACCTGCTGAAGTTAATTCTACAGAACAGTGGAATTGAGTTAGCAAGGCCTCCTCTTATTACCTTTCGATAACAAATTAATTTTTTTCCCCCTCTCACAGTGAGTTCCTGACACTTTCAACTATTGGTGTTGCTAGTGAAAAGGGCTGAATTAAAGATGCAACCAAGTGCATTTCCTAAAACTCTTTGGTGGGTTTAAGGACATTTTACTTCTTTTCATTGAATGTTTCCCTTTCCCTACTAACTAACTTAAAAGGATAAAATGTGTACATGGGGGCGTGGGCAGGATTTGACCTCTAAATTCAAGGGATGGCTTACTAATTCAATCATGCTTGCTGTTAGATTCCAAGAGGCATTTGCCAACAGAAGGCTGATATTCTTTAAAAGCCAATCCTGAAATATCTCCTATGATATATTCGTAAGTAGAAAACAATTAGGAAGTAATATTCATTTTATCATCAGAATTTTGCTTGAAAAAATAAAACAAGCAAACATACATAAATGCACACACAAGTAAAAAGTTTAGAAGGAACTATACCAAACAGTTAGCAGTGGTTATCTTTGAACATTGAAATTAGGAGTAGTTTTATTTTCTTCTTTTTTGCCTGGGCCTCCTTTATAATTTTTCTACTTTTAATAAATATTTGTCTTTTATTAGGAAAAAGAGTGTGTGTGTGTGTTTTAAAGCTATTTTGTTTCTCCTAGAGAACTCCAGATTCCTCCCTGCATCCTGCATAGCTGGGTGTCAATTCCTCCCCATCCCTGCAAAAGACTGAAGATTTATTCTCTGAGAGTAAAACAGAGGGTTTCTGGGCTGGGGAGACCAGGCACATCTGAGGACAGAAGTGCTGTAGTGAGTCAAAAGGTGAAGATGCAGAGACACTCCACACGCACACCACACCAGCACACACCCTGCAAGTGCTCTTTCTACGCTCAGATCCTGCCACGCCTTCAACCGATAACCAAAATATGGAAGCATCTTCTTAGACAACCCCAAAGGGAAAAATCTAAAGATACTGACCCTAGAGTTTCCCCAGCTAGAAGGTTTAGCCACCTTGCCTCCTAGTGAAGCTCTATCTACAAACCCCCAACAGCTTAGATATGAGCAGACAGGCAAGACTGACAGACTGCTCAGAAAAGACTCTAACATTAAAATAGTATAAAACTAATGGGTGGAAAATAGGAATTTGAATCAAACAAAGATTATACAATGAGAAGAAAAATTAAAAAAAAAGGAGAAATCAATACTATCATATAAAGCATAGCAATTATGAAACAAGGATAGAATTTGTTTTCATGAACATTCAGAAAACAAAAAAAGAATTACTGGAAATCAAAAATATGAAAAACACAGTAGGGTTGGAAGATAAAACTATTCCAGAAAATAAAGCAAAAAGACCTAAAGACAAAAGAAATAGAATATAAGAAAGAAAAGATATAGGTACAATATCCAAAGAATAGGAGTTCCAGAAAGAGCAGATAAAATGGAAGGTAGGAACTTACAATGAAATAATTTTCATATTTTTCCGAGTAGAGAGAACAGGAGTTTTCAGATTCAGAAGGACTTACTGAGTATGCAGCAAAAAGGATGAAAACAATCCCACACTAAAGCATATTATAGAAAAATGGAATACCATTGGGATGAAGAAAGATCTTACAAGATTCTAAAGAGAAAGAAAAAACAGGTCACAATAAAAGATCTTCAGACTTCTAGATAGCAACACTGGAAACTAGAAAGCAATGGAGTAAAGCCCTCAAAATTTTAAAGGAAAATGATTATTAATGTGGAATTTTATATCTAACCAAAACTTCACCATGTATGATGGTAGAAAAAAAGACATTTTCAGAATTACAAGTCTTCAAAACAGTTACCTCTCCTCCATACTTTCTCAGGAAGCTAGAGAGAGGAAGCCATGGATACAGGAAGCAGCATTTCACCCAGGGGAGTGGTGACAGGAATCCACAGGGTGATGATCCTGTGAATCTATGAGGGAAACCAGTCCAAATTGGTGCGAATCATAACTCTCCTGGCAAGAATCTGTGCAGAGATAAAATTGGTAGAACATGTGATGTCTACACATCTTGAGGGAAGACAAATACCAAAGATTGAATTGATTAAAAGAAAACAAAATGGGGAAGCAGCCGCAGAGCACAGGGAGATCAGCTCGGTGCTTTGTGACCGCCTGGAGGGGTGGGATGGGGAGGGTGGGAGGGAGGGAGATGCATGAGGGAAGGGATGTGGGAACAGATGTATATGTATGACTGATTCACTTTGTTATAAAGCAGAAACTAATAAAAAAAAATTAAAAAAAATAAAAAATAAAGCAGAAACTAATAAAAAAAATAAATAAATAAAAATAAAAATTAAAAAAAAGAAAAAAAAATGAAATACATAGAAAATAAAGCAAATGGGAAGGTAAGATAATTATCAGGGAAAATAAAACTTATACAGGAAAAAAAAAAGCAATATCATGGTTTACAAAATGACTCAGCTGTGAATAGTCATTGTAATGTAAACCCTGGTGCTGACCAAACAAAAATTAGAACATAATTAAATTGGAAGGAGAGGGGATGTGAAGGGTGGTATGTGAGTGAGTGGAGTGGGGGTAGGGGGAGAGGAAGCTTAACCTCATCTTCTAGGGCAGAAAGTTATTAGTTGGCACCTACAACTGAAAAAGCAGGAAGTTAGTAATTTAAGCATTTTATATGTAAACATGGAGGTAAATATAAAATGCAGCAGCTGAGGGCTTCCCTGGTGGCACAATGGTTGAGAATCCACCTGCCAATGCAGGGGACATGGGGTCAAGCCTTGGTCCAGGAAGATCCCACATGCCGCAGAGCAACTAAGCCCATGCACCACAACTACGGAGCCTGTGCTCTAGAGCCCGCGAGCCACAACTACTGACCCCACATGTCACAACTACTGAGCCTGCGTGCCACAACTACTGAAGCCTGTGCACCTAGAGCCCATGCTCTGCAACAAGAGAAGCCACTGCAATGAGAAGCCCATGCATTGCAATAAAGAGTAGCTCCCGGTCGCCACAACTAGAGAAAGCCCATGGACAGCAATGAAGACCCAATGCAGCCAAAAAAAAAAAAAAAAATGTAGCAGCTGATACATGAAAATGATTCCCTCTGGGGAGAGAGAAGTGGGGGACCAGGAGGTAGAGAACTATTGCTTTTTCTTATAAACCGTATGAAACCATTGTATTCTATAAGCTATGGGCACGTATAACCTTGATACAAGTATAAAAACAAAAAAGTAAAAATTTTAATGGGAAAGGTAGAACTGGTTTTACAGCTATACATGTTTGGATTATAGCACTTCTCTAGATCCGACCATGCTTAACTTCCTTAACCTCTCTGAGCCTATTTATTTCCATCTGTAAAATCAGGACAGTAGTGGTTGTGAAGATTAAATGAGGTTTAATGTGTAAGGCTCTTTGTCCATATTGGACAATTACCGTCAGCTCCCATGTCAAATGGCCAAGGATCCCACCTCTCACGTGGCCATTATAGGAGTCTAGCAGCCAGTCTTTCTGCCCTTAGAGGAGAGTTCTAATTACACCAGTGCCCAATTGCTTAAAGAGAGACTTTAGATCAATGTTTCTCAGTCAAGGTACAAACCGCTTTCAAAGGAGAAACAAAATAAAACACCAAACTCTTGGGGATCCAGTGCTGACTTGGATTATTTTTATTACAATGTTATCTAAATATTATTATTTGTGTATCTATTAACTTCTTCTATACATAGAACTTAAGCAACAATAAAGTAAAAATAATTTTAAATGAAAACCAAATCACAAAAGCAGTAGAATTCAAATGAACACTAATATAACGTAACACTGGTGACATTTTGCTGAAACCGAATCACGGCTCTTTGAGAGCACATGCTATCACAGGTTCTCATGGGTCCTCACAACCAGGCCACTGGGTGCTGGGTGCTGACCCAATTTCTCCCTGCTTTTCTGTGAATCCTTCCATAACTGGTTGGAACTCTTTAGCCTTTGCATGGTATGTGTCTCTTATGTAATCTTTTCTTGTTAGCTGGATACAGTGAAAGTTAACACAATTTGGCACCAATTCAATCATAAACAGAAACTCAGGCTCAAAAATTGAGGAAAACCCTAAATTTAAAATCATCATGGGGCTTCCCTGGTGGCACAGTGGTTAAGAATCTGCCTGCCAATGCAGGGGACACGGGTTCGAGCCCTGGTCCGGGAAGACCCCACATGCCTTGGAACAACTAAGCCCATGTGCCACAACTACGAGCCTGTGCTCCAGAGTCCTCGAGCCACAACTACTGAAGCCCGCGTGCCTAGAGCCTGTGCTCCGCAACAAGAGAAGCCACCGCAATAAGAAGTCCGTGCACTGGAGCAAGAGTAGCCCCCACTCACCGCAACTAGAGAAAGCCCGCCCGCAGCAATGAAGACCCAGCACAGCCAAAAATAAATAAATAAAATAAATAAATTTGTTTAAAAAAATAATAATAAAATAAAATAATCATGGATGGAATTCCCTGGCAGTCCAGTGGTTAGGACTCCACCCTCTCACGGCTGAGGGCCCGGATTCAATCCCTGGTCCAGGAACTGGACCCACAAGCCAGAGTACGGCCACCAGCCATAGGGTGAGACCAAAAAAATATATATATATATCATCAAGGAAAGCTAGAAAATACTTGAAAAAAAATTTTTTTAATATTTATTTACTTATTTATTTTGTTGCTCCGGGTCTTATTTGCGGTATGCATGTGGGATCTAGTTTCCTGACTAGGGATTGAACCTAGGCCCCCTGCATTGGGAGAGAGAGTGTTAACCACTCCACCACCAGGGAAGTCCCCCGAAAATTCTTGAATGAAACTTCTTGGTGGTTAATTAAGATCTCCTGGGAGGCCTTAACCCAAAGTCAAGGCTAAGGCCTTTGCAGTCAGCAGGCGCCATCCTCCCTGCCCCCACCCCTCCCCTGCACAGTGCCCAGTCAAAACTGCTGGTTTCATTATGCTTTTATCACACCCATGGGATATCTATTAAGCCCTCATGAAGATTTCCTTCTTTCTTTTTTAATGTATTTATAACTACATTCATTATATTTTTTTAAAAATAAATTTATTTATTTTTGGCTGCGTTGGGTCTTCATTGCTGTGTGCAGGCTTTCTCTAGTTGTGGCGAACGGGGGGTACTCTTCATTGGGGTGTGCAGTCTTCTTGTTGTGGTGGCTTCTCTCATTGCAGAGCACGGGCTCTAGGCATGTGGGCTTCAGTAGTTGTGGCACGCGGGCTCGGTAGTTGTGGCTCATGGGCTCTAGAGTGCAGACTCAGTAGTTGTGGCACATGGGCTTAGTTGCTCTGTGGCATGTGGGACCTTCCCTGACTAGGGCTCGAACCCATGTCCCCTGAATTGGCAGGCGATTCTTAATCACTGCGCCACTAGGGAAGTCCAATTTCCTTCTTCCTATACCCAATTGTTCCTCATTCTATTTTACTGATTGTGATGTGTCCTTGGTTTACTTTCTATTTTTTAAAATTTGTTTCCTTTTTCAAAATATACATTACCAGGCTTCCCTGGTGGTGCAGTGGTTGAGAATCCGCCTGCCAATATATTGAACCACTATACTGTATGCCTGAAATGAATATAATATTGTACATCAACTATATTTCAATTAAAAAAAAAAACACAAACTCAGCCAACTGTCCTTTTGCAGTATAACCTGTTATCCAAGGTTTTGGAGACCTTCCTAGGAAGAAGTGGTGCTGTCACAAGAAAAAAAGATACAGCATATTCAAACTTCCCCAATCCAGCCTCTGTCCTTACCCCACAACCCAGGCCATTAGACAGAAGGATAACCTCAGACAGGGCAGGCTGTGTCCTCTGGCCACCCACCTCCAGCCATGTGTGTTCTGTGCCAGGGGCTGGGGTGAAATGTTCTTCACAGTTCAGGACTTCTCTTTTTTGCAATCATAGCTGTCCATAGATGTTAGGACAGTTTGGGCAATCGTGGCCATTTCAGGGGCTCCAGGTTGCTGCAATGAATAGAAGGAAGGCTCAAAGAAGTTGCCTCTGCTCATACCAAAAAGATCTAGGGCTACAGATTCCGTTGTTCACTAAATACTTATTAGACAACTGCAGTGTGAGTTTCCGTGTTTGTGTTAGGCAATGTGAGGGATATAAAGATGAAGGAGACATCTACCCTGCCCTGTAGAAGCACACTATCTAGAGGAGGGATAGACTCAAAAACAAATAACTGCAAAGCAGGATGAGAAATGCTAAGACTGATATATAACGTGCTATGGGAGCACAGGAAGGAGTATCTCAGCTTACCGGAAGGGAGTGACTTTGAGTTGGTCTTCAGGCTGAGTTAGAGTTCCTCAGCTTAACAAGGGTGAGTGGGGGAAGGAGTCCAGGTGGAGAATACCTCACAGAGGCATAACAAAGCTCGGCGCATGCAAGGAAGAGTAAGTAGGTCTGTATAGTAGATAAAAATAATCAGAAAAGACATCTTGGGGTAGATGATTAAATTTGGATTTTTCCTATCAGTTTTAATTTGGGGTGTGTGTGTGTGTGTTTTATGTGATATATATCTATATAAACACATAAAAACATATAACACATATATATAACATATAACACATATATATAAATATATAACACATATATGACAATATTTGTGTAAATAAAGCATTGTTCTAGATTTGGGGGGTATATAGAGAATTTTTTGCAGTGCTTCTTAAAAGAAAGATACACAAGGACTTCTCTGGTGGCACAGTGGTTAAGAATCTGCCTGCCAATGCAGGGAACATGGGTTCGAGCCCTGGTCCGGGAAGATCTCACATGCTGCAGAGCAACTAAGCCCGTGCTGTACAACTACTGAGCCTAGAGCCCATGCTCTGCAACAAGAGAAGTCACCGCAATGAGAAGCCCGCGCACCACAACGAAGAGTAGGCCCCACTCCCCACAGTTAGAGAAAGCCCGCGCACAGTAACAAAGACCCAATGCAGCCAAAAATAAATAAAATAAAATAAATACATTTATTAAAAAAAAAAAAAAAGAGTCCGCCTGCCAATGCAGGGGACACGGGTTCAATCCCTGGTCCGGGACGATCCCACGTGTCACAGAGCAACTAAGCCTGTGCACCACAACCACTGAGCCGGTGCTCTAGAGCCCAAGCCACAGCTACCGAGCCTGCGTGCCACAACTACTGAAGCCCACATGCCTAGAGCCCATGCTCCGCAACAAGCCACCGCAATGAGAAGCCTGTGCACTGCAACGAGGAGTAGCCCCCGCTCACAGCAACTAGAGAAAGCCTGTGGGCAGCAACGAACACCCAACGCAGCCAAAAGTTAAAAATAAATAAATAAAAGAAAGATACACAGAGGAAACAATAACTCATAGGAAGTAATTCTATAAGGAACCACAATAGTATCAGCGAAGTATTTCTTATGGTTTTTTGGATAGACTGCATGTCCTTCAAACAATTCCTTCATAGATAACATTTCTATCAAGCAGGATAGAAATGGGCAAAAAATGGTTGATTTCATAATCTTTGCAAATTCTTAAGTCTAAAGTTGGTTTTCATGCCAACTGGTAAGCATTGAAGAGCTGTAATCAGTAAGCTGATAGAGTTAATATGTATAAATTTTAGGGCGGGAGTGGAAGGAAGAGCCGGGAGATCCATGAAGGGTCTATTAAATTGTATAAGATGGAAAAGAAAAAGAAAAAAAAAAAAAAAGAAGACAGAATTGAATTAGGTAGTAATGGCAGATGTGCAGGAGTCTACATATATTAAAGAGATAAAATTGATAAGTTTTGTGACTCAGTGAGAAGAAGTGAGAGGAATGAGATTTCTGGCTTGAGTATCTGGGTGAGCTTTAATTCCCTTTACTAGAATATTAAAGAACATATTGAGAGAGGCAGGTTATGAGATGGGTTCTGGTAAAACTTGATGTTAAGACATGATGACAGATTAGATGTAATTCATCTTTTTCATACAAGAAGAATAATACTGAGACAGTGATGGGACCGTACATCGCTACAGCCACATTATGAGGCAATATGGCAGTATCTAATATTAATATGCACACACCACATAACCCATCAATTCCATTTCTCAGTATCAACCTCACTAGGAAGAATGTACAAGGATGTGCATTGAAGCACTGTTTGTAATATAAAAAATTTAAGTTACTTAAACATCCTTTGATAGGGAAATGGTTAAATAAACCATGATAGTGTTTCCAGACTTGCTGAGTAGTAAAATCACCTGGGATATTGATGAAAATAATTTCTCCAGCCCCCTTCCCAGTCCTACTATGGAAATAGAATCTCTTGGGGAGGACCCTGAATATTTCTGGGTGATTTTTACCATAAGGAAAGTTTACAAAAAAAGTTATGAAAAGTGTTTCCAAAGCTATATTTAGAAACAAACAGGGCTTCCCTGGTGGCACAGTGGTTAAGAATACGCCTGCCAATGCAGGGGACACAGGTTCGAGCCCTGGCCCAGGAAGATCCCACATGTCGTGGAGCAACTAAGCCCGTGCACCACAACTACTGAGCCCGTGCACCTAGAGCCCATGCTCTGCAACAAGAGAAGCCACCGCAATGAGAAGCCTGTGTGCCTCAAGGAAGAGTAGCGCCCACTCGCCGCAACTAGAGAAAGCCCACACGCAGCAACTAAGACCCAACACAGCCAAATAAGTAAATAAATAAATAAATTTATTTTTTTAAAAAAGAAACAAACAAATCCTAGGCAGGATTAAAAAAGAATGAGGGTAGATCTCTGTGAAGCAACTCACAATAAGCTCCAAGATATATTGAGTGACAAATGCAAGGTGTAGAATGAAAGCACAGTATGATATCATTATGTAACCACAGACCCACACACAGAACAATATATTTCTAGAAGTAAATATGGGTTTCTGGGCAGTGATTTCAAAGGGAGCTTCTGTAACTCTTGGACTTTCTTATGATCAAAAAATATTTGTTGGGCTTCCCTGGTGGCACAGTGGTTAAGAATCCGCCTGCCAATGCAGGAGACATGGGTTCGAGCCCTAGTCTGGGAAGATCCCACGTGCTGCAGAGTAACTAAGCCCATGCGCCACAACTACTGAGCCTATGCACCACAACTACTGAAGCCCGCACGCCTAGAGCCCCTGCTCCGCAACAAAAGAAGCCACCGCAATGAGAAGCCTGCACACCGCAAGGAAGAGTAGCCCCCGCTCACCGCAACTAGAGAAAGCCCGCGCGCAGCAACGAAGACCCAACACAGCCAAAAATAAATAAAATAAATAAAGTTTTTTAAAAAGTATTTGTGTATTCTGTAATTAGAAGCAAATATTTACTGCTGGTGTGATTGAGGTGATGAAGATAGACTATGCAAAATATGATTTGTCCTAGACCATATACACCACGAAGCATATCCTGGGTAAATTTTATCTATGTAATAATTCATCAAATATTTGAAATTGTTCTCTACATACATTGAAGCGGGTTCAGTGCTTTGAGGCGGCAGGGCAAGGGAGGTGGCAGGGATGGGGAAGAAGGGCCCAGCAATTCCCTGCTACTTCCATATATCTGCCCAGCTTTCAAGATTCAAGTACTGTCTCAAGGATCCAGTTCCCACAACCTGAACTCATCTCTTGGTCCTCTAAACCCTACCCCAGTTCCTTCATCTATTTACATATGCGGGTACAGGTCTCAGCCCTCTTCCCACACTACCTCCACTCCACTCCACTTTGTCTTTCCCCAAACCCGTCAGCGACCTGCATACATAGCCCTCAGTACTCGATGATTGTTGAAGGAAATGCTTCCAGCTCTGCCTCAGAGGTCTGAGAATGGTCTTCTACTCTCCACTGTAGTTACTGCTCAGTGAAAGTCCCTCAGTGCTCTCTCTCCTCACGTTCTCACCCCATCTCTCCCTCCTCCTCACTGCTGTCTACAATTCTTGCAATAAGAAACATATGGGGCTTCCCTGGTGGCGCAGTGGTTCAGAGTCCACCTGCCGATGCAGGGGACACGGGTTTGTGCCCCGGTCTGGGAAGATCCCACATGCCATGGAGCGGCTGGGCCCGTGAGCCATGGCCGCTGAGCCTGCGCGTCCGGAGCCTGTGCTCCACAAGGGGAGAGGCCACAACAGTGAGAGGCCCGCGTACCGCAAAAAAAAAAAAAAAAAGAAACATATGAGTTTCAAAATTCAAACTCCCCCCATCTCCAGGTTGCCTCCCATCTTTCTCAGAACACAGGATGGGCAGGAGGGAGAGTAGAGAGAATAAAAGGTGAGAGGCAGGGGTGAGGCATAGAAACTCTGTTGATTCCTTACAAAGGAAAAGCAAGCCAAAAAAGGGGGCTTTGTTCATAGGTCTGCCGCATCAGTCACACACAACCACTCCCACTTCTGATCTCCATAACTATCCTAATAAGAACAATCTTGACATGAGACAGCTTATTTCAAGGCCTTCCTCTTGAAGTCAGTCCACCCATGGAGACGGAGAACATCATGTGACGGTGTCGCCCTTCAATTATGTCATGAGTGTCTCGCTTGGAGGCAAGGCTGAGGACACTCTCCAAGAAGCTATCCATGTCTCCATGTGGTTCCAGACTAGCAGCCGCAGCAACACAGACCAGTCATTTTTCTTTACACAAATCATATGCTCTGGAACGTCATGTCTTTCAGCATTAGTGCCATGATATCTCTACCCTAGCCTCCCCCACAAACACATTGATTGTATTGCTTATTTAAGTTATGTATCAGTTCAGGGCCTGGCAGGAAACATTTGGTACCTCAAATTGGGTAACTGAGGGAAAGGTAATGTAAGGACTCTTCGTAAACAATAAGAGATGGTCCCATACCTTGGTGCTTTCACCCCGAGAGAGGGAGGGCTCACTGATCCCAGGGAGAGAGAGCTGTGCGAAAAAGTTGCCCGACAGGGGTTGGGATCTTCCATCAGGGGAATACATAACCCAATCTTAGTCTTCTTCCTTTTGATTTCTTCCCTGTGTCCCTTGGCCAAAGCCTACTGGAAGCTGGAGGGCAAGGGAGCCCGTTGATGTGGTCCACAGCCAGTCAGTCCCTAGGTCATGAGCAGACGGAGGTGAGTGAAGGGTGAATCTGGAGGGGCAGATGGAGGGTGTCCAGCACAACTTCATTGTCTGCCTCTTGCTCAAGACACTGAGACCAGTGGCATTTGGGTGGACAGCACGGCCTTTCCACCTACTCTCCCACCATTCTTAACCACGTGACAGTGCTATGCTCAAGACACGGGATGACATCCCTGCCCAAGTCTCAGACTTTGTGTCTGCCTCGTGCTTCCTCCTCTGCCTGGACAGCCCTCCCTCCCTTTCCTCTTGTAGAATTTCTACCCCAGTTTCAAGATGAGGCTCCAGTACTTCTCTTTGAAGCCTCGCTTGATTTTGTCCTCTTCACATGGGCTTCATCGCTCATACCTTCCTAATACTGAAGCGCTGTGAGCACATACTTTTATTCAGGACTTTATTCATAGACATTTTCCCTGCTGCTATGATGAGCATGCCTCAAAGATGAAGCCTGCATCTCATCATTACTAACAACAACCACTATCATCATTTTCTGAGGACCCAATATGTTCCTGGCCCAGGCCCTTTAATTCATGTTCTCAGCTCATTCTTTTGTCAACAAAACAGACACTTTGTTTTTATCCAAGTTACCAGTGTAGAAACTGATGTTCAGCGAGATTGATCAGCTAGCACAACGTCACTCAGCTGGTAAGCAGTGGTCACTTAAGCTGCTAAACTGGGATTCAAACCCATGTCTCTCTAACTCCCAACCTGAAAGTTGAAACTGAAAATAGCCACAGTGAACAAAGCCCCTCAGCTTTGCATCCCCAGAGCTGGCCCAGGTCTGGATAACGCATGATTGGTGTCCAAGATATGTTTTTGAATAAACAACCGGAAGCATAACATGCTGACAGAAATCTTTTGACTATGTGTATATTTCTCCTGATATGAGCTGGCACACGCTCTTGACTTTCTTTAGTCTATCTCTAGGCTGATGGTTTATAGTCAAGTCCCATGTTGCTGATAAACTTTGTCTTGACTACGTTTAAGTGCCTTTTCAGGACAGAATCACCAGCAAACAGAATCCCTTAGAAGACTAAGGTATTGGCTTTGCTCCTAGACTCCTGAGTTAGAAAGTTTTCCCCAGGACTGGAACAACTGTGTATCAGGATCTTCTAAGCAACATATCCTTGTATTTTTATATATCATCTGTGAGAGTGGAGCTGAAGGAGAATATTTTTTAAATTGATCCTGTTATAACAGTAACAGCCACCATAGATTGGGTACTTATTGTGTGGCCAACTCAGTGTTTGGTGTTTTACATACATTATTCCTGATTTTTTAGCAGCCCTGCAAGGTAGGTCTTACTATCCCCATTTTACAGAACAGGAAACTGATGCTCAGTGAGCCTAAGTTACTTGTCCAAGGCTTCCCAAACACACATAATATCTAATTCCAAATTCATGCCTACATTTGCATGGCTTTACCCTGACTAGAGAAAGAAATTAAACACCATCAGCTGTAACAGAACCAACATTATCATGAGAATAATCCCTTAGAAACTTGGAAATTCTATGGCTTATCAAAGTAATTCTAATTGTCAAATATAATTACAATACACAACGTCTCAGAATCTTTAAATAACATTTTTTTCACATAATAACTTCATTTAAACGTTCCTTTTGTATCTTTGCAAAATAAAGTAGGTAAGAGCAGTGTTATGATCCCATTTATGGATGAGGAGATTAAAGCTCAGGGAAACTAAGCAGCAGGTAGCAAAGGGATTGGAACACAGGCCTTTTAACTTTCTAACCAAGTAAACTTAAATACAAAAGAATTTTTACTGTGAGTTTTCGAACTCAAAAGCTGACAGTCTGCCACCTACAGAACTGGTTGTTTCTAAAGAGTTGGCTCTTGCCCACTCCCTCTTCCTCATCTGCCCCTCTCCATTGTCACCTTTTTTTCCTTACTATTTTCACTGGTTGCACAAATATTATAACAAGAATAAGGGAAATAATTAGAAGAAAGTTGTTCATAATTTCAGTAGCCCAACATACTAACTATTTTTAGGTTTCTGTTATTGCTGTGTAGTCCTTACCCAAATATTACAAAAAAGCACACATACACAAATAAATATTTCAGCCCTTCTGGGGCAGTGGTTCCTAACCTTTTTGGCACCAGGGACCGGTTTCATGGAAGACAATTTTTCCACGGACGGCGGGAGGGGTGGGGTGGTGTGTTGGTTCAGGAGGTCACGCGAGTGACGGGGAGCTGTGGGGAGTGATGGGGAGTGACGGGGAGCAGTGGGGAGCGACGGGGAGTGACGGGGAGTGGTGGGGAGCGATGGGGAGTGACGGGGAGCGACGGGGAGTGATGGGGAGCGGCAGATGAAGCTTCGCTCGCTCACCCGCCGCTCACCTCCTACTGTGCAGCCCAGTTCCTAACAGGAGTTGGGGACCCCTGCTCTAGTGGACTTCCCTGACTGTCCAGTGGTTAAGACTCTGTGCTTCTAATGTAGGGGGCACGGGTTTGATCCCTAGTCAGGGAACTAAGATCCCGAATGCCACGCAGGGCAGCCAAAAAAATTTTTTTTAATTAAAAAAAAAAACCTCCTCTAGGAAATTTTGAAACTCGGTGGTCGCAAGCTCATGATTCACAGAATCCAGACAGAGCCTTGCACGTAGTTTCCTCTGAGATGGCACAGATCTCCATATCACGAGCCAGGGAGCTAGAAAGAAGAGATAGCAGTGAGCAAAAGACTTACTCAAAGTTAGCGAGCATTCTTCAAAAGACTTTTAAAAGAGTCACCACTACCACATCCAAATTCTGATTGTGACAATCATTCCTCAACAGGAAGCAGTGCCTGGTTCTCTGAGGTAAAACCTTCCTTTGAATGTTATCTTAATCAGAGTGATATTGACCAAAATGTTAACAGTGGTTATCTCTAGACGGTGAGATTACAAGTGATGTTTATTTTCTTCATGATTCTTTTTTTTTGCATTTTCTGCAATGAACATGTACTATATTTTTAGTAAGATTAAAATGAACAATAATACTGATGCTGAATAAGATGTGAAGCTGATCTAAAAAAAAGAGTCTATAAAAATTAGAGTCAAGGGTATAGATCATATAGTCCCTACCACTGGAGGGACAACCAGCCCCTCCCTCAGATCAGAGAGCCTAGAACACAGGAAGTACGATTTCTTGTCCAGTTCTCTTTCTAATATAACATCTGCTAACAAGCTTGGGGGTTTTTTTTGTTTGCATTTTGTTTTTTGTTGTTGTTGTTGTTTGTTTTTGTTCCTTAACCATTTGTCAACAGAGAAGATTCGATTCTGAGAACATGTTATGGATTTTCTGTAGCAATGGTTCAATATAATTTTGTAGACAATAACACCCATAAAAATGTGTGGGAGCTTTTTTGTCAAGTCCCGTAGTGCTTTAATAAAGGTACATGTCATTTTTCTTCAGCTAAATTTCAGCTAGAAATAATATTAGATGAGTTCTCATTGCCATTCATTCCATAGCCTTTCTGCAATTTGGACACCTTAATGATTTCATGCAAAATTCACTGTCTAAAGAGTCTTGGTGGCTTCTGTCTGATCCTGGTTTTTCCTTTTGATGCGGATTACTTACGCGCATCCATCATGGTAAAAACAGCAGAGTTTGGGCAAACACTGCTCTCTCAGACCCCTGCTCCCTTTTAGGCCTGGAGATCCTTCATCTAACCCAGTTCCATTCTTGTGCCTCTTCCCGCTGACTTCCCCAGTGCCATTTTTATTAAAGCTCCAGCTCATCCCACATTCAGCTGCATGACTTCTTACAGGCTTCAGAATAAATCACCACGTTGCTCCGATCTTGGCTTCTCTGCCCTCGGCTTTCAATTAAATTTAGAATTGACTTTAAAGGTACAACCTCAATGTACATGGTTGAAAATGACCTTGTTTCCCCTTTCCCACCACCTGCGACTTCCTGCGCAGGGCTCTTATACTCCAGCTCCTGGTTCAAAAAGTAGAAACAGGAATTTGCTACATGCTCCTGTGGCAAACTATAAGTCTCAAGCTGTTTAAAGTCTTTAAAGTCCCATCCAAAAGGTAAAGTACACTCTGCAGAGAGAAATCTGGGGGCCTGAATCTCTGGCTGCCTGTGTTCAGGAAGAGACACAGAAGGAGAGGAAGAAGAAGAAGAAGAGAAGAAAAAAAAAAAAAACCTTTGAGCTAAACACTTAATTTGTTTAATTTCTACAGTTTACATTCAGGATGATTAGTCTATTTATAATATGCATCACTATTAAAGTAATTATGTTGTTAATATAAATGATCTATGACAAGATTACAAGGACACCAAAGCAGACTTGAACATCAAAACTGACTTTCATCTTTTGTCTTGTCATTTGGCTTTCCACTCTTAGCAAGGAACAGAACATAGTAAGCTGCAGATTTGGGCTATTTAGAATTGGGCATGCTCCTGCCAATTTCTCCCTCCTCCCTTTGGAAGTCTTTACCAATCCGAACGAGTGAACTAGAAAACCCTTCTTCCTCAGTTCAAAACCCTTAATATTTTAAGACACTTAAGTTGTATCTAAAAGCAATAAGGTCCCTCCCAATTCAGAAGAGAGGGAAGAATGATTTGATTGCCTGAAAAAAAAAGATAAAACAAGGTCCAGTATGTGAAGAGGATGTGTAAGTTGAAAGGGCTCTGCAAGTGTAACAGGCCAATTTATTAACTCGACCATCAGTTAGTTACTGAGTATCTACTTTGCATCAGGTTCCAAGGAAGCTGTTGTACAGTGTTTAAAGAGTTTGAGCCTTAGTTTTCTCACTCTAAAATGGAGATAGAAACCCTTTATTTCAGGGTGTGTGATAATTAAGTGAAAGAATAAATATAAATCACTTAAAACCAGTTCTTAGCACATAATAAATATTGAATGAATAGCCTTATATAAAAATATGAAAGAAGTATTTCCAAATGCTAAGGGATTTGCAGCGTAATGAATTATCATTCAAAACTTCTGGGACTTCTCTTGTGGCGCAGTGGTTAAGAATCCACTTGCCAGTGCAGGGGACATGGGTTCGATCCCTGGTCCGGGAAGATCCCACATGCCGTGGAACAGCTAAGCCCGTGCGCCACAATTACTGAGACCACACACTGCAACTACTGAAGCCTGTATGCCTAGAGCCCATGCTCCGTGACAAGAGAAGCCACCGCAATGAGAAGCCCGCGCACCGGAATGAAGAGGAGTCCCCGCTCGCCACACCTAGAGAAAGCCCGTGCGCAGCAACAAAGACCCAACGCAGCCAAAAAATTAAAATTAATTAATTAATTAATTCAAAAAAACAAAACAAAGCTTCTGCCTGTTGCGTTTGACCCTAAAATTTGGGAAACTTTGAAGATTAGCCATGCAAATGTCAGATCAAAATACTTTCCTACTGATTGCCCTTTAGAAAGATTTACTAAAAATTGTGGGTGCTTTGCCAAATAAGGAAGAAAGGGTAAAGGAATTAACACTTACTAGTTCACTAAGTGTGAGATCTTAATGATTTTGCATCTTTTTTCTCATTGAAATCTTATTAAATCCCAATTAATAGACAGGCATGAATAGTCTCATGTCCTAGATGCGGATACTAAGTCTCAAGGAGAATCAGTAACCTCCCCATGGTCACAGAGCGAGGAGGGAGAAGATAGAATTCAAACAAGGTGATGGGATTTCAGAGCCCATGCCCTTGGTTACATCATCAGCTGCCCCCTCCACCCTAGGTCCCAGGGGGAAAGATCTTTAATCTTTACCTGAAAACACAAGAGATATTTGGGATCTTAAAGTAGAAGGGGAAATTTTGAAGAAGAAAAATGTTGCAATAATTAATTTCTTGCTCAATCTTCTGAATAGTAAGTATTATAGTGAGATTCCTTCCTTTCCATTTAAACTCTCCAAGGTAGAACCTTCCTTTTTCAGTTCTAAAAGATTACTGTTGACAGGGACATGTTTGAAGACTTTGATTTTCCTTTCCTTTCTTTCAGTAACACACTTTTCTGGGGAGGGAAACCATACAAAAGTTTAAAACTGTGACTGGAAAAGTTAGAGAAGAGGTTGCACCATACTGACCCTGTTTTGAAAGGCTACAGCCACCCCCTAGGTTAACTGGTCTTTCCACAGCAGCTCTTCAACCACTCCTCCTAAATGAACTTTTTGGACCCTCAGCCAACCTTCCTCCCTGGACTGCAGGAACAATGGTGATGGCCAATACCAAGTTCAACCCAGGAGGCCAAGTGCCTAGAGAAGCTAAAGACTTCTCTGTTAGGCAGGCTAGGCAGGCCTCAATAGACAGCTCCTTAGGATTAAGGATGTTAAGGAGTTGGGTTCTTCTATTCCATGCCTACCCCCAACTATAGCACGGTTAGACCACAATTGGTCACAACCAGCTAATTAAACTGTCACTCCACAGAAGGCCAAATGGCCATGCATAAATAGAAATTTCTCTTTCTTACCTGCCCTGCAGTCTTCCTTCCTTTCCTTCTCTCTTTTTTAGTTTCCAGAAATAATTGTTCTTTTTCTAGTGCCTAAAAAGAAGGCACCCCACAGTTCATCTTACTTGGCAGTAGCCTAAACAGCTTCTTATCCTCTCAATATAGTCTTTAAAGTTCATGAATGAAAAAGACTGAAGGGTGAAAATACCATTCACCCTTCAAGGGTGTTAGCTACCATTTAGCTAACAGAAAGTTTACAGTTATTTACCACTCCAATAGTTGTGTGTGTGTATGTGTGTGTTTTAATATTCCAAACCTCAGAAAATGAACCCACCGTTTACTAGGGCATTTTGTTAATAGCCAAATATATATATTTATAATAAATTTCTGGGAATTTAATCATTTCTTTTATGTGTATATCATTTTCCTTTTCAAAGCACTTTCACATGTACCTGAGCTAGAGTTAAATTGTAACACCCATTTTACAGATCGGGAAACTTGACTCAGGTGGACTAAGGGGCATACAAAGGTCACAGAGTTAATTAGTTGCAGCATCAGAATTAGAATCCTGGCTTTCTTCTTTATTGTGGGTTTTTGTTTTGTTTTGTTTTTGTACTCCACTATATACAAGGTTTATATCCTAGTCTTTGAGATTTCCTCATGGAAAAAAAAGAAAGTGCTATTCCACAAATGTGCCTTGGAGGTTCTGTCAGGAACTGACTTTTAACTGGAATATACTGTTGGCATACCCTATTTAATGACTTATGGCTCCAAGGCATTGAAAGACATTTTGTGGAGAAAAGACCTGAAATCACCTCTTAATACAATATAACCACAGAAAAGTTCTTTCACCTCTCTGAGTCAGTTTCTTCACCTGCAAAATGGCAACAGCATTGCCAATCTCATAGCGCTGGTACAAGGCTTAAATAAATGGCATTTGTAAAGCACTCTGCCAGTAGATTGTAGTGTTAGAGTTCTTTCTCTTGAAAAGTGCTGTCAGAGTAACAGAGTTAGGAGAGTACGGTTAAGGAAATCTGGTGTGCTAGGATTCCCTCATCCTCCTTGAGGACACTCCACTTGCAGAGCACAGCTCCCTCCCAAACTGTAAAACTCAGATAGGAGGAAGGATAGATAGGTAAAGACCAGATCATGCGAAGCCCTGCAGGCCTCGGGATGGAGTTGGCAGTGGCCTGATCCAAAAGCAGTTCAAGGTTCTTCTTTCTGTTCCTCCAAGTCACCAAGCTTGTTCCTACCTCGGGGTCTTTGCATTTCCTGTTTCCTCATTTGAACCTCAGATGATCACTCCCTCACTGCATTCAATGTTACTCCTTCAAGGAAGCTATCTCTATCAGAGTTTATTAAAATACCATCTTGTGGGGATATATGTATACGTATAGCTGATTCACTTTTTTGTACAGCAGAAACTAACAGAACATTGTAAAGCAATTATACTCCAATAAAGATGTTAAAATATAATAATAAAATAATATCTTCCCACCTACTAGTCACTCTTCAAGCCCCTAACCCCTTATCTTTTTGTTTTGTTTTGTTTTTTTTGGGGGGGGCGGTTTTGCGGTACGCGGGCCTCTCACTGTTGTGGCCTCACCCATTGCAGAGCACAGGCTCCGGACGCGCAGGCTCAGCGGCCATGGCTCATGGGCCCAGCCGCTCCGCGGCATGTGGGATCTTCCCAGACTGGGGCACGAACCCGCGTCCCCTGCATCGGCAGGCGGACTCTCAACCACTGCGCCACCAGGGAAGCCCTAACCCCTTATCTTGATTGCATTTTTCCTCAACACTTACCAATACCTGAAATTATATTGCATATTTATTTAATTGTTGTCTATCTCTTCTGCTAGAAAGTAAGCTCCGTAAAGACAGGGACCTCATTCACTCTGCTTCCCCAGTACCTAGAGGAGTAAATGGTTAGTCTTAGGTGTTTAACAAATAATGAATGAATGAACATGATATTGTTATATAAATGAAATAATGTTATTCTAGGACCACTTATTAGCATTGTGGATTCCTCAGACTGCCACCTTCACATTAATTTTAATCTCTAAGTACATTTTCAGCATTACATTAGGATTCTTATAAAGATTAAAGCTAAATGACATATTCAAAGAAATTGTAGAAACATGAACCATTCTTTAAAATTGACGCATTTCACTTAGAATAATGTTCCAAGGTCAAGACAGCTGGGAAAACTTTAAAATGTAAACCTGATCTTGTCATCAGTCCGCCCTATTCTTCAATGGCTGCCATTGCCCTGGGCAATACTTAAACAGCTCCACTCTGAAGGACCCTCAGAATCTCTTCAGAGCTCTTGCTGCTCCTTAAGCATCATCTCCTGTTCCCCATATAATGATTCATATCACCTCGTTTCAGTCTCAGAAGTGTCCTGGTTTGAGTAATGATATATATGGTCATCCTACCTATATATCCTTTTCTGCAAGGCCTTCACTCCAACCAGACCCATCTAACCAGCAGGTCTCCAAACAGCAGAGGTTCTTTCATATCTTTCTTTGAGCAATTTTCCTTCAGCCAAGGGTATCCTTCATTCTTCCTGATGCCGGTTCTAATATCAGCTCCTCTAGAAAGGCTTTCCCAGAATTTTCCTCCAGCCTCATTTAGATTAGGCAAACCCTCCAGGGCTACTTCGGAATTGCCTGAGGAGCTTTTTGAAAATACAGATTTCTGGGCCACCTGGATGGGTGGGGCCCAGGAAGTCTGTTTGCCTCGCCTAACTGTCCCTACAACATCTCTGCATACTGTTATGACCAATTTACCCATCTGTTTCCTTCATGGGACTAAAAAATCCTTAAGCGCAGGACCCATGACCCTCAACTTCAGTGTATTTCCACTGACTGAAACAGGCACTCAGTAGACAATACATCAACACATGAATAATAATGGCAAACATTTACAGAGCCCTTACTATGGAGCAGGAACTGTTCTATGTGGTTTTTGTGTATTAACTCATTATTTCAGAAAAAATTTTAACCTTTAGGGTTATAATAGCCTGAATGACAAAAGATATTAGGGACATTATGGTACTAAGAATTAACTCTTAATTTGGCATCCAAATTAATTTTTTTAAGTAAACATTTATCTTAAGACAGAATACCTCTTGAAAGTCTTCTGTAGTCCTATGCACACTGAGGAGTGTTGATCATTTTCTGGGTGAGCACCTAGTGTGCCTTGCAGGAGGACTTTGTAAAGATGACCAGAAATACCTAAGACTTCATCCCTACTGCCAAACTTCCTGACTGTTTTGTGCTTGGTCATCAGATGCACCTTCCAGTGTTTTATCTTTTTTTTTTTTTTGCGGTACACGGGCCTCTCACTGTTGTGGCCTCTCCCGTTGCAGAGCACAGGCTCCGGACGAGCAGGCTCAGCGGCCATGGCCCACGGGCCCAACTGTTCCGCGGCATGTGGGATCTTCCCGGACCGGGGCATGAACCCATGTCCCCTGCATCGGCAGGCAGATTCTTAACCACTGTGCCACCAGGGAAGTCCCAGTGTTTTATCTTCTATCTCAGACCTCTTTAACAAAACAGCTTCCACAATGCTGGGAAAGAGAACAAAGGTTCTGCTTTGCTCTTTCAATCAACACACTTCAGCTCCAAAATTTAGCATTCTCTGTGGATATCCTATAAAATTAAGGAGAGCTTATGAAGGACCTGTGACCCACAAAGAGCTTAATGCATTTTAAATGTACAATTCTAGTAACAGTGTCAGATTATGGATTTCCAAATGGCAGCCACAATCATGATTTAGAACAGATGGTCAAACCACAGGCAACAGAATCAACAGAATTTTCTGCCATTCCCAAGAGGCTAACAGAATCCAAGAGAAGTATCTGACATCACCTAAATTGGTAAACAGCTCAAAACAATCCTAATTAACAGTTTGCTGGAGCACTTAATGACAAAGAGCATGCCTCAGTAGAAACTGGTATTCTTAGGCAGTGTTTGTAGATTATTAACCACATAGGAAGATGGTCTAAAGCCCTGGGAAAAACAGTCAAAATTAGGAATTAGGAGACCTTAGTTTGGGCCCAAGCTCTGACACTGCGTGACCTTGGTCAGTAATTTGAACTTTCTGAAGCTATTTCCTTGTCTATAAAAGAATGTCTAAGTTACCTTCTCTTAGCTTTAAATGTATACCCAAAGCAATTAGAGAATGGGAAGGACTTTAACCATAAATGAGTAAAGTAAGAATCACGTAAACATTTTAGATTATAATAAAGTAAAATTCATCTTTCAATATACAAAGAGGCTACAGTAGGTGAAAGTTAACTACTATTATTCATTTTGCTACCAGAGTTACTATGGCAGAGGACATTATTTTTCTAGAAATATTAATGCTCGCAGCAGAGCAAACCACAGTGCCTGTGGGTAAGGAGGCTTTCTTAAATCAACAAAATCATGTAACGTTGTCAGTTAAGAAATGTTGGACTATTTTTTATATAGTCATCTTTGGTTTTCTGTGTTGTCAGTCTTCTGGAATAGGCTTTGAAAAGAATGGATAATCTTTTCAGCACTGCTTGTTATCCAGTGCAAGAAACTCTGATAAGGAAAGACTCCACAATGAGCCTCCGCAAGTAAGCAAAAAAAGTTTCAGCCTGAAATAACCCAGAACTAGTTAGGTCTAGATGCCAACAGGCAAATTTACTCTGTATTTTTTGCACCCTTCCTATGTTTCTTTGACAGATTTTTTTTTTTTAAGGACTGTGTTCAACTTTTCACGAAAAGTTATGTTAGGCATGTATTTTGTGAAAGTGATGGAAGAAGAGAGGAGAGAGTTTGAAGAGAAGGGACAGGGTAGGAGAAGGGGACAGAATTAAGCTCCTGGGAAGGAAGCCCACTGCTTCTCAAGTTACCATTTGTAAACCCTTTACCCGGTTCTGTTTGGGCTATTGTCCTGGGTAAATCATCCATTGAAAATCAAGCTCTTCAGCTTATTATATATTCTTCATTTGAGGTGACCAGAACTATTTCCTGAAACCTGGTTTGGGTGCTAATTACCTGCTCAAACACCTTGTAAATACCTCCGTGGATTTGTCATAGGAAAATTTCACTTTTTTATTTTTCTTAAATTGAGCACACTTATTGCAAGTTCCCCTTTCAGCTTCCTAGGCGTGACACTACAAGCCGCCTAAGTAGAAGAGGCTTCTGCTGCTCTGGTTACTGTGAAGAGACTCTCACTTCTCCTCAGCTACCCTAAGGCATAGCTCGCAGCTCTGACTCAACTGTAGAGAAATGTTTACCGTGTATTTCTATACAGAGAAGTAAGCTGCTTTTACCTCCCCAGACCTCTCTCCCTCCCTCTGCAATGAGGCAAGAACCCCTTTTTACAAATACCCGAAGAACCTTGTACAAAAGACACTTGCCCTCACAGACAGTTCTTTCTCTTTAGATTTTAAAATAACCGTTTCTGTCAGCCTTCATCTTCTCCTAACCCTCGGACAAAAAACCTCAAACTCATAGCATATGTCTTGCCGTTGGGATAGGATGACATTTCTATCAATTTTGAAACTGAATAAAAAAAGTATTTTACTGGGGAAAAATGTTTATTCATTTATATATCTCTGATTGATTCAATACAAAATTGTGTTGCCTTTTCTTTCCTTCCCACATCTAAATAAATTTATGTCCAAAAGCTTGAATGTAGGTGTCATCTTCAAAAAAATTAAATGAAGTCAGAAAAACGTGGAACAAAACCACGCCAATAGAACCAATATAAGTCAATATTTTAAATACACGCACTTCAATCTTTTATCCCTGGAAAAGAACTGGAAGATTGGAAATACTGCATCCTGACTACGCAAGATTTTTTTTTTCGCCTTTCCTTAAGAAAGCTGAAGGTGAAGGCTGTCTCTATGTGGCACTGTGGTATAAGTGACCGCTGTTGTGGAGGAGAAAAGCCCATGAAGCTTAAAAATTTTGCAAAGAGAAAACAATCCTCCTGCAGACCACAGTAAATAAAATAACAGCAGTGGGGTGATTTGCAACCATGTAACGGGGCTTTTGTCTGGGTCTATTTCTCTAGGCCTTGAGGGTTTCTGTGTTCCTTCTCGGCAGGATCTCAGTGTTGCGCCCCTCCATTACAAAGGCCCAGGGCTTGAGCCCCTCCTCCAACTGTTCACCCCCAATCTTGCCCATGCTGAGGCTTACTTACAGCAGACTGAAGAGTTTCAGTGGGGTGCAGGGCACTGCAATTTAGGATTTCTGCAGTACAGGGTGAATTTTCAAGAGTGTATCAGAGAGGGGAGCCAGACTTAAAAATAGCCTTTACTCATCCTATTAACCATTTCATTGCTGAACCGGTTTTTAAGGCCAGGCCAGCAGGGTTTGTTTTTCTCTAGCAAACACCAAAATTGCTACAGTTGCCTCTGACCGGTTGTATAAAGGCAACACTTCACTATGTCTTGGATAACAACTGAATAATTGTTGCAGAAAGAACTATTAAAAAATCATTGTATTCTTCTATACGCTGTGTTTGAAGGTGGGAAAGAAGGGAAAGGATTAGAGAAGCAGAGGAAAGGGCGAATGAAAGAAAGGAGAAGGGAAAGAGAAATCTTGGTGAATGGAGGAGTTGAAGCCTCTTGTTCTGGTTTGTATTGATCTTATTTAAGCATGGGGAGAACTGATGAGTCTGTGATTATTTTAATGACCATGAAACCTGTGCATTCAAAGAGATAAATGAAGCTATGTAATCACCTTCTAAGTAATATCAAAGAACCATAAAAGGACTGGGGGAGGGGTGTCATTGTATAATAGTATTTACATCATACAGGGCACCACAGGCAAAGGTAAACCAGGGGTTGAAGTATTTCCAGGGAGACAAGAGACTAAAATTCAATACTTTATGGCCCTGACCCATCTAAGTTACTGAAGCAATAATTGTTTCTGTTTTGGTATTTTAGCAAGGAAAATGCTGTTTTTTGTTTTTTGGGTTTTTTTTTAGGTTTGTGAGTAGTTTGTACAGCAAGTAAAGCTTTGGAAGTGCAACAACACAGAATATACCAACAGTGGGCAAATTGAGTCAGAGAGTGTGTACTAGGTGAAAGCTATTGGGAAAATATGCTCTAAATTTTATATAATAATGAAAACATACTTGGTTCAAACAAAAGACAAACTTCTGATTATCTTAAATAATATGACATTCTTTTAATGTGACATTATAAAATTATATGACTGCTTGTCTAAGGGAAGATGTTAAGAAGTATGAGATGCTGACACTGCCCTTAAGATTAGCAAGAAAGAGAAGGCAAATACACACACACAGAGGCCTAGCAACGTGACAGTGTTTAATATGAGTTGAAATTAACTGATTACATCATTTGTGACTTTAATGAATGTTCACATTTAATAAGCTAGTGCAGTTAAAAGGAGAAGTCCCAACTCTGGAATCTGACAAACGTGGTTTTCAATCCTAGTTCTCCTGCTTAGTAGTTGTCTAACTCAAGAAAAATGATTTAATGTCTCTGGGTCTCAGTTTTCTCATCTGTAAAATGGGCATAACATCATCTGCCTCTTCAGGTTGCTGTGAGGATTAAATAAGATAATAAATGGAAAGTACCTGGTTGTATTTGGGCAAGTACCCAATCAAAATAGCTATTATCATTCACCCCATTACTCTAAAAAGGTGACAGAAAGTCTTAAGGAAATTAGGAACCCCAGAAAAATAAAACCTATTAAAAAAAAACAAAACACCTAAGCCCTTTAAACCATGAAGTTTCTGATCATGAATTTGTCATTAATCAAGCTCTGCTACAAATACAATTGCCAGATGAAAAACAGGACACCCAGTTAAATTTTAATATCAGATGAACAACAAATATTTTTAGTATAAGTATGTCCCATGCAATATTATAATAAAAATATATTTGTTGTTCATCTAGATTCCAAATTTAACTGATTGTCCTATTTTTTATTCACCACATCTGGCAACCTAACTGCAAACAGTAGAGACCTGAGTTTTTTAAATTCCTACTTCCTTTAGCCCAGGTCCCTACTGAGGTAACAGGAAAGAAATCCTTATTTCAGAAAGTAAAAAAAAAATTAGTAAATGAAATTAATGTAATTAAAACTTTTCAAATATCTAGAACTTAGCTTGTTAATATAAGAGGAAAAACAACTGCCATTTTTCCATTTTATAGTTTAGCCAGTGGCTTTTGGTTTTTAATAATCTCTCACCCAAACCATGGCAATGTGCTGTTTCTAGTTTCCCTTCGCCAGTTCTAATTTTGTTTTGTTTTGCTTTTCCTTTTCTCTTTCTCCAGTGCAGGGCTCCATGGAAACTTGACTATGCAGATAGACCTGTGGAGCTGAGAGTAAACTGACAAATAAGACACCCAAATTGAGATGCTTTGTCAAAAGGAACGGTCCTTTCCAGTAAAGTGGTATTATGTAGGTAAGTTAAGATGTATGTCCAGGAAATGTTTAGGTCAATGGAGTAAATGTTAAAGGGGTGTTATGAACATGTTTATGACATTTTGCATTCACTTGATTAACACTTGGTATTCCTTTGTTAGTTTATATTTTCCAAATAGGGTGACAGGGTGAAGGCCTACCACAGTTTAATGAATTCAGAAACTTACATCAACAATAAAGTTAATACTTGAAGCATGAGCTTTGAACTCTTAATTCCATGAGACACTACCTATGTATGGAGAATATTAATAAGGATATCTGATTTAACTTTGTCAACAAAAGACACCATACTAAAGTTTGCTTTCACACATATTTACTTGGCTTCGTGATAACATGGTTGATAAGACACATGCTTACATATAAATTCAGGTATATTGTTCACTAATATGTAAAAGGAAAAAAGTTTTCAAAAGTAGTTTTATTTTAGTGTTTAAAAATGTTAAAACGTTCAAAAGTTGCCGGTTTTGCCTCTATTAAATTCCCTTATCCATCACTGACACAGATATGTTCTCTTAATTTTTTTAATTTATTATATCCCAGTATTTATTTAAACTCCACAAATCTCTAACCACTTCTAAGTAAATGTTAACGACTGGTTGGCTTTGAAAACTCTGTAGATGTTATTATCCCATCAAAATCCCTATTTCATCTCAATTTAGAATTTAAAACAATGAAACCAAAAAAAAAAAAATAGGAAAAAGAATTGTGAAAGCAAACAAAAAGCCAAAAGAACATTAGAACAACACATTTTCCTTTGAAGGGCGGAGAAAAATCATGGGTAATTCGGGCGAGTTGATTTCTAGAGAACTCTAGCTATCAGAATGACTTTGTTGGGAGCAGCCGCCCAACGGTCCTGGCCATTACATGTCAATCTGTCAAACCAGCAAACAAAAACACCACAGGCTTTAGCACAAATGGCATATGACAAATGCAGATGTGCCTCTGAAAAGAATCTTTGCTTTTTAAACACCTGCAAGAATTCCAAAACAACTGGCATGCCTTCCACTCTGCCATAGCCACTCTCCTGACCCTGAGTTCGGAGTGTTAAAGAAAAAAATGCCTAGAATGTACAGTCTTCCATTCTTATTTGGCAGAGCAGTGGGAGGCTGATGAGGAACTAGTACAGTGTTGATATCACAATGCCATGCACCTGCTTTGGATGTAAAATGAAAGAGTTTATTACAGAAACTGCAGCACTTTTTCATCTTCTCATTAAGTAGTTGTGAGCAAATTCAAGTATGTCTCCCTTTTATTAGGTTAACCCATCCTGAATTAAAAGGGCTTATTGAGAGTTTTTTCCCTTTTCTTCCCTAACAGGTATATTGTCATCCTTTCACAATTAAACTGCCTCCTATATTTTGGTTTAGACAGATGAGTCATTTGTAGTACTGTTGCAAAGCACTGTTTTTAGACAGTTAACTAAAAAATAAAATTTAGTTTACATTGTTATTGATTTTTTTAAAAAATCAATCAATTATTGTCTTTTTAAAAAGACAAGCATCCCCCAAATACCTTTCTATTCTATGAACACTTTTGTGTCTAAAAAATATATTACTGAAGAAGCATAACTCATTCCCAGGGAATATTCCTTCTGTGTGTTTCAGCTGGTATCTCTTGAAATATCATCCTTATAAAACTCGTACTGTGAAACAATGGCTAATATAAATGTCTTTCAGGTTATCAGCTGGTAGAGGAAAACGTCCCTTGAATCCAGTCATTTTGTTTGCCAGAGCAATTTGATAGTATTTTTCATCTCTTCCTTAATAACAGTCTGTTATAACATCTATATGTAGTTACCAAATAGAATCTCTTGGCTTAGTAGTCAAGCTATAAATACAGATAGGGCACTACTATGTTATCAGAAAGAATGTCAGCGAGAGCAGGTTGCCCAGTAGCAAATTACAAAGTTTTGGCTCCCAAGAATGAGATGCGTTGTTTGCTCTTGCACACTGCAGCTGCCTCCCCAATCCACCCCCCTTTTTTGGTGGTTTATTACACACAAGCTACTAATGAATGGGAGCCGCTGTTTTACAGTACACCACACTTACAGGACTTATCTCTAGGCCTACCACAGATTTGACTGATCAACAGCAGGGCACCGCCATCATAATTCTTCCTAGAAACAGGAGTATAAAAAGGGGTTTGTTGGAGGTTGGCTGGGTCTGCAGAGAATCCTGCCTGCAGGGCCTGCCGATGCCATCACTAGCTGTTATGGTCTTTGGCCTAATAAGGTACAGAAACAAAGATTGTTCACTTATTCAAGAAGACTAAAGCACCAGAATGATGGAAAGTAGAGGCAGTAGGGCACATATCCAAGTGGGATTAAGGCCACAAGTGCAACTTTATAGGGCTGTCTGGGTGGCAGAATAAGGATCTGCAGCTGAAAATCCAGTTCAAACATAATTTATTATATGTCATTCATAGTTAGAGGTAGCTGTCATTAGGAGTTAAATTGTTGCATTGTACCCTACTGATTTTGATAAGTATTTTTGTAAGCTTCTTACACATTATCGCAATTCAGAAACAGAGGCAGAAGGTAAATAACAGACTGATAAACTGACATCGTGCTGTCTAAGAAATATATCTGGAAAAGGCCATGGTGCTTCACTTTTTTCCCATTCTCTACTATAAGTCACACTATGTCCTTCACATTTCTAAATTTTGGCATTGCTCCCATAGCAGTAAAAGATCACAACTGGCATCTCTGAGGCTTTCTCAAACTTTCAGATAAACATCAACAAAATGAATGCACCTATTTCCCAAGAAAATAAACACACTAACCCTGTTTTATATAGGAAAAAACTTTAACTAGGAGAAGTCATTCCCCCAATCCTAAAGACATTGAATGACCTAGCTGAGAATAAAATTCTAAAGTTAAATACTGCTGGAATTAGAAATGTGGGTTATAAGAAGGGTATTTCCACAATGAGCCCTGTACACTTTGAAGTCATTGTACAATAGTCTCTTGTGTGAGAGAGGACTATACTTGGCTAAGGCTCCATTGTATTATAAATGGACTATATGTTCTAAGATCACAATAATTTAAAGTCAATTTAATTGTCTTTTATATGTACTTGTAGTTAATGAAGGTTTGATTATCTTAATATTATTTAATAGAGTGTGATAGGTTACAGAGTTTGGGTATGGGGGGGTATAGGTATCAGTCGTAATAATGCCAGATCAGCGTTAATCAAGGGTGTACCATCTGGGAAGACTAGAATTAAGTGTGGCAGTTTTTCAAATACTGGGTTGGCCAAAACATTTGTTCGAGTTTTCCATAAGATCTTACAGAAAAACCCGAACGAACTTTTTGGCCAACCCAATAATATTCTTCCAAATCGTCAAATAGCAAGTCATCCTCTCTACTCTCCCTCCCACCACCATATTTTATTTATCCTGATTTCAAACCATTTAAGCCTTTAAGATTAGTGCCATAAATTTAATATTACCTTTAGTACTTAGGACATGGCCAGGTTTACTATTTTATTCAGTCTTTTAGCATATTCCCTTATATCTCCTGCTCATGCCCACTTTGTCAGCATAGTAACTTGTAGTTGCCTGGTGCTTATTTCAGAAAGCAGAAATGTCTTATTGTGACATAAGGACCACTATGTTTGTGAAGCTTTTCTAAATCAAATGGGAAATTTTGAGGTAGGACAGTGTGAAACTGTGTTAAACTAGTTCTCCTCTGAACTCTGTTACTTATTAGCTATTTGACCTTAGGCAGTTTGCTAAACTTCTCTGAGCCTCATTTTGATCGTTTATAAAATGGGGATACCTTATATGCCTGCCCTGTCTGCATCCCTTGTTTTATACTCAAGGACAAGATATTAGTAGTGGCTTGCTGTGTGCCAAGCACTGCTCTAAGCTGTTCACATATAAACTCAATCCTTACAATAAGCCAATGCGATTGCACTGTTGTCATCCTCACTTTTTTTTTTTTTTTTTTTTTTTGCAGTACGCGGGCCTCTCACTGTTGTGGCCTCTCCCGTTGCAGAGCACAGGCTCCGGATGCGCAGGCTCAGCGGCCATGGCTCACGGGCCCAGCTGCTCCGCGGCATATGGGATCTTCCTGGACCGGGGCACGAACCCGTGTCCCCTGCATCAACAGGCGGACTCTCAACCACTGCGCCACCAGGGAAGCCCTCATCCTCACTTTTATAGATGAGAAAACTCAGATGAGATGACACATGTGGTGAGTAGTAGAGCTGGGACCCAACCCTTGACTGTCTAGATCCAGAGTCTATGTTCTTCACTATTACCTATCTGTCTGCCTTTCTATCTATCAATCTATCAGCTCCCTATCATCTATCTGCCTATTTTTCCATCCATCCACTCATCAATCCATCCATCATCCATCCATCTTTCTATCTGAGATCTGGAAGATACACAATTTTGGAGAAGTGACAAAGGGCACTTTCACTTTTTATTCTACACATCACTTTCACTTCTATAAACTTTTGTATTGTTTACTATGCTATAGTCAAGTTTAGAGGTAGAGTACTGGGACATATGATATAGAGATGCAGTAATTATAAAGGAAAAGCTTTACAAACAAGTGGTCCTTAAGTGGGTATTAAAAGCAATGTCAATAATTTACTTTGGGTGGGGCCTTAAACACGAATATTGCTTGTAACTTTGAGGGCAGGGCGTATGACATCTTTTTCTCTTAATTGCAACACCTTTTTCTTTCAACAGAGCCTACATAGCACTTTGTCTCCTCAAAACTCAAAAGTTTTGTTTACTGACTGAAAGGAGCTTATATGTGAAAGGCTTCTGTTAGAGCAGGGCTATAATTTGAGGCTATGTAGCAGGGCAAAGTTAAATTGAAATTAAATATATGATTCTGGACAATTAACCAGTGCTTTATCCAACTTGATTAACCAGCCACAGATATTGTTTCTTTTACCCTCACAAACTCTCATATCCATCCACAGTATTTGCCTCATATTTTATTCTAATTTGGTGTTTACATTTTCCCTGTAAAATATTTCTTTTTTAGATTGGATTTCTAATTAGGAAGATTGACACTTATAACAAACAATCCATTCCTGGATTCTTGTGCATTACATCACCAAAAACATTTGTATTAGTTTACTAATTTGATTATTACAGGATGAGTATGATGTTGCTAGAATGTATTTAGTGTGTCTTTATTCCCTGCTCCTTTGCATTTAATATCTTTTTATCAAAGATTTTGAGGTTGTTCATACAATTGGCTGATACTTCCTGATTGCAAGATATCTCTGTAGACTTTTAAACATATTTAAATGTATTTCTAAATTTTCATTCACTTGCATAAGCATGAATGTAGAACTTCTGAATGGCAGAATTTAAAAAATGATTTTTTTTCCCTCTCTTAAGCTGAAGATTCATTCACTTAAAAACAATACATTTTAAGATGCAGTGTTTATTTGTAACTCTATAATGGAACTCTGAGAGCAAGTGGCACATAAGAAGTGACCCATGAAATATCTTTGAAAAAGAATGATTGATTTTCCATACAAGTCCTCAATTTAATAATTGAAATGTTATTTCACAAATATGAGAAATAGACATCCAGATGAGGATACTGAGGAACACAGAGACACCCAGATCCAGGAATAAGCTAGTATGAGAAGTGCTAGATTTCTCACACTTAATCCTCATCACTAAATTTTAACTCTCTTTAAATGTTTTTATTACTAGTAAAATGTTTTCATGGCACTTATGATGACAGTATTTACTGAATGAATAAAGTATAGAATGGCCCATTAAAACAGATAATGTTCAGCCTCATTTTGTGTTGCTCTAGAAACTTTATTTTAAATCCATTAAATAATTTTCTATGGCACACTGTACAATCTTGCTTCTCTACCTTTCCCCTCTACCTAGAATATGGTCTCATATCTGTCTATCACAGTCCTACCCACTCTTCAGGGCCCATGTTCTCCATCAAGTTTATCCAGGCTACTCCATATTTTCATAGCTGTTTGTTCATACTTTTACCATAACTTATTCTGAAGAGACACTTGTATACATGCCAATTTCTCTTTCCTGGATAGCTGGGCCCAAATCCTGAGCTTTTAAAATATTTTTAAATTCTAATCTTTACTTCCACAAAATTCCATGATGGCAAGGATTTAGTCTCTTCATCTTTGAATAACTTGAAGGAATACCATATACCTACTATAGAGGTAGTCAGTTATGCTTATTCAGTGGATAGTAGGCACTCAACATAAACAGGTTTCTCTAGTTAAGTTCCATAATCAGGAATTGTATCTATTAGCAGTCAATTATATGAGATATATTCACAATATTGAGAGATAGAGAAAAATCTGATATTATAGTATGCAAATAATTGACTGAATTTTCACTATACATTGTGATCTTCTACTACATAGATATATATATAATATTCCTTTCAGAAGAATACAGAACATTTTTGTGCCTGGTTGACTTGGTTAAAAACCTCATTAGGAAAAATGTTTGTACCATTTAAAAGAAAATCCTATTTTGCCCGAATTATATTAATTTGCCCAGATTGATAACAGCTTCAGGAGGTGGGGGGCAGAGAGAGAGAGAGGAGGAAAGAAAGAAAACATATCTTTGATACCACAGTGTATTGGGCAGGAGTAATTTAAAAGAAAAATGAGGAATTTCTGATCTTTATTTATGCTTTCCAATGTTAGTGTGGTGTTTTTATGTACTTACAAGCAAATGTTATGTAGCAATTGACAAAATTTCTTTTTGGATTCCTAAAATAATTCTCCTCTTCCTCTTTCTTCATCTTCCTCTTTTGCAACATGAGAAGTTTACATGAAAACTAACCAATAGCTTAGGTGACTTAGAAATACTATAAAGACAGCAAGAGGGACATCGCCCGAATCTATAACATTAGAAGTTGATCCTGAGACTTCCCTGGCAGTCCAATGGTTAAGATTTTGCATTCCAGTGCAGGGGGTGTGGGTTTGATCCCTGGTTGGGAGCTAAGATCCCACATGCCTCACAGCAAAAGACCAAAAAACATAAAACAGAAGCAATATTGGAACAAATTCAATAGACTTTAAAAATGGTCCACATCGGGCTTCCCTGGTGGCGCAGTGGTTGAGAGTCTGCCTGCTGATGCAGGGGACACGGGTTCGTGCCCCGGTCCAGGAAGATCCCACATGTCGCGGAGCGGCTAGGCCCGTGAGCTATGGCCACTGAGCCTGCGCGTCCGGAGCCTGTGCTCCACAACGGGAGAGGCCACAACAGTGAGAGGCCCGCGTACCGCAAAAAAAATCTTAAAAAAAAAAAAAAGTTGATCCCTAGGAGTTGGTTTTGGTTGTCAGAGAACTCTTGATATTGTGGTTATGTTCTCTGACTTGTACATTAAACTGTAGTGAGGGTCGTGATGTGCCAAATACCCACCTGGCATAATACACTGCGTTATATAAGCCCCTTAACCCAAGCTGCCCTACATTAAGAAAAACTACCTAGAAACTGATGAGTAACACAAGAAGGAGGGAAGGCGGAAAAGAGAGAAGGAGGGAGGGTAGAGAAGACAAGAAGAAAGAAGGAAGGGAAGAAGTGGGGAAGGAAGGGAGGAAGAAAGGGAAAAAAACTGTTTTGGACAGTGGTAGCTGTTAGACAGACATGAACAAAATGAATGAGATTGGTAATATAGAAGACAAAAATTTCAAAGGACATCTAAGCAAACATATCAATGTTAATATGAGAGTTTTTATTTTTGCATTTCTTAATTTGCAAATTGTAGAGAAGACACTAGAAGTTTGACTTTGGGGGCTTGAGCATATATTTCCAAATCAAAATAAACAATTCTCAGTCTAATGTCATATTTTAATTGAAAAACCTTGGCACAAAAAAGGGTACAATATATGTATGTCATTATTGATACACAATATGCAACATTCAACCAGAACTGTCGCTTTTCCTTTTCTGGACACTATTTCATTTTTTTCTAATCCTAAAAAATTTGACAGGATTTGTCTGGCTGCTAGCAAAATTCAGGGGCAAAGGCCTTGATTTAAGTATATATAAAATGACTAAGTTAGGTATATACAATTTAAGAAATAAAAAAAAAGTCCATATTAACATCCACACACCTACATTACATAATTAAGACAATATAATTAAAACCTAATTAGAATCACATGGTGTAATCCTTTTGTATTTCTTGATTCCTGTATGTTTAGATAGGTTACATCAATATCAGGTTAACTACACCTTTTATTTATCATTCCTAGAGTAGTTTGTAAACTTTTCTTAAACATGGAAAGTAAAAATCCAAGAGAAACAAAAAGTAGCCCTTCACAACTTTGTTTATCCAGACTTGCTAAGATATCACAAGATACCAGTCTATCAACACTAGAAGGCAGAGCTGGGGAGTGAGGGAATTAGAGAGGTTGATAAAAGGGTACAAACTTTCAGCTGTAAGACGAAAAAGTTCTGAAAATTTTATGTATAACATGGTGACTATAGTTGATAAGACTATTGAATAATTGAAGTCTGTTAAGAGAGTAGAACTTAAACGTTTTCCTCAAAAAAAAAAAAAAGATAAATACATAGGTGATGCATGTGTTAACTAGATGGGAGGAATCCTTTCACAATGTATGCTTGTATCAAATCATCATGATGTACATTTTAAATATCTTACAGTTTTATTTGTCACTTATAACTCAATAGAGCTAAAAAACAAAAACAAAAACCACTAGAAGGGAAACCTCACCTACAATATTATTCATGGTTTTCATGTACATTTAAAAAATTCCAGGTAGTTATTTAATTTATATAGGGCTGCCCCTGTTTGACTTTTAGAGATTAACTCTGAAAGACCATTGATTGATAGATAGATAGACAGATAGACACACACAAACAAAGGAAAACAATAATTAGCAAAATTCACTTCTAAACGAATAGAATTTTTTAAATAGTGTCTTTTAACTTTTTTGTGAAATACAAAAACTTTGCTCTTTAATACAAAATCTTGATTTTCAGGGATATAGAACACATAAAAAATTAAAAAACCTATTGCTATAGTTTAATCACTTGAAACAGAAGCTATAAAATCTGAGTTAGTATCCCAGTTCTTCTATCTATCAGCTGGATCACAGTGTGCCAATGACTCAGCTTCTTCCTTGGTAAAATGGGATTAATGATATTTATTTCATAACATTATTCTAAGGATCAAACAAAATTATGAACTGAGAAGTGCTTTGTAAGCTATAGGGCATTAAACAAATTTAAGAAGTTTTGAAGTAATAATTTTATCTAGTTGAGAAATTATGATTTATGCAACATATCATTCCTAACAGTGAGTTTGATGTCTAAGCATGGGTACCCCTTCGAAAACATACATTTAACCAATAGGAAGTAGAGTGTCTTTCTGGTCACCTCTCAGACAGATTAACAACCTGTAAGAAAAGGATCTACAGTTAGAGCCATGCTGTATTAGGTGGACAATGTAATCACTAGGACAATTCTTAATACAAAGAAAGTGGAAACATGAGTCTGAAGAGGGGAAATATAAAAGGTATTCTTCATCAAGAGTAAAACTTTGAAATCCATCTATTTAAGATTAATCACTATTCTTTTAGCTAAGCTGTTGTCATCTCTAACTTTCCCTGAGTAGAAAATAATCTGCACTTCCAACTAAGTTATTCATGGTCCAATTTGTTCTCAGAATACTATAATAGGCTTTGTGAAGATAAGTTTTATAATAGGGATTTAACATAGTGAGAAGCCAAGACACAGAGGCCTTCAAACACAAAGAGTATATATGTGTATAAACTGCTCAGTCCCCTCCCCCTCTTCTTCCACTCTCCCTTGTCCCCTCTCCCCGAAAAGACATTCACCCCTACTTAAAATCTAATTTTTACAAAGGATTCGGATGAAATGCCATCTCAACAACTTCACAGTACAATCAGTTTAGCTACTGCAGGGTTGCTTTAGAGCCATTTCAGCAGAGCTGGGAAATGGGGGAAACTTTGAGCAAAGTACCACTGGAAGAAGGAATACTGTGAAGGATTTTAAGAAAGAGAAACATTCAAAATCTTCCCTATTCGCAGTCCCATCTTGCTTGATGACCACATTTACATACTGAGTTCACAGGCTAGAACTCTCAAAGAGAACTCTACTTTCCTGGAGAAAATAAAACTTTCAGGGTGGCATCTTGGGGAAAAAAAAAGAAGAAGAAGAAGGAAAAAGAATCACTGATGATTTACACACATGATTTTCCAAGCTTCTGATATCTTAAACTATTGAAAACACTGAAAGTTAGTTCAGAGACACTATTAATTTCTTGTTTTCTCCTCTTTAGCTCTATAAGATCTGTCTTTCCCTACTGATAATTTTTATCTCATTTATATCCAAATGAATGTATTGGCTATTTGTTTTACAAAGTAGCAAGGCACTTAAAGTGAAGTGCAAGTTTATCTTCATTCAGGTGGTGGCTGTTTCTTTTTAAGGTTCCGTATTTTCACATTTTAAACAGTTCAAGACACAAGCACATGAAATGTAATATTTAAAATACTTGAAAAAAATAAAATACTTGAAATTCTTTATCTATTAATGTATTTTAACAACTAGCTTCCCTTTTCCCTACGTGTAACATCCCTGCTGTACCTATTTTGTTGCAGGTTAGGCTATCTTATTTGCATATTTGTAACAAAGTATATAAAAGGATGAAGATGTGTGATTCCTTGAGTATTTATGCTCAAAACTCTTCTTTGATTTAAAAAATCTTACAAATCACATAGGAATAATATAAGAAATATACATTTTAAACTTTTCTTAAGCAAAGAAAAAATTTTAATTGTTTTTTAATGTGCTTTTAATGATTTCTAGCACTCACACCTCCTTACTTGCTTTCCAAACTGTTTATACTGTCCCCAATAACACTCAGTGGAAAGCTGTCACTCCTGGCTAAATCCTTACTTAGGGTGGATGCTATGCCTCCATGAGACAGGGTCAGGGGGTCAAAATCGATTTTGGAGGCCACCTGGAGAGTCCAGGCCATGAACTGACTCAAAAAATTTATATCAGAGCCGGAATAGTCCACCTCCCAGGGTCAGATCTGGCCTGACACTCCAACTGCAGGCTGGGGCATGCTAGACCGAGCTCAGAGAGAGGCCAGAGTTGTTGACCCTGCTAGCTGACCTCTTCAAACTTCAGGAGAATTTTTCTGGCAGTTACCACGGTGACTGGGTACTCTAAAAGCTTATCCTTCTTACTGAAAGGAGGAAAAAAAAAATTAGGAAAAAAATATGTTAAAACCTACCTTGCAGAAATGCCTATCACAGTTAAATTTAAGAAAAAAAAAAGGAAAAAACTGAAGGAGCTCTAAATTGTCTATGACTTTAATCTCCTCTGCTGTCCTAAAGAAATTGGAATTTGTAAGGTCTTTCAAAAACCAAATTCACATTTGGAACAGATACTGCTTTTTTTTTGTAAACCAATATCTGACAACAATTTGAATAATGTATTAAAATACTTTTTAAACAACCTAATTTACTTGGAAATTCTGATATCTCTCTGCTTTTCTTTGAGAATAATCAGTTTTGAAATAAGATCCACCATAAATGCTAATTTAGTAGGGGAAAAATACTGTAACTAAATAATCATTTTTGTGTCAAAAACATACTCGATACTATTTTTCCTGAGAGAAAAGTGTCCATTTTTGCTTGACTGGAAATAATAAAATTAGGAGAAAAACAAGGGGTCATTATTATATAGTTTAAAAAAATTTTACCAAATGACTTAATAAAATAATGTTTACATTAAAAACAATGTCGTGAAATACTCTAATATAACAAAAGAGTACTAGGAGGAAAAAAATCAAGGTGCAGTTTCTTTTAGAGCAATTTAAAGTGAAAAAAAAGCCATAGAATATTCTTCTATGTTAATACCAAATGCTTTCTTGTCCTAAAGTTCCACAACAATGCGAAGACTCATGAATTAAAATTTAATTCCCCATGGGGTAAACCTATGCACATTATAAAACTCTACTAGTTGATTTTTGGTGACAGATTGTAATGCAAAATACTTTTAAATGGCTCCTATATGTGACTTGAAATTAGATGAGAATCATAATAATTTAGAAGTATGATATTATTTAATTGTAATAATACTTGCTTTAAAAAAAATGCCTGTGTACTGTATAATGACTTTTTGTAAAGTGAAATAATTGACTCTTAGTGTTGCTACTGCTCTGGCCCCTCTTTAATTTTCTCATCTGCCTCTTACATGACCCAGGTCCTGGAAGTCTTGAAAGGACTTTCTCCAGCAACTCTGCGTGTGTGGGTGTGTCTGTGTGTGAACATAAGCACACACAAATGACTAAGCATTGGTGAGGGGAGGGTGGGTTTGCATTTTAAAAAGCGGTGGGTACGTAACAAAACAACGTCTTCGGTCCAAATATCATTTCTCATCTTGACTCTAAGCCAAGAAAGAAAAAATGATGAATTACAGAAATGTAGTAACTGACACTCCAAAAATGAATACTGAAATTTCAGAGGAATGTTCTAACCTAATCTTGAATGTTCATTTTGCTGTGACCTACTTTCATTGCTTTGTAATCACCACTAAATTCTTAGAACAGAATGGACATAAAACCAAGTATCTGTTAATTAATCTTAATTTCAAAAAAAAAATCCAAAATTTAATTCAGAATATAATTTCCTTTCTTGTCTTGTGTTAAAACATCCAGTGAAAGGAAAGACTGGAGATGTATTTTGAGATGATTTTGCCATGTGATCCAATTGCACTTTGCTAAAACACAGGTCTTTCAATTAGATGGTGTGGTTCTTGCCATTGTAAAGGGGGCAATGAGGTTGGTGAGTCACTATAACTGTGGTGCCAGCTCATTCTCTATGATGAACTCAGACTGTCCTTCCCAGACGGGAGCTCTTGGCAAGCTTCCTTAAAGACCCGGAGGCTGGCAAAGCATGAAGAACTATCAAACAGGAAATGAGGTCCTCCTCAGGTTTTGAAAAGAGATGATAGAAGTCTTAGAGTGAGGCAAGCCAGACCAGAATCTCCTAAATCACAAACCTTATCTTGAGTGAAACATTATTTCTAAGTTGGATCTGAAAAGGAAAAGAAGTTGAAGCATACGACACTGGTTCCTTTGTATGTAAGAAAAGAGTGCCAAGTCTCTTAGTTTGGTTCCCTCAAGTCAAAGTTAGGATCTCTCCCAGGAAAAGACCAAAAGTCATTTGTCAGTTTTCTGCATAAATTTCTACTAAAAGGACAATGAAATAGATATTTAGAAGATCCATAGACCTGGGTCTTCTCTTATGTTGAAAATTCACCCATTTGTTATAGAACTACAGAATTCAGGGACTGGGAGGGATTTAAGAGATTATCTGGTCCTATCTCTTTCCTTTACGTATGCAAAATATGAAGCCAGGAACATAAAGTTCCTTCCTTACACATTATTAGTTACATGCCTCAACTGGAACTTAGATCTTACTCAGCACTTCTAGCCTAGTGGGTTCTCCACTATAATCTGTGGCCTCCTCACTGGCAGAAAGGATATTAAAAGCCCATACCAGTAGACCTATTCAGAGCCTTGAAGACAGAGTTATTCTGGAACTATGGTATAAAATGATTGTAAAACTCATTCAAGTTACACTTCCAGGAAACAACTTTAGGTACCACACAAGCAGAAATTCCACAAAATCAGGTAGTGAAACAATATGATAATATGTGCTGAAGGAAGCTTCAAAATTCTCAGGAACTTTGGTAACAAGGGTATGTTGTTAATATTATTTCTCCAGCTAATTGTTTTTATTGATTTGTTATGGCTAACAAGCACTGATTGATTTTCTTTTAATTGGTACAGAGTCTCCACTCTGCCAGGTTTATAATTAAATACTGAGAAGCAGGGCTTTTGGTGTTAGTCTAAGCTTCCAGTGGTATGAAAGTCTATCCAAATAACCATGAGCTATGTAAGACTTGATGGCTGCCAGTCCAGAAAGGGCTCAACCTGGTCTTTCTTTAATATTTCTCTAATTTAGTTCAGTTTTAACTTGTTTCTATTAGGATCAGTGGATTCTAAAAATGAAGTAAAAAGAGGCCTGTAGAAAAATGGGGAATTCATCGCTGATACCCCAAACTGCCACTTGTCAACTGCATTCAACTATACAATTTACTTTCTATATCATGTATTTTCATTGCAATCCCCAAACTCCCCTTCTAACTTGGTATGGCATTTGGGAGAAGATCATGATTTAATTCTGAGAATCTGGCTCAGGGCCCCAGAGGGAAAAAGAGTAAGGGGTAAGAATTTAAGGGGAGGAGAAAAAGTACGAGGTATGCTGAGGGGTTTTTATAGGGAAGGAGGCTGGTAAATTAGGAAGGCAGTTATGTATGATTAAGAGGTGAAGGCAATAGGAGTCAGGTAGTCCTTAACTCCCATCTAGAATTTCAAAGAAATGTTATATCCTTTCCATAGGTTCCAATGAGTGTTAGTTAAGGGAGGTATTTTGGGTACTAATTACATGTTAATGTTTTGGAGCAGGGAGTGAAAACTCTGAGGTTGGGTCAGAAGAATGTTTGCTTGGCTACTCGAGGCTCCTTATGAAGTTTGGCTACCTACCCCACATTATGTGTGTACATCTATCATTTTGTTTCTCAAAACACTTTAGTCTTCTCCCCTTTTCCCAGAAGCAGACTTCACCCAAAGGAGAAAGAGCTGTTAAGGGAAACTCCTTAGCAGAAGAGAACTTTCAGATTTAAAAACTTTTTTTTTTTCCCTTGGAATCAAGGAGGAGAGGCTGGTGAAGAAATTAAGTGAGGAATTGTGAGATTAGAGAGTGAGAACTTCCCACTTGGTTCTGAGCTCCACCCCCAGGACCAACCAGGCCGTGCTCCAGGGACAATGTGCATGAGGGAAAAGCTGGCTGCCTTCCCCAGCTTCTTGACCTGCCTTAAGACTTTGCCACACCTCTTCCCTCAGTCCAGGTGGGCACAGCACTCTGTTTTAGACACTATCCACTGCACTGCTCCAGAAGGGCACAGCCTAGGGCAACTTGGCCAGTGCCTGCCTTCTGCTGAGACATGACCACTTGAAAAGGGGCCCACTCTTTTGGCATCCTTCATAGGCTCCTTAGGAAATTGTTCAAGACAGAAATTTTGAAATTGAATTTTAATGATTGAGAAAAGAGGGGCGAGGCACAGCAGCTGCTCCATCGCAGCTGCCCCAGCTGCTCCATCCTCAGGAAAGGCCGCCTCTTGGCCACCGCACCCACCAGTCCCAGAAGAAGGGAAGAAGAGGGACACAAAGGTGAAGGGTTCAAGTTTAGAGTGAGGGCCTTGGCTCTGGGTGTTTGAGAGACATCCACACCCACAAACGCAAAGGAAAAGGCAAGCAAAACAAACAAAAATACCATAACTTAGTCCCAGGTTGCCGAAATGACTTGTGGGCCCAAGAACACACATTTGGGGGTGGGGGGTGGGAGATGGAGATGAGGGACCCTTTTGTGAAGGACCTCGGGAGAAGGGGAGAGTTTTGTAGGACATGAAACCAGTTTTCTCCCCTGGATACCCATGGCTTGTGTGCTGGAGTGACTGCAGTCGGATTAACGTTCCTTCTCCTTCTTCTGCCTGCCTGGGCCACGTGGAAATGAGAAGCAGAACACAGGACAGTGCTCGCCCACCACCAGTTTCCTCATCCGAAAACTCAAGTGCCTGAGAGTGAAACGCCACCAAAAGTTATTGCTAGCGACAAATTCGGGCTGACAAATTGTCGATAATCGCGCCTTCAACGTTCAGGACGGCTTGCAGGCAATAAAGAAGCAAGACGTACGAACGGGTGGGCAAGGCGCGGGCCGCAGTCGGGTCCGCGGTTCCCAGGTTGCGCCCCGCCCCCGCCCGGCACCACACCGCCCCCGAACCAGGGACCGCGCTCAGTGCAGGCCCGCTGGGCTCCCACCCGCCTGCTCCAGCTCTGGCTCTCTTTCTTCCCGTGACTCATACAGACTGCAGGAGGAGCTTCTCTCTTCCCTCTCCTCCAATTAACCCGCTGGGTGCGCGTGTCTACGGTCTCAAGCGCCCTTGATTTAAAGTCAACGTTACCCGAGTTTTCTTTTGTTTGAAATCCTGGGCCCGCAAGACTTTGGCGTGTGTCGAACGTCTAGTTACTTCTGCAAGCCTGTCTGTATCCTGCGACAGAGAAAATCATTAGGAATTAAGGCTCAAGAGAAATAATAATGATATTTTCACCTGTGGATGCATTGGAAGAATGTGTGCATATTACATCATTTTAGAATTTAAGATAAATCTGAAAAAGATCTTTCAGAGTGTTTGCATGTTAGTGCCTCTATCAACAACTCCCCCCGTCCCCGGTCCCCCCCCACACCGGATTCACAGAGTGCCCTTTGATTTGTTTTTTACGTTTTGGATTCACTATGTGTTTTAAATTTAGGAGCAACTTGAAACACATACACTGATCTAAATATGAATTCTCTATGTAAGATATGATTTCTTGCATGGTTTGTTTACAAACCAGTCGCCTAATCATATGGCTTCAGATTCAATTATCAGTCACAGACCTCCTCGGAGGTTGATTTAGCTATAAAAGTTTGAGTTCACAGTTAAATTCTCTCTCCCACTTTCTCCAACTTGAATTTTGATTTCTGCATTTAAATACAACACAGCATTTGAATTAAGGGTCTTCTTGTTAAACTGGAAGCTTTTTTCATTTCCCTGAACTCTATAAATGAACTGCATTGTCACATAATCAATAGGAAAAACTCAGCTGTCACAGATCCTAAGCAACCCCTTGCCACAGAAATAACACGATCTGGCATTTCTGAGTTTGAAAAATGTGCTGTTTGGATGACACGAGACCAGAACTACCCAGACGGCTTAAATGTCAGTGGTCTCTATGGTCGGCTAAGGATGGACCTGCTGAGATATTTCAGATAGGCTTCTCTCCTTGTTGGAGACCAGGTGCTCCTTTTTTCTTCTATAATCAAGTAGTATAAGAGTATTGGGATCTGGGATTCAAAGCTATTTCTAACCTCATCTAAGTCTGTCTGTTCTCATAGAGCTTACGACAATTTCAAATTAGGCATTTCCCTCCCTGAACCAATGAGCAATTCAGATTTGGATTTTGGAGTTGAAATCTGAAACTAAATGTTCAACAACCTCAACACCCATCCTTTGAAGTCCTACATCATTACCATCAATGTGATCAGGATTTCTGCAGTATATAAATCCTTCAGCTCAAAAGTAACTGAATGGCATCTGATCATAAGTAGCAGGAACCCATAATCTCCAGCAAGCTCTTTCTCTGCCTCAGTGTCACTGTCTCTAGTTGCATTTTGGCCTTCTCTCTACAATCTGCCACGTACATGCTGCCATATCATGTGAGAGCATGAAGAAGATGTAATCCTTCCTTATCTGTATTTTCTCCCCTTTTATCTTCGCTGTAGTACTTTAAACTCACTGACTTCTTTGAACACTGGCATTAAAAAAAAAAAAAAAGTAGTACTGGATGGACCTACTGTGGAATCTACCCCACTTGATAGATTAGATTATGTGATTAAAAGGTTAATTTATCTCACAAGAACCTTGCCAAGAAGCCTCATGACCTTGGCATACTATGAATCCTTTACGCACCAAAAGTGAAAGGTAATCTCATTCATAGATTTGCTCTGCCAGTGAACTGACGTATTAAATAGTACAGTTACCCTTAGCCTACTTGGACCCACCTATACAAAGAAAAGTGCTACAGGGGATCAGACAGTAGCAAGCTAGGTGAGACAAATTCTGTTTATAATTTCAAAGCATGAAGGCGTAAAACTTGTCCTTTCTAAAACTAAAGCTATTGGAGCCTGCATTTCCCACATCTACCACGGCTAAGATCTTTGGGATGAACTAAGAAATGCCACCTCTAATTAGTTCATTTGTCATCAGAGAACCACTGCATCAAGCCAGGTATTTTACTCCTATTCAACTCTAGAAGAAAATGGGACAACGTGGGCTATTATAAAAAGCTCAGCATTCAGTGCCAACATTTCAAATTGGCCTCATTTTACAAGTTCTCAGAAACCCCCAAGTCATTCAGACTTTGTCTTGGCAACCTTGCACTAGCCCCAAACGGGACTGTTAACACAGTAGAGTTTATCCATTATCATAGTTCACAGGCTTCTCCATAGCTGCAGGTTGACATTTGGAACCTGTGTCATGCAGAAGGGGTGAAAACCCATCCAGGAACCAAGTCACTTATTTCCAAAGTAACTGTCCTGGGTGGGTGGGGCCAGGGGTGGAGCAGGGGAGGGGGAGGGGAAGAACTAGGCACACAATGACCAGGCTGGGATTGACTGAGCTCTGATGTCCATTAAGGACATCCAGATAACTGATGAAAAGAGTTCTCTTCTTGGATACTTTTTCAGTGTGTGAATTTACCTTGTTTACAATTATCAGAAATGACTGATCCTATCCCAGCCCTATACACTGGAGAGTATTATTATTATTCTTATTACTTAGAAATGTGGTGCACTAAACCATCTTGTCCTTGATTCTTAAGACATAAACCAAATGAAGTCAATACCACAAACTTGAGGATTTGCCTGAATTCTTAATCACACAGTGCAGAGATATGATACTCTGGGTACAAGAGACGTACTAGACAACCCCAGTGTATACATGGCTCTAAACTGTTAAGTTGTTCATTTCTCTCTATGCTTTCATACACCCCCCAACTCCATCCCCCCCAACACACACAGAAAATATTTCTTTCCCTTACTGTCTGCAATCTAAACTTAAGAGCACACAAACCATGAGCTGGAAGAACTGTTTGTTCGCAGTGCTATTTATGTAATACTTCTCTTTTTTCTACCCAGGCATCCACCCCAAGGGACTGAGCAATGCATGGTGCTACTCAACTAGGTCTGAGAGAAGAGGGGGGTATAGCAAGATCATCTTCACCACTGCAGTGTTCTAGCTGCACCTGTTTTTTCACCCAGGTCCCCAAACTCACTCTCAGCTTAATTTTACGCACATACTATCTGGGTCTCCATTTATCTGTTAAAATGGTCCAGGGTGTTTGCCAGGAGTATTGTGCCACCATTGCTGGCACATTTGTCTCTTCTGTCTAATGTCTGTCATTACACAAAGCGTTCTAAAAAGCTAATTTCCAACTCTGAAAATATACTCTTACTACAGAAGTCATTACATTAGCATAACAAGCCCAAAGTTCCAAGGTGGTAATTTGGTTATAGATCTCAAATCCTTCCTGTTCAATCATATTGATGTTGAGGTATGATGTTGCCCTGCTGCCACTAGGATCTGAGTCAGTGGATCCCCTGCTGGAGGGAAGCTCTTCTGGCATGAACTGTTTGTCCTTGGGAATTCAAAGTGAGGTAAATGTTTCAAGTTTCACCTGCCCAAATTGGGACATTTCTTAAAGATGCCGCCATCTCTTTTTTTCTTTCTCTTTCTGTACCCTTCTTTCCTTGACCACCAAGAAAATATGTCTTAAATGATAGTCTTCCACAGGTGTCTCATTGGACATGGACAAATATCGGTACTGCTCTCATAGGCAACACGAGCACTTTTTGGTCCTTTTGTTGGGGGTGGGGTTTGGGAAATCCAACCTCAGTCTGCCCTGCCAACTGTGGCAGTGCAGATTAGCTGAGACTCTGCTGAGGCCCGGATGGTGATGGTGGTAGCAAGGGTCAGTAAGGTTGAGATGTATTCAGATGTTAATTTACACCTGAAAAGACTGAATGCAGTTACCCACACGGGGGGTGACTGGAGTTTCTCAGGAACACTGGCCTTGAGTGATTCCTTGGGAAATGTGAAAGTTGAAATGGAGGGGGAAAGCTGTCTGAAAGTTATGGGAGCAGGAAGAAGGGCGGGGAGTAGGGACAGCCTTGATGAACCAAAGGAAATTTATTTAGCCACCAGTTATAAATCTCTGTTCAACTTTTCCTTTTTAGCATAGTTTTAAGGTACAACGGCCAGGTGGTAACTTCCTCTTTACTAAATATTTGGAGATTGTCTATCAGATCCAGAAATACTGACCTGGAGGTAAGGATGAGGGATTAGCCTCATTTTATCTGCCATCGGGATGGGTGTCCTTGTTTTGCTCTATGTTTAACAACTGCTACCTACCTTGCTTAGTGGAATTCCAAAGTACCTCATGAGTAACTAAGAAAGAAAAACCTTCTACATTCCAATACTGCCTTTAACCTCAAACATGGTAAAGGGTTCATTCAGACCCCAGGACCACACTGAGGCATTAATTAGGCTGATGAAATCCATCGAAATGTATGAATTCAGCATAATCAAGTTTCTACCGCAGACTATCGTTAAGGAATACGTGAGCAGCTGGGAGAATAGAAAGTACTGTTAGAGTTAAGTCATGCATGTAATTGAGTATATTTAACATAACCATTTTAATGATCAGTGATTAAAAGTGCATCTTACTTAAATGGTATATCCTCTGCAGTTTGTTCATATCAACTTGATAATATTCTCAAAAGGAAAAAATAGGGATACACATTTCTAAATAAGATCTTTTTTGAGTTTGGGGAGAAAAAGCAGGAGAGTGAACTGGAAAAAAAAGCGGCTTTTGCATGCAAACAGCCACACTGGTGTGATATAAATTAATCGCTGTTTTAGGTACCTTCTGTGCTCAGATCAAAGTATTAGGAATATATTACAGGTGATTTTTTTCATCCCTCAAGAAGAATGTATTTTATTAAAGACGCTTTCTCTGTCTGATAAGATTTTTTTTAAGAGAGAGGGACAGGGGTCTGCTCAAATCCTGATGATTTTAAGAGCTTCTCCTAGGAACCTGGGAAGTTCACCTTTCCAATTCCACTTCCAGCCTGTGGGGTTGGCTGATCTTAGTGGAACTCACCTCTGTGAAGATAGTATTGTGAAGGAGAGAGAGTACATCACAAGGAGAGAGATGTGCCTGGATATGGCTGTCTAGGGCCACAAACAGTAGAAGCCCTCAAAGGGAAATGAGCTGTTCAAATCAGCTAGCGGCCTGAGCCTAAACTCCACACACGCAGAGGCAGACCGCTCTGCTCTATTCACTCAGACCTGGCCGGATAAATGACGTCATTTTGGAGCCACTCACAAGCCAGCCCAACTCTTTTTGTTGTAGTTTCTCAGCTTTTGTGCTCAAAACACGCAAATCACTGATTACCTAGGAAAGAAGAGTTAGATCTAGATCTATAGCTAGAGGTATGTACATCCCACAACATGTACACATCTATGCAGGCACTATAAAAGTAAGGGTTTAAGAGAAGGGATGCAGTTGGCCTAGCTCTCAAAAGTTGCCTCGTGGGGCTTTTTATTCTCCCTTCACCCCTGTCTCCACACCCATAAAGATATCAGTCTATTCTCCCACTCAAAACAGGGTTAGAAGAGTGGCACGTCTTGGATGTCTGGGAGTTGCACCACGACTTTTTACAAACCTAAATCGGGAGAAAGGAAGGCACAGGCACATAAAACTATATCGGGTCATATGATCTGCCTGCTGCAAACAAAACAAAAATATTTTAAGGGGAAATTTATTTGAAGCCTTCCTTTCACCCAGTAGCGTGTCTTCCTTGGCTTGGAGGGACAGCTTTTGAGAAATCAGGTCTCTCAAGGGGCTCTCCTGCACCCAATGTATAGTCTATAAATATAGTGGAAGAGTCATGCCAGAGGTAGTCAGTGCAAGAGAATCTGGAGTCTTGAAAGCATCTTTTTCTTCTGGCTATGGTGGCACTTAAATGATAATGCGGGCAATGGAGCTAGGAGATTTATATCTTTTGGAAAGTAGGGCAAGCCAGATGGTAATAGCGTCATTAACACACAAACTTGGGATGTGCAAGTGAAGCTTGAAATTGGGAAAGAGATCAGGAGAACAAAGGGGGCTGCTGTTGAAAGGCTACCCCTCTTCTGCCGGCCAAAGCTAAGAGCCTCGTGGTACTGGGGTCTGCTCCTGCCCAGAGCTGGATAATAAACGACAGCTTTCCCCCTCCCCTGTTGTGACTTAGAAAGCACCGAGGAAACTTTTGCAATAGGCAAATGTGGCACTTATTTATGTGTAACCCTTTGTAGTCTGAAGTGGCAGGAACGGGCCTTTAATTCAACTGCACTCCCACCCTCCACCCCCTACCCTAGTTGGATAAGCTCTTGCAATTGTTGACATGTATTTTATGAAATCAAAGTGCCGCTTGTTGCACATTTCAGACAAAAGTTCATTTTCCTCCTCTTATGTAAACACTCTAAGTAAATATTAAAGGTTGAATAGCACTACCTTTTTCATTTTGGTGATGGGGGTTGATGCGAAGGTGTTGGCGAGGGTTAAACTAGAGAGTTTTACTTTGGAAAGTCTTAATGTTTAAGTTAAACTCCCACTTGCCCAAACAGATACAATTCAGAGAGAATACAGAAGGAGTTAAGACAAGATTAACAATGGCATTAATAATAATAATGCAGGTTTATAATAAACATCCACACAAACATCTATAAACAGGCGGGGCAGTTTGGAACTAAAGAAGACAAAATTAACGACTTTGTTTTCATATATATATGTATATGTACGTCTGTATATGTAAGACAGCAAAGGTAACGGTCATTAAGTACTGAATAGCTTGAGTGATGCTTGTTAGCGACTCAAAGTTGACAATGTCTAAACCAAAATCGAAAGTTTTTCTTTTTTTATTCTTAAAAAAAAAAATACTGGCGCTCTTTAAAAGCCCGAAGGACTTACCCTCAAGGCATTATTCAGAGTAAAACTGAGACTGGCCGTTCGTCACAGGCAATTGTAAAGGGTTTCAAAGGGCCGATCAAACGATCGCCAGAGTAATCTACATTCAAGTCCGGATGGTGGTGTTACGGCACACACCTGCGGGGTGTTTGCTGTCCGTGCCCCTTGCCGAGCTACAAATCATCATTAAAGCGAGCTGCTTAAGCTTCTTCCCAGCTTCTAGACAAGAGTTACTTGGGACAGTTCACTTTGATATTGCTACAGCTCGCAATTGACAACCACGCTATTTTGGAGTTCAAGCCTGAGCCCACACCCTAGTTCGCGCGCGGCAAAGTAAGGAGGGTGGTGTGATGGGGGTCAGGGGGGAGTGAGTCCATTGTAAAAGTCTGTTTCTCCAATTTTCTGAGCACACTCACCAAGAAAATGTATAGGAAACCAGGTTAGAAGCACCTGAAACCCGCCTTGAGTTTTCTACTGAGAGTCTTCCAAAACTTCACTGTCTTTGCCGCGACTTTTAACCCACTCAGAGTACAGACAAACTTCACAACCTCAGTTTCTCTCCTTCCCTCTCTTATATACGCACACTCGGGCCAGCACACTCTCTCGAGTGCAAGATAGCATTACTTTTCTCGATCAGGACCGGGGATCTACTTTGAAACTTTCACTTTTGATTCATTCGTTTGGGATTATATCCCCCCCTTCTATGCGACCCTGCCCTTACTGCCCTCACCTTGAGAGAGAGAAAAAAAAAAATCTGGAGTTGGGTAAAAAGGAAGGGACGTGGGGGTCGGACAGTTGGAGCACGGGAAAAGGCAGGAAGGTCAGTTTCTGTCTGCTGCCTGCCTGGGTGTCTGCGAGCCCTCGGCCATCCGTGTGCGCCCCATTTGGGGTGGGGGGAACAATCGGCGGCCGGTGAGGCCAAGATCAAGCAACACTCGGAGCGAATGTATCAATAGACCAATTTTCTGCTCCCACCGCGAGCTTTTTCATTTCAATCCAGAGTGGAGGCGTCTGCGCTGCGCAAGACTCAACAACACGGTAGCGTCGGGAAAAAGAGGGCGCTAGATGCCGGAGGCGCAAATATGGAAATTAACTCATTAGGAAGGGGTGTGGTTACTGCGAAGCCCCCTCCTCCATCCCTTCCTTTCTCCCTTGCTGCCACCGTCCCAGCTTGCTAAATATGAGATTACAAACAAACAAATAAAGCAGAAGCTGATTACGCAGCCCCAGATCAAACACGCTCCAGATAATTCGCTTCACTCAGCGCTGCGGCCGGACCTGCGGCGCAGCGCGGGCCCCTAACCCCTGCCCGTGGCTTCCGCGCCCGCTCCACGCCAGCCAGGCTTCCGCGGCTCTGAAAGCCAGGGCCCGCGGCCGCGTTTCGAAGGCACAGCACGTGGCCCTGGCGCCCGGTTTGGTATAAGTTTTAGAAGAATAGACAAATGCTTCCACCAATATGGTAACCCTCCGAGGGCTTCTGCTGATTCCAGAGGTCCTAGCCTAAGGCTGCTTGGAGGGGAGGGTGGTGGTGTTCTCTTTGGGAAGAAAAAAAAAAAGACCCCAAACTAGAAAGTAGCGTCCCAGAGTGCCTGGCCGGGGGGCTTTTCCTGTGGCTTGGCACCCCGAGCGGGGAGCAGGGAGTGGGCGTTGAGAAAGGCTGGGGCCAGGCTTGGGTCGATTTGAGCGTTAAAGACTCGGGTTGAGATATTATTAACCAGAGACCAGGTACCCAAGAGTGAGGGCGAGGGGGTAGGAAGACCTAGGCTGACTAATTCTGTGTCGAAATAAAATGTTTGGATGTCGGGGGGTGGGGGTGAGGGGGGATAAGAAAGAAACAAAGCGCAAAACCTCTCACATACCCCTCCCCAGCCGCCCTGCCCTACCGTCCTTAAAGCGGGCCTCTGTGGAGGGCTGCTTTTATGGTTTTTCTTCCTGCATGGCCCGCCTCCCCGGCCCTGCTCCTTGCCCGGCTCTCCCCCAGCTGCGGGCCCCTTGGAGGAAGGCCGCCCAGTCCCCTCGTCTCCCGCTGCCTGCAGGCCACCGAGCCTCAAAGCGCGCATTGTCCAGCGAGGGCGGGGAGGCCAGCGGGCCCCTAGAGAAGAATAACACTGCGCCCAAGTCCTGTTAGGGAAAGTTTCCTAATGCACTCCTTGTGGTAAAATACACTTTTAACAGGGCGGGGGGCGGGGGTGGGGGGATGGGGGATAACTTGAAAATCCATGGCCTTCTCTCAATCTCCCAACTCTTCTCCTTGTCACTTTTTTGGTTCTCAGAAAGGGGGAGAGTGGACCGGAAAGAAATTGGAAGGGGGCCAAAAATGTGAACATGACTCTAGAACCGTCGATGTGATGGTTTTAAAATGCGGATGGGAAGAGAAGGGGGGGGGTGTCTCCACCCAGGTCTAGGCCGAGGACAGCTGCACAGTCGGTGCGCGGGGGATGAGGGGAGAGGGGCCCCGAGGGCGCGTGTGCAGGCGAAGCATTTCGCACCTCCTGTTTATCTTAGAAGCGAGGCGGGCGGGCGCGGGGCTGGGGCCGGGGTGGGGGGGCGCGCGAATTGTTCTGCCTCCCGACAGGCAGTAGAAGTTGAATAAAATGGAGAGGCGGGCACACGCAAAAACAAAACCTGCTGTAGACTCGGAGTATCTCTCCTTGTTCCGAATTCCAAATGGTGAGGGTTCCCCATTTGCAAAGAACTCCGAAGTCTTAAGACCCCAGAGACAGCCGTCCTTCTGCTACGGCAAGAGCCGCGACGGAGAGCCATTAGAATTGAAGCTTTGGGGGCAAATGTGACTAATCTTTCTTTCGGGCAGCGGGGACCCATTCCTTCCAAGCGTTGCCATCTGCATTTGAGGGGTCTCTGGGTTTCGTCCGCTCTTGCAAGCAATTAGCAAAATAATGGCTCGTGCCCCTGGCAAAACTCTGCCTGAAAAAGTATATTCCAAGACACTGCGTTGGTGAATCCGTTTTTTGAAATCAAATCAAAACAAAATAAGACTTTTAAAGAGCCCCAGGCCGGTGCTCTCGGTGTCCAACAACCAAAGTGACCGAAGGGGCGCATTAGTGGCTGTGGCTCTTTAGGAGTTGCGCTAATTTGGTATGTGGACTCAATGTCCTGATGCTAAATCGGCAATATAAAGGGCTGAAGAGCAAGCCCGATAAAAGCTCTAATTGCTACTGGAAGATTTAGGTGGTTGCTAGGATCTGAGGACCACCACCACAAAAAAACCTCCAATAGAGTGTTTGGGCTGTATGCATTGGGGGTTGGGGGTAGAGTTTCTACGGCGAATAGGGCCCACATCTGCTGGAACTTCCATATCTAAGCTGTTCATTTAAGGGAGCCAACTTATGAAATCTCCACAATTAGATCTTCATTGTTCTTCCTCCACAACACTGTCTAGAAAGAAAAGGTCTTCTCGGTCGGGGCCAATCCAACGAAGCGTTTGACGTTATTAAATAATAAAGCGATTGTGATTTACATTGTTGTTCAGAAAAAAAGGCCAATTATCCACTGTTATGTTACCATAAAGATCATATTAACTCGAATTAGTAATCAAACAATATGCGAGCGTTTAAAAAAGTACAGCCGAACTGGGTGACAGCTACCGCGACGTCTTCACTTTCACCAGCGAACCCACCCGCGCCGGCAGCCGGAGCGAGAGAGGCAGTCGCCGCAGACCCGAAAGGAGGGAGAGAGCAGCAAAGTGGTGATTAACGGTCTCCAGTGTTAATTATTCTCAATTAATCCCAAACAGTGCAAACGTTCCCTGGTTCTCTGGAAGTTCCCTGGTTTGGGATGCTCTGAGAATTCCGCCTTTCTGGGAGGGGTTTGTAAGAAATGCGGAAGAGGCAATCTCAGTGAGCGAAGGGTAGGGGTGTAGGTGTGCGTATGGATGTTGCGTGCGGTGTGTGCGCGGGAGGTTTGCTGCCTTTCCCGGAGCCGGGAGCGCACCCCGAGGCGGGGGCCTGGGGAGGGCATGGCCCGCAGCATCCTTACACGCCTAGTGAATCTTGCGTCTTCTCTACTCAAATCACTCTCTCTCTCGCTCTCTGTTATTAGGTTTATAACTCTTTGCCCACTTAAATTTGTGCAGCCAACCAAGGAAATCTAAATAGGTTTGAGTCGCCCCTTGGGTGCAGAATGGAGGCTTTAATAAGAAAGATTAATTGTGGGTGTGTACCTGCCGGAAGACGCGGCAGCTATCAAACAGTGGAGGGCGGCGTGTCGAGGGGAGGGAGACGCCTCTCGTCCGAGGCCCAGACTTTAGTAGGCGCCGTAGGCATACTCATCGCAGCCTACGGGCAACTGGTTGCAGTCACAAGCAAAGGGCGCCACAGAGATGGTAAGACCCGTCTCTTCCTGTGTTATGTGAGGTTTTAAAGAACTTGGCCCCTATTCGCCCTGCACACCAGATCCTCCGGCCCTGCGCTCTGCCCCGCCGGACTCCCGACTCCTTGTCTCCACGCCCGAGGCGGGAGTTGGGTAAAGCTGTGGCTTCTGCCCTGGGAGGTCTGCCTATTCCCAACCCCCACCCACTGAACAACAATGTTCAGGCGAATGATGAAGGTTTTGCTCCGAGGGCTCGAAAGTTGATATTTTTGTTGCCGCGGTGAAAAATGTATATGGTTACATGGTTTTTAAATAAGCGAACAGGGAGCAATTTTCCTCGGCGCGATGCTTCAGCAAGTCCGAGGACAGAGGGAAATCAGCCAGTGGCAGGGCCGTAGGGATCTCTCCCCGCGCGGCGGCGGCGGTGGGGGAACCTTCCTGGCCCGCAAGGTCCTTTCCTCCTTCTTTCCTCCCTCTTTCTACTAAACGCTCGGATCCCAGATTAAGAAGTGTCAGAAGGGGGTGGGGCGGAGAAGAGTAGGAACCAGGTGGGGAATGGGGGCAGGAAGGGATTGACAAGAATAGTTTCTCAAGTAGCGTTCCCTCCTTCAGTAATTCCATTTAAAACTTGAGGCCCCGAGGCCCGAGTTTAAACAGATGTACAGTAAAATCTCCCCAAGGTCCGGCCCTTCAGTGGTGGGGCAGCCAAAGAGTGGTCGCATCTTTGCCGAGAGTTTTCGAACAGTTGCTGCCTTTCCTATCCCCCCTTCTCTATCTCCCAGTAAAACCAATTCAAAAGGGGACAGACTCCACTCCACAAGATTAATGTTCGTTCATTTGCAGGATTAATCCTCTCACGAAGCACAATAAAATACTAGGGTTCTTTTAAATTTAAATAAATACACGAAATCCGTGCCTTCCCTCGTTTCCTGTTTAGTCTCTCTCCAGCCATCAGAAAACAGTGCCTTGGAACCTAGTAAATCTCAGAAGAACTTTTAACTCAGAGTTTTCAGATCATCTGGGGGCTGTTGTGGGCATTGATTTTGGGAGAGAGTGGAGAGACCAGCTTAACTTTAAATATCTATGGCTATACATTTTGATTTGGAACTCGCGATTAAAAATCTATTTGTTCCTCCCAGGGCTCAGCAGATTTCAATGTTGGACATGGAGCCACAAAATGTTCATTAAAGGAACCTAACCAAGGCTACTGTATGGCCACTTTGTGAACTCAGAACTATGGATGGGGGAAAAGTATGAAAGTGTGAGTTGATGTCACGCTGGCTGTCAGTGTGTGGTCTATTGTGGAGAATGGTGCTTTTTGACTGAACAGAGGGAGCCCCCCCTCCCCCCTTCCCCAGCTCTACTGCACCTGCACTGGATGAGGGAGTCCCTGCCATTCAGCCCATCGCAGATTGTTCAAACAGAAGACATCTCTGACAGCACTCAATTCATTACATTTCTTCCTGCTTTTCAAACCAACACACACACACAAAATGAGTATTGCCAGCCAGTGACAGCCAAAAAAATCTTAAAATACTTTATATGCAGCTAATTTGGAAGCTCACACAACTAACTATGAAATATTTTGTATCCTTAACTTGTAAGGCTTCTCGAAAAAAAGATTACCTGATGTTTCCTATTGAAAACATACCTCCATAGTTTACATGGGCAGAGTAAGTTTTGCAGAAAGACACTGCAGCATGGTGCATGGAGAAGTTTTAATGGGAATGAAAGCAGAAACTTGCAAAAGAGAAAAGCCCCTGATTTATCTTATCAGAAGGGCGGCTCGAAATGCATTCATTATCTATGCTGGTGAACCAGCTTGCTAATAGAAGTGAGGTACCCAAGAGCCAGGGGCGGGCAGTGAGCAAAGCAAGAAAGGGTAGTACGGGAGGCATCAGGCTGAAGTGTGAGCTAAACATTTAAATCAATTTTCTAACAACGATGTCTTCCCCCCATATGCTCAGGTTTATTTTGCCATCTTAGACTCCAAGACGTTTTTGCACCATTTTACAAAGCCGATGAGAGAGTGTTTAGAAAGCTGATGAGAGCGTGTTAGCCTAGTTTAACGGAAGCTGGAGTAAACAAACTCTCACAAGGAAAGCTTAATTTTAAGATATTTTCCTTGGAGGTGGGAGTAAGGGGGAAACAAAGAAAGGGAAGAGGACTTTGAGCGGAAGGAAAACACAAGTTTGCCATTTAGTATTTCAGGCTGATTAAATTGTAACGTTATGCAATAACCCAGATTTGAGTTATGTGTGATAGTCAAATCGACCTGGATGTGAGTTGATACTAAACTGACTGCATGTGAAATATTGGCTAATTCTCAGTAAATCATTAGTCTGAACCAATATCAGAACATAAGGCATAGTTTCCAGAACCCCTTCCATTGCAAGAGCAGTCAATGAATTAAATCGGTTCGTAAACAAAACTTGAGAAATGCAGAGGCGCTTTCACTCAACAAATAATTCTATCCATTTTACATGGAGTGCACGAACCGAATGTCTTTCTTATCTACAGTTTAAATCACTGTTCCAAGGCATTCTCTCAGCAATTTTTTCTTGATTCTAAAAAGATTATTAAAAGCTACACAAATTATTAGGAGTGGAGAAGGAATGAGAAAATGGAAATGGCATAGCAATGGCAAGCCAGAAGCAATTGTCCTAACCATGGCTCCATATTAGAACCGGAAAACTTTGGGGAGTCCAATTCTCCATCCACCACTGAAACTTATGCAGGGCTAAATAAAATAAAGATACGGTGTACTTGGTAAAGGCTTTTAGTGTAATTTGTTGATCGTCTCAAAACAAAACAAATGTAAACCCAAATCAACTCATTCAGACCTCACAACAAACTCTACTTAGCAAATCAAATAACTATATAGTTGTTTGCCTATATATGTAAATATATAAATATGTATTTATATTTATATAAATATATCGAGTGCCAAGGTGACACAGTGATGAGTGTTGTGTGCGTGACCATGTAAGTAGTGAAGACTCTGGCTATTTGTGTGTTTGGCTATGCTGAGGGGCGACAGCCTCTGTAGCCTCAAAAGCTGGAGCTGGGTTCTGGGGATGGAGACCAGTTCCCCTGGCCTCTCCCTGCAAGTGTTCGCATTGCCCTTTCTGGAACACTCAAACGAATCATTTCATCCCCGAGGCCCTGCAGACCCTGACGTCATGAGGTGGAGATGGGGGCGCAGTCCCGCCCTGGCCTGGCTGCCAGCGATAAGAACCCTTGGGAAGAATTCACCGCTCCTTTTAATACAGTAATTATTTTTCTGCCTTCCGGGGGGTGGGGGGGGGGGTGGGGGCGCGGCTCCTGCCCGGAATGTCGGTATCCCTCCCTTCAGGAAGAAGCCCAGGGGTGGCAAGTTTGCAGGATAACTTCCTAGGCGAACCCTAAGCCAGGAAGGGCACTGGAAAAGGACGAAGGGTGGTCTGAACAAGGCTAATTTCACCGCCCAAGACCAGAAAGGAGAGGAAGAACCCGAATTTCTGTATTGATCTCTGGAGTCTAAAAGGAGAAGCTTTTGCCTTCCCTAGCTCCTAATTCCAATGGACAGTAAGAAAAGTAATAGCTATCAATTAATCCTATTTAGCGTCAGTGGCTTTGTACTCATCTTCTGCCAAGTAACTATATATTACCTTTATTTTATAAATGGGGAAGTGAAGGATCTGCATCCTCCCATCCTTACCTACTCTGATCCTAGAGGGGCGCAGTATTCCGGGGAGCCCACGTAGCTCCTGTGGCTTCCCACAGCCATGCCAATGCGCAGCCTCTGGCATTGGGAAGGGCTAAGAGCGAGATAACTCATGCTGAGCCTCGGCACCAAACAGGGACAAATAACCCCTTTAAAATAAGGGTCTGAGATTAAAGGCAAGAGGAAGGCAGAACGTGAGTCAGTCAAACTCTGATTTGGGAAGCTTGGGGCCTAGAACCATCTTTGGCGTCACGAGGTCAACGTGGAGAGGGCTGGGGTACAGGAGATGGAGGACTCCGGAGGGGTGAGGGACTTTGCAAACTTGCCCAACGCGGCACGGTCCAGGACCGAGAAAGGAAATCGGGCCGTTTGGGTAGGGTTCGGGCGGAGAGAACTCGAGCCCTCCGCAGCACCTTCCCAGGCAGCCCCGTGGGGGCCGTGGCCAGGGCCGCGGTGACGTCAGGTCCCCCGCCGGGCTCTTGGCCGCCTCAGCTTCCATCTGCCCGCGCATCCGCTCCGGGCGCTGGGCGCGGCGCGCTCCCTAGGGCTAGCGGGTGGGAGGCCCGCGCGCTCACAGTCCTGCGCCGCGCCCCGCACCCAAGCCCAGGTAGGGAGGCAAAAGATAGCTCGAGGCGCCTAAATCTTTACTAATAGCGCACATTTCATTCTGTACATGCAGGCAGACGAGGGTAATGAAACGAGCGACTCCTTGGACCTTTTAAATCACCTGACACTTCTTTGCAAAGTAGAGCAAGCATCTCAAGTCCAAAATCCCAGAAGTAGCAAATATCTTTGAGTCCTGAAATGAGAGGACCTTCCATTTGCTTTTGAAGAGAAACTGAGTGCACCGCTCACTGAATCAGAAATATTACCATTGCACCAAAATGTAAAAATAAAATCCATCTAGACCCGCATACATAAAGAGAGCTCTCTGCCAGTGAAAATCGTGGCCTTGTCTTAGTAACCCACCCACCCAAAGAGAATTCTTCTCTTAGTCGAGTCCATTATTTCCTAAAGTCCAAGTAAACCAAACATAAAGAAATTGAAAACAAAAATTGTAAAACCAGAGAGCATCGTCAGAAGAGAGACAGGTTACAAAGTCTCCCTGGGTGATATCAGAGGTCATATTTCAAGGAAAGTTTTTAATAGAAAATAACTATGAAAGATACTAAACCAATTCTCTGGTTTGGGCTATTTCCTTATATTTGGAAAGCTCTTTCCACAGTTGTTCACTCTAGAACTCCGGAAGCTGTTTCCCTTTGGACTTTAATCCATATTTTCATAGTAAAGGTCAAGAGTTTCTCCCTCTTCTCCTGTCTTTAAGGGATCCACCTCATAGACGAGGTCCCTAAGGAAATCCATCCAGCCATCTTCCAACTTTGGTCAAAAAAGAAAGCAACGAAAAGAAATCAATCAACCGCCACCCCCAATCTCACTTGTAGCTGTCCTGAAAAGCAGCCTTTGCTCTGAGAGCAAGGAAAGGCAGCATAAAAAAGTGAGATGCAAATTATTTTAAGGCAATAATGGTGGGGTGGGGGGGAGGAAGTGCTGGAGAATGTAAACTCAAGCCTCTGCTAAAGCTCATGGCAAAGGAAATTCTTTCCACAAAACAAAATATAAGAACCTGTTTTGCAAAATTCTCCAAAGCAAGAAATAAAATGGGGGGGGATATTAAAAAATATTTTAATTACAACAAATAAATAAATAAGCAGTGCCAACTATCAGGCGATCAAACCACAGTCAAACTTCAATCTCAGAGCAGTTAGCTATAAACTGTTAGCAGCTGAAAAGTAAACCTTGTGCACACAAAGGCACTGTTTAATTTTCTTCTTGTAAGGATTCTAAAAGAAGACCCCATCACTATACAGTTAAGCGGTATTTCTTGTGCCCCTGAGGCGCTGATCAGTTCTTTATAATGTGAGAAAAGTGGCAGCTCAAAACCCCGTCAATGGAGCTCCCACAACAAAAGTTCTGAAAAGCTGAATGAATTGGGTTTGTAATTACTGCATCCCACCCCCCCACCCCTTGCAGCTTATCTCTTATTCATTCACCTTATATTATTGTCAAAGAATCTTACTCTCAAAATCATTCCCTTCCCATTTTACCTGGGGCCACAGAGGAACTTATGACATGGCAGAAATGGAACACTCACCCCCACTACACCTGGAAATGTTCAGACCAATAGGTAGGGAGGGGAGGAGGGATTATCTGGTACCCCAATTTACTCTGAGACTACTAGAACTCAGAGTACTCAACCTATGGAGTCTTCCATTTTAAAACCCGAAATTTATTGGCAAACAGGAATGTGTACCCTTTCTAAACTTAGAGCCTGCCTGAGTTTCCGAAATCCTGTGACATCTCCACTTAGAAAAGGCAAAGGTTATAAATAAATCTCCTCCCCTCTCTCTCCACATTGCAAGGCCCTAAAAGACTATGCCAGACATGATGTAGAAATTAAGACAACTTATTATGCTCTTGTTTTTTCTTTTAAACCAAAAATGGTAAATAAAATAGAAAAAGAGACTATAATCCCCCTCCCCCGATACACACATGCACACACACACACACACACACACACACACACACACACTCCCAGTCCAGAAAAATGTTTTATGAAAAAGTCAGCTATAGAATGCTAGGGCTCTGTGTGTATTTCAATCCAAGGCATTGCTGATGGAGAAGATTCTCCTGAGATTTCCTACTGTAAGATTGTGTCGGTTCTAGAAATAAGTACAGCTATTACAACCAAATCTACGAGCAGACTAAATAATTAATTGAAGCGTTGCTCTTTGACCCTTGAAAAGTCCAGTAGGGACACGTTTATAGTAATAATACCTCCGAATGAGCCCTTGTCAAATATTCATTTAGTGGTTAATGTGAGCCATTTCCCCCTGGGACCGTCTGTAATACCGGCTTCCCAGCATTGGCAAGAAACCTTGCTAATCTACTACAGCTCAGCAAAATATTTTAACACCCTTTATTTAAAGTATGGGGGGGGTGGTGCAGGGAGAGAAAAAAAATTGCAGAGGGAACAAACTATAATCTCATCCTTCTGCACATTTCTATTCTGTGTATACGGTTAACAAAACATTAAATTCACCCCTTTGACTGCAAATTGAATGGCTTTAGTGAGCAGGATAATATCCCGAGGAAGAAACTGAACACTCAACAACTAACTTTAGCACTGGGAGATAATCATCTCTGGGCAAGCTTAAGGGTTTACCCCCTTCTTGGAAATCATGTTATAATTAAAATATCATATGTTCAATATTGATCTAGCCATGAAACTACACATCTTGGGGGAACCATTTAACCCAATCAAATGAGTGATGAAATACGTATCATTTTCCTCAAATGCAGTTTATCAAAAGAATTTATATCGGCAAACAAAATATTCTGGCTTTCATTTGGTTAGGAGATATGGAGGTCTAGGAGGGGGAATGGGAGTTCTCTCGTTTTATGCAGACAGTAACAGTCATTCAAAACTAGTTCAACTTCCCACAGTATTGCTCTCCTCCCTCTTGCAAAATATTTGAACCTGAACATTTTCCCAAAAAGTTAAAAAAAAATTTTTTTTTTTAGTCTGATCCTGTGGGCTTTTTAAATTGGTAGGTTAGTGCAGTGCAATTACTCTAAACCCCAGTACATATTTCTAATATATCTCTATTTTTCAAATATATACACACCATATAGTTGATTGGTTCGAATTCCAGGAATATTCTCCCCACCCCCCAGCAAGATCATTTGGATCTTTATTCAAAGTTTCTTTTATTCGTATGTGTGAGCAAGAACTGGCGAATGTGCTCATTACCACGTGAATAATCCGTATATGCATTACAATGGCTGGCCAGGCCGGGGGAAATTCTTTTAGAGTCTCTGCATTAATTAGGGGGGGAAATGCCTCACTTAGAATTGGGAACTGGCATAATAATTGTCCTTTCCCAGTACAATATTACCCTTAAAATGAGGATTAAAAAAAGGAATAAATAAAACCCAACAAACACCTAAAATAAAGCAATCCATACGAAATAAAAATACATAAAATATGAGAATATCCTCAGCTGAGTCTAGAACTAACATTACACCACCAAGAGAAATAAATACTTCCTTGGAAAACGAGAAGATGCGAACCAACGGGATGAACTAACTTAGGGGCTGCAGCCGATACTTTACTCAAGGGTGAAAGGCGCAGCTGGATTCCAACTTCTCCAAAGTTGTAGCAAGTTCACACAACAAGCCCTTGAAATTGTAGGAAGGAAACCCACGCTCCTAATGCTGGACCCTAGGCTCCTGGTCCCCTTCGGTGGGGGAAGATAAGCGAGGTAAGTAGTGAGTAAAAGAAAAGTTCCGGAGTCGGTCTTTCAGATTCTCTGACCGCGCCAAAGTGCGCGGGTCGGTTGTGATGCAGAAACATCGCTAATTCAAAGACCATGGCGATTTCTCAACTTTTGCGCTCCCACTGAGGACAACTATATTCTTTCTTTACCTTTCCTAGGGCAAAAGAAAACAACAAATCCAATCCTGTTTCTCCACCCCTTTCCTCCTCCCCCTACTTCTCTACTACTGTAGTAAAACATGGTCAACAGATCAAAAGCACAATCATCTCCAAATGTGATTAGACCGGACAAAGTAAAATATCTACCTCAGAGTTGATTGTTTTCTTCTTTAATATGGCTGTTGCCTGGCTTCTCTTTTGCTTGTTATCAGCTGCAGAGATTATCCGATTTGGGGCTACAGGCTTGGACCCGCGCTGCCAATTTAAGAAACAGAATTCGTGGAGAAAGAGAGAGGAAAAAAGAAAATAAATAATAATAATAATAATAAAAAGCTGTGATAAGTCGGGGAGTTTTGCAAGATGCTCTTTGCTTTCCCTCGCCCCTAAACAGGAAAATGTAGAAAAGAAAGTTTATGAAGTTAGGGAACAAAGAAAGCAAACCACTTGTTTCTTAGACAATAGCAGGGCCAGAGTAATCCAAACACCCACCCAGCAGATGAGTACTTTGCTTGTCTAGTTTGCAATTATTCCTATACAAGAAGCATCATTTTCCCCTATAACCACGTTTCCAAAGGGCCATTGTGCTGTGCAGAAATCGAAAACAAAACCAGCCAACCTGGTTCTGATTTGGCTCAATACCCCATCTGCTAAGCTACATGAAATTTTTCAGAATTGACTCCTTTCTGGCAACAAGTGGCATAAATCAGTTTAAGTCCCCATCATGCTTATTCATGCTGCTTAGAAAACGAGGGGGTGGATTTACAATATAGGTCCCTACTTTCTATTTTGGAAATGACATAAGCATTTCCATTTTTTCAAGAGTACTTAGTCAATTAATCATCCAGCCATTTATTTGTTGCACTTAACATTAGCACATGCTACTGGACTAGAATACCAAGGTTTTAGGTACTTTGCTTTCTTGGCTGAGCACAGTATATTCCCCGAGGAGTTGGGTATAATCACAGTGTTATCCAAATAAATGAAAGACTCAAGCATAATTTCAGTGTCCATATTTCAAAAATTTATTTATCTCAAACTGTGCATAATGGAGTAAAAACTTAAGTTGAAAATGTACCTGTTATAAGGATGGTATTAGTTCAAATATATACATGGATTCTCGGCAGACTGATTCAATAATACAGAGCCGAATCTTTAAAATACAACTACGGAAAATAAAAGGGGGAAAACCTTAAAATATCACAGTAAATTTACAGAAATATTACAAACCATAAGAAAATATTTCAAACACAGTAATTTCATGTTGTTTTTTTATCTGAACAAAATGGAAAGTTGGGAAACAAAAAAAAAGCTATTATAAATTACCAACGATGTCAACCTGCATGGCCATTTTTGCTTTTAACAGTAAGTTAAAAAAATTTAGTACAATCTAAAACTTTTGCCCCTTTAAAGACCACGGAGATGGTTTTGCCAGTACTTATTCTAATTTTTTTCCTTTTGTACAATTTTTAAACAATTAAAATGTCCAAATCTGATTAATTTTCTTCTTTCCACGTTTGCAACTGTCCTAAATTTCAGCTGAAGAATCAAAATTCAGCAAGAAGCCTCTCCTTGAAAAATATTGGCAAATTCTCAGCTTATAAACAATGGACATTTTGATTGCCATGTTTATCTCGATAAATACTGTACAAAAGTTGCTTGCAAATATTAAAACATTTTTTTTCGTCGCTTGGAGACTAGCTCTAAATATTATTGGTAAAGACTTTTGCAAACTTTCTGCAAAGCTCCTACCGTATCACTAGAACTTTTAAAAAGTTTTGCGTAGTTTTCTTTCCTCCAGATCTATACAAGGTCCATTCCCTCGCCCTCCCCACCCCCACCCCAGGTTTTCTCTGTACAAAAATAGTCCCCCCAAAAGAAGTCCAGGATCTCTCATAAAAGTTTTCTTGCCGGCATTGCAGTTTTTGCGTGAGTGCGGATGAGACTGGCGTTCTCTTTTGCAGCTGTCATTTGCTGTGGGTGATGACTTTTTTTTTTTTCTTTTTTTTTTTTGAGCGTACCGGGTTTTTCTCCTTGGTGTTTCTTGCTCTCCTTCCATTTCCCTCTTTTTCTTTGAAAATTTCTAACCCGCCCCCTCCAGTTCACTGTCCGGACCTCACATGTGCGAGAGGGGCAGTGTGCCGTTAATGGCCGTGCCGGGCACCGGGCCGCTCTGGTAGTGCTGCGACATGTGAAGTCTGCTGGGGGCGGCGGGCTCCGGCACCTCGGCGCCAGGGAGGTACATGCTGATCATGTCCCGGAGGTCCCCGGCCTGGCAGGGCGCCCTGGAGTGGGAAGAAGAGGTAACCACGGGGGGGCTGGAGCTGGCCTCGGACTTGACCACCGAGCCCATGGAGCCAAGAGCCATGCCAGGGGTGCCCTGCTGCGAATAGGACATGCTGTAGGTCGGCGAGCCGTTCATGTAGGTCTGCGAGCTGGTCATGGAGTTGTACTGCAGGGCGCTCACGTCGTAGCGGTGCATGGGCTGCATCTGAGCGGCGCCGTGCGCGTTGAGGCCCGGGTGCTGCGGGTAGCCCAGCTGGTCCTGCATCATGCTGTAGCTGCCGTTGCTCCAGCCGTTCATGTGCGCGTAGCTGTCCATGCGCTGGTTCACGCCCGCGCCGAGGCCGGCGCCCACCCCGACCCCGCTCGCCATGCTGTTACCGCCCGGGGCGAGCAGCCCTCCCGGCAGCGTGTACTTATCCTTCTTCATGAGCGTCTTGGTTTTCCGCCGGGGCCGGTATTTATAATCCGGGTGTTCCTTCATGTGCAGCGCTCGCAGCCGCTTGGCCTCGTCGATGAACGGCCGCTTCTCCGTCTCCGACAAAAGTTTCCACTCGGCACCCAGGCGCTTGCTGATCTCCGAGTTGTGCATCTTGGGGTTCTCTTGGGCCATCTTGCGCCGCTGCCCGCGGGACCACACCATGAAGGCGTTCATGGGCCGCTTGACGCGGTCCGGGCTGTTCTTCTGGTTGCCGCCAGCCGCCGCCGCGGTGGAGTTGCCGCCGCCGCCGCCGCCGCCGCCGCCGCCGCCGCCGCCGCCCCCCGAAGTTTGCTGCGGGCCCGGCGGCTTCAGCTCCGTCTCCATCATGTTGTACATGCGGGCGCTGTGCGCGGGCCCGGCCCGCCGGCGGCCGCCGACCCTCGGCCCGGCCGGGACTTTGGGGGGCCCGCGGGCGGGGGGGAGAGGAGGAGGGGAGGCGGGCGGGGGTGTCGGGAGCTCAGGGCTCCGCGAGGAAAATCAGACGAAGAATAATTTGGGGGAAGAAAAGAGAGAGGCAAACTGGAATCAGGATCAAAAAAGCGCTTCCCTCCTCTTCTGGCCGGTCCAGCCGCTGCCGATGATTGTTATTATTATTTTTTGGAAAGGCTTAAGCCTGGGGCTCAAACTTCTCTCCCTTTCTTTCTCTCTCCTCTTCTTTCTCTCAGTCCTAGTCTTAAAGAGGCAGCAAACTACTTTCCCCCTTTTGCAAACACTCTCTTCTCTGCCTTGACAACTCCTGATACTTTTTTGAACAAGTTAATAGACAACCATCCATGTGACGGGGGCTGTCAGGGAATAAATGGGTTTCCAGCGACCAATCAGCGCGCGGCGGCTCCTCCACTCGAGCCCAGCCTCGCCGCCGGGTTTTGCATGAAAGGGGGCGGGGCCTGCCGCGCCGCCGGCCTCGCGGGGGAGGCGCGGGGGGAGGTGCGGGGGGAGGCGCGGGGAGGAGGGAGGGGGAGGCGGCTCCCACAGCCAGTCTGCCAGCCACTGAGAAACCTTTGTATCCTCTCTCGCAGCAACAGGTCACACCACACGCCTTTTCGAAGGAAGTGGGTAAACAGCACTAAGACTACGATTTCTTCGTCTTTAAACTTAATCTTGATTTACTCTTTGGTGCGGGCTGCTGAAATGAGGAGGGGGCGCGAGAAGCTGAGGTGGGGTGGGGGAGGGCAGAGAGGGTGGCTCAGGGCGACTGTCCTCCTAGTATATCAGGAAACCGGCCGTGCTGGAGTTGGTGTGTCATTGTTCTCCCGCTCCTCCGCACACAGCCCCCAAATCCAGCCGCTCTAGCTCTTCTCCCTAACCTGGCTCTTCCGCTCGCCCCTCTCCCTCCACGGGAGCAGACCCTCGCTCACCCCCTTCTCACACTGTCCCGACAAGAAGTTAGGAGACGGAAAGCTCTGTCCTCAGAACCCTCCTTGCTTCCACGTAATTCGCTCTGTTTTAAAAATAAACTCTGCTCGGATCTGTGCGGCCTCTAGAGCTGAGGCCGGGCCGGGCCTGGGTAAGCAGCTGAATCCACGCTCTTCCCTGCCCAGCTCAGCCCTCTGGGCCGGAAACCACAGCTTGGCTCTCACCAGCCACATCTCCCACCCATCGTTCTCCACTCAGTCGGTGCAGAGGGGACGCTCGTCTTCTCTCCCATTTTCCTGAGCTTCCCCCAAGGAGGGCTCTCAGTGGTGTGGGGTTCCAAAGGGGGCTGGGGGAAGAAAAAGATCCACAGAAGGACGCTCAGAAGTGCTGTCTATGGGGGAGGGTAATCTCAGCTTCCTGGCATCCTAGGGCACTGCTTGGAGGTGGCTTTTGAGCCGCACTCACAAACTCCCTCCCACGCAGAGTTCCCAAGACTCAAGCAGAACCAGCCCTGGCATTTCCCCCACCTACTTCTACCGCGGTGGCCCATCGCCCCGACAGCCTGGGGCTGGGGCTAACCCCGGAGGGGGCTCCGGGCCTGGGAGGCGGGGGTGGTGCTCTCCAGGCACAGGTGCAGGCCGGGCCGGCTGGAGGAAGGCGACCAGGATTGGGGAAGGGGGGAGCCCGGCAAGGCCCGGGCTGGAGGAGGATGGGATGGGGGGCGGGAGTAGGGGCTCAGGAATCCTGCCCTCCTAGGACCCAAGAGGGTAATTTTAGCCGCTCTCCCATTGTCCCGACGTAAAGATTTCAATAGGTAGGCGCTCAATGCGCAGAGCAATGGCAGCACGTCCGTTACAAATAGGTAGTTTTGTTTCTCTTGTTGTCGCTACACGGAGTCAAACAAAGCCCCGTCTAAGTTTCCTTCCACTCTCTTGTTGGGATCTTTGTGGCTAAAATGCACTTGACTACAAAGCGGGGGGGCGGGGAGAGGAGAGGAAAAAAAAAAAAAAACACAAAACCTCGATGCCATTTCTTTTTTTATAAAGGGCTTAAACCATCAGGGTTACTTATTTTCTTTCTTCTGTAACACTCACTCCGCCTCCCTCCTCCCCGATCTACCCTTACTCACCCTAATAAAATGTACTGAAAAGTATCTGTCGGCCACGTTCCATTTATTATTTTTACAAAACTGTGCATTGTTTTGTTCCTTACTAATCTTCTTCCGATAACCTCCAACTTCTCCAATCCCTACCTTCCTAGGCTTTTCTGTTCTTGTCAAACTCAAGATAAGTATGCTCACTGGAAACCCAGAAAAGTTGTGAAAAAGTTGCAGACTTTTCTTAATAAATTATTATTTCCAATCAACCTCTTCTGCCCCTGCAGTTTCTCTTTTTTGCTCTTAAATTATGTTTTGTTTTAGTTACTGTGAATCCGGGAAGGATGAAACTAGCCTTCTGAAAACTCATAAATATATAGTACTCTTCAAAATAAAGCAGTGTCTTCTGTTTATTCGAGGTGTAATATTAAGCAATATTAAGCTAAACAAGGACCTGGAGATTAGGAAAGAGAAAAGGTTAGAAAGTCTGGAGAAGAGAAGGCGGCCACCGGCTTTTCAGCGCGTCTGGTTTCAGGGATGTGGCTGGTGCGCCCCCTACTGGTGAATTCGCTTTTCCCAAGACTCTTGCTTTCACCTTTAAAAGAAGGTGTTTGGAAATAATTAAAGAAAAATAAAATGAGGGGGATGGGAGTGAGAGCAAAGTAATTACACGTAATCTAAACAAAAGAAAAGTTAATATATCGTATAAGCTATGGAACCAAATCACAAGAGTCAGATTTAATTTTCTTAACTTAGAAATGTACATATAACCTCGAGATAAGTGGGAGGTTAAACCATGGGAGAAAATCGGTACAAATTATGAGATTCAACATATGAACGAATTATGATTGTCCAGACGCCATGAAGGGCAGGCCAAGCATTCACTTTATGATTGTGTACGCATTGGTCTATGCTTAATAGCATTATTCGGAAAACTAAAAAAAAGCTTATGGATAATTAAGTTTGAAGAAAAATAAAGCACAAGGGGTTGATGTGGATAATGGTGGTGTATATGTATTAAAATAAATATTCATAATGGATGGTTATAGAAGCAAATGTTATTAATCTTCTCTCTCTCTCAAAGGTAATAGTAAGAGGCACAAATTTTTCCTTGCTATGATATATAAAAGCTTTTATACATTCTCAGATGCATGTGTTTGTGCTGAACTCTATAATAATGCATTTAAGAGGTTAAAGGGGCTGGCTAGGTCTTTTGTTAATTGCTTTTATCATATAAATAAGCTATGGAAATACATTACAATTGTGTTATCATTGGTTGCATTTATTTACAGCTTTATTTTAATTAAGCCTGCTGTACTTATCAAGGCAATAAACTACTGTGGCTGGCGTTTATGCATAATAATGTGTTATGAAAATAAGATTAAAGAAGATGGTGATAGCAGAAACAATTTTCTCATTAGATTTTTTAGAACATATGCATTAAAAAAATCAGATCACCGGCCACTCTATTTCAATCCAGCACCATCACTGGGCCCTAAATATAATAATAGCTATAGCAATCATAATAGATGACAGAAGCAGCTCTGTTTTAGGTTTATAACAGACGGCTACAGTACTAATAACAATACACCGTTGACTACTGGGGCATCAAAATAAGACTTGGAATAGGGTGCTTCATCCTCTGAGAATTTAAAATGTTGTCATTGGTACAATTTATGAAAATTGAAAGTGCTTAATCTTAAGACAGTGTAACATTTCCCTTCCTTGGGCAGCAGAAAGCTACACATTTTCAGAGTAAGATTAGAAATTAAAAACAAAAATCCTTAACTCCCAGGATATTCTGATTTGATTTTGTTTTATTATAGGCCCCAGCTCCAAATCCTTAACTGATTAAGTGTAACTCAGTTTTATTTAAAAAATCTTTTGCATTGATATTTCCCTCCTAAACTCCTCTCATCTCTCCTCAAGTATTATAGCTGAAGCCAACTAACAATTTTGTGGAGACAGGGGACTGTAGACTTATTTTTTCTCCTTAGTGGCAAATAGAGGTTTAACTTGCAGTAATTAGGTGAGAACTAGCCAAGCATCTTACTATTATGATGCTTGTTAAAAAACGCTTCTTTTCTGCATCTGCATTTGAGTGTGTTCCCCTCCTCTCTTAATCTTCTTATGGAAATGAAGGCAAACGGCAGGGAACCTGCAGAGTCTTGGAGAATGTCCTTGTTAACTGGAATTTCTCAGCATTGCTAATTAGCAGAGTTTGACGACCACCAGTATTGGGGGGAAAGCTCTGTTTAACCACTCACAAACCATTCCGAGGAAGAGCAGACTAATTTTATTTTGTAATTAAAATCTGAAAAGGGCCCTATTTGACAGTTAGGGCTATGAGAGTTTTATCTCCCTGTGAAATAATTACTGCCTTGATAACTCAATTTTCTGAAAAATGTCAACTGTGGGCTCCAAAAGTTTTAATTTCATTACGTAAGGGAAAAAAAGAGAAAAATAGAAGAAAATATACAGAGAGGATTTCTAATTCTGGAACTTGTTAAATATATTAGGAGTTAGATTTGGCCAAATGAAGGGGTTTTTTTCTCCTTTTTTAAAATCATGTTTCCTTCAGATCCTAACCTTCCAACCAGCTCCAGGGAAAGTGACCATAGTAGTGATCATACTGGAATGAAAGAAATCATACTAGTAGTGTATGAGGCAAATAAAACTAAAAAGAGAAGTACGGCAACCCAAGGAAAGTTCCTGATTTTAAAAGCCAAAAATAAAGGAGGATTTCAATGTTTAGGACAATGTTGGTACAATCTGGTAAGATGAGGTTTTATTGACATTTATCCCCAAACACAAGAAAAAAGAAAACTGGGAATTATAAAGTAAGGAAATCGGGTATAAGCCAATTTTTAAAGTGCTTCCTTCTCCCTTCTAAACTGCAAAAAACCTCAATCACTCCAAACTGGATTATGCCATAAGACTTTCAAAATGATCAACACTTGATTCTCCAAGATTTATGAAACAAACATAGATAAATGAAGGTAAAGAAAGGTATTAGAGGATTTCTTTTCCTTAAAAGAGCATCATATATTCCCCCCTCCCCCAAATCAATAAAAAATAAGCTGGAAAAAGTTAGAATATTGAAAGTAAGAGAAAAAATTAGAATAGAATTGTTACTGTTATCAAACTTCATTTGCTTTAGACTGTGAAGGATCCCTCACAGGAAATCCCAGAGGGGATACTTCAATTTTTATAAAGCAATTTTCAAAATCATAGAAACTCTTTCATCTACATTTCCTCCATTTTCTTCCTATGGCCAAACTTGTCAGATTTTGGAAGCATGAAGGACTATTGACAGGAACAGATAATAATAAATGTTTCTAGCTAATACAAAGAACTAGCATATACTTCTATCCCTTTTTATTTATTAAGGCATAGATATGCATATGGATGCAAGGTAGATTGACAATTTAAAATTGCTTAATCATATTTTTTTCTTCTTGTCTCTCCCTTCAGCACCTTGCCTTTAATTTCCAGAAGTGGTATTACACATAACAAATGAACAAGGGGATAACAAATGCTATTTCAGTCCAGACCCAATTTCACCAAATAATTTCACTCAAGAGCTGTAAGGACTCTTGAAACCTAAGGAATGCAGGGCTGCTCTGCATTCAGCTCCTTTTTATACTCATTCTCTTTCATGTAATTCCCACTGATGAAATAAATACATTTTTAAAAGAACTCAATAGTTAGAAAACTAAATATATTTCCCCTTTCAAATTACAGCAACAGAAGTTATACACAATCACTTGTGTATGTCCTCAGGGTTATATATGATAATAATCATATTGCTTACAGTATTATATATGTACATCCTTCATATATCCCAGCTTAAATATTTTCTGGAAAAGAGGGTTCACACTTCACAATTTCATTTCCATTTCTGAATTATCAAGCAATTATAACATAAGATTCTGTCTCTGCACTGCAGCTATTGTCCAGGGAAAAATTCAGTGTGGCCATTAAATAATCTAATGATTTAAACAGAAATTCTCTTTTTAAAAAGACAAAATGAAAATTTAAAGAGCTGCCACCAGTGGTTTTCATTTGCACTGAAAAAAATGAACCTATGATTTTGATATTAAGATTTAGGAGAAGCAAATGAAAAACAAAAATAAAAACCCAGCAAACAGATTACCAGGAACTGCAAATGGGCCAAAAAACCCATGGGCCTTTTCACACCTCTAAATCATTGCTTGGGAGTCTAAATACAAATCTCCCTGATTCACCACACTATCTTGTGCAATTAATCATACCAAAGTAACAGGGTTTCCTTAGAATCCTAATTTTCCAGTGACCAGGGTTGTTACCCTCATTTTAGGAAAAAGACAATTGTTTCAAATTCTCCCACTGTGATTATTTCATTTAGTTATGACCACAACTTTTGTGTGAAAAACAAACGTAAGCCCTCCTTAAGGTTTCTCTAGGCCATATTAAATGACACATAAATGACACCCCAGTGCGTGCCGGGCTTCACACACACTGTACTGGCAATCTACCAAGCAGAGAGAAACATCTTTCCCTTAGCCTGGTCCCTTCCAAGCTAGAGCAATGGGATTTAATTTTCTTCCTTCTGGAGATCTCATGGTGCATACTGCTCCTGTGTTACCTGCAAAATCTCCTTTCCTGAACTACAGTCAGGCATAATACAAAGTCACAAAAAGTGACAACTCAACAACCTCAGAAGGCAGAGGTGCTTGGCACCCCAAAAAGCAAGTTGGGGGAAGAAAGCTCTGCTTGACGTGTGTGTGAGGGATAGGAGTACTGCCAAAGGAAAAGGAAGAAAGACTTTCACCTGTTTCCATGAAAAGACACTGAAAGCAAGCCATTAAAAAAAAACACCCCACAATCACCATCAGCTCTAAACAAAACTGTTACCCACTTTTTCTCCAAGATTTGCAGCATCATCTAGCCCTGGAAAGTGCTCTAAATGAAAGTATACACCCATCCTGGGCGGACTGGCATCAAGGCCTCCCATCGACATCTGGAGCCCTTGCCCAAAAGCTCTTCTGCTCTCAAAAGAAATGTCTGAGAAGTCTGCCTTCCCAGGGGTCCACTTCTGCTCAAGCCCTACTGCCCCCTCCCCCTTCCAGCCCCGGCTCAGATGGAGTTGGGCTTCCAAACCCATCCCAATGGAATTCTCAGATTGTTAGCCCGATAATCTTTAAAGGTTCCTTCGGAGCTGGGGCTCTGACTTTTATCTCCCCTCCCACCCTTCTTCCCTTTTTGTAGGCTCTCCCCACTCCTTTTCCCTCTCACCCCACCCCCCCTTAATTTGAAGATCATTGACACGATAGGCTGTAATGAGTCCTTCAGGAACTGTTATGATCTACGGTGACAATCTCTGCACCTAATTCACAGATTATTGACAAGCACCGTGGGCTCAATGGTGTCAAGTTGTACTTGTTTCAACACCCTTCAGCAACCCACATAGCAGCTGGGCCCTGGATTAGGACCCAGAGTCTGGCAGTGCTTATCTGCCTGCTGAGTGGTGGAGAGATGAGTATCTGTCTATACCCCAGCTCCTTCCCAAGCCCGGCTGTGCTTTCTCCCTGGCGCCTTGTCTGTCTCAGGGTTGGATCAAGTGAACTAAAGGATCTTCAAAGTTTAAAGACAAAGTAAAAGAGCAAACAATGATAAATGAGGGTTCATCCTTATAATCTTGGTTTTAATAATCAATCATTTTCTCCATCCCCAAATAGCTACCAAACTCCAAGCCCCATATACTCGCTTTCAGAATGAGGTTCGGGTTCACCAGGAAAGGTGTGAGGGATGGAGGGGAGAGGGAGCTGAGGACTTAGCACTCAGTGGGCCCAAAGCTAGGCTGGCCCATCCTCCCGGATCGCCCTTAGAATAGGGCAAGACTGACCACTTACAAAGCAGGGCGCCCAGCCAACAGGCTCGGGCTCTGGCCTGGACACTGGGACAAGAGACCAAAAATGCCCGCCCCGCCCCTAAAGGGCGCTTTGCTGCTGCGGAGAAAACGCAGCGGGTTGCCAGCGTTGCGGCTTTGCCTTCTGCTAAGGAGTCAGTCACTAGCTGCTCCCTCCCCAGGCCCCAAAGATGGAAGGGCTGCTTTCCCGCTTGCCGCCGTGGGGCGTGAGATTCCAGTAGGGGCTGAGGCCGCGTGAAACCACAGAAATGACACTGTGCTGGGAGAGGTGGGTGGTATTCCCAGGCCTAGGCCACCCACTTGTTTAGTTCTTTTTCCTAAACTAGGGGTTGCGCTTTCTCCCTGGGTCCTGGGAATTTGGAGGCGCACTGCCTGCCCTCCCTCAGCCAGGTGCGGTTCCTCCCCTAGCCTTCTCCCTATAGGTTGGGACTACCGCGGGGCAGAAGGGGTGTGTGTGAAACCTCAGCCCCTGCTTTTGCAAATTCTACATCACTTCCGAACAGCAAGCATATACCCTCTTTAGCCGGGCACCTCCAAGATTCTGCTGGCTTTGGCCTCCTCACGCCGCGGGCAGCCTGGGGCCTCGGCTGTCAGAGCACTGTTTGTCACCTTAACGGGGTTGGCACCAAAGTTGGCCCGGACTTAATGTTTCTGTACTGGGGACTAGTCTCTTGGTGAAGCAAAGAGTGAGAGGGCCTCTCTAGCAGGGAATCCTGCTTACCCGTCATTTCCATAGAATTCCGGGTAAAAATTGATTTAAAGCCTTGATTCTCTCCCTGCCACTATATCCGAACTCATTATTGAGAAACATAAGCCGAGATTCGATTCTGGCATCAGAGGGAGAAAGCGTCTCTCATCTCACCGAGCAGCAATTTCCCTGAAAACACAATCTCAGATCTGCTGACTGTGGGAGGTGGGAAGAATGAACGTAAGACCAACGTTAAAAACAACTTGAGTAGCCACAGTATTAAATATTTTAAGAAGTAATTCTGTTATGAAAATTAGGCTAGTTTCCTTCAATAGGCAAACTTAAAAAAAAAAAGCAAACAAGCAAGCCGTAAACTTCTTGAGGTTTTTATCTAAAAGTTAAAATTGTACGTACAATCCTCAAGATCCAAATCATCAAACACCTTGTTGAGACCATTTGTGTTCATTCTTTAGCACACACATTGTTTCAGTTTGATCTTAAACACCTAAACAAACCCATATTTTCCCACTGTTTTAAGTTCAGAGGATGTGTCATTTAATCTTTCTGAAAGAATTCAAAGTGTACTTTTGCCCTCACTCTCAGACCAAAGAAAAAGTCAAAGCTCTTTCTCATGTAGACAGGTAGTTTCTGAAAGTGTAAAAAATACTCCACTTCCCCTAGGGTAATTTGGATTCCTGGTCAATGAAAATACTGAATTTAAAAAGAAAATACTCTTTATCATTGGCACACCTTTCCTGGAATTCTACAGTTCAGGAAAAGAGAGAGAGAGAGAGAAAGAGAGAGAGAGAGGTGTCAGGCACCTGTTTCTTAAAGAACATCTGGAATTTAACTGCTAGGTGGGAAAGGAAAAGTTTGATCAAGATTGATTTGGGGGAAATGAAACATTCAAAGAAGAGACTGACCTTTTAATTACACTCTGAAAATAAAAATTTAAAGGATCAAGTTATTTCGTTTACTCAGAGACTCCGTTACTATACTTGAAAGGGCCTCTGAGGGCATTCAAGATGCTGCTGACAATGTCAAAACAGCATGCAGCAGCATCTTTCGTTTTATTTTTTGAAATGCGGACAAAACGGGAGAAGTAACTTTTGCTTGGTTCTCCACTATTACAGAGGAAAATTCTCACTTTCTCTCTCTCTTTTAAAATCATGCTTCTCTACCTGTTTTAGTACCGCTAAATCTTTAAAAAGAGTCCCAAATCCAAACGGAGGTAGAAAGTGGCTGCCAGGATGTGAGGAGGGGGAAGAGATTCGTCTTTATTTTATATTGAATTAAAATTGCGTTATCTCCTTTTAACATTTTATTGAATTAAACTTATATTATCTTTCAAGGATATAAGAACTTATTTCCCCTTCCCATCTGCTTTTTGGAGGGTAATAAAAAGTTTTCTCTAACCCCAGAGCAAGGTTCTAGTGATTTCCAGGACTGGCGCTGCGCAGCTCCTACTGTGTCCAACAGGGGGCGCTGGCCACGAACCTGCGCAGCGGCTCAGCCACGCTTCACATCTGAGCCGGGTTCTAGCCCCTGAAGGCGAGAGCCGCTCGCGGGGTCGAGTACAGAGCTTTAGTCTTCGTGGATAAAAAGAGATTAAAGGCTAAATTCTTTTTTGGGGTGTGTGTGCGTGCGTGGGTATGTGTGTGTGTGTGTACGGGGGGCGGTGGTTATCAATTTTAACCAACTACGAAAATGTAGAGCTTTTTATCCTTTGATGTTCTCATAAAGAAACTCCTATCGGTGGGGGAATTACACGGTTTCTGAGCCAACACTGCAGCTACAGTGTGGGGGAAATTATTTAATTAAAAATATATTTTTCCATCTGTTCACATGATCTTTTTAGAAGTACTTAAAAAGCTGACACTGATCCCTTTGGCCTGTTCACCCTGCCCCAAGTTTCAAATACTTTAGCTATTTCGAAGGCCCTTCTATTAATTTGAAGGGGGAAAAAAGAGACCCAAATATTTAAATGCCCCCAAACAGTTACTCCTCTGCATCCTTTCTTTCTTTCTTTCTTTCTTTCTTTCTTTCTTTCTTTCTTTCTTTCTTTCTTTCTTTAAATAGGGACTTTTATGTGATTGACACATTTCACATTGCCTATTCTGCAAAGCCAGGTATAAATGGCAAGAAGCGACTCTTAAAATTTTTTTTTGATGTTGGACTACATAACGCCCAAGTATAAGATGAAATCTAAATAAAATTGTAATCCACCCACCCCCACGCTAACTTAAAAAAAAAAGAAGAAAAAAAACCTTCACCTGTATTTAAATAGCGTGTCTTTAATTACAGCAGTTGGGGATGCATGAGGCTGAAATGAAATTAGCAGTCATTACCAGTCCTTTAACTCTGTGGTGCTTTTGATCAGCACTAAATTAGCTTTCCAGTCCTAACAAAGACTCTACAGCAAGCAGTGGGCTGTAAATAAGACAGCGCGACCTGCCCTCAACACCTTTTCTCTTGTCAATCATAGCTCTATCATTCAGCCCAAGATTAACCTTTATCTACCAAATTTTTTTAAAAAAGGAACGAAAGAAAGAAGAAAAAGAAAAAGGAGGCGGGAAGGAAAGCCCCCTTACCACCACATGTCGAAATAACAGAGGTTCCTAAGAGCCCCCTTTAAATTGTATTATAATGAGCCCGTGTCAGAATCTGCAATTTCCAAATCATCCCTCCCCACCCCACCCCGCTACAGCTCTCGAGTATATTAGAGGAGTCAGAATGCTGTTCAGGTAGGAAAGGAATCCCTTTCCCCGAATTACTAGTTGGGCATGAGCCACCCTCCGTAAGTCAATTTGCCATTAGCCTCTCCTATTACTCTAACAAAATTTCGGGAGAGAAGGAATGTTTGAGGAGAAGATATTGATAATTTTAAGGCATGTACATAAGTTTCCGGGATGAAAACAATCAAGTTACTCCACTAATAGTCTGTAGTTTCTAAGTCTGCGGAGAAAAAAAACACTAACAGCAGCAACAAAAACCCAGCTGCTTTTCCCAGTACTGAATTGAGAAAGTAAAACATTGGTTCAAATTGCCATTAGAGGGCGCCAGAGAGCAAGCCCCTCTCCCTCGCACAACTTCCCACAGAAGCCCTCCTAGCTTCCAGCTTCGCCATGCTCTGTAATTCCTTTTCTCAGGTAATATTTCTTGCTTATCCTGCCCTCTTGCTTCTCTAGCCCCCTCAATGTCAATCTCTCATAAAGAACAAGGTGTCGCCATGTCCCTTTCCTTTTCTTTTCACATCCTTCCCCCCAGACACCACCAAAATAGTAAGATGCCAGATGAAACGGTAGCAACCCCTTGATGATATATACGTTTTGACTCAAATCACTCTTTCCACTCTATGTAATCTTGGTATGGAGAAGGTTCTTTGTAGGGATGAAATGTTGGATTTTGATATTTTTTAAATGGAAGCCTGAAAATTTCATTTCTGCATTTCTCTCTGGAGGCTCACGGATTTCTTTATTTTCATAGAAAAGGAAACACACACTATTGCATGGCAGCTGATTCTGCTCAGTGCTAAAACTGCTCAGAAGAGAATAAAATAATGTCATTTCATTTCTGCATTTGTCAAAGAATTCAAAATTAGTATTTAATCCCAAAAGTTAACGCTTTCAGACTTAAATCTGTCTGTGTTAAATGACTGCCACACAGGGTGTATTTCCACATCTCTTAAAGGTCAAAAGAAAAAAAAAATAGAATGAGAGGAGAAGAAAGTGAGTTGTGGGGGTGGGCGGAGAGGAGTGAGCTAGCAGTGAATGTCAAAGTTGGGTTGCAAGCTACTTACATGTCCATGTCAGATCAGGGTGTTGTCTTGTAGCAGTTTGATTGGCAGGTAAAAAAGCGAAAGAACGTGAGGGCTCCCTGAGCCTCTTGTCAGCCCAAGCTTGATCACTTCTCACCGGACAGAGCGAGTTGAAGGAGCTTGCAATTCCCCTCTCATCCTCCATCCAAAGCACCGTGAATCCATTTCGGCTTTTCTTCCCCCCAGTCTCTCCATCAGCCTCCTGCCTTCAACCGCTTCGCCTTACACCAGCCTCCAAGACCTAGCCTAGCTTTGCCACTGCAATCCCCTGCAACAAGAAAAATCGTTTATGGCTTAAAACCCCAAATGGCTGATTTTTTAAAAGAGAGAGAGAGGGAGAGGGAGAGAGAGAGGAGAGAGAGGGTGAGGGGGAGAGAGAGGGGGAGCGAGAAGAATGCACCCAGAGAACAACAAAAAAGTCAGTTATCCTAACACTGCTCTATCCCCCCACCGTACAGAAGAAGAATAAAAAAAAAAAGCTTTATGTTTTTTTCAGTGGGTATTCAAAGATAATTTGATGCCATTGTTTCTGCTACAGATGGTTCTTTTAAATACAATAACACGGCTCTTTGTGCAGGCTACCCACAATAAAAATCGAAAGCGTTCCCCTGAATAACCATTTTGTTCTCTCTTGTATGGGGCCAACAAAAGATGCCGTGAGGTAATGGGTTCTGTTTATTGAAGCCATAGAATAGGGGTTTGATAGAGATTTTTTTAAAGCAGAAGACCTTGCAAGGTCAGGCTGATCTCTTCATATTTTTTTATTAAAATATTTGTCCAATAGATTATTCCTTGGTGCAGCTGCAGGTTTCCTCCTCGATTCTTAATCAGCCCAAACATCTGTCTCTTTGAGGAGGCTTTAAAAAGTCTGCAATTGTATCAATGGTGCAGGAACCTTATCAAATACTGAGTTTTTAGGCTCAGTGCAGGCAAAGGCAATGGAGTTTCAATTCTATTTGGTCCTGATGGGGTGAGGTGGAGGGCTGGGGGGAGAGGAAACACACCAGCCCCAGAGAGAGTGACTGGAGAAAACCAGGTTTCCTCCCCACCGCTCCCCACTCCCTGTTGGCCATGCATAACTGCACAAGCCAGACACACAGATCACTGAGGACTTGAGATGTGTCTGCTGATCTCTGCAAGCTTCACCCGTGCATGCATGTTGGACAGGGGTTAGGCGTGTTTTCTTACCACGCTCCCCTTCTCTAGTTAGGTCTCCAATCCCAGAAAACCTAGGGTGGGATGCCATGCGGAGGAGTGGAACAAGCTAAAGGCTAGACTTTAGCACCCAAAGGGTCCTACTCTTGGCTCTCTTCCGTTCACTGTTAGCTAGCTTTGACTCATTGATAGCTATTCTGCCAGGGGACTGGTGGCCACAGGTTTCCTGCTACAGTGTCCCATACCCTCAGGCTTCTTCTTATAGCCACCCAGCTTCCCCCTCAGCTCCACAGAGAACATCTGCTTCCCCTCGCAGGGGAAGCCCTGCCACCTAGACCCAGCCGAGGTCTGTATCAACTTGGAGCCCTGAACACTTAGGCAATGAGGGTGCTGCAGGGGAAGTGCAGGGGAAGATGGCTAGGTTTCTCTACCTTTCTATAGGAATTAATGCCAGGACTCTCTGCGCCTCCAATAGCCCAGAGTGACTGTAATCCACTTTCATGACTTCTGCTCTGTGTATCATCACTTGTGGCAGGACAATAGTCTGGGGAAATGGCTTTAATCTTAAAAACAAGTTTTCATTGGGTTCTCTATCTCTGCCCCCTGCCCCATTTAGTCCTCCCTTTCTTCCCACAAACCATTCAAAATAAAAGAAAGATAAACCCTCAAATGAATCTCTTGACAGAACTGATCTTAACTTCTACCTTCCCTTTCAGAAACAATAATATTATTGGTTTACAACTGGTCTAAAGTAATCTAATAAGGAATTCTTGAAGACTATTACTTAGACACCAATTAAAGCCTTTCCTACAAAACTTGAAAAACAAACACAAACAGAATATTAAACAATATTTCACATGGTTGTTTCTCAATAATTCATTTTATATCTCAGGATGAACACCTTAATATTAGTTCAAAAGGAATGAAAGGACAATATTAAAAAGTTATACACATCCCAACACTCTCTGGATCAAGAAAACTGTGCCTATATAAGTGTGTGTTGGTGGAGGGAGGGAGTGGAGAGTGTAAATCAAGAGCAAACTTTAATAGAATAGGCTGAGGAGTGTGTTGCTTTCCTCACTGTTGGAAAGGTGGGAGGGGACGCATTATGCAAAATGGAAAGTCAACGGTAGAAATACCTACTCCAACTAAAGGTGGAGTGGGAGACAGTACATGTAAAATATTTAATCCAGTGTTTCATAACTTTGCACTACAAAAGTAATCCACTGAAATAACGGAATAATCTCTTCCTGCTTCCCTCGTCATACATTTTTTCTGAATATCAAAACTTATAAAGGATGCCCCAACCTGATGAAAGCTATTTTCCTTTTCTTATAACTGAAAGAAGAATCTGAACTGCTTGTCCTCTTTCCAGCAAGGGAGGGGCTTGGGGCTGAATCTAGGTCTGTAAGATAGGAAGGCATCAGTGAGTACCCTAAGGTGTCTAAAAGTGAGTAAACCTTACACATCTTATCAACTGAATCTATTCAATCCCAGTCACAAGGAAGTTTAAAATCTCTCAGGTGGCCTCACTCTCTGGTTAAGGATAGGAAGACAGTTTTGTAGGTAAGCCTCCAAAAGTTGTCTCAAAAGCTGTAATGCAATGACATTCTGACATGGGGGAAAACTTCAGCCTATAACTAAAAAATGTGGAATGTGTCACGGTGAAGGGCAAAAGTGACAAACTGCCTTGATAGGTGAGGGAATCAAGAACCAATTGCTTGCAACTGGAAAATTGCTTGAAACAACAACAACAACAGCAACCTTTCTGTATCCACAAACTAATCTAACTGGTCAGCTCCTCTCTCAGAGCAAACACACACCGCCAAAACGATTCTAAGTTATAGAAACGGCTTTCTGACAGGGTTGGGGAATCCGTGTGCACTGATTTATGGGCGTTTATAGGTGGCTCTGAACTGGAAACTTCACTATTCAAAAGGGCTTTGGGGGCAGAGTTGAGCTCTCCAGTTCTATAAGCAACAAGCCGTACTGGGGAGATGGGGTGGGGAGGGGATACTCGCCCCCCCTGCCCCCCCCCTACTGGGATGCATTCAGCAAGAACAACTCGGATTGAGGAAGGGAAGGAGAGAGGGAAGGAAAGAAGAAAAGGAAGGAAGGAAGGCAGAAAGGGAGGAAGGGAGGGAAGAAGGGAGGAAAGGAAAGGAAAGGAAAGGAAAGGAAAGGAGGGGAGCGGAGGGGAGGGGAGGGGAAGGGAAGGGAAGGGAAAGGAAAGGAAAGGAAAGGAAAGGAAAGGAAAGGAAAGGAAAGGAAAGGAGAGTAGAGAGGGGATAAAAGAAGAGGATTTAATGGCAGAGGGGATTAGCAAGAGGGGTACCCGGGACCTGGTTTTAAATTGGCGAGTGCTGCTTATAAGGAAACACTGTACGCACGATCAGGGTCTGGATGTTCCAGGGAACCAGTGACCGTACAAATCATGAGTTTCACAGAGATGGCACAGTGCCATGGTTTAGCCATCAGCTACCGTGAAAAGTGTAGCTTCCCTCTCGCAGGCAATCCGTCATTCACTACTGGCCGCTCTACCTCTCCACACGGAAAAAAGTCCGACTCGGACAGCCTCGGCGCCGGCTGGGCCCCGGGGACCCTCTGGGAACAAGGGCTCGCGGGCGGGCGGCCGAGTGCCGGCCAGCGGGGCTCGGATAGGAGCCGCCCGCGCCAGGTCGGAGGGCGACTGCTTCCCCAGCCTGCGGAGGGTACCGGCCGCAAGTGCCTCCAAATACACCACGGGACTCTGAACGTGTTGCTCCCGTCAACTCGCCCAACACGATTCAATTATTCACTTAGACAAAACCAACACCACACAAGCCCGCCACTTGATGAGCTCTTAAAATGACAGGCAGGGGAGCGCGGCCAGGGCGACCCTCCGCCGGACACAACCCGGGGAGGGCCGTGGTTTAAATGCAAGGTCTTTAGATTCTAAAACCTAACCCGGGAGCGCGCGCGAGTGTGTGAAGAGAAAAACTCAGTTTTCAGAGCCACTAGAACAAACTTCTCGCTGAGCCTCGGCCCTCTCGCCTCCCGCAGCCTTTCCTCGGTCAGCTGGGGCTGAGGGTGAACAAGTCTCTTGGGGTCGGGCCGGCCTTCTAGGCTGGCGGGGCCCTGCGGAACCGGTCCGCCTGACCCGACTGCGCTCGCGTGGGAAAAGCGGAGGCTCGGCCGGCCCGGCTGCGCTTCCCCAGCCCCCGAGCCGCGGCATCCCGGCCTGCCCGCCGGCCCTCGCGCGCCGCCGCATTTCCCGCGCTCTCGGCCCGCACGTCCCGGCGCGGCCCGCACGTCTGGGCGCGGCCGGCGCGGCTCCGTGCGGCCCCGCCTCCGGCTCCGGTTCCGGCTCCGGCTGCGAGAGGGAGGGCGGAGGCCCTCGGCGAAGGGACGGGCGGCGCTGACCGAGTGAGTGGAAGCCTGGGTCCCGGGCGCCTGCAGGCCTGCTTTCCCGGCCGGCTTTTCCCACGCTGGGCGCCCCGAGGGGCGGGCGGGCGCGTGTCCCTGACTCTAGGCTCAAGCGTGTTGGGACCCGCTTGTTTCAGCGAGCGCACAGTGTGGCGGGTTCGGTTCGTTCCCCAGTGCGCCGCGTGTGGAGACCGAGCCCGGCAGAGCCCTGGGAGCGTGGGGAGCCGGGCGTCCTCCCCGAGGGCTGGGCGGTGGGCAACTCGACGACTCGAGGGGTTCAGGGAAGGAAGGTGGGAGAGGAGGGCGGGCGCTCCTAGGGGAGGCGGCTCGCGGCTTCTCGGCCACGACCTGGGAAGCCCAGGTGTCGAAGGGGGGCCGCAGGCTGAAAGGCGGCCTGTTTCCTCAGTGGTCACAGACGCAGAGTGGTCTCCCTCTCCACTCGTGTTCCAACTTGTGGAACTCTCTGAGGTTCCCCCAGTCTTTGTTTTACGCTAAGAACGGACTAAGAAGGGTGTGTTTTTATAATTAAGGGGAAAGCTGGAGGTAGGAGTAAGGCCTGTGGGTAGCGTTCCTTAAACTTTTCTTGATATATACAAAATGAAATTATACCTGCAATCATATGTTTGTGTTTATGTGTTAAGAGTATTCATTTAAAAATGTTGAACATTTAAAATATGCCACACATTTTGTGACTTTAAAAAATTTTTCTCACTTTATCAATATTGTAGAGTTACAGTAAATGGAAATGTCTCTGGTCTTTCAACCTCTAAGGGTAGTGGAGCGAGGGGAAAGGACGGTGGGATAACTGTCTTGTGTCCATTTGGCGCAGTCTTACTAGTACCATGCTCCCAAGATAAATTAACTTGCATTTTAGTTAAAATATTATCATCATCTGCTGGACCTCAAGAATAACGTAAACTGAGGATATTTTCCAAGTGTACACCTATGCAGTATTGTAACTACCAGTACACAGTTGGATTTGATAAGTTTACATTTGAACCAGAATTTGTATAGTGCAGCTCCAGGAACACATTTGCAGACGCAGTGCAAAAACTGTATGTACATAAATGTTTGGAAAGGTATCCCAAAGTGTGATTATTCTTTGTCTCTCTATTTCAGAGGCCCAAGAATGGGCAGTTGGTATGGATGGCTTACTGATACATTCTTCTTCTTTTTTTAAATGTGTATATATATAATATATATATATATATTTTATATATTTTAAATGGAGTATAGTTGATTTACAATGTTGTGTTAGTTTCTGGTGTACAGCAAAGTGATTCAGTTATGCATATATATATATTCTTTTTCATATTCTTTTCCATTATAGTTTATTATAAAATATTGAATATAGTTCTCTGTGCTCTACAGTGGATCCTTGTTGTTATTCTATTTTATATGTAGTAGTGTGTATCTGCTAATCCCAAACTCCTAATTTATCCCCTGCCCCATCCCCTTTGGTAACCATAAGTTTGTTTTCTATGTCTGTGAGTCTGTTTCTGTTTTGTAAGTAAGTTCATTTGCTGATACAGTCTTAAAGAGAGTAAAAACTGTAGTGAATTTTGGGAGAAAAGGAGCATCCCATTTATGGTTTTGCCTGTGGAAAGAAGTTAATGATCCAAGGAAACTGATTCTAGGGAGAATTTCTATTTACATCTTCCCTTCCAATCCCTTCTCCTAACATTCTCCCTTCACCCTCGAAGAAAGAGCAACATTCTGTTTGCGTGAGGGTAATAAGAGCAAAGGAACTAACCTTTAATGGCCATCTATTATGTACCAGATACTTTCTCTTATTTAATTCTCATAATAATCTTATAAAATTGGAATTTTTATCCTCCCCCCCTTTTTTTAAACAGAGTAAGGGAAGATCCAGCTGATTTAAATATCTGTGGCTGGGAAACAGTAGATCTGGGTTTGAAATCTAGCTCTATGATTCTAAAACCCATCATGGTCTTTAAAATCTGCTAAACTGAGTCCAGATAGACTCAAGCAAGCACCACTGGTTACTGACTATTGCAGGTTCAGGAGGAAACTGTGAACAGTGTGTGGTCTTGTCTTTTTCTTCTCTCCTTTTTCTGGAAGGCAGCTTCCTAATTGTGGCTCTCCTTAGGATCTTTTGGCTATGAAGAGATTGACTTGAAGCAGGGATATAAAATTCTATGTGTTTTTCCTGTGCCATACCAAAGTTGAACCTAGAGTTTAAACTCAGTTTTCTGCATTTAGGTCTCAATTGGCATCAGGTTTAAGGCTACCCATAGGCTGGCTTGGTCAAGGTGATGATTTCATGAGGACAGACTCAGATAGGTCAAACTAAGTATCACTCTTAAAACTCCAGCCTCAGAAACCAAAAGGGTGGGAGGGAAATATAGTAATAACAGAACACATGACTGCTAATTAACCTTATTAACAACTGCAAACCAGTGAACATTTATATTTTTATTTTCTCAGAAAGGCAATTAATTTTTTTTGCCTTCTATTAACTACCTTCCCCCGCCAGATAATCACCTATAGCAAAACCACCCTTTAAAAGGTCAGTAGAAATTATTTTAAGACATTAAAATATAAAAAAGTATTGTTATTTTAATAGGCACTGTGGATAGTTTAATTTGTATCTTGTATTAAATTAAACATATGGTGAACAGGGTATAATAGATTTTCTATAATTTAGCTGCCAATGTGGCAACAGCAGCCAGTTACTCTCACCAGCAGACTTGTCAGTGGTTTGTTTACTAGCTTATTTGAATTAAAATAAAGCTTCGCTTCTGCTGACTGCACATCATTATCTATGAGACCATAATCCTGCTAGCAAATCCTATATCTTCCAGAACTGGCTCTTTTGTTTGGGATTACTGAGAGCTTAGCCTATAACAAAGAGGAATAAGGCATCCCTCTCATCCTCATAATTAAGTGTGGGGACTAATTTAGAAACAAACCCAGAAAGATGTACTATTTGGAGTTATATTTCTATACAGAATGGAAGAGAAACAGGATAGGCCAAACACCTGATTGTTAACAGAATGTTTAAACTATTAAGCAAGTGTACTACAGGAATCCAGCTTGTTAAAATTAAGAGCAACAGCAAATAAGGCATTGATGGCCTTTGCACGGGGCAGTAATTCTGTATGAAGGATCTGAAGGTATGTTTGGGAAGAGGAAGTATTAGGGTGTCAGGCAGGAGAAGATGTGCTGTATGCTTTGTGAATGACATTTATTTTGTTCTTTCATTATCCTAACAGACTGCACAATTAATAGTTATTGTTATGAGCAGAGTTATTAAAATACTGACATAAAAATAACAAAACAGTTTGTTATTCACTGGAAAAAATATAACTGTCTTTGGAAATTGTTAACATTTTACTAACAAGGTACATACAATTTAGCGAAAAGAAAAGAATGGGTGATTTCCTGGCTCTTTCCATACACCAGCTCAAAACAGACCTTCATGAATTCTGGTAGCCCAATAAAATCTATGTTTAAGGAAAGAATTTTCACAACTAGGATGTACATAAAAGCAGCTTTTACAATCCACCATCCATATATAAACTGATGCCTGTTTGTTAAAGAAGAGGGAAAACACAAGGGTTGATTTATCAATGTCCTTAACATTAATTGTCACAGATGGGAATTCTGAGGACCTATGTGAAACAAAATCAGACTCTGGTGAATTATAAAGCAGGTCCTTAGACTTTAAAAACATTTAGGCAAAGTGACAGTTCAGAACATCTGTTAGCCTTCTGTCTGAGTGTAAACTAGATGTCATGGAGTGCACAGCTGTAGGCATTTTAGGCTTTTTTGCCAACATCTGTCACAGCAGTACAATAATATAGGTAATTATCAACACCTTATATAAACTATTTGCTATTTTAATTTTTAGAAAGAGTAAAATTAGTGTTACAATCCTTGGCAAAATAATTGAGATGAATATAGTCATTTTGCTCTAAAAGATGAATAAGTGATCTGATCATTCTTTGAAAAACACACATTTTAAATATTTTCTGCAGCCAATATTGGTGTTGTGCCATTTCAAAAAGCAAACTTCTAAGTGATTTTTTTGAAAAGATAAAAGTACAAGTTAAATAAGAGGGAGGGCAGAAGAGGCCAGTAATTTGCTTTTCAGAGCAACCAAAGGTGTGATATGTTTTGTGATAAAAAGAGTTTAATACCACACAATTGTGGCATTAATTGATTCCATATTCATGAAGATTAATAATTCATTTTATAATGTCAGTGTAGCAAAATCTGTATTGATGAATTATAAAAAATTGTCTCCCTCCCCTCTCCTCAGTCCTAGAATTTTGCAGAGAAATGGCATATAAAACTATAATTCACATCTTGCCATCTTAGTAACTAAAGTTAATTTGAAAGGGTTGGCGTATCATACAAATCCAGGGACACTTTATTGTTTTAATGCCACCTGGATATGGATCATCTACAGTGCTCATCCTAAGGTACTGGGAATTATTGTCTCACATCTGATTCCCTTGACCTGTACAATAGTTGTGTTTCAGTCTAAACTTGAAGCAGCAAGACTATATTCCAAAGCACCTGTTCTGGGGAAGATGCCAGTCAATAATGTCTTATTGAAAGATCAGGCCCAGCTAGAGAAAATAAAGGAATTGAGCTGCAGTTGGATTTCATCATCTAAACATGCAATGTAATCTTAACCAATTCATTACATACTCCTTTTGTTTCCACTACAAAGGGGATGTTGCCTTTATCAGAGGTTGTAATTCCAGTATGTTCAAGCAAAGACAAGGGAGAAATTGAAAAAGTTCTATCAATTCTACCCACAGCCAGGAAGAACTGTAGGGTCAGAAGGTCATTATCACTGTCCCATGTACAGTTCAGACTAGACCACAGATAGCTCAAGTTTCCACACTGCAATAGAAAGGTATAATAAAGGAGACTCACAGAAAATACTGAATAGGAATAGGAGTAGGAAATCATATTCTTGAACACATTTGATTTAACACATGAAGAATCAAATGAAGTGAATCTCTATTTGGAAAATAGTCATGGATGCTTAAAATTATGCTTGCTTAAAACAGTCTTGTGAAGGAGGGAAATTTTATTCATGAAAGGCCAGCATGGCAAAAAAATGAGTCACAGATGTCAACGTTCATAATCTAAAGGTCTGGAAAGGGTCAAATGAGAAAGAGAAGGAGGAAGTAAATATAGATATAAAAGGCAGACAACTTGGCCTGAAAGGAAGGATTAAAAATGAAAGAAAATGACTAAAGGAAAAGAAAAATGTGATACATACTGATGAAGAATAAGGCTTATGGGGATTCGGGGAAGAGTAAATGAAGATATTGATTACCAAATGGGGTATTAGGGACCAAATGAAAATTTAGGGCCTTGTGAGTGTCAGTACTTCCTAAAGAGAGTTATCAGCTGTAAGAAATTAGTCTTGCAGAGAGAAACATTTAAAAATAATTGCTTAGTAGTATTGTTTTGAAGTCTGCTAAAGTGAGTTCATTTGATACTTCTTAGTGCCATATTTCTTTACCACTGAGGAGAAGTCAATGTATTTTGATGTCTAAGGGAGGGGTGAAAAAAGAGAAATTCACCCATTTCCCAAACAACTTGGAAAATACTTTATTTCTAATGATGAATTCTACTCCTTAAGGACATTACTTTTTTCCCATCAGGTTTTAAACATTTGGGACAGAATAATAGAACAAGGGTATCTGCAATATCAGATATCAGGGTGAGCTTCACAATGATTGGATTAAAACCATCTTCACTACAGTGGTGGTTTATAAGGAAATACACACTATCTCAGAGTTTATATTGTGAATATGAAGGTATATTTGTGTTTAAATATCCCTCCTTGATTACTTGGTTCTCCTTGATTGATAAGAATAATACTTTGTTAGGGTCCATTTTATATGTTGAAAATTATTTGCTGGAAGTCAGAGCTAGCTCTAATCAACCCTCTGAAATAGGCATAGTTTGCTGTCAGCGTGCTCTCATCTTCTCCCTCTTTTGTGCTACCGCTTCTCCCCGCTTGTGCCCACTGCCCTCATCTTCCTTCATTAAGTATCTTAATCCAGGCTGATCTTTCCTAGATAGTGTCCCAGGCTTGCTCCATCCTTCGGTTTTCAAAATCTGAAACAAATGGCTAATAAATAGATTCAACCTAATGTAGTAATGACTGGTAATAACATTGTGTTCTTTCTTTAAAGTTACTAGCTTTATGCCAGAAGCTCTTTGAAGGGGGAGGTGGGCACAGATCTTAGTCATTTTTGTATCCTCTGTATCACTCAACAAAGTGCCTCCCCCATAATAAATATACATTAACTCCTAAATGAATATTTGTTGTTTTATGTTTTTCTTCCAAAATCTATATATAACTGAGAGTAATCTTTTTTTTATTTTTAAATTTTATGTATTTATTTTTTAGGTTCCAACAGTTAGAGAGATATAGCAGTCAAGCAGAATTAGAGTCTTTAAAAGTGATATTAATTTTTTTCCTTACTGATATTTATTACAAACACATTAAAGGGAAAATTTTAAAGGAAAACGTCCTTTATAATACAACCAACCTAACAACATAACTTAAATTTTCTATATTCCTTTCTGATCTTTAGTCCACAGATAATTAAAAATTACATTTGTAGTACACATATTTTTGGATTTTTATGTTTGTTTAATTTTTGTGTGTTTTGAAATTGAATTTGTCATAAAGGGACAAAGACACTAAATATTAAATCTCTAATGATGAAATTTTAGACCTTCACAAAAAAATGGAATATATTTTTGGATTGGGGAGACTTTTTCAGAGCTCGCTAAGGGCAGTATATCTGAAAGTAGCTAGTCTTTTATAGTCTAAATCATAGGATCTTCCATTTTAGTTGGAGAAACTGGAAACATAGGATTTTAGGGACATAAAGTAGGCCTTAGAGAAAGAGAAGGTTCAAAATGAGATTTAATAGTAGGTACCAGCTTCTATTTTGAATATTGATAACTGAAGGTATTTACCTGTCCTTCCCGGAGCCTATCTAGAAAAAAGCCTCAGATCTGAGTTTTTCTATCCTTATTCCAAATACATACCTTATAACAGAGTTTAGTCAAAAGGGTTTGGATGTGTAGACCATACTCACCGTGTTAGGAGAAATCAAATTAACATTTTTTATTATTAATTTGATCAGTCACTATCACTTTTGTATCACTCCAGAGCCCTTTACAGAAAGAAACACTGGAATGTTTTGTTAATCAAGGAATCATGTTGAACGCTTTCAAGTGTTATATAATTAGTATTTTTTACCACTGTTAAGTCAAAAAGATTTGGAAGAACTGCCACATGTGGAGTTTAGCCTTGAATGTCCGTTATCAGCAAGTGGAATGATTAGAAGAATATGATAAACTAGTATATTAGAAATATGCACTGTAATGCAGTCCATCTCTCTCATTTCCACCTACCCTGTTATGATCTTACTATCTGCTGTGGTACTTATATATTCAGTGCAAGTAGTGATCCCCTTTCTCTCTCTCACACACACAAATGTGTGTGTGTGTGTGCGCGCGCGTGTGCGGGCTGCCCCTTGACACCCAAATTGCAGGAGAATGATTCATTGTGCTATGCAGTTTAATCCACCATTTCTTATTTAGGTAGGATGGCATGTAGAGTATTTTTCCTTCCTAACATAAAACTAAAATCTTACAAGGCCACTGCCAACATGTAATATTGTCAGTCTAAACATAGGAGGTTGCTTCCTTCTTAAAGAAGGTTAGAGTTCATAAGATCATAGAGCAGAGCCCCCTGGAATTCTCTCCCTTATAACTCAGCTTGCCTTGAAGGGGCCAGAAATCAGGCCACAGCCCAGACAGAGAAAATTGTGCTACATGGAAAATGCAGAGCTGATTCCAATCTCACACCTGCAGAATCTGCTGTCAGCTGTTCAATTCAAAGTTCTGTGGCTTTTCTCCATTCCTGCCTGTTTGGCTGGCTAATTTATTAACTCCTTGTTATCTGCAGCAAAGACCGCATAGGCACATATTTATGGGATCAAGAAAAACATAAAAATGAAAGAGTGATTGAGCAGCCTGACTGAATATTGTGTTTACTTCACTAAACCATTGCTGAGAGTTGTCTCAACAGCTGCACACGGTCCAGGGTGGCATCTCAAAATTCAGCCTTGACTCCCTAGCCTAGCTTCCATTCATTCCACCTCCAGCAGCCATCTAGCCACTCAGTACACCGTCCTCATTTTATGTTGCAGGCAAAAAGCCAACCAACGTATGATCACATTTAAAAGCCTTTTAAGCAGTGAGCACCTCCCTCCTTTCCCAATTGTTCCCTGCTTTTTCACATTCCTAGTTAATAGGTTTTTAAAGCAGTTTCCCCAACTCTTTTCCTGCCACATACTGTCTTGCCTGGCATCTGTGCAGCAAAAGGCTGTTCTTCAAGAGGCTTTTAAATCCATTGTACCTCTTTGTGCCTTTCAACTGCTAACTCTTCAGGTATGGGCTGTGTTTCTTGCTTAGCATATTTTGCATGTTCCAAGCCATTCACAGCAACTACAGCAAAAGTGAGGATAAAAATATAAATAATAAATACAATCATTTAAAGTGATGTTTAGGGCCATGTGTGCAGTTCTCTGTTTGCTTAAGGTATCTCATAGATATCCAGAAGAGGAACATTTTCAAGAAGTGTACAATTTTGAGTTGAAATATAAATAGAAGATTTATTTTCTTCCTTCCCTCTTCCTCCCTCCCTCCCCTCCTCGCCCCCTCCCTTCTTTCCTTCCTTCCTTCCTCCCTCATTTTTTTGAGAATTAAAGTTCCCTAGTAAGTCTTGAGGCTTTAGTTTGTTGAAACACCAATATACCATAAATTAGGCTGTTTGGAAATACCCCCTTGTTTTTACCAGTAGGAGGAGGATAAGAAAAGGATGCAAATGATGAGCATTAAAAAACTCGACTATTGAGAGCTGGAAAGGATCTAAAGGTCTGTATTTACATTTTTCCTTTAACAAGTGTTTATTCTCTGTTATGTGCCAGTAATTGTGCTTGGGCAGTAGATATAAAGATGAATAGGAAATCGTTTTTGTCCTAGAAGAAGCTCACAGTCTAGAGAGGAAAAAGCCAAGTAAGTAAGCAATTACTTAAATATGTATTTTGAGAAATAATGCTTTGTGGCTTTGCTTGAAATTAAAATGATTTATTTAGTTCAGAGATAAGAAATCTCAGGTAGGTAAGTATCCTGTTAAAATATGAAGTAAACAGGCATTTTCCCTCCTGACTACAGAAAATAATTATGACTAGTGCTCAACATTTTTTTTTAAAATAGTAAAAGTAGGGCTTCCCTGGTGGCGCAGTGGTTGAGAGTCCGCCTGCCAATTCAGGGGACGCGGGTTCATGCCCCGGTCCGGGAAGATCCCACATGCCACGGAGCGTCTGGGCCCATGAGCCATGGCCGCTGAGCCTGCACATCCGGAGCCTGTGCTCCGCAACGGGAGAGGCCACAACAGTGAGAGGCCCGCGTACCACACACACACACAAAAAAATAGTAAAAGTACAATCTTCTTTTAAAAATTTTTATTGGAGTCTAGTTGATGTACAATGTTGTGTTAGTTTCAGGTATACAGCAAAGTGAATCAGTTATACATATACATATATCCACTCTTTTTTAGATTCTTTTCCCATATAGGCCATTACAGAGTAGAGTGCTATACAGTAGGTCCTTATTAGTTTAGCCCTCACTTTTAAATACTTAGAATCGTATGTTCTTTTCAGGCCCTATATGCTTTTTCTTCAATTTTGAGACCAGTGATCTCATCATTTTGCCTAAATGAACTGAAGTTTTCTAAGTAATATAGCCATTATAAATTATTCAAATACTTAAGTGTTATAATATACTCTTTTTTCCTGGTTTTGTCTGGTGGGTGATGTTTTATAGTAATTTATAGAAAACTAGATTAGCAAAGGCTCTCAACAATAAAACTGTAACGATAATTTTTTTTCTTTTTCTGTGTTGCCGCTATGCCTGGCACAAACTTTACATTTAGATTATTTTCCCATCATTTGTTTATAGTTTTGTCTCTTCTTTAAAGAAGGGTTCACGTCTTTATCCTACTTGATATCCCTAGTGCCTACCATACTGGTTGGCACATAGGATGGGTTTAGGAAGGAAGGAGTGAAGGCAGGAAAATGTTCAATCTTTTCTTCACACTGAAGTAATACACAGATTATTTAGCCACCTGTGTCACTCCATCTCTGAAGCCACAAGTTGTTCTTTTATTTATATACTGTATAACACTTCATAGCATGGCTTTTTTTTTTTTTTTTTTTTTTTGCGGTACGCGGGCCTCTCACTGTTGTGGCCTCTCCCGCTGCGGAGCACAGGCTCCGGACGCGCAGGCTCAGCGGCCATGGCTCACGGGCCCAGCCGCTCCGCGGCACGTGGGATCCTCCCAGACCGGGGCACGAACCCGTGTCCCCTGCACTGGCAGGCGGACTCTCAACCACTGCGCCACCAGGGAAGCCCCATAGCGTAGCTTTTAAGATGAGCTGGTCGCTCAATACAGTCAACTTCTGATAGCCAGAAGTGCCATATTTATTTTTTGTTTGCACTGGTTATCTACAAAAATACAATTAAGGTAATTCCATTCAAGTAGGTTTGGATAGTAGTGTCACTAAAGAGGAAGTAACCACACAGAGTCTTTCAGTTAAAGGGCCAGGGTTCTTATTCTCCTTTTTCTTTAAAGAAAGACTGGCTTGTACCAAAGTCATACTTATTTTAGGTTAGAAATCATACAATAGTTATGGTTCATGTTGTGATCAGTCATGCCTTATGTTGGACTTTGTCTCCTGTATGTAGTTTATATAATTTATAGTCTTTTAAAAATTTAAAATAAACAACTGTTACAGAATATAGGTGTGCATGCATTTAAAAAAAACTATTTAAAAAACACAAAAAGCAAATGGTTTCTAAATCTTCATTAAAGGAAAGAAAACCTGTTTTTTTTCTTTCTGATGATTTGTTCTCATTTATTGATTAATTCAAGAATTAATTATTATTTATTGACTACCAGTACTGTAAAGGGGTTACATAGGTGCTGTGAGGGAAACAAAAATGATTAAGAAATAGTTCCGACCCTCAGGGAACTTTTAATCTGGTGAACAAGATGACAGTACACATGTAATGTAAAGAAGAATATGATTAATGTCTCAAGGGAGGCACATTAGGAAGTAGAATTTGAGCTGGACCTTA